>NW_004955406.1:30118804-30184273 GCF_000276665.1 Chinchilla lanigera | reverse complement strand
GTTGGTCAGGTTTGCCCCTGAGTGACCTCTGAGAAGTGCTACTTAGTCTCGGGTTTTCCAGCAGTTGTTGATTTGTATCTCGTCATCCCAGGTCTCAGACACAGGCATTGGTATCAGCTAATGGCCGACTGTCTAATCCAGCATCCCCTTGCAGTTCAGGGCATGTGCACAGCCCAGACTCTGGTTGCACTGGTGTGACAATCCCAGTCCAATGGACCTATGTCCCCGGGCAGTTCAGGGTACAGGCAAAATCCAGACACAAATTGCAGGGTAAACAGTTTGTGAACCACCTGATTCTGTGTCTCCAGTCAGTTCAGGACACATACAGGAACCAGATGCAGGCCGGATGGGTGGCAGTCACAGACTGCCTGTGCCTTGGACCCCTTTTAGGGGGTCCAGGCAAAAGTAAAACACAGACTGGAACTGCAGGACCAGCAGCTCCTGGAGCACTTGCTTGCTTGGTGCAGGGCGTGCAGGTGGGCTCAGGGAGAGGCTACACACCCCACCCCCAGCCAGAGAAGTCCCTGGGGCTTCTGAGTGAGGACCTCCTCTCTGCTGTGGGTGCAGGGAGGGCAGAGACTCAGTCTATAATGGCAGTGGGGTCCTGGGTCGCCCACTCTGCACTCAGAAAGTAGATGGGAAATACCTGGCTCTCTCTGGGGGTTTCAGCTGGGAACTGTGGCAGTATGAGTAAAGCACAGACTCGAACCATGGAACCAGCAGCTCCTGGAGAATTTGCTCACTGGGCGCAGGGAGAGGCTACACGTGCCCCTCCAACCAGAGAAGTCCCTGGGGCTTCTGAGTGAGGACCTCCTTTCTGTCATGGGTGCAGGGAGGGCAGAGGCTCAGTCTGTAATAGCAGTGGGGCCCTTAGTCGTCTGCTCTGCCCTCAGGAAGTAGATGGGAAATACTTGGCTCTCTCCGTGAGTTTCAGCTGGGAACCGTGGCGGTATGAGCAAAGCACAGACTCGAACCGTGGGACCAGCAGCTCTTGGAGCCCATAATTCTTGATATGAAATTTTATTTGCAGAATAAAACAAATAGAACCAACATTTATCATCTGTTTACTTCTGAATGTATCATTTTTCTTATTCTTTGAAATAATCTTGGCAAATATAAAATATATCAAAAAATTGAGATAAAATTAAATAGTGTATATTGGATTCTGAACTTCACAGTTTGTTGCATTTCACTTCAAATGGAGCCAAAATTTTCTACTATTTATACCTCTGTGGATAGTCAGAAATTACTCCCTATCATTTGTTCAAAAACAGAAGACATCTGGTTGTAGATTGTGTTGAAATCATTTGGTTGGAAAAAAAGAATCATTCACTTAATAGCTTGCCAGATGGTTGACAAAGAATGCCTTTACTAATTTGTGGGACAATTTTTCTTGAGTACTAGGCTGTTTTTGACAACATAATGTTCAAATCAACTGAGAGTGTCAGACAAAAATATGGACATACTGAAATAATAGGTGTTAAGTAAATGTTTTAGCATTCAGTGAATTCACATAAGATCACATGGGGATCACATACTTTGGGATTCCAAGTCAAAATTCTACAAAATATGTTGTTGCTAAATTTAAAGCATTAATATTTCCTCAGTTTTCACCTGAAAGAGAAAATGACTTAAGATTTAAAAAGCACACGATAACTTTGACCAGGCAAAGCCTCCTGCAGAATCTGTTGAGATTAGTAGTAGTATCCATGTCTAAATTTGGCTAATATTATCCTTTTATTCACATTAGATTAATTTATAAGGGAGAATCAGTTCACAAATAAGAAGCTGTTTCAACAAGAGCTAAAACTAAGCACAGTCTTTTTTTTTTTTTTAAAAACTGAAAGTAGGCCTTATTTTTTGGATTTCTGTTATGTAGTTCTGGAAGCTGCCATTCTCTCTGCTTGACTCTTTGAAGTCAGAGTTGATGTTGAGTCTTTCCAGCTAGTTTTTGCCTGTATACTTTTTGGGAAAAAAGTATACTGTCTAGATTTAGGCTTATCGCAGCATTGGTAAACTAGATAAGAAGAGGTTATGTTAAATATTAAGTAATTAGTAAATAGCAATAACGAAAGCAATTATTATTGGCTTCAGTAACAAACAGCTATCCTCTGTTTACCTTTTCTGTTAAAAAGCATATATGTTTCCACCAATGAGCCTCTTATATGTCTTTTTCCTCCTGTCTGAATCTGTTCCTTGAACATGGATGTACAAGCCTGTTCTGTCTGCCATTAAACTTTTCTAGTCTTTGTTCAGACTGCCATAGAAAATACCATAGGGAGGGTGGCTTACACAGGAATATTTTTGTTACATCCTTACAGACTGGAAATCTAGGGTGAAAGCACTGATGTAGTCAGTTTCTGATGAAGCCTCTCTTCTTAGGTTACAGAGAGATACCTTCTCTATTCATCCTCACACAGTACAGAGAGAGTGCAACAAAGCTCTCAAGTGTCTCTTTTTGTGAGTGAACTAATTGCATCATGACCTCACATAAACTTCATTGTTGCCTAAAAATCTCCATCTCCAAATGCCATCACATTGCAACTAGAACTTCACTGTATGGATTTGTGTTGGGGTGGGGTGTGGGGTACAGTTCAGTCCACATCAGTGTCTGAGCATAAAGGCCATTCTCCCTTTACCTTTGTGTATTCTTGGTACTCAGTGTTGTGCTTTGCCATCATTACTGTACTGATGCCTACTGAATGTCCATGTCAATCTTTGGACTTAATGTGGCACAGGAGCTCTGCTGGGTCCAGCTGTAGACATTACGATTCTAAAAAGTCCCAGGATCACTTGAAGGAAAAGGAGACAGTAATATATACTACTGTTGTCCTCAAAGTTAGTAAAACTTCCTTTTGTGGTACTTCAGGGAAAATGACTTGAGGTGAGTCCTCTGATTGGCATTGTTCTGGGGTAAGTGTCCATGCTAGGCAGTCTAGCATAATGTGTAAAAGCACAGAGCCCAAATGGCATGGGTTTAAATTTCAGTACTGTCATTTTTGATCTGAGTGACCTTGGGCCCCAATTTTACCATCAATAGGAAGGATCATAAGAGTCACTTCTTTATAGCATTGTTGTCAAGATTGACACATACACATATGTGCACATACACATGTATACAACAATTACAGTGATACCTGGCACACAATCAGTGTGGTATAAGTGTATGCTATTATTATAAGTATGCATTTTGGGAAATAAGACTATGAATGAGTGTCCTTGTCAGTCACTTTGCTATGTTTTCACAGAGTAGAAGTGTTTTGAATACTGATGCCAGTCTAATTCCAACTGACTAAGCACAGTCCATTCTTCAGCAGCTGTTGCCTTCTAGACCTTTTGGACAAATGAAAGGGACTGGACTCTAGGATTAAAAGGAGTATGTGTCATTGTTTTAGTTGTAAGGGAGACGATGGAGTTCATCATACATAATTCAGGGATTTATCCAGGAAATGAGTCTTTGATTTCAATTTTTCTTGCTTTTATGAGCTTTGCTTTTTTTCCCCCAAGAAAGTGTAGAGGCAGGGCAATTCTAGCTACTAATGAAAATACACACTGCCATTCTATGTTATTAGCGAACACATGATGATATTATCCTTGCAAACAGAAAATTTAGCATTGGGAAAATAGAGCTTAATCTAGATTATTATAAAAGCCTACGTTGTATTGACCTCAGCTCTGATTTGTCAGTGTAGGAAATAGAAATAAATGTTGATTGCCAGACCATGTGGTTATTTCTGTATTCAGTTAAGTAGCTTCCAGGCAGGAATTTACAGTGTGATTATGTTTTAATACCAATAGTTACCTTTTTATGAACACCTATTCATCATATGCAAGATATTTTTGTATTGTTTTTTGCAAAACACATTTTAGCTTTAGCAAGATAGCTACTTAGGATTTATGGGGTAAGATATTAATCCATTTCTCTAGCATATGTTGAATTACAGAATTCATTTAGAAAAGGATAGGAAAAGCCAACCAACCCAACAAACAAACAGAAAAAGAATTTTCATACTCTGGCTCTTAAGATTCAAATCCTTGGCACATTTACATTTTGAAAACCTGTGTACATTTTACTATTTCTGAATTCTCATTGGTCAATTTCTTGATAAGTGGAACTCTCATCAGTATAAGTTATCAATCAAATACTCTTTCAGTGTAATTCTGGAAGATAATGTTTGTAGAAATCAGGAAACAAAGTTTATCAGTCATCTATTTATTATCTATCTATCTATCTATCTATCTATCTCCAAATGCCAATTTAGTATTTTTATAATATCCTAGAACAGCAATGTTTACATTGCTGCATCACAAATCTTTAGATTATTAAAAATAAAAATCTTTTGGGAGGACATTGAGTAAGGATGTATTTGCTGAGAATGGTATTATTTAAGGGATAGAAATTTTCTAGGATCATACCAATGTTTTATATTAGTGTGCTTAAAATTTCTACATCAGTATATGTAGTTTATCGTGGTTACTTTGTGCAACAGTCAGGTGAAGGGATAGGATAAGTACCATCACCTTCACCTTTCTATATGTGGAGGCATTTATGTACTTAACATATTCTTTTTTTAGTACTTACATCATGCCAGGCAATCACTGCTATAGGTAATAAACAGTATAGCAGTGAAAAAAAAAGTTCCTGCCCTCATGATACTTAATAAGTAAATGAATATAAAACAAAATATGAGATGGCCCTAATTGTTATAAAGTCAAGCTTAAAGGGTCAGAGGGTGGTATAAGATGCTAGTTTGCATCAGGTGGTCAGCAACATTCTCTCTGAGATGGTCAAACTGCAGAACCATCTAGAGACATGGGATTCCAGGCAAAAGGTACAGTAAGTATGAAGCAAATTTCTCTGATGACTTCAAAGAAATGTAGAAGGTAAGTGTAGTGAAGGCAGAATTATATTGGTTTGAATCAACCTTATTCAGCTGTGAAAAAGAACCATATTAATTATCTTAAATTTGAATTACTTCCACAGTTCCATTTTATTTTTTAAATGTAAATAGACAATCAAAGTTTTTGAGAGATAAACAAATGACTTCATGTGGAAAATCTCAGTGATCTTCAGAACCAGTCTCACTTACCCATACATTTTGAAGAACTAAGAATATCATGGAGACTTTAAATAGCTTCCTCAAGAGCACAGTGCTGGTAGTGGTCTGAGACATGATGTCAGTGAGGCAGCCTGACTATGGACCCTGTGCATTTGGCCATTTGACTCACACCTGATGCCATCACTGTACACTATCTAGATACTTTTTGGAGTATGGAAAGAAGTGACACCTTGGACTGCAGTCTAAATATGAATTCTGGAAAAACATTCAAGGCTTGATCATTTTGAAGGGGTATCACCCCTATCATTCCATCTTTTTTTCTGGGGGAATTAACCCACCATATGGGGGAAAAACAAATGCTTAATGAACACTATGTTGTATTTGTTAGGAAGGGCCATGGTGTAAGTTAGTATCAGCTTGAATACAACTTAGACTATTACTGGATTCTGAGGAATAAACCCTATATGTCAATGTGTGCACCAAGATGTGGGCATAGCAGACTGGTGTCCATGAATCATTCTTTTAAAGAAAGAATAAAATGCTTTTGCAATAATTAAGAATTGCCATGAATGGAGTTTTTAATCTTTCTTTCTTTTTTTTCTGTACTGGGAATTGAACTCACGACCTCATGCTTGCCAGGCAAGCACTGTGCCGCTGAGCTAAATCCCCAGCCCAGAGTTTTTAATCTTTCACAGCAGCAGTGAAGCTGAAAGATAAATTTAACTCCCCTAACATTAGGTCATAACTGATTGAGAGGTTATAAGGTCTATACAATGTTTATGATGATATGTGTCTTGTTGAGAATGGACCTTGGGGCATACACTGGTGAGATCCAAATTTTTCATATTCATTAGCCACATGGAGAGGATAAAAGGAATGGAATATGAAGTGTAGATATTCTACTCTGACAAGCTCTCTGTTCTTGGGCCATATAGTCTGAGGCAGAGATTCTAATTTTGGTTGTTTATAAGGCAGCCTAACTGGGCACTAGGAGGCATGTTCATATATAGCACTCTATTATTTCTTTCGTGAAGGAAGATGGCTTATTGGACACGTCTATTTAAATGTCATTGTCGTTTTATTTTCCTTCAAAGGAAATAATTAACTTTCAGTCTATTTTTGGTTCTGAAGTGTCACGGTAATTGCCATTCACTGATTTTGGCAAATACTCTTCTACTGTTAGGATTTTCCGCTTACTTACATGGTACTTTCCAACATGAGAAACCCAGGGCAGGATTTAACCTTAAGTAAATGTGTTCTTCTTCTTGTTTTAAAACAAGGAATTTATATAATTTTTAATGGTACATATTTTTAGGAAATAATTATTATATTCCTTGTGGGGAGTTGGTACATGCACAGAACACATCTTCCTTTTTTTTCATCCACTTCCCCACCCCTCAGTCTCTTGGTCCCCTTCTCATTTGCAGAGGGTCTATCTCCCTATTTCTTACTACTATCTTTTATTTTGCTCTTTACTTATATTTTAGATTTTCATTCAAAAAGCCATTGAATATTTAAAACTTGAATGTCTGATTTATTTCATTTAACATTGTGGTCTCAAGTTGCATCCATTTTCTTACAGATAACTCTAATTTATTCTTCTTTATGGCAGAGTAGGACTCCATTGTATGTAAACACAACATTTCTTTATCTGTTCATCTAGAACATTTCAAAGAATTTCCTGGAAGCCTTTCCAGGATTCGTAAAAAGGATTGAGCAGATAGGTAAACTCCCCTCTCCAGCCCCAGCCCAGCAGTGGCTGAGGATTTGTCACAGTGATGGGAGATGGGGGAGGTCACCTCAGGCAGAAGCACCCTCTCATGGAGCAGCCTTGGATGCTGCAGAGCCCTGGGAGAAGCAGGCAGCTCCTGGTATACAGGAGCACACTCAGGTTCTTATATTACATATCGTTCCCTTGGACCACAGGACCAGGAAAATCCATGGTTGAACATGAAGAGAAATGGTTCCCCTTGACAGTACCATCCCTTCCCCAACCTGGCCTCTCATTGCATTGACCTACCATATCCTGCAGCTGCTGTGGGATTGAGACTGTCATGTCAGACGTGCAAGTTTCTTAGACACACCCCTTGCCTCTAGGTGTGCACAGCACAGCTCCCTGGGAGTGGACATCTTGGTCACTGCGCCAGAAGCCTCTGCTGTCCCTGGACAGATCAGAGCAGGTAATTCTGCCCTGAGCGCCCCCTCTCCTTGCATGTTGATGGACAAATACATAGGTTGCTTAAATATGTTCTTCAGTTATACAGTATAGTAGCAAAATATAGATTGAACTTTTAAATAATGAGTTTCATAATGGGACTTGACTTATAACAAATAAAGAATGGGACAATTTAAAAGCAAATAGCAAAGATATAACTGTTCACATTAAGGATTCAGGGAGGTCTATATTTGACTTCTTTCTTACTACCTGATAGGCATGATAAAAACGATGAGAAAAGATGTATTAATCACAAGTGACACTATCCATGTGTCACTGGGAATTATTTTCCATTATTGATTTGGATTTGGTGATAGTATTTAGTTCAACATTTATATCATTATTTTCCTGAAAAGGGTCTCCAACATTGTTTTACTGTATTCAAAAATTAGTTATAATAAATTCTGAAAAGCTGACATGGTGAATGATTTCTATTTTGATTATGGTCTCTACTGTTAAATAAGTAAAAGAAACTTGTAAAGTTAGCTTTATGAAAAGAGAAAAAATAAAAGTACTAGGCATCTTCTAAATTTGATTGGAATTTATTATGGTTTATATCTCGATATCTACCAAGAGCCTCATGTACTTATAAATAGGATTTCTAGAAGAGGATTGGCCCATGGGTCACTAGAGACGTCTTGCTTTTAGGAGGTGGGGCCAGGTAGGGGGAGGCAGGTTGAGGAGGGTGTGACTGGAAGGACACACTTTCTTCCCTGGCTCTTCCCTCTCTCTCCACTCTCTGGCTGTCATAATGTGAGCAGCTTTCCTCTACTATGCCCTTCTGCTATGCCATTTCTTCCCTTGAGCCAGCTGACTATCTCTGAAGACGTGGCTGGGAAAGTACCCTAAAGTGGCAGAGATCAGGGAGGGATCTGGGTCTCTTACGAATGTTCCCAACCTCCTTAAGCCCCCATAATCTGTGATTAACACTTCTAGCTCTCTTGAAGATTCCTCAATTTTAGCTCTACCATTTTCATAGAGATATGACCACTCTGTGAACCTCATTTCTTGATGTCTCAGATGTTCTTCAGAACTGCCTCCGTGACCGCTACTGACAGTAGACTGCACCAACTCCAGGAGATCTTTGCTGTGGTGGCAGCAAATTTGAATTTGAACTGAGCAGAGTTAAATTTGGACCTATCAGTAGGCTAAAATTTGGGCCAATCACAGACTTGAATTCAGACAAATCAGCAGGCTTGAATTTGGACCAATCACAGGCCTTCTACTGCTGTATAAGCAACACTGCTCTTGCACTCTTCAGGTTGGTCAGGGCAGCTCTCCTTCACTAACTTTTTTGTTCCACAAAACTGTTTAAATGAAAACTTGCTGTTCAAATAAAAAAAATCCATCCTTTAAAAGGTTAGAAATGGGAAATCTAAACACAGAGAAAAGAGGTAACAGAGGCAGTTCTATGCTTGCAGTTGAAAATAACACCAAGACCTCAGCAGGATGGAAAAGGCAAAATAATAGTGTAAAATTATATCCATATATACATTTATATGTATTCATAATATCTATACACAATATCTGTCTATGCTATCTAGCTATGATAAAGGTCTGTAGATGGACATGTAAGTATATATAGGAAACATGACAATTTTTCTGTCACATATTAATGTCTGCCAGAAATATTTACCACAGAAGAGACAGTAACAACCAACAAGTAAAAATTACTTGTTCTGGTGATGTTAGTCAGCCTTCGTCACTGGCCAGCACAGTGAACAAAATGGCTATAGTTGCCCAGATGTAAGCTCTTTCTGGGTCCGGGAACATGGGCTGCCATTTTCCAAGGCAGACATGCTGTTGCCACCCAATTTCCAAACTGCAAGCGACAGAGAGAATACTGAGCCTCCAACATGTTTTCATTTCCTGAGACTACCAAGCCACTCCTTAATAGCAACTCACCTACAGTAAGTCTGTTCCAAGTTGGTACATCCAGTTGCTTCTATCAAAATAGGTCCATTTATTGAGCATGGTATTGAAGCTACAATATTGCTTTTAGGGCTTCTGTCAGTGCCACTAAAGGAAGACTTACAGAGAATTTGATTAACTAGTAAAAGACTCTCTATACATCACATCAAAGGAACTACTGTAAATCAAAAGAAGTGTAATAATGTCTCATGACCATGGGATCCATTGGTTTTATTCTATAGATCTAGCATCTAGAGCATCTAGAAGCATCAAAACTGAGACATCAAGCTAGATGTTGCACTATGTTCTGACAGAGTGTATGATAAGGCTGCTGAAAGCATAACTAAAGGTTATATCATAGGCATACTTTAAAAGGATAGAGAGATGGAGAATCTTCTTCCAGGAAACTTCATGCTTCCTGGAATAAAGACCTTTCTGTGTTTTTGTGTCTTCAAAATGAAAAACATATATGACTGCAAGAACAGAAAAAAGGAAGGAAAGAATGAAAGAAACAAAGAAAGGAAAGAAGAAGGAAGGAGGGAAGAAAGGAAGAAAGAGAGAAAGAAAAAAGAAAGAGGAGCCATCATAGAGTGACATATTTAGGAGAATTTGTACTTAATAACCCTGCAGCTCTAGGCTCAGAGGGATTATAAATCTTAAATTTCAAAGCAGGAACACTTCTGCTAGGGAACACTACAAGAGCACTATTGTATTATAAACAGCAGCTGTTGGGTGGGCATTGATAGCATCTACTACAGTCATCCATCGCATCTTCTAAGATGTGTACAGAAGGCAGTAGTTGAAGCAAACTCTATCTCAGCATGGCAATGGTCAAACTAGAGTCTCTCTGTTGTTAGTTGATGAGATTTTTTTCTACATTTATGCCACTACTATCTTTTATTTCATCATATTTTCTTCCTGTTTATAGAGTAAATTTTATGCCCTGTTCCTTCCTGACCTTACTTGATTTCAAAGATTAAAACACAAACACACGAAACCAAACCACCTTCTCTTATCTCTTAAATTCTTTGATCTTGAAATTAGAATATTTAGTTCTCCAGTCAGTTTTCATGTTGCAAGTTTAAATTTATTAAAAAACTTCATTGTTTTTTTTTTTTTTGTATGAGGAATGGATCTCAGGCCCTTGCACTTGCTGGGCAGGCACTGTGCCTCTGAGCTACACCCCCAGCCCTGATATATCTTTTTAATAGGCAGAATCTACCTACCTACTCACTGATATTATAAGTGAAACTGGCAGACTGGATGTGTACCTCCAAGCAACATGAAAATAAATCAGAAAATAGAATTTATATTAATTATCTGCAAAGATACTTCTAAATGTGAGTAGGAAGAAAATGTAATAAATAAAAATGGGATAATATCATTTTAAGGACCAAAAAGTTAATAAATATAGTTTACATTTATGAAACATAGGTTAAACTTATAATTTCTTATGATATTTGCAACTTAACAGGAATATTTTATGCATGTATACATTCTGTATATTGGAAATGTTTAATATGTAGTAATTCTTATAGTATCACTTGTTTCCTTCTATTTAATTAAAGGTAAATATAGTTAAGTAATATTTTTCATTTAAAAAGTCAGGTAGAGTAGGATCTTTGCACCTATCTTCTATATTGGTCTTTTTTCTGTGTCTGATATAGAAAAATAGGCATAGCATGAATTAATACATGTTTAAAAAATGATTTCTAGATGTTAGGATTTTAAGGGCTTTAAAAATAATTTTATTCATGCTACATTGGTTTTTATTACTTAGAATGAGTATGTATAATTTTTATAGAAGTAATATTATTTAATCCTAGCAAAGAAAAGCAAAGTAGAATCAAAGAAAATATAAATTAGATATATCTGTAGTATCCTTGATAGATGATAGAAAAACAAATAATAGTGACATCATTAGTATTAAGGAATGCCATTATATGAGTATGAACATGAATTCATTGAATTTCTGTCCACATTCAATAATAACAATATATAAATGCATATATATTTTTTCAAAAATATGTAAATGCATGCATTTTTAAGAGATGATTTATTTCAGTCAATCAACATAGTATGATTAACTGAATTTTAATTAACCCTGAGATATAAGCCACAAGCTATACTTTATTACAGACCTCTTTTGATGAAGCCTTAACAACTAAAATACATATGCAAATACCCACAATGACAATGTCTCTTTTTTTTAAGAATACAGAAATTTTAAAATTGATATAGCAAAAAATGATGAAGAGCACAGTAGTGAAATTATTTTGTCACTACAAGGCTTAAGAAAAAAATCAAAGAATAAAAGTATGATAAGCAATACATATACAGCTTATAAAATATTCTTTGTGCAAAAAGATGTTAAAGGTCCAACTTCAATGGGGCTTAGGCTTAAAATGAAATAAAAATTTTTCCTCTGCTCTCATAAAAATTCTCATATATGACAAGAATTTGGATTTCCTTAGACTAAAAACACACTTGTAAAGGGCTAGTTTCACAAGTGTAAATCTTTACATGCTCCAAAGCTTATAGCAAGTGCTCAAATGTTATATGATCTTTGTATAAATGAAGGACAACAATTCAGATGTTTCATTTTTTTTCACTCATAGAAATTTTTTTTTTTTTTTTTTGTCTTTTTGAGACAGGGCCTCGAATTCACAATGATCCTGCTGCCTCAGCCTCCAGAGTGCTGGGATTACAGGCATGCACCACCACACCCGGCACTCATAAATATTTTTAGTACTTAGAAAAGCATTAGAAACTATGTAAGATTGTTAACCTTGTTGAAAGTTAAAAAAAATTGAAATAATGAATTACTGAGCAAGAATAATTACCATTTTCTTCTTTCATGAGACAACACTTCAAAACTCTCTTAATATTTAATTGATACCTGGTTTATTTTGTGACCCTAAATTTCTTGCTAATGTTTAAATTTTCATCACAGAAGGCATTGACAAAAGGAAGGTAAGATTCAATAATTTGATTCTGCATCGCTCTATGTACCTCAGATATTAGGGATATTAGCTTGTTAGAAAATGTAAGGTAAAAGTTTCTTCACCCTTAATTTTGAGCAATCTTGGAGTAAGTGTATTTGTCATTGAGATATCTTGTTAGTAAACCAATTGCCTTTTTAATTCTACAAATTTGTGAAATCAAATTTCAGTTTAATTTGACAGCTATTTGGGATGTAAAATTTTATTGTTTGCAAAAGGATAGTCTTCAATTTTAAAAACTTTTAAAACTGCTAAAGTTCAAATCATGTTGAAGAGAATCTGAAGGTTGAATTAATGCATGAGTCACATTCTATTTAGATACTTATTATACTGGATTCTATGAATATGTGGAATTTTTAGCATCACTTAGTTGAAGAAAGCAGTTGGCGCCTCAGGGCCATGAGGACACAATTGTCCTCTTTGTATGAGTTATTCAGGACAGTTTTGCACTCTTGAAGGCCAATAGATGCATCACAGAGGGACTCAGATGAGGCTTTCAGCCGCTGTTCAACGTCTGGGCTTTTTATCTATTTGCAGAGAATAGCCCATAGAATCCTTTGGAATAGCCCTGCCAAGTTTCACTTAGAAATGGAAAAATGAGGGTCTTAGGGGTGTTCTCACTATTAGTTGATTAACCAGAAAGGTCACCATCATTTGAACAACTGCTTCAACCATGGATGTGATTCTTTTTTTTTAATGGTACTGGGAATTGAACCCAGGGCCTTTGCATGGAGGTATGTGTATCCCCTCTGCCCTTTTTTAATTTTTTGAGACAGGGTCTCACTAAGTTACTGAGTTGCCCAGGTTGGGCTTGAATTTGCAAGCCTCCTGCCTCAGCATCCCAGAATATTTGGATGATAGGCGTAGGCCATTGAGTCTGGCTCATGGACATGATTTCACTTGTACTGTTTTTATGTCTAAGATGGGTTCATGATATAGTGATTAAATCAGTTGTTTTATGCATAGCTGTTATAATCAAGGAAGTGAATTAAGAGTGAATTCAGTGCTGCTGTTTTGTGTTGTTTTCTTTTAATAATTTATTATATCAACCAATGAGTTATACAAAATCAATTAAAAATCTTGACAATTGGTGTTGTTACTCATAAATCTGTTTTGTGTGACTAGAACATGGCACTTATAAAGTTTTCTGTGATCTGAACCTTGTTTGAGTAGATAAACTTGATTACTTTCACTGAGCATAGACATTAAATTTCTAAACCTGGTCAACTTATAAAATTTGACTTAATAACTTGATATTGCTCATTTGCTATGTTTAGCTTCACTTATAGCTAATTTGTTATACAAGATTTTATATTTTGTTCACCACAGATAGGTCAATATTCTTTCTGTGGCACAGATTGTAGCATAGGTTATGTCATGAAGCTGTTTATATTCATTTATTTAATTTGAGCAAGAAACCAGAAAGTCAGACATATATTTTTTTAAAAGTTCATGGCAGTAAAAATCTAAAAATTATCATTTCATCATAGATTTGGGAAGATTTCTTGGACAATACTCTCAAAGAACATTTAAAGTCAAATATACATTTTAAAAATTATGAACACAAAGAGTATGATTTTAGTGACCTTCTGAGATTGGATATAAAGCTCTAAACTATTAATAACCCAAGAAAGTTGCAAAAGGAGATGCTATTTAAGGTACTTCTAGGGTTCAAAAATACCTATTAGAATCATGCACTAATCTGTATTAAGACTGCACACAATAACTGAAATGTCAAGCTTGCTGCATTAGTCAACTTTTATTACTGTGACAAAATACCTGGAAAAACAACTTAAAGGAGGAAAGGTTTATTTTGGTTCACATTTGCAAGGGTTTAAATCCATGGTCAGCTGGCTCCAAGACAGAAACTATGGCATAAAAGTGTAGCAGAGGAGAGCTGCTCACCTTATAACAGCCTAGAAACAGAGACAAGGAAAGGGCCAGAGAGGAATGGGCAGGACAAGAGATGCTCTTCAAGAACATCTACCCAGTGACCTGTTTCCTCCAACTGGTCCCACCTCCTAATAGCCCATTCATCTATGAGTTCATCAACAGATTCATCCACTGTGGAGGTTAATCTAACCCTACCTCTCTATATCCCACCTCTGACTATTGATGCATTGGAGATCAATGAGCTTTTGGGGGGACATCTTAGATCTAAACTGTAACACTCATTGCACCTTGATGAAAAATACTCTAAGATGTACATGCATCCACACATATATTCTATAGTACGTGGGCAAGTCTTGTGTGTGGTAGATTATGCAAGCAAGGAAGCAGACACAATTAGCAACTTTAGTGGGAGGGGCTTGGCATAAGTTATAAACAATAAGGAGGATATCCTTGCAAGGGATCCAGAACCCTTAGTCAAGTCCATGTTTCAACAGTGCACTAAGTCACCCTCTCCTTTTAACTCTAAATTTACAGAGCAGTTACTTTCACTTTTACAGTGTGAAGATATATAAAAATATAAGTAGCCTATTTTTCATCTTAATCATGTTCTTGTTTTCTAGATGGTCTTCTTGTGCCTGCTTCACATAGAAATGCATTTCCTTATAGTTCTTGAGGCTAGAAATTCAAGATCAAGGGGCTTGCAGGTTTGGATCCTCTCTCATTTGCTTGCAGGTGGCGTTCCTCCCACTGGGCCCTCATGTCATCTTCCCTCCATGATTATACTTCTCTGTTGTCTTATACTTCTCTGCATGTCCCCATTTCTGCCTTAAATGCCACCAGTCAAGCTGAACTAGAATCTATTTTATAGTCCTCATTTTAACTTAACTACCTCTTTAGTGACACTATCTCCAAATATAGTACTCGGGGTTAGGACTTCAACATGAATTTAGTAAGGTCACAGTTCAGCCTGCAACATGCATCGATCTATTTTAATTGGCTTACTAAATTATTTTAAAGAATTGCACTCAATAATTATTTACTATGTGACATACACATAGGTATGTATGTTGTATTATTTTGTTTATGTGTATGTGTATGAGAGACAGAGACAGAGATTCTTGCCCTTTTTGTGGAAAAGACAAACATGATAAAGATTTACTTCATTTAATCCTCCACTTCACCTTGTTTGTATCTTTTTTATGATACAAATGCTGTCTGTTTAGATTGTAAATTTTTGAGAAGAGATACTGACTCATTTTGTTTCTCTTAGTACTGTCCTGGTAAGAGGAGGCCCTCAATAAATTTGGTGAACCTAATATAATTTAGAGTCATGTATAATAGGAACCCTGGCAGGAATGGACATGAATTGTAAGGAAGAAAAGACAGGAGGATTTTTATCCTGACTTAGAATTTGAGAGAGTTACTTAAAGGATATTATAGTAAACTAGTATTTAAAATATAAATAAGGACAGGAGTGAATGAATAAATATATTTTTTCATGTGCAAATATGTGACATATGTATTTATATTCTATTGATTCTGTTTCTTGAGAGAGCCTTGACTAATGCACTTTGTGTGTTTTCCTTTATGCCAGATCCACCTGTCTAGTTTTCAGCAAAACTGCTATAATATGAACGTGATCAGAAGCAGATCAAATCCTTCATACTCAGCTCAGCCTGTTATCATCTTTCTCAGTTCAGTCTTCCTCTTGTGTGCCATACTTTATGGCATCATCATACTCCCAGTGGCACATATCTGAAATCTCAGAATCTAGGCATTTTAAATTGTCTTCCCTCCTCATATTTATTCTTCTCATGTATTCACTTGCTAATCTCATTACTTGCATGAATTGAATCACAGTCCAAAATCTCCATTAACCCACCATGTTCCTTGCATTCATTTTGTCTCTATTTTCATTTTCACCTTCTTCCTCACCACTTCTCAGTTTGCCAGGTTTCCTACCATTCATCCTGCCATGATCTTAGGCCTCTTTTCTAACCCTTTTATCCTTGTTTTGGTTACTTTTCTCTCGTTGCTGGAACAAAATACCTGATTCCCAAAATTAAAGAAGGAAAGGTTTATTTTGCTTACAGTTTGTAAGCAAACTAGTTTGCTTTTTCAGTCCATACTTGGCAGGTTACAAGGCAGAGTGGCACATGACAGAGGGCTACAGCTCATGGAGGCAGAACACAGCAAAAGCAACAAGCACACAAGGGAGGAATGGCAGCAAGCAGCCTCTTCCTCTCCCTTATGTACGCAAATTATCCACCTCAGGGTGGTGTAGCTCTCACACCCATAATCAGTCAAACTCTAAAAGCCTGCTGCATGACCCCATGAGGCTTTGAGGGGGACACACAGACACAAACCATAGCAATCCTTCATGATGTAATGGTTACCTTCCAAAAATTAAGATCTGGCTATTTCACGCCTTCTAAAATTTGCAATGGTCCCAACATCCACAAAGTAAGATTCAAATATCTTATATTTTAATTAAAAAAAATTCATCTGGAGACAACATAAGTCTACAGTTTTACCTACAGTCTACTAAATTTTTCTACACTGTGAACTAATCATTATTCCATTTACATACTTTCTTTTACATTATTCCATTTACATGCCTGTTTCATTGTCATCCTCTCCATATATATATATATGTGTGTGTGTGTGTATATATATATATATAATTATACTTATTATGAAGAATTAGCTTATGCAATTTTTGAAGCTGAAAAGTCCTATGGTATGTCATATGCACACTGGAGATTCAGTAAAGCTGCATATGTAAATTTCAGTCCAAGTCTGAAGGCCTGAGAACCAGGAGTGCTGATGGTATAAATTCCAGTCCAAAGTGGGAAGAGCAATGTCTCAGCCTATGCAGTGAGGGAGAGAAAGAGAGCTTTCTATTTTCTTCCATCTTTTTGTACTAGTCAAGTCTTGAATTGACTGGTGATCCCACCTGCAATGAAGAGGACCATCTATTTTACTAAGTCTGCAACTTCAAATGTTGCTCTCCTATGAAAACATTCTCTCAAACACACTGAGGATGATGTTTAATCAAATATCAAGCTCTCCACTGGCTTAGTTAAATTGACATCTGAAATTAGTCATCACACAAAGTTGGAGATATAAATTTAAAAGTTGAACGTAAGGAGGTGGTAATTGGAGAGGTACCTACTCGGAAGGAAGAATAAAAAGTACTGAGCTTTGAAAATAATCAAAGTTCTTGTTAGTCAACCAGTCAAACTCTACGTGTGTGTGCATGTGCACACACAGAAGTTTGTAGAAATACATTAACTAATAATACAGAAGCAATTAAAAAGGAGCAAATTCAATAATTTCGAAGTACCAATTTGTGATTTAGTCAAATTGTTTATCGTGTCAAAGAAAACAGATTCATCTTCCCTGCTTTCAAAAATAAACTTCGTTGAAGATAACAATATGTACTATAACAGCTATTGTTATTTCTTATCATCTTGTTTTGAAATTCTGTATCGTTTTTATTGTTTTTGTGTTGTTTTATTATTGTCTTTGTTATTATTTTTTTCTTTAAAATAAAAAATAAATCCTGTAGTTATGCTGCACTCTACAACAGTGGCATCCAGTTAGAATTAAAAACAAAACTGTATTAGCCTGATGTGGTGGTGCACACCTGCAATCCCACCACTCTGAGAGGCTGAAGTGGGAGGGTCACAAGTTTCAACCAGCCTAGGAAGTTCAGCGAATTAGTGAGAACTTGCCTTAAACAAAATGAATGTAGGAATACAGTTCAGTGTTAGAGTGCTTGCCTAGATGTATGGAGTTCTCACCTTGATCCTCATCACCATGGAAATGGGATAAAATAGAATAAAAATTTAAAAAGTAAGAAATTGCTCTTTAAATTATTTATAATTTAACTTTGGGTTTCTTATGTAAGAGAAGTTATGAGGTATTTAAATTTGTGTATCTGATTTATTTCACTTAATATGTTCTCAAGATGAATCCACTTTCCTAGCAATGATACAAATTTATCTTTCTTTAAAGCAGAGAAGTACTTCATGGTGTGTAAATGCCACATTTTCTTTATCTATTCATTTGTTTATTGGTATATAAGATGCTTCTGAGATTTAGTTATGAAGTGTGCTGCTGTAAACATGGATGCATATGTATCACACTAATATAACTTCTTTAACTGTTTTAGAGGTATACCTAGAAGGAGCATAGCTGGGTTGAATGGAATTTCTAGATTTAGTTTTTTGAGGAACCATCATACTGATTTCCATGAGTTCTACTGGTTTACATTATTACCAACAATGTGTAAGGGTGCCCTCCCAACTAGTACCTCAGCTTCACCAATATTTGTTATTGTTTGATTTCTTAAAGGTAGCTATTCTTTCTGGGGTAAAATGGAATCTGTGTTTCTTATATTTGCATTTCTGTGATGGTCAGAGATGTTGAACATTTTTCATGTTACTTATGGGCTAGTAGTACTTCTTCTGAAAAGTATATATTTATTTCAGTTGCCCATTTTTTGACAAAGCCTTTTATTTTGGGGGGTCTGATTCTTTGAGTTCTTTATATATTTTAGATATTATTCCTCTATCTGATGAATAGCTGGTGAAACTGTAGGTTGTCTCTTCACCTGTTGGTTGTTTCCTTTGCTGTACAGAAGTTATTAATTTGATAAAATCCCATTTGTTGATTTTTGATATCATTTCTGTCTTAATTTTATTGATGGATTTAGAAGTCATAGTTTATTGTTAACATATACCTGCAGATGGGATAAGTAGTTGTTTACATAGGCAAAGAATTTACCTAAAAATATTTTTACTAAGAAATTTAAGGTAGAACTTTAAAAATTTTTTTTTCCATAGCAATGACTGCTACTGTGCAATTAGAAGCCACCAAATATGAGGTCAGCTGTTTATTACTGAGTATGATGAGTGGCTAGTGTTTTTTACTATTACTTAATAGAGTAATTTATAATTAGGTAAGAAAAACTTACTACTATTACACTGACACATGAAGGATTGTAGTAGTAATCTTGTTTCAGAAGATCACAGAGAGGTCACTAAATATAAACAGCAGGTTATTCTCTGAAGTGCAGTTTGATCTGTGTCCTCATTGACTTAACCTCGTTCTTGGGTAAGGTCTTATCCTCCTTTTTTAAGAGGTGTGATTGTCTTATAAATTACAAGGCTTCTAGTCTGATATCTGAGGCAAATTTTTAAAAAATACTCCAACTCTTTGAATTATTGTTTACTGTTTATGAAATGAAGATATTAACAGTGATATTCTCCACAAGGAATGATGATAATAATAAATTCATACACGAGGAGAATGTAATATTATAGGAGGACATTATATATTGGAAATATTTATGCTATAAGATATCTAAATTTAGTAAGTGCTTTGAATCCTCAAGGAGACTATTTTTATTTTCCTTTTCATTGGATTACCCTAATTTTCTTCTTCTTTTCTGTTTTCATTGTGTGTTGTGGTTCCTCCTTTAGCTAAACTGACCTTTATCAGTTTATGTAAAAAGTAGTGATTTGAGACTTGGGTATGGTTATGTAGGCGGTACTAATTGCACAAGTGCACTATAAAATGACACATGGGAAGTGTAGAATTTTGACATGATAACAATTGCCTAGTTTGTGGTGAAAAGTGTCTATGACTCTATTTATACAGTTATGATTTAGTCTCTCAAATAAGATAGGATTTCTTAATCTATTCTCAGCATTTCTCTTCTCCCTAGAAGGGATTTTAAAAGATTGCCATTTAGTTACCCTGCTTTAGAAATAAGATATTAGTACTTCATGTTCTAAAAATGCCTTCCAGAGCAGGAGTCTCTCCAGGTAGAGGAACAATTTAACTATAAATAGTAGATGTATTCATCCTTAGCCAAGAATGTGGATTTTGGCTAAAATGTACCCAAGTGTCTATTAAAAGTTTTATTATAGTAGATTCCTGATATGTATTTTCTACCATAACATTTTATAAATATTTGGGGAGGACAAAACTTGCCTCAGTATCCATGGGGTACATTTCCACTTCAAAATAAAATTTTCCTTATAAACTTTTAAATTACATTTAAGTAGAAGAAAACAAACCAAACATTTTTCCATGGTAATTTCTCTATGAATACAGATTCCTTTGAAGACCAGAGAGTATAGTTTGTTTTGGTACAGTAGAAGAAAATTAAATTTGAGCTCAGTTGGCTAGTTATTTTCAAAATATTTCTGAATCACAGTTTTTATAAATGCCTGTCATTGTTTTCCTGCAGGAATCAAGTAAGATATACAGACATACTGTATTAGCAAAATCTTTCTCTTCTTTCTCAGAAAACTCCATATAGCATATTGAAAGGAGGTCACAGATATCATCTATCATGATTAGATATTTTTCAATCTGTAGACTATAACATTTCTAGTTAGAATTTCTAATCACCACATAAAGCATTTTGAAAGCCTCCAAGTGTCCTTTCATCTAGGATAAACTTGATTTAAAGTGAAATTGAGTTTTATGTAACCTGAATAGCTTATTTTATATACTTTTTTTTTACATTATTTACCTAAGGTGATAGCTAAGTAAGTTGTATAAATTGTATAAAATGTCCAAATTGATAAACTAGGTAAATTCATATGTAACCTCCATTTAGATAGAATTAACTCGAATAGCCCTGAGCCCTGTAGCTAGAGAGCATTCAGTGCTTTGCCATAGGAAATATATGTTCATTCATATACTAAAAGTCCAAGGATGGAAAACTATACTTTATGCAACAGGAACAAAGAAAAAAGAAGGGGTAGCTATTATGTTTGCAGACAATGTGAACTTCAAACCAAGAATGATCAAAAGAGATAAAGAAGGTCACTGCATACTTGTTAAGGGAAAAGAGGAAGAGATAACGGTCATAAATATATATGCACCAAATAGAGGAGCACCCAACTATATAAAAGAAATATTAATAAATATGAAAAATCAAATAAGCAATAACACAGTTATAATGGGGGACCTTAATACCCCATTTTCACAAAGAGCTAGACAAAATGTCGGCAAAAAAAATAACAGAACTTAACCAAATGTGTGGCCAAATGGACTTAGTAGATGTGCACAGTGTTCCACCCAACATCATCAGAATACAAATTCTTCTCAGCTGCACATGGGATATTCTCTAAAATAAACCATATACTAGCCCATAGAACATGCTTAAGTGAAGGCAAAGGGATTGAAATTATCCCATGCATATTATCTGATTATAGTTCAATAAAATTAGAAATTAATGACAAAGGAAACTGCAAAAACTACATAAACACATGGAAATTAAATAACACTCTCTTGAACAACCAATGGGTCACAGATGAAATTAAAGAAGACATTAAACAATAGCTACACTCAAATGAAAATGCAAATATACTTTATTGCAATCTGTGGGATGCAATGTAAGCACTCTTAAGAGGGAAATTTATAGTGCTGAATTCTCATATCTGGAAAACAGAAAGAGCACAAATAAATAATCCAATGCTACACCTCAAACTTCTAGAAAAGAAAGAAAAAGTTAAGCCCAAAGCCCATAGAAGGGAAGAAATTATAAAGATTAGAGCAGAAATTTTTGCAATTGAGACTAAGAGAACAATAGAAAGAATTAATGAATCAAAATGTTGGTTCTTTGAAAGAATAAATAAAATTGATAAATCCATAGCCAACCTTACCAAAAAAGGAGTGAAAAAATTCAAATCTGTGCAATAAGAAATGAAAAGGAAGAAATCACTACAGAACCTGTAGGAATTCAGAAGATCAATATCTACTTTGAAAATCTTTACTCACAGAGGTTGGAAAACACAGAAGAAATGGACATATTCCTAGAAACATATGAACTACCAAAGCTGAATCAAGAAGATATAAAAATGTTGAGTAACTCAGTATCACTTAATGAAATTAAAAATATAATAAAAAACTTACCAACAAAAAAAAGTGCAAGTCCTTATGGACTCACTGCTGAATTCTACAAGAAATTTAGAGAGGATTTCATGCCAATAGTCTTCAAACTCCTTAAGGAAATTGAAATGGAAGCAATTCCCCCTAACTCACTCCTGGAGGCAAGAATTATTACACTGATACCAAAACCAGAGAAAGACCCAACCAAAAAAGAGAACTACAGACCAATCTCTCTAATGTATATAGATGCAAATAGTCAATAAAATACTAGTAAACAAAATGCATCAAATCATCAAAAAGATTATACATCGTGATTAAATGGGATTCATCCCAGGAATGCAGGGATGGTTCAACATACACAAATCAATAAACATAGTATACCATATCAACAAAGCCATAGACAAAAATCACGTGATCATCTCAATGGATGCAGAAAAAGCTTTTGATGAAGTCCATCACTCATTCATGGAAAAAACTCTACAGAAAATTAGAACAGATGGTGTTTACCTCAATCTGAAAAAAGCCATTTATGACAAATCAATAGCCAACATCACACCAAATGGGCAAAAACTCAAAGCTTTCACTCTAAAGCCAAGAATAAGACAAAGATGTCCTCAGTCACCACTCCTGTTCAATATAGTTCTGGAAACATTAGCCATAGCAATTAGACAAAAGACAGAAATAAGAGGAATAAGGATAAGAAAGGCAGAATTTAAATTATCATTATTCACAGATAACATAATACTCTACTTAGAAGACCAAAAACTCCACCAAAGACTTCTAGTATTAATATGCAAATTCATAGCACAGCTGGATACAAAGTCAACACTCAAAAATCAAGTGTGTTCCTGTACAAAAACCACAAACTCACTGAGTGAGAAATTAGGGAGACCACCCCCTTCACAATAGCATCCAAAAAATGAAATACTTAGAAATCAATCTAACAAAGGAAGCAAAAGATCTATACATTGAAAATTGCAGCACTCTGAAGAAAGTGATCAAAGAGGATATAAAAAATTGAAAGATATCCCTTGCTCATGGATAGGAAGAACCAATATTTTGAAAATGGCCATACTCCCAAAGCTGTTATACAGATTTAATGCAATCCTGATCAAAATACTATTAGCATAATTCATTGATCTAGAGAAAACATTTCTAAATTTCATTTGGAAACAGAAGGTACCTAGAATAGCAAAGACAATCCTGGGCAACAAAGGCAAGATAGAAAGCATCACAATCCCTGACTTGAAATTATATCACAAATCTGCTGTGATCAAATCAGCATGGTACTGGCAAAAACCAAAATAAAACAAACAAACATAAAAAAAAAACAGATGAGGACCAATGGAAAAGATTAGAAGATGCAGAGACAACTACAAACACATTCAGCTATCTTATCTTTGACAAAGGAGCCAAACATATTTACTGGAAGAAAGATAGCCTCTTTAACAAATGGTACTGGAAAAACTGAGTCTTTCACTTTCACATGTGAAAGACTAAAACTACATCCATGTCTATCAGTATGCACTAGATTAAAGTCAAAATGTATCAAAGATCTAAATATGACAACAGAAACACTGAATCTACTGGAAGAGAAAGTAGGTAGAAAACTAGAAGACACGGGGGTGGACAGAAAGTTCATGAAGAAAAACTAAACTACAGGAAGTACTTTAAGGAATCAACAACTAGGATCTCATCTCATTAAAAAGTTTCTGTACATCAAAAGAAGACACCAACAAAGTGAAAAGGAAACCCACACAGTGGAAAAAATTTTAGCCAACTGTCCCTCAGACAAAGGACTTCTATCTATAATGTATAAAAAATTGAAAAAAATCAGGACCCCAAAATTTAAAGACTGAATCCAAAAATGGGCATCTGAGATTCATAAATATATGAAAATATATTTATGAAAAATATATGAAAAAATGTTCAGCATCATTGGTCATGTGAGTAATGCAAATTAAAACAACACTGAGATTCCATCTCACTCCAGAAAGAAAGGCCATCATCAAATCAACCAGTAACAGATACTGACAGGGATATGGGAGTAAAGGAACCCTTCTCCACTGTTGGTGGGAGTGTAGACTGGTACAACCATTGTGGAAATCACGGTGAAGTTCCCTCAGAAAACTAAGATTAGAGGTCCTATTCAACCCAGCTATTTCTGTTCTGGGTATTTTCCCAGAAAATAAAAACATCATACCACAACAATATATGTGCACCCATGTTTATAGCAGTGCCATTTGTAATAGCCAAATCTTGGAAACAATCCAAATGACTATCAATTGAGGAATGAATAAAAAAGATGTGATATAAGTACTAAATTCTGCCAGCTATAAAGGGTAAATCAAGCCTTTTAGAGGTGAACAGATTCAACTAGAGACCATACTCATAAGGGAAATAAATCAAACTCGCATGTGTAAACATTGTCTTGTCTCCCTAGCATAAGAAAAAAAGTGTAAATAAGATACAAAATCTGCAGTAGATATTGAGAAAGGGAAAGAAACTGCTCAAAAGGTAAGAACACCTGGGATGGGGGAAAGGAGAAAAGAAGGGAGGGAAAAGAAAAAAATATATAATAGCAAACATAATTATACTACTAATTTCTTTTAGTTCATTGAAAAGATTGGTTTGTGCTTATTTTGGGTGATTAATTTTGCATGCCTATATCTTGTAATCTGAGCAACTACTTTGAAAGCAATACACAATATATTAACAATTGTTAATTTCTTGTTATCATGTTTTGAAACTCTATCATTGCTTTTATTCCTTTTTTATCTTTCTTTAAAATAAAAAATATATATTCAATTGATTATTAATCTTTAAATTGATCATTAATTTGTAAGATTAATTTTCCTCTGTCAAAATCAGCAACTGCTTTCTTTCCTTCCTGGAGAATTGAAAAACGTTTCGAATATTCTCCTTCCTTTGGCACAGAGAGTAGTTGCCTCACCCAGAGCTTAGAATGCCACATAAACAGAAGGGACTATGTCTTGGTTAGAGTGTAAAGCATGCACATGATATTTTGCAAGGCTCATTGTTAGAGAAACATCCTTTCCTTAGCTATACTACAGAATGAATTTGGAATTTGACAGAGTTGAATTTGGAATTAGACATTTCTGCACCTGAATTACAGTTTACCGTTCCTCAACTTGTGACTTAAGAATTTATACAATCTTTCTTAAGTCTCAATTTGAAAAATGAATTAAACAGTTCTACACCTGAATTACAGTTTACCATTCCTCAACTTGTGACTTAAGAATTCACACCATCTTTGTTAAGCCTCAGCTTGAAAAATGTTTGCCAGTGATTCCTTGGAAGATTCATATCTAGAATAAAGAATTGAGAGCAATAAATTTCTTCAAATAAAAGACCCAATTAAAATAGGTAAGAGAAATGTATAGGTATTTCCCAAAAGAAGTACTAATGGCCAATAAATACATGAAGTAATGTTCAACATTGACAGGCATCAGAGAATTGCAAATCAAAGCAACATTGAGAATCCATTTACTCCAAAAAGAATGATCATCATCAAGGAATCAAATAAAAAATGATGGGGAGGCTGCAGGGAAGAAAGAACTTCTGTGTTGTTTGTGGGAATGTAAACTAGTACAATCATTACGGAAATCAATGTGGAGATTCTTCCAGAAATGAAAACTAGAAATTCTATTTGACTCAGCTATTCCACTTCTGTGTATCTTCCCGAGAGAGATAGACTTCATATTACAGTGATACATGCATACCTGTGTTTATAGCAGCATAATTAATAATGGCTAAACCTTGCAAGTGGTCTATATGTCCATCACTAGATAAAGTATGGTATTTATACACAGTGGAGTACTACTTTGCCATAAAGAAGGATAAATTTGAGTCATTTGTAGGAAAGTGAGTGCACCTTGAGACCATAATGTTAAGTGAAATAGATCAGACACACAAGTTTAAATGTCACATGGTTTCTCTTATATGAGAAACCCAGAGTAAAAGATAATATGAAGTAGGGAGTTAGATTGTTCTCAAGGAGGAAGGGTACTGAATTGGGAGGAGAGAGAGGAGGGGAGGAAGGGAATTGATCAGGGATAAAAAAAAAAGAATCAGGACATGTTGTGCACATGTAGCAGATACAAAGAAGGAATGTAAACATTATATACTGAAAACATATACCAAAAAAGGAGAAGCAGGTCAAGATATGGGTGAAGGGAGAGGGAGGGAAGGGATAGAAGAAAAAAGGAATTAAGATGTGTTACATACATGTACCAACTTCCCACAAGAAATGTAAACATTGTATACTACACACATGCACTAATAAACTAAAAGAAAAAAGAAAAAATACACAGGGAAAATAATATCTATTTTTCAAAGTTCCATACATATAAGGTAATAAATATATAAAATAAATATAAGATAAACTATCTTTGTCTCAGTTATTTTTCTCTCATTGCTGAGACAAAATACTTGACACCAAAACTAAGGAAGGAAAGGCTTATTTAACTCCCAGTTTGTGGAGGTTTCAGTCCATAATCAGTTGGTTCCAAGGCAGGGTGGCATGGCATAGGGGCAGCACTTCAAGGCAATAGAAGACAGCAAAAGCAACAAGAGCAAAAGCAGGGGAGAGCAAACCTCTTTTTTTTCCCTTATACTGTATGCAGTTTACCTGCTCTAGAAGTGTGAGTGCCCTAGCACTCACACAATTTCTGTGCCCTCTTCTTGCACAGGCTCAGGATGTTCACAAAATGAGGACCCTGGCCCCCTGCTGAGTCACTTAATTAAACTTCTAAACTTCTCAAGTTTACACAATGAACAATATCCTAGAGCAGTAAGGGCATGTCCTCTACACGCTAGGGTGTAGAACTGCTGAGTTACTTAGTTAAGCTTCTAAACTTCTCAAGTTGACCCAATGTATCAATCATTACAGTGTTTAAATAGGAACTGACAAATATTGAGTAGTTATAATGAGCAAATATTAAAATGGAATGATAAATCTCATTCTTGAACTTTCAGGACATGAATAACTAGATACTGAAAAGAAGATCCTGATACTTGGGGAGCTACAGTTCATGATAGATAATGACAGAACAGAAGCAGTGATGTAACCACTAAAGCAAAAGATGCTTAAAAATGAGAAATTCAGAAAAACGATTTGGTTAGTCCTCCTAGCTGAAGTGTTTTTACCAGTTCTATTGTGAGACAGACATGGAAGTTTATTCAGATCTTCATTTTTGTCTACGGAATATTTACCGTAAGTGTCATATTCTTGATGTATTCTATTCACTTTAATGCATCTTCATATATACTAATAACACTATAATGTCCATATATATCTTATTCATACTTGGTATTATTCTTTGCATTCCCAATTAACATCATTAATACCTCATGAAATTCTAAAAATATTGAGAAGAGAATATTTTGGGTATGATTACACATAGAGAACAGAGTAAGATAGACCCAACTAACCATGACAGTCAAAATTTCTTCTCTAAGAGGAAAAAAATTCATTAGCAGCATAGATTCAAAGCCCATAGACCTTAAATCAGATATATTAGAATGTTTCCTGAATTTTTCATTTAAGATTAGATGAATTCTTAATTTCTCTGAAGTTTTATTTCCTTATCCATAAGTTGAACATAACACTCCCTCCACTGGTCATGGTGAGGATTTATTTTATTTTATTTTTTATTTTTTATTTTTCTATTTTAAAGAGAGTAGTAAATGAGAAACAAACAAAGAAATAGAACAGTAGCAGCATATCAATATCACAAACATAAACAAATCAAAGCAAGAACTTTCAAAATGATACAGTCTCAAGACAAAATAATATGAATCAATGGTGGTTGTTACATTACATATCGCTATCCTCAACTACATTGCTCAGATTACCAGATGTAAGAATGAAAGGTTGCTCAAGCCATTATATGGAATAAGAAAATAATTCTTTGATAAAACAGTAGAGATAATACAGAGCTTCACTAGACAAGATGGTAGGAGTTCACCATTGTAATTCCACTGAATATTGTTACCTTCAAATCAGTTGCTCAGACCTATGGTGAGGAGTTAAACAATCTGAACATTCTTAGAACTAAACATAGTAGGCCCCTGATATACATTAAATTCTTTTATCCTTTTCCTTTTGTAGATAGTATATTATCTAAAGGAAGGTTTTCTTTTGAGGGCAGTCTTCTGGCTCTGCTACACCATTGTAAAATATTTGATATAATTAAAGAAAAAAGAGAGAAGTAAAATTATTACAGTTGGAAAACTAAAAGAGAGAGATAATCGGTAGACATAAACTTTTTACAAAATGGATAAGTCATAAATGTCTTTTCATATATCCATGTTTTCCTGATATTTACTTTAGTTTGAGAAGTATCTGAAATCTGTTGAAAATTTTTGCATTAAAGCAAATACAAAGTAATAAAATATTTTAAGAAAATATTACCAAATTTTTATCTCATTTATATTTTAGGGAGAACTACAATCTTCTATACATCTTGCAAACTAGATTGAGGTAGAATCTTGTTGAATTTATATTTGTTAAATGTGTACAGATATATTACTCATTTTTGCAGTGCTTTGTAAATTACTAATTTTCTGTAGCTTTTACTACGTTTATTAAGCATTGCTGAAGATAGCCACTGTTCCCCTAACTTTGTATTTTACCAACATTTACTTTTGGGATGTTCACGATTAAATGTGGTAGTTTATTTTTAAAAACAAGAGAATTTAAAACATGTAGTTAGTAATTCACCAAAAAATACAACCCGTTTCCTTTGCATAATACAGTCAACTTCATAAATTGCTATATAAATGGACACTCACAGTAGAGCTTTATTCAGAGGCTGCATTCTATGGGCCTCCGTCTTCCAAGATTTGCAGGATAGCTCACACTCCATATTAAACAAGACGAGCAGGTTTTTTTTTTGCCATTCTACCAACTTATTTCAGTGACTATTTCAAAGAATAGCTGGCTTTATGTGTTTTGATTCTATACTTCACTAGCAAGAGCCAGTTAAATTGCAGAAAACTTTGATGCCAGAATTATATTGAATTTTTTGTTTGTTTCAGAGTGTAAAACTTCTCCAGAGAAGGAAGAGGTCAATATAGATGTAATAGGAGTGGAAAATTTCATAGAAAGGATGATTTAGGCTTACTGCTATGGTCTTAGATTCAAGGTAATGGCCCCAAAGATGACATAAATAAGTAGGAAGAGTAGGAAACTATGAGATGACCAGAACTGTGGAGTCTATGGTTATCTGAACTCACATTCATATAGACAAAACAAAACATTTCCGGGAGCTTCATGTGGTTTTTTAGGTTCTTGGAGCTACCTTGTCTTAAAGATGAGTCATATTTGAGTAGGAGGACAAAGGAGGTAACCTCTATGACTAAGGACCACAGTAAGCAAAGATAAAGAAAAAAAATAGCTTAGTGGTTTAGAAGAAGTTTGGCTATGAGGAGTGATTTTTCCAACATGTGATATTCCTTTATGTCTGTATCCATTTTTGCTTGCCTCAACTGGGAAAAGATGCTACTGGCATCTTATGGAAAAATACCAGGGTGTGCTGACACCATATAATTCAGAAGTCATTTATAAAAGGGTATTGTCCAGTCCACAGTGTCAGTAGTACACAGATTCAGAAACTGCTCCATCTAGATGAACCTGTGTATTGAAGAATAGGGGAAGGTAAAGTTTGATGTTATGTTCTGCAGTGCACCATTAAAACGCTTTGGCATAGAAGGTAAATCTACTCCAAAGTTATTTAGTTACCACATTAGGTAGCTTAATTGAGAATATGCACTCCAGATGATTGTCATTAGACAAGAAGGGAATGAGGGTGAGGGAGGTAAGGAAAGATAATCAGGGAGAGGGATATGATCAAAATATGTTATATGTACATGTAAATTTACCACAATACAATAAAATATTTTGTAAAATTAACATTAACTAATGGGAAATACATTAAAAAAGAGGATTTGTACTTCAGAGATGTTTTATTAGTATATGAAAGGTTCTAAGCTGAGGCCTAGAGAGTTAGAGGTTTCATTATCTTTAACTAAATTCAGTTGCTTTTAAAATTCATATAATGGATATTACGTTTTCAGTTGGTGAAGTGAGAGCTGATTAGGCTAGACATTCATACAGGCATGGGAACTGGTGCATAAACAAGACACAGAGATTTAGTGAGTTCAACAGTCTACATGCTTTGGAAAGGCACTGTGGCTTTAGGACCTATCTTGTTTTCAGTTGTTTAGCAGAAGTCATCGTGGCCAAATTCTGAAGAAGGTTCATGGCACTATGTATGTAATAGTTGATACATTGTGTCAACTTGAGAAGTTTAATAAAGTGACTCGGCAGGGGGCTAGGGTCCTCACTTTATAAACATCCTTATCCTGTGCAAGAGTAGGGCATGGAGACAGTATGGGTGCTACACCTGCCCTGGGGATGATAGCTGGCTTACAATATAATATAAGGGAGGACAAGGGGTTTGCTCTCCCTCCTTTTGCTTTTGTTGCTTTCCTTCCTTAATTTTGGGCATAAGGTATTTTGTCTCAGCAGTGAGAGAAAAGTAACCAAACCAGTGTGACAATAGTAGGGAGCCATCCATGATGGTATTCCTCCAAAATCTAAGCATTTTGACTGGGCAAGGGGACTTCAATTTCAAGCCCAGTCTGGGTAACTCAGTGACTTAGTGAGAGTCTATTTCAAAGTATAAAACAAGAAAAAAGTCTGAAAGCATGAAGGACCTTGATTTATCTCCAGTGCTGGAAAAGAAAAGAAAATAACAGTGGGAAAGTGGTTAAAATAATAGGATGTGGGATGACGAGAGTCAGGGTTCTGTTGGAGGTGGCAGAGATTGTGAAGGGACAAATTGGGGAGGCATGTTGAAGGAATGATATTAATAGTGATAATTTATCATTGTGTTTGTAATTACTGCTAAACCCTTTTATGTATTATTTTATTGAAACCTCAGAGCACTATTATTACTTCTTATTATACACTAATAACACTATTTTATGGGTGGGAAAAATCAAGCACCAAGAATTTAAAGGTCATTCGGGTTATTAGTAAATGATGGGTCAGAGCATTTGAGACATGTTAATGTAGGTTTACACGATGAGCCTAGTGTTAAGGTGATTTCTATCATGGTCATGTTGGAGATTGAATCAATTTTCGTAAGGAAGGATGCAGGTGTGTCTTCCAGATTGGAGACGATAGTAAGATATTGGTAATGAAGCCTCTCTCTAGAGGCTCTGTAAAAGCTGAGCCAGAATAGATGGAGCCAAAGTCATAATTCCATTAAGTTAAATTGTCTCATTATTCTGAATCTATTTGGATTTTTTGAGCAAAGTTATTTAACTTTTAATGTTTAAATATTTCTATCATGTAATTGCTGGTTTTATTTTCCTGAATGGGCAATGAGTGAGTCAGGTCCTTCAATGACTTGTATAAAGGAAACCTTTTCGGCATGATTCTTAACATATATTATCTCTGATATTAATATCTACTAAGTTGCAACACCTGCTAAAACCAGGGCACAGATTTCAGCAGATTATAATCACAGATAATTTAAATTAATTAGAGCTAAGAAATTTTAGATTATAACCTTGATAGGTTTTGTTCCTTAATTTCACATTTGCTCCATCACAGGACAAGGCAGTGTCTTCCTGAGAATTTTATGAGAGTTGTGCAGTTCTCTGCTGAGGTTTAAATGTATCTGTGGAGCAATATATCAATACCTCCAAAGTGACAAAAGAAAAGTGGGGTAAATACTTCATCTCTAATTTTAGCCAAAGCCTAACCCCTGGAAATCAGTGGATACTTTCAGAGATCCTTCTTGTGTTTCAGAGACTGCTAGATATCTCACAAAAGCTGTCTTATATTGTCCTTGTTATACTGACTCCTGCTTCTATTCATCTGTTTACCAACCTCCACTTCTTGAAAATATTTGTTCCATGTAATGTCTTACTCAAAACTGATCTTCCTTGTTGGAGTAGAAGCTTCTTGAAGGCTCGGAGTTTGACTTTATCTCTAGCGCCTAAGTTAAGATCTGACATATTGTAGGAACTGATAATTAAAACACATTCTAGTGTATGTGTTAAATAATGCTGAGAATTTAAGGCTAAAAACTGACACAGCTTATAAAAATTGATAGCTTTCTTCTCAGTACTACTTTGAAGAGCAATATACTTGTCAACACTCACTTCAGTGTCTCACTTTACTATGCTCTGCAATAAAAAATTACTATGTCATTAAATCTGTCCTGTCTCAACTGGTTCTCTGCTTTTCAAGATCTACCTTAAAGTCATTCAGAATGGGTCTCATAAGCAAAGTATTTTATTAAAGTATGTAGATGATGAGGACAAATCAATTATCTTTGCATAGAACACAATTTGCACATGACTGTCTTGAGATTTCTTTCTTCCTTCCTCCTTTACTACCTCCTATCGGGGTGGATGGAGACCTGGTGCAGGTTGTGCCCATTTCACCAGGAAATTCAGGGCTTTATGTATCTGGATGGGAATATGTAACTCATATAATGAGGAAGTAGACTAAAGATTCTAGTGTATACATTCTCAAAAGGAGTACTGTCCTCAAAGGGTAAAAGTTGATTCTTGGAGGAATAACAGTAACAACAAAAGGTCTTACATATTACAATAGCTTGTCATCCTATAAGGGACCACAGTACATAACCAGATATACAGTGGGTAATATCTGTAGCATTAAAATTTCATGGGCAGAGCATCACTAGAAAAAAATTGTTTGAAAAGGCTTCTTTGGGAGATAATAATGAAAAGTTTTGTGAAACACAGCTCTAATAGAAATTTATTCTAGCTGGCCACTACTTGAAACTCCTCAAATTTGGTTCAAAGATTTGAAATCTAATAATGGATCAAGAATAGCCACTCATAGACTTACAAAATGTGTCTACTTAAAAATTCTTTGAGATACATTTTTAAGCAGAATGTAAATGATTACATATGGTAACTGGGGTTTCCTAGTGCCTGCATAAGTTTGGTTCTTTATGGAACTAAGGGATGTGTGAATGTTAGTTTGCTCTACATAGAGAGAGACAGAGACAGACAGAGAGACAGAGAGACAGAAAGATAAAGGGGAAGAAGAAAGAGGAAGAGGAGTCAGAGAGGTCATCATTGTCAATATTTGGAAAACAGAGGTCTCTTAAAACTTACTCAAGGGCTGGCAATTTATATCAGCAGCACAGCGCCTGCCTGGCAAGTGCATGGGCTAGAGTTCAATTCCCGGTACTGGAGAAAAACCAAAAAAAAAAAAAAACCAAAAGAAACAAAAAAACCCACCAACTTACTCAACTTACCTAACTTGAGGATGCTATGACTCTCCTAATGTGAAATGCATGTGAAAATTCATTTGAAAAAGAAATTAACTTGAGTTTACAAACACTTTGGCAGATTGTAGAGAAAAACCACAAATGAGGCAAGTCATTAGATACCATGGTTTCCTTTCCCTGGAAAAAAATGACAAGTCCCAATATTTACTGTACTCCATTACAAGATGTACCAGTACAAATTAATCAATCATAGCCACCAGGGAGCAAATAATTAACGTGTCTCATTATATCATTTATCTTCTCAGCAGGCACAAAGACTTGATAATGTGTGCTGTATGTGACATGACTATATTTAATTTGGATTGCAATCAGAAAATATTAAAAGATTCTTAAAACATTCAATGGCAAAAGACATTATCCTGAGCCTATTAACACACCTACTCATTTCTTTCTAAATGATTAGAGTTTCCAGGAATACTAAGTACAAAATTAGGTAGTGTGTATATATTTTTTTTAAATTTTTTTTTTTTTTTGTTTTTCTCCGGTACCAGGAACCGAACTCACGACCTTGCGCTTGCCAGGCAAGCGCTTTGCCGCTGAGCTAAATCCCCAGCCCCGGTAGTGTGTATATAAACATGTTTACTGAAGTAAAATTTTTCTGAAAATTGGTCCTATAAACACTTTGACATTGTGTGGGTAATATGAAATATGGGAGAGGACTTCACAATGTAATGGAGATGATAATCTGAGTTATGAAGTTATTTTTCTATTTTTATACAACCAAAGAGTAGCTGAACACTTGAAGGTATTATTTATAAAAAATTCAAATTTATAGGGCTATACTTATCTCTGGATTTTCAAGGTAATAATTATTGTATTTCATATCTCTCAGATTATAATATCAAATAGTTACACTGTAGGTGGCTGTGTTTTTCCATTTATAGAAAATAGAATGGTGGTAGTAAAAACAAAAATACTGTACATGTTTCTGAATATTTATTGAAGACCTATAAGAGACTGGTCAGTGATATATCTTACTGAATATACTTTAGATTTCACTGTATCTTTGTGAAGTGACTTTTATGCACTAACACTAGTTTTAATCTCATGCCTTTCTCCTTATTAGCTTCACTTTATTGATCTTTTACAATCTCTTTTCTACCCATAAGGGCATAGAAACTCGTTATCAATTTTAGTAAGCTTAAAACAATAGCAGATTCCACATGTAAGTGATATAGTGCAATATTATTTCACTTAACAGATAGAGAATTTAAAAACCCACAAATGTTAAAATATATAGAGACAGAGAATAAAACAGTGATTACCAAGGGGAAGGGGAAGTAGGAGATATAGTGCAAAGACTACAAAATAATCAATATTTAGGATGAAGAAATATAGAGACCATTAGTACATGATGACTACAGTTAATAAAACTGTATTATTAGGGTTTATTGATAAATAAGTACATGTTAGTTGGTTTTGTTCTTGGCTGTGTTGTCAGAGGTGTTTGTCTCCCAAAAGTTGATTATGATGGATGTTAGTTTGCTCCACTGTAGTATTTTGCTATTTTTATCCTATAATAGCATATGTAAACCTCAAATGTGTATAATTTGTTTTAAAAGCTGATAGAAAAGAGGTAAAGATTCAAATCTGGCTAATTAAAAAGCCATGTTTTTTTTCAAAAGGTTTTCCTGGGATTTGGGGAACTAAAACCATTTTAAAAATACCCTTAGTTGTTCATTTCCCTTACTTCTCAACAAAGTCCTTCTTTTTGGGGGACAGGTTAACAGAAAATACAGAAAATATGTCAGGGAGTGACAAGTGTTATGAAGAATTGTAAGGAAAGGGGATAGAAATAGAAAGAGGTGGCTGTGGCAGAGTTACTTTCTGAGAATAATCAGAGAACGTGTTCCTAAGGTGTTTTAGCAGAGAAGGGACCTGACAGTGTTCCAGGCACAGGCAAGAGCAACTGAAAATGTCTTGTAGTTGTGGTGGTGGTGATGAGGTGGGTGGGGCAAGGACAATAAATTCATACCACAGCAACAAGGTCCCCATGTTTGGAGAAGTGGGCAGGTGATAAGTTGTTGGTGTTATGGAAAAAGATAGTTGAGGAGATATGATTAGGTTGTTCGTGGTGAATACTGGTGAGTCTATAGATCATAGTAAGGATTTTGCTGTTTTTTCCTTGGGTGCTGTGGAAAGCACTGGGGAATTGTGAAGAGTGATATAATTTAACACACTGTCAAATGAACACTGTGACTCATGTGTATTCATGTTTGGTGTTGGAGACCATGAGAGGAGTGGGGCCTTAGAAGATGGAAGGCCAGCTAGGAGCCTATTGTAATTATCCGGGCACCATGTGATAGTGGCTTACATGGGTCAAAATTATGAAGATGAATACTAAGAAGTTTAGGATTGTATTTTAAAGGAACAAATGGAAAAATGGATTGATTCTTTACTTGCGACATGTGACAGACAGAGATTTTAGGAAGATTCCAAGATTTGGGGTTTAAAAAAACTGATAGAATTTTATTTTCTGAGATAAGGAAAACTGGTGAGGAACAGGTTTTAGAGAATAACAAAAATTCATTTTTGGACATATTAGTTTTGGAATGTTCTATTAGGCACACTAACCACTTACAATTTTCAAAGTATTTTATATTCTTTTTATTTCTAGGGGTTCTTAGTCCTTTAAAAGCAGTAAATCAAGAACAGGCAGTACTGTACTCAGAGTACTTTATAATCTCCTTGCTCTTTTATTTATTATGATTCATGAGTAAATGATTCTGTGGATTCCAAATTCTATTAGGAGGTTTAAAATAAACATTTCACTCTCTCTTAGTGATTTGATAATAATTCTTTCATACATTGCTGTATTTTTTAATTACCTAGCTATTTTTCAGGATTATCACTAGCTCTAATATTTGAAAACACTAGTCCAATACTTATGAAGTTATAATTATTTATTTTAGGGTTCTGATGCATTATATGTTTTGATAGTGTGATTTAATTTTTCTGTAAAGATTTACATTTATCCATTAAATCCATCTGCCAACTTTACCAATAATCCTTTTTTTTACTATATTCTGTTTTTTTTTTTTTTTTTTTTTTTTTTGTTTTTCTCTGGTACCGAGAACCGAACTCATGACCTTGCGCTTGCCAGGCAGGCGCTTTTGCTGCTGAGCTAAATCCCCAGCCCTTTTTTCACTATATTCTAAGTACATTGTCCAACTTGGATGGATATTTGTTATTGATGAAGAATACAATTCCTAAAACAATGATCTCAAGAAACACATAATAAAGTTTGTCTATCTGATAACATACTAGATGTGAATTCCTACAAGTGAAATTATAGCATAGAGGATAAAACTAAGTTTGGGTCTTTCCACTTCTATCACTGTAGTCTGAAATAAAATACTTAAATAATTCTAAAGTTCTAGTTTTCAGCTATCCCACAACTGAGATAATAAAACCAAATTCACAAGTTTGTTAGGAATATTAAAAGAGCTAATTCACATGAAGTGATTTGCACAATACCTGGCACATAGTACATGTTTAATAAATAGCATTATTATCATCATCATCAGTGGAGTCTGAAGGATTCCTCTTCCTTTAAGTGATGACAGCAGTTCACAATGTCTCATGTCTTAAAATTAGACTTCAATCAAAAAATTGGCATCTGAAATAGACACTTTTCAGATGAAGAAGTACAAATGACCAATAAGTACATGAAAAAACGCTCAATATCTCTAGCCATTCAAGAAATGAAAATTAAAACAACACTGAGGTTTCCTCTCACACCAGAACAAATGGCCATTTTCAAAAAATCAACCAATAACATGTCAGCAAGGTTGCGTTCCATTGTTGGTTCTAAGTGTAAATTGGTACAACCACTATGGAAGGCAGCATGGAGATTCCTCACAAAACTAAAACTAGAAATTCCATTTGACCTAGCTATTCCCCTTCTAGGTACTCTACCTTCTTGAAAGTGTTAAAATCGTATCGTAGTGATACATGTATATGCATATTTATACTAGTACAATTTATAATAGCTAAATCTTAGAGACATCTCATATGCCCATCAATAGATGAATGTATAAAGAAAATGTATTTATATAGAATGGAGTGTTACTCTGCTATAAAGAAGGATACACTTGAGACATTTTAAGGTAAATGGATACACCCGGAGACCATAATCTTAAGTGAAATGAATCACACAAGTTTAAGTAATGCATTGTTTCTCTTATGTGAAAAAATCATAGTATAAATAAGTGTAAATAAGGATGTTAAGAAGTAGGGAAAATTTTTTCAAATGAGAAGGGGAATAACACATGGGGTGAGGGGGTAGACAAAGAGGGTAAAAGAGAGTTAAAGGAAAAAGTATTAAAGGAAAAATGGAATTAGAGCTGTTGTAAATGGGGAGGCAAAGAACAGTTGGAGGGAGCAGAGGCAAAAAACACAAAAAATAAGATATGTTATGTATGTATACAAATCTTCCATGATGCATTCAATCATTATGTATTGCAAACATGTATTAGTAAAAATAATTTTTAAAAACACATAAAAGTTAAGCTTTTATTATTTTTTCTTAGGTTGTACATATCAATAAATGCATAGAATTTTTTTTTTTATTTTGTGTAGTTTTAGAATTTTGGCTGAAACGTCAAGATATCATTTGAATGATGACACTAGCTAATTTGAGATTTACATAATTAAGAAAATCATTATATAAGGATCCCCTCAGTGTCAGATGGGGATTGTCATCCATGAGATTTAAAAAGTAGCAATTTTGATCTTTGATTAGCACAGTTTCATTTGATTTATGCAGAAGTATGGATTTGGAGTCAGAAAGTCCTTATATTTTAGTGTTGGATTGGTTTCCCAGTTCCTCGAGTAAGTTTGGACAAGTTATTAATCTCTGTGAATCTCAGTTTTCTCATGGTTATCATGTAGGTAATAATAACTTTGTGGTACATTTATTGTGAAACTTACACAAGTTAAGAGAAGCAAAATGTCCATTCACGGTGTCTGGCATCTAGTAGCTTCCAAATTTTTTTCTTGGAAATGAAACCTCATAGTTTTATTTTTTGGTCTTTCTCCTCTCATAGAATAAGCATTTATGACACTTTCCCCCAAATCTTGCAGCATTATAATAGTAATGTTCATTGTGGTAACTCTAGATAAAACTGTCAAACTAAGACATAAAAACTGTGCTAGCACATACACTCCAATTTTAGATTGAGTTGCTTGGGAGGTAATTTGCCTATGAATCACTGAGAGACTGGGTGTTGCAGCATAAGATAGACTATATTTACCTTAACTGTCTCTTATTATTATTCTCACTGGCAGAGTCTTGTGAGAAAGAACTCACTCACAAGAGCTGCCAGAAAAACATGTTGAACTATGTAATAACACCACAAAAAAGTGAAATAAAACAATGTTAACTAGAAGCAGCAAGATAAGTTGTAACCTCATCAAAAAATCAAATAATCCTTTCTAATAATCTATCCTAATAGATTTTCCCTCTTCTTTCTATGCATCATTCTTTTTAAAATTTAAATTTCAAACTAAATATGTTTATAGAGCTGGAATATTCCTTTCATGTGTTGGAAAGTTTCCTTTCCTTGTTAGGAAGGGTAGTTTTCTAATAATGTTTATCATATACAATTCTTACTGGCCATCCTTGCATTCTCTACACTGTGATTATTTATCTTTTCTTCCTTCTGATGTCTGGACCAAATTTGATTTGCCTACTGTTTACTAACCATTACTAACCCAGTACCTCACATGTATTAAGTATTTAATGAAGTGCTAGTGAAGCAATGAATAAATTTGAGCTTAATAAATCAAGACACACTGGATCTGTGAATACTGTTTGACATCTGAAGCTGGCATTTCCCTCCTTTTACTCCACTATTCCTTCGATTTCTCCTTACATATTTCATTTTTTTCTTGTTGTATCTTAATGATTGCTTTCACCCATTTTGATTCTCGTGAGTTATTACTTTTTAAAATCATATACTCTCTTCTACTGACTGTCATTTTAGTATCACAGTTCCCTGGTAGGTGATGTGGCCTGGACGCTCATTCATGTAGCACCCCTGCAGGGCAGGTCCCTTTATCATTCTGCTGCCAGGTCTTTGTTTGTGGGCTTGAATTTCACCACTCAGCCGTTGGGCCATTTCTCATCTAGAGTCTTGCTTGCTGGGTTTCACTACTCTTTTCCTCTGCACATAAGGGATAAAAATGCTTTCTTAGTAGGATAATTTTGAGGCTCAAGTAAAATAGTATATAATATATTAATATTCTTTATAAGCTGTGAAGACTTCACTGATCTGTGAAGGCATTCTGCTCATAAACTTAAAGCTTTAAAGTGCTACTTGTCCTTTTTATGAAAATACTTGTTTTTACATAGATAGATGATCTGAACCCAAAGTGGCCAGTTTGTCATTTTAAACCAGACTGTAGGACAAGACAAGAGTAGTAGGTACCAGATGCTGGGTGGTGCCTTTAGAAAGTGGCCAGTGCTCTTACATGTGTGGCTGGCAGGTTAAAACTATTTCATATGAGAAAGATGTTTGGTAAAATTAAATTAATTACACTAGTGATTGCCCACACTTTCTCAGTTCTTTGGTCATACACTGCAGATCCTTTTCAATACTTTCTTTCTTTGTTGGTTGTTTCTAACAATGTTTCTTGCAATTTGTAAATATGTGTTCTTCCAGGATCTCAAACTGAAGGTGCAGCCAGTTGGTACTATGGCCCTGATCCTAGATGTTCTCTATTCTTTATGTAAGTCAGTGTTCATTTGCTGGGATATTGCATGATGAGAACTATGGCTTCTAATTATTTTTTAAAATTAATTTTATTGGAATTCTTTTGATATACACAATGATCACATTCATCATGGGGAATTTGTACCTGTATGTAATATATCTTGATTTTTCTTTCTACCCACATTCCTCTCCCCTCTGTTCTAATTCTTGACAGGCTGGTGGGTTGAGTCCTCTACCTACACTGCCTTCTATAATATTTATCAGGTGCCCCTTATAAGGTTTTTTGATTTTTAGCTTAAGCAACATATTTTTAATTAAAAAGAAAATATTTCACTTGAGAATTAGAACTGATCATCATTACATCAGTTTTCTGGTGGGCATCTAAATGTCAATGATATTTTAAAGCAGTTTATGTTAGTTTATTAGCAGTAATGAGAAAGAGCTTTCCTTTTAACTTGTTTGTGAGAGGCAGTACTTATAGTGGTGAAGGTATTAGAATTTTAAAAATGTTAATTCTAGGCCAGAAGTACTATAAAAGTTATTTCTTCAAGTCTTTAGCCCATTTTAAAATCATATTATTAGCTTTTCTATTACTGAGTTGTAGGAATTGCTTATATATTTTGAGTGTGTTGACTTCTTATCAGGTATACGGTTTACAAGTATTTTCTCCCATTCACCGAGTTGCCTTTTCCCTCTGTTGGTTATTTTCTTTGCTATATACAATATTTTAGTTTAATGTAGGCCCACTTGTCTATTTTGGATTTTTCTGCTGGTGCTTTTGTTGTAACATCCATGAAATCATTGTCTGACTACTGTCATGAAGCATTTCCTTATGTTTTCTTCTTGAGGTTTTATAGTTTTAAATCTTGTGTTTAAGTTCTTTATCAATTTTGAGTGGTTTTGTTGGTGTGTATATGGTGTAAGATGAGTGTACCATTTCCTTCCTTTGCATATGGATACTCAGTTTTCTTACCACCATTTCTTGAAAGGAACATCCTTTACACACTGTATTCTCAGCACCTTTGTCAAACATCAATTGATTCCATATGCATAGATTTATTTCTGGGCTCTCTATTCTGTTGTACTGGTCTCTATGTCCATTTTTCTACTAATTCCACACTCCAAAGAAGACATATACATGGCTAACAGGTATATGAAAAGATGTTCAACATTAATAATCATCACCAGGAAATTAGAATAAAAGTTAATACTGAAATATCATTTCTTACCTGTTATGATGGAAAACATATATTTATGATCAAGTATTGGCATGGATGTGAAGGAATTGGAATTATTATACATTTGTATTAGTGATAAGGCTGTAAAATGCTGAGACTGATATAGAAAATAGTACGTGGCTCCTCTAAAATTAAAAATAGAACTACAGTATGGTCCATCAGTCCTGCTTCCATTTATTAATTCAAAATAATTGAAGTCAGAATCTTGAAAAGATATTATTACTCCTATGTCCACTGTATTATTTTTAAATTTTAATTTCTATGAGGATATATTTGCAGTACATAATGATATTCATAGTAAAGATGTATATAACACATTTTAATTCTTTTTAAGCCCTACTGCAGTATTATTAAATAGCCAAGGTGTGGAAACAAACTAAATGCTGATGAATGATCAGATAAATGAAATCTAGTATATACTTACAGTCAAAACTTATTCAGCCTGAGAAAAGGAAGCCCTGTAACATGCAACAACATGGATGAGTGTTGAGGATTATGTTAAATGAAATAAGCCAACTATAAAAGAACGGTATTGCATGATTCCAGCTCTAAAGGATATTTAAAATAGCCAGCCTCAAAGTAGCAAAGAGTAGTATGGTATGTTCCAGGGACTGAAGAGAAACAAAAATACTAGTCAGTGGTGTAAAATTTCAGTTATGTAAGATAAATGAGTTCTAGAGATTTGCTGTACAATGTTGTGCCTAGAGTTAACAATCCTGGTGGTTTTCTGTACACTTAAACATCACTTAAGAGAGTAGAGCTCAGGTGAAGTGTTCTTGACCACACCCATAGATACGCACGTTAGTTAACTTCCTAAAGCCTGCGTCCACCACCTTGGTTAGGGTTGTCAGGAGACAAGCATATGTAAACTACATAAAGATGATCCCTGATTACTTTCTCCAGTGCCTCCTCACACTGTCTCTGCTAGTCTCTGTATTATCTGTGTTTTCTTTCTTTGTAGCACATATTGTAATCTAGGGTTTTTTAAATTTGTGACTTTATTGTTTTTTTTTAGACAGGTTCTCACTATTCAGCCCAGGCTGGCCTCGAATATGCAGCAATTCTCTTCCCTCTGCCTCCCCTAGTGCTGGGATTACAGGTGTGCACCATCATTCCTGGTTAATGTTATTTTCTTTATTTGATTACTTTTTTGTTACAGGAAGACAGTGTAAGTTTCATCCGGGTGGAAAAATTTTCTGATTGGTTTGTTGGTGAATCTCTATCTCTGACTATGTTGGCAAATAGTATATATTTAACAATTGTTTGTTAAATGAGTGAATAATATATCAAACATTATACATTATTTTCTACATAGGAAACATAATAAAGATCATTATCTTTGCTATGAATAATACGATGAGCTTTACAATAAGATTTTAGGACTCCTTAATAAGTTCTTTTGTTTCCTAAGATTTGATTGGTCCTTTGCATTTCTACTCTATTCTGTGGAGTTTCTTCCTAAGACCTTATTCGGTCCATGAATTGGTTGTGCTTACAGTTTCCAGGTCCACACTTCTGGCTTCTATCTACCTCTGAAGACCCACTGTAGTTCATAGTTCCCTCATACTTAACATGTCATCCAAATCCTACTCAGCCTGCAGAGCACCTTTCCTCAATTAATAGCATCTGCACTTTTGCTGATGGCTAAATTAGAAAATCTGGATCACCCCTCATTGCTCCAAGCTGGTCAGTTCAAATTTCTTCCTCAGAAATATTTTGCTTTCCCTCATTTGTGTAGATCAGATCATTGTTATGTTGTGTTTGGACTTTTATGGTATCTAGTAGTACGGCTAAATTTTATTAAACACAATATCATGGACTTTAATGCACTTTGTGAATACAAAATTTTATGAAGTAGTTACTAGTGTGCTATTATTGTATAGATGAGAAAAATGTGTTTTGATGAGACTAAACGGTTTTCTTGAAATTTTATAGCTGTTCAAGTGTTGGAGTCAGAGTTTGAAGTTAGTCCTATTTCAGGGCCTCTACCATCTTCTAAAGCTTCCTAGCTGCCACACGATTCTCACTTCTCTATCCCTTGTTTCAATCTATAGAGTGTTCCTCTTTTCTCTGCGTGATCCTTTAATTATTCTTCAAGACACATCCAAAACACGACATCTTCCTCTGGACAGATTTCACTGGGTAGAGATAGATGCTTCTGAGAGGGTTCCACAGCAATCTTTACACATGTCTATCTTGGGCATTATTATTTTTAACTACCAGCTCCTGTGCCATTGAGAGCAGAAATCGCTCCTTAATTGATGTTTGTATGTACTATGTCTGCTGGACTTGGAACTAAGTGGGTTTTCATTAAAGGGATACTTCTCTGACTACTACTTATTGAACAATTGCCTAGTCACGTTCCTTGTTGCTGGGACCAAATGCTCAACACCCACCACTTTAAGAGGAGAGCTTTATTTTCACTCACAGTTTGTAGTGTTTTCAGTCCCTATTTGGCTGGCTCCAGGGAAGAAGCAGCATGGCACAGAGGCATAGCAGAGAAAACTTGCTCACAGCATGGTGTTCAGTAAGCAGATAGTCAAGGGAGGAGCTGGGAGGCACTGGGGAGCTCACCCACAATGATCCACCCCTTCCACAAGAGCCCAGCTTCTGACAGCAAGTCAGTTGTAACACCCATAAAACAATCACCTTGCGGAGGACTGGGGATTTAGCTTAGTGGCACAGTGCCTGCCTGGCAAGCATGACGTCGTGAGTTTGATTCCCGGTACCACAAAAAAAAAAAACAAAAAAACAAACAAACAAAAAATCACCTTGCAAAATCCCCACCTTTGAGTACATGAGGCTTTGGAGGGCATTTAGATATGAACCATAACACGAATAATACTTCCTCTTATATTTTTATAGGAATGTTATTTGAGAAGTATAATTATCAATGTAGAATACCTGATTTTTTCTAACTCCATTTGCCCCTCTAATTTTCTGTTTGCCTTTCTTTTTTCCTGCCTCAAGTTTCCAAGTCCTATTTGGTACCTGGAGGCGGTACAACTGACTTGCCCTAATGCCTTTGTTCTCTCATCCTGGATATTTTCCTATGCCATCCTATATCCTGCATTATTTTTTCCAAGTTTTGTTTTCTGCTAGGCAACAGCTAAAGTGTCAGCATAAGTGATTCATTTCTCACTAGCAATGTTAATTTAGATGCTGTTTTTCATCTGTGAGCAGTGGTGGGATTTTCAGGCCCTACATATCTGGAAGATATTTTCGGGCAGTTGGGTCTTATAATTTCTTCAAATCACAAACTTTTCTGTCTTTGAAGAGAACCTCAAATATCTGTATCTTTTCTATAATCATTCTTCCAAAATTGGTAAAAAAACTCCTTTACAGTTGATGAAGTTATAGTGTGACTGGTGAATTATAAACAAGAAAATGTTCACATCTGCCAAGATGCTTGAATTTGAATTATACAAATCTTTATTGTTATCTTCTTTTGAAGATTTTATTTTTATGCAGAAACAATGAAAGCTCCTCTCACACATCCCTAGAGTTTAAAACTATATATCTAAAAATAGAAAAAAGTTATAAATACATTTAAATTCTGGTCTCTGAAGTCAAGTTTTAAAATGAATGAATGTCAGACTATTAGGATAAAGCAAATACGACAAAATGCATTAATATGAATATGTCCATGTAATCATTGGATAAAAACCAATTTTGAATAGTTTTAATAAAACACAAATATTTATTAATTTAAAAAGTCTGAGAAAAATGAGCAGTACTCAGAATACTAATGATGTGAAAATATTTTAAGTATAAGCAAAATGAAACACATATACTTCTATGTAGAATTTTTGGATAGATAGTACTTAAGAAAAAATGTAGAAATTTAATGTTATAGTCTCTGTTGTTGAATCAAACATTGCAAAAGAACTTCCTTAACTCATGCTAAATGCAAAATAAGTAGGTCATTATCTACCTCTTCAAGAGAACCTTAATTTTTACATAAATTATTCAAAATTAGCCCAAGCTACTTATAGAAAGAAAATGATGATCAATTAGTAGTAGGACATGCAGAGCATTTGGCTTACTCAATATTTTATTTCAGGATGAGAAAGTAAAGTCTACTGATACTAAAGTTTCAAGGACATCAGGTAAGTGATGAGGCTTTAACCCAGTTGCTTTGTTCATTATCCAAAGCTTTTTGGTTTATGACACTATATGGCACTTTGTTTATCCATTGTGACGTGAAGGTGCTAACAGAACTGAGCAGAGACTGTGTTTTGAAGAAAAAAACAGAGAATAAGCAAAACTGAAGATGCTAGACTTACTCTTTGGGGGAGAATAAGCACCCATTCAAGGAGAGACATATGTGTACGTAGTAAACAGTGCTAATTATTCTGATTCTGTTTACTAATATGTCAGAATTTAACTATTTTGTGTATATTGAGTGAGAAGGGCCCGAGGTACTTTGAAACTTCTTAAAACATATATAATAGCCATGTATATTTAACATTTCCTACTTGCCTACTCCTTCACTGATGCAGTGAGATGAGACTGTTTTAAACATGTAAACTTTTTATTATTTACAGTAGATAGAAATCATCATCAAGTTCAATCTCTAAAACTCAAGCTGCATCATCATAGTGGTATTTTTAAAAGAAAATAAATAAAATCTAATCATTTAGATAAAATCAGACTACTGTGATAACGTTACACAACTAAAGTCTGTCATCATCAACCATTTTATTTTTTAGGAAAATATTCTCTTTTGTGGCTATTTTTCTTTCTTGGAAAAGTACTCTAGATATTTTTTGTTTTAATAATATTTTGCCTTTTATGAGAATACAAGTTAATATTCACTTTCATATCATACATCATGAGATTATATGCAGTTTAAAGTAATAATACTATTTCAGTCAAATTAGAGACTGGAGAAACAATTTTACTGTAAAATTAAATGTCTTGAATAAAATTTGTTCAAGAAAATGATATTGTTCTTGAAAAATAATTTCAAATATTTCAGTTATTCTGTTCATCATCAAAAACATGGAACATATATCCATGTGTACGGACATTCATTCAGTGTTAGTTGCTGAACAAGGCAAGTCAAAACGGCATGAATCCTTTTCTCTGGAATATTCTGACAAATGCTGAGAAGCTGCTTTGACAGGAAAGCCAAGAGCAGTCCTTCTGCAGTTGATAGATATGCTCAGGGCTACCACTTTCTGGGGCCCCTCCCCTCTCTCTTAGGAGCTGCCCCTCCCCCAGTGAAATTTCCTACTCTTAAAAAAAGAAAGAAAAAAAAAAGAAATGCTCAATAAAAGCTAACTGTACATAGAGAAGCTCAGTTTTAGAAATTTCTTTGAAAAAAAAGTTTGCACACACATTTATTCTGACATTGAGAACAAGGCCCAGAGACTTTTTCACTGAAAAAGAAACTGTAAGTTAAAAAAGAGAAAATGTAATATGTATTAATAATAAAGTTTACCAGAGTGATTACGGTTTCATTGATAGGATGACTGAGTATTGCTTTAAAACCTACCCTCCCTTAGACTGGCCAAACACACATAACACACATTTTTTTGTCTTCACTTGTCTAGTGTCGCCTCACTCGTTCCCATGTCACCAATATTTAATAAAATTGCACTTCTGTTTGTCTAGTCTTCTATGCATCAAGTAGAGGATTTGCTTAATTATTCAAGTTCCAGCCATAGTAGTTTAATTTTACGTACATGGAGGTCTGAAGTCTTATATTTTATGCGCAAAGTACAAATTGCCTTTTAAATTACTTGTATTTTTTTTTATCCAATTTAGGAATTGCTTTTAAGTTGCTAAGTTATACTGTAAAGGAGATTTGACACTAGATTTATTCATTTCTCATTGGTGACTAAACGGAGTGATTTGTTATTGAGTCATTCATTTTCTTTTGAGTGGAGCACATTCTATGTATAAAACATGGCTTCCCTCGAAGGAAATTTATAGTCTACTGTTACTGCCTGACCTCCATGACAATGCACATCATCACCCATTGCCCTAAGGATCTTCACAACACTCTACTTGCCTCCATTCAAGGTGAATCATGCACTATCTATTACTATACATATTATCTTCAAATTTTAAGTGTAATGTATATAGTGAAGAAAATTATTTTATTCCTTTGAAGTTTCTCATTTAACTTGATAGGATAATCTATGTTTTAAAACAGCTTTATTAAGATACCATTGATGTAAAATTGTATACATTAAAAGTATACAATTTGAACTTTTGATTCATTTGTACACATACATGGGTACATTGTGAAATAGTCACAATTCATTTAATTAACTTATATATTACTATACCTATAAAGTTACCATTTATAGGTATGTGCATACAAATACATATATCTATATGGTCAGACTGTCTGAGATTTATCTTATTGGCAAATGTCAAAGATATAAAACAGTATCGTTAACTGTTTTATAAATCTGTGTACAACTCTCCAGAATTTATTTACCCTGTATAACTGAAACTTTGCACTTTTTGACATCTCCTTTGTCTTTCCTCAGCCCCTGGAAATCACTATTGTATTATCTTCTTTTATGAATTTGACTATTTCAGATTCTACGTTTAAATGAGATTTGGCAGTATTTCTCTTTCTGTTTCTTATTTATTTGGCTTAGCTCCCTCCACTGGGCAAAAATAGGTTTTCAAATACAGGTTGAGGATCTGTAATTGAAAAATCCAAACCTGAAATGCTGCAAAATCTGAAACTTTTTGAACACTAACATAATGTCACAAAATTCCACACCTAACCTAATGTTAGAGGCCATAGTCAAATATCAAAATTTAGGTACACTAAATATATTGTATAAATTACCTTCAGTTATGTATTTCAGGTATATATGAAACAAATGAATTCCATGTTTCATATTGGATTTTAGACCCAAGATATCTCATAATGTATATGCAAATATTCCAAAATAAAATTTAATCTGAAATCTGAAACACTTCTGGCTCCTCACATTTTGAATAGGGAACACTCAGTTTGTATTTTTGTGTATTTATATGTGTGTGTAACTCACATTTTTTTTATCCACTTATTGAAGGACCTTTGTGTTGTTTCCATATTTTGGTTATTATAAATAATAGTGCTGAGAAGATCAGAGTATATGTGTCTCTTTGAGATCCTGTTTCCAATCTCAGAACAGTTAATCCAGATTTGGAGTGATAGATAATATGATGGTTTTATTTTTGCTTTTTCAGGAAACTCCATACTGTTTTACACAATCCTGGAGAGTTTTTCTTGAAGCTCAAATACAGATTCACCAGTGAATGGTTTGTGGAGGTTTGGGACAAGTGACTGGTGGATGGGATTATATAAGTGAGGTTGCTCATGATTTACAAACATCTATGTATGATCTTAGAAGAGTGACTCAAAAATTCAGTTTTGAGGACAAGTCATGCTATTAAATGTACAAAATCAGAAGACAGATAATATACTGTTATGGAAATGGTACTTAAAAGCACTGAAAGTAATTTGAATTTTTGAACTGGAAAGGAATTAAGGCATGTATTATCTATTCTCATCAACTCGTTTTAAATATGAGGAAACTGAAGAACAGAGAGACTAAGAATTATTACAGATTTCTGTAGTTTACTCAGAGCTGGATGATTTGTATAATTAACCTGGAATATCCAGAACTTATAGCCAACATTGTTAACAATGAATTTAGCCCTCTTTCCATTGTGTAAAATCAAAGTGTCTTGTTTTTGTTTTTCCTGTATCAGTGGTGATTTTATTATTCATTTACTTTTTTGGTAGAAATCTTTGGATTTAGGATTGGAAGTAGGGTGATTTAGTGACTTTCCCCTTCCTAGCATGGAATAAAGCATGAAAATACTTCTTAGCATGAAAAAATAATTCATGGAATAAAATGGTATGAGAATTAGTAATTCACTAGAAGAGAGGAAGAGCTTTGTTTCAATATAAGAATCAAGCCTATTTTAAGCTACTTTTCAAAACCAAAAGCAAACATTAGTTAAAAAATAATCCCCCAGGAAAAAAATCATTTTTAATATCCCCCTTTTTGGGACTAGAGGTTTGAAGTTTTAAAACAAATTAAGTAGGAAAAATAGCAGGTTAGCTTTTACACTTGTGTTATGTTGAGCTTCTGAATGTCCCTGTTGAATCTGCACGCTTTAATGGTGTTTTAGGTGACAGTAAGTTAGCATCAGAGAATGTATTATATTGCCTACTTTTCCATTAAAACTATGGAAATTAAAAGTGTATATTCTCACATCATATCAACTTTAGGCTTTTAAAAATTTGTATGGAGTAGTGTTTTTACTATGTCTTTGAAAAATACATATATTTATACCTTATAAGTTTATATTTAGATTTATTGATTACCGAAACCACAATAAATTCATGTTATAGGAAAAAACTCAAAACATAGGAAGTAAAGTTTCTAACCTTAAAGAAATGCAAGTGCAACAATAAAGCAAAAAAACTATACATTTTTAAGAGCTTAGAATCATCACAAAGTTTTATGTGTAGAAAATATATGTGATCTAGAAGGTTAATTATGGACATATTAGGAAAATTTTACTGATAGACTATTTCTCAAGAATATACCTTTTTAATATTGCTCATGATAAGTATACTTTTTGTATTATTGTTTACTAATTCAAGTTATTAAGAACACTCTACTTGTAGAATACATTCATGCTAGAGAAATGATTCACAGAGATAAATTTTTTAAAGGAATAATTTTCTGTCATATCATTATAACAAAATTTTGTTAATAAGAAAACAGCTATTGTTTACGACCATACCATCCTGAACATGCCTGATCTCGTCAGAAAACAGCTATTAAGAAACATTAATAAGAAAACAGTTGACTATTATAGAAAACATATTTGTGTCATGAAGAAAGATCTTCCTTTTACTTATATATTAGCTGAGCTATATAGATATGCTATATTTGTGTTATTTATAGGAGTTTTAGAGTTGTTTTTGGAATCTGTGTCCCTTTGGGGAGTAGAAATCAATTTATAGCTTGATTTCTGTTTTATTCCTACTTACTTTTGATTTTCTGTTTTTCTAAATTAAAAGACCAAAGTCAGTATTTACAAGATACCATCTTCAATTTAAAGATTTGGGTGGTAGTCAGGAATTGTTGGACTGAATAGTTTTCAAAAGTTTCTGGTACATTTCTGACTTCAGAAATCTGGGATAGGAATCCATCTCCATATGCATATACACTATTTTTTGAGCCTCTTCAAAACATGTTTGAGTAGGTTCTTGAATGTTCTTGATGATAGTTTCTCTTGTAGAACTGTCAATATTAATCTGAAAAGTGAAATTACATGTAGAGCATAAGAAAGCAATATTGAAAATAGTTACATATAATAGAAAAGCTTAATTTATTCCCCTTGCTCTTCAGTGAAATAGGAGTTTGCTGTTTCCGTAGTTATGTAAGAAGACTTATAAATCTTTTTTAAAGTGAATACTGTATCCATTGTCACATCCTAGAGGAATACAGAAATCTCAAGGTCCTAGACCAGGGAAGTCTCAGAAACCATTGCGCACTCAGGCAGATGGAAGTAGTTTGTTACTGGTAGTCTGCAAACAGGGAAGTTTGCGGAATGAAAGTCTCTTTTTAAGGAGAGGGGAACTTGGTGCTATTTATAAACTTATCTTTCTTAATAGTGACAACTCTGAATATGGCCAGAAATGGGAAGAAAGTGAGAAGTGAAGAAATAAAGGGGAGAAGTGGTTATTTGAGTGAACCCAAAATTTTCCATGTAAGAGTTTTGGGGAATAAGTCAGTCATATTTGACAACCTTTAGTGATAGTAATCTTATGTATTATCCTCTATCCCCCCTTAACAGGACTTTGCATTCTTTACTTTTTCTCTTCTGGGAGTGTTGCTGAATCTCCTTCATTTGCGACTACTTTCTTTAGGTAGTTGGATATCTCTGGCAGTAACGCTGGATGTCTGCTAGCTTTATACTAAGGTGAGCAGTTAATCTCTGGGGCAGGCTGTGGTGGCCGAATGCCCAGCACCTCTGGTGATGTGTGCATGACTATTTATGGCATTCCTACTTTATGCTGGCAACAACCGTTCTCAGTATTGCCTTTTTCCTTCATAACCTTTCTAGGACTGGGGATTAAGATAATTTAATGGGGAAAGATGTTGGAGCCCAATAGCCAACTTTAAATCCTAATGTTACTACTAAACAGCTATGTGATACTGGGTGTTAGTTAACTTCTCAGGTTCTCAAATTTCTCATCTGCAAAATGTTAGCAACACTGAATTTTATAGCATTTTAGGAGATGCTGAGATGTAAAGTGACTGGCATGTATGAATATTTGACACATTAGTGCCCTCCAACAGTTGGACTGATTTCCATTTCCCATGATTATTACCTCTCTAGGGGACTGTGGCTGGATATAGACCTTATAAAGCTTCTTTGCTCTAGAAATTCTGCTCCACCGTGAGGCAGTTTTCTTATAGGTTTCACATGCCATCCAGAATTTAATGTTCTCATCACTGTGCTCCATTTTTAAATATGCTGCATAGACTACTGGACCATCTAAAGGGAGAGAAATCAATTTATTTTCAACAGTTAAAATTATCAAAAATGTGAGCAATATTTAATGCTGTTTCACACAAGTCTAAATAAAAGTTCCCAATCATTTAATAAATGAATATTGTATATATGTCTATCACACACTTTGATCAATACATCTGTAGTCAATACCAGTCACTGATGAGGTTATCCCTTTATTCTCACTCATTCATTTGGGAAATACTCATCAGTGGATGTCTGATTACCAGTGTAGATGGTCCTATTACCAGTGTAGATGGTCCTATTACCGATAGGACAAGAGATAGCACAAGGATATAGAAAAAAGAATTACACTGGACAGGTAGACAAAGCTCTGATCATGGAATTACTTAAACAAAATCAAAGATCTCACATCAAACTGGTGGATGAAAGTACAGTTTAGACCCTAAACAGACAGGTGTAGTTTGGAAGGACACTGGGAAGCCATGTAGGAATGGTACTCTGATTAGCTTGGAGTGCTTCGTGGGGTTCATTCAGGTCAGAGGGATACAGACAAATGAAACACTGAACTTCATGTTCATGGTTTATGTTTTGAAGCAGAAATAGAGACCAGGTAAGAAAATGAATTCAGAAGAGCTGCTTGAAATTATCTGAGAATCTATTATAAGACAGTGGTTATGCTGAGAATACTCATCAAATGACACTCGATGCTGAGATGGGTATCCTCAGCTCTGGTCTTGAACTATCTTTCTGAAGTGGACAGATAAGGACAAAGGTGGGAACAGCTTTGCTAAGTTACACACAGTTTTGTAGGAACTTGTGTTTGAAGGAGAAAATTAGGTGAGTTTTCATAAATTTAGCACATTAACACAATCTTTGGGAAGACCAAATATTCTCAAGGTTCAAGATGAATTATCTGAAATAAGTTTTAAACTTCTCTCAGTGACTATAAATTCTCCTAGCATATCTGAGATATTGAATTGATGAATGAAAAAATGACAAAATAGTTTTCAATGATTTAATAGAAGTGTGTGTATAGTCACACTGAATATGTGACTACTTCCAGAATAATTGTTAGCATAGAATTTTTCTTTTATGAAAAGCAATACATAATTTGATGTATATAACTTGATGCATTTGTAAGTAATATATACCTATGAAATTATCACAATAATCAAACATATCCATCAACTCTAAAACATAGGATATTTGTTAATAAATTCTTGATCAGTGTAATTAGCTGCTAAAAAATAGTAATCAGATGAAATGGAAATGAGTAAAACCACATTTTCCTGGATCTTCACATGAGAGAGTAGATAAAGAAAGTATCTGACTTTGAGAAAGTCATACTTCTTAGTTTCTACAGACTGTTAGCAGTGATATAGGAATAAAGATAACAATTATAATATTTTATATTCAAGAAAAGAACTCAAATAGCAGTAGATTCCTTATAAGGAGGCATTAGGTTGGGCAGTGCTGGTAATCTGGAAGCAATATGGTATCCTTGCAATATACAAACTTAGAGCAACTTTGGGTGGCCAGTGGCTTAACAGAAACACCACTGGTGTGAAAGAATGAAATAGATGGGGGATAAAGCGTGTTTAGAAACGTAATGCAGGAAATAACATAGATTAGATATTTCTACCAACTGAGGATTATAATTTAGATTTCAAATAAGAAGTTTATTTCTATTCCAAGGTGACTTAAGTTGTACTTGCCTCACGATAGGCACAAAGAGCTGGGAGCAGAGAACACGGATATAGCAATTGGTGCTCTTATTAGAAAAATTGAATAGGTAGGCAAAGCAAAGTATAAAAAGTCATTTACCAACTGATGTTGAAAGTCAGTATTTTTCATTATGTACTTAAAGAAACAATTCTATTAAAATGCAAAGTTTATATAGTTTATACTCAGAGGAATTTTGATGAAATGCTTCACTAGGAGTAGAAAATAAAGAGCTCAAAATCAAGAAATGAGCTGTTGAACAAGGACACCAACAACAAAAGAGGTGTCTAGCTAAACCTGCAGATCATGGCATGTGATACATTGCCTGGATGGGTTAACTGGATGAGTGGGTGGCAGTGGGAAGATAATCTGGAAGCCAATATTCTATTCCAGATTGTAGTGTGCTGAATTTGTGTTTCTGTTTTATATTTAGTTTAATTGTTTATCAAATGTTTATAGATTCTCATTCCAGAACTTACTTGCATGTATTCCTGCCTTCTTTAACTTCTCTCCTGATAGAGAAATATAAGTATCCTGGCTTCTGTTCTGTGCTGGCCTAATGGTTCCACAATTCTTGACATACTCGAGTCCTTTGCTAATGAGGTTATCTCTGTATTGCTATTCATATTTTTTATATTTTGAAAGTTATAGTGTTCTATACATGTGTGCATATATGATATAAAATATAGTATAGCACAGATACTTGATATGGTAGCTTGTAGCACTACTCTTAGTTATTCCCAGGCCTTTTCCTATGAGGATTATATTTCCTTGTCTCATTTATATATGCATTGGCCATTGGGCTTTTGCTAGTCAATGATATGCATGCAAAAGCTCCATGCACAGATCTAAGAAAGTACATTAAGAACCTTCATGTAGTTCTCTTCATCCTTCACCAAGAGGAGAATATATTTTAGAAAAAAACAACTGCTCCTTTAGCCTAGTGTCCAGAATAAGGACATAGAATGGAGCTAGAGCTTACTCCAATTGTCTTGTTTGATGAATGAGAAATAAACCTTTCTTTCTGTAAGTCACTGGGATTTTCATGTCATTTGCTGGTATATAATAAAACTTTGCAAAAATTGACCTGGATCATTGAAACCTGTCTGATATTTCAGATATGATTTTGGTGCATAGAATGAGTAGAATTAACTGATTGGTGTGTTTTGCAGAATTCTGTATATATTCTCTTTTTTTTTTGTCAGAGTACACTATAAATTAAGCAAGCAGCTGAAAGTGAATATGTATAAAACTGTTTCAGGAATCTTAAACACGAGTCAGAATTGAACTACTAAGTTTAGAATTTCTATTGGTGCGTGCATCAAGGGAATTACAAGGTGGAAAATCTTTCCAAAATCAGACAATAGACACCATGGCAGCCTGTTGTGAAGTTTTAGGGATACTCATTCCTGAGCATTATGCTCAAGAGATCATGATTCTGCCTGAAAGGAACAAATAAAGGACAAATAGCAGAATTGCTCATTTATGTTGAGTGGATAGAAGAGATAGGCTTAAATCATATAAGTGTGTACCTTTTCCTTGAAGAATGAGAATGATGCCTTTGTAATTGCAAGCTTGTTCTTTTAGACTAGTCACAAATTAGCATTTCTATGACATGCTAGATGACACATGCCAGTATTCCTGATTTAGAAGGAACATGTGGGATTTCTTTTGGCTGAGTCAAAATAAGGACTTATCTAATTGCAAGATCGTGTCTTCTGCAAGGCAACAAATTGTACACTATGCATTAAACTTCAGAGATGTATTGTGCCCATTAGTATACATTAAAGATGCATTGGAACCAATTTTAAATCCATTTTCTAATCGTTCTATCATTGGGGATAGTGAATTCTATAATTCTACCAGAATCTATGTGTAGTTTTATAGTAAATCTGTTTCATTAATGTTCTCTGGTTTGGATTCTATGATATCACTCAAATTTTACTTTTCTCTTACTTTTTTTTGCTACATTACTATAAAGCTAACTTAAAGCACTCAGTTGTTTTTAATACAGAAAACATCTAATAAATTAATATCTGTTGTTTACAATTTCTTATATTTCCTCTTACTCATTCAGTTCTTTGATCATATATAATCATGTATTTATCGAGTGTCTTAGTTTCTTTTCTCTTGTTACTGAGACACCCAAAGTTGAGGGGGCAAAGGTTTATTTAGCTTACAGTTTGTAGAAGTTTCAGTCCTAATTGGCTGGCTCCAAGGCAGGGTGGCACATGGAAGAGGGGTAATAGTTTATGGTGGTAGAAGACAGCACAAGCAGCAAGGGGGGAGATAAGACTCTTTCTGTCCCTTATGTTATATGCAGGCTACCTGCCACAGTGGGAATAGCACTCACAACCTTAATCCTAGCAAGAGCTATGCCAAACCAATCAGTGGACTGATTTATTAATCATATACCCTTAATCCAAGCATCACACACTCTAGTTTCAGCCACCTCTGAGAAAGTTCTATGACTGGATAAGGCTTTTAGGGGACATCTAGACACAAACCACAATGTCTAGCATTTGCTCATTTACACACAGAGACACCAATTAGAGACACAGTAAACACCAATTACTTATTGACATTACATAACAGGAGAACATTTTTGTATCACTACTGTTCTTTCATACTTAATATCAAGTATTAAATACTTTCTCCTTTTTATATTCAATGATCACACAATAGTCCACTGAAGGGCTAGATTATAGTATAGTCACTACCATATCCACAAAAGGTGGGTTCCCAGATCCCACCCCGTGGGTACCAAAATTTAAGGATGCTCAAATCTCTCACATAAAATGGCATAATATTTGCATATAACCTAACATATATTCCTGTGTACTTTAAACTATCTTTAAATTACTAAGCATGCCTAATACAATGAGATTAGTGTGTAAATAACTGTTATACCACACTGTCATTAGGGAATAATGACAAAGAAAAGTATTTGTACCTGTTTGGCATAGACTAATTTTTTCCAAATATTTTTTGATCTGCATGAAAGTAGTTGAACCCACAGCTTCTGAACCTGTGGATACAGATGGCTGACTGTATATTTTGCCATCTTAGAAGTATTGAACATTTTAAACTTACTCCCCTCTTTTTATAATGAATTATCAAACCCTGGAATATTTTAATTTATAAATTCTTGCATCCGTAATTGTTTTCTTAAAAATGATTTAAAGGAGGGGCTGGGGATTTAGCTCAGCGGCAAAGCGCCTGCCTGGCAAGCGCAAGGTCCTGAATTCAGTTCCCGGTACCGGAGAAAAACCAAAAAAAAAAAAAAAAAAAGATTTAAAGGAATCCCTAGAATGAAGATATAATATTTTTGGATACTCTCAATGTGTGCATATGGTAAAATTGCTTTCAGAAAGACTTCATTACTTTTCATTAAGAGCAGTATCGGTGTCTACTCATGCCACCCTTTCTAATTGGATGGATTAATACCAGTGGCTTGTAATTGTTTAAATTTGTGCTTAAAATATTAATTCTTGAACATTTTTCTTTTTCACAGACTCATTTCATTTTTATGTAAATATAAAATCTTTTGTTCATTTTTCTTTTGTATTGTTAGTTTACTTATTTTTGTTATATATTAAAGATTGTTTTGGTTATATTTATTTATTGCATTTTCTTTTGTTTTCTTTTCACCCTTTTTTTTGTTTGTTTGTTTATGACTGTCTTAATTACTTTCTTTTTCTAACACTTTTTTTTTTTTTTTTTTTTCCGGTACTGGGAATCCAACTCACGACCTCGTGCTTGCCAGGCAGGTGCTGTGCCGCTGAGCTAAACCCCCAGCCCAGTTACTTTCTTGTTGTTGGGACAAAATACACAACACTTGCAGTTAAAGGAGGAAAGATTTATCTTAGCTCAAGTTTATAGAGGTTTCACTATGGTTTGCTGGCTCCATGGGAGGGCGCCATGGCCAAAGGGTGTGGCAGAGGAGAACCGGTTAATGTCATGGCAGACAGGAAGTTATGAGACTTCCTTCTTTTCTTTTTTATTTCATCCAGTCTATAAGCCTATTGGTTGGTGCTGCCCACATGCAGAGTGGGTCTTCTCTCTTCAGTAAGTGCATCACCCACACTCCGAACCATGCTAAACCAATCTGGGGGCTAATCCACTATCATACACCTATGATCTGGTCACTCCTGAAAGCCTCACCTATGAGTGCATGAGGCTTTGGGGGTGACTTCTAGATATAAGCCATAACAATGAATTTTTAGGTGTACTTATTAGCCATCTTGTATGAAAAAGCTTCACTTATCTATCAGGTCCTGCTTTTGTATCCTGAATCATTCTGAATTTTAAAGGGACTCATTATAGGTCTTGAAAAGTGGAGAAATGGACCCTAATCATTCCCCAACCAAGAAACAATAAAGACCAGATTATACTTGGCATGCTATTGCTTTTTGTTTGATAAGAGTGAGGAAAAAAATGTACTAACTGTATGATGTCTATAAAGGCTGGGTTTTCTTTTTCTCCAGCAAGGTGAAGTGTGTGAGAAATTTAAAAAGACAAAAAGTACTAAACTGAATGGTCTTCAGCAAGGCAATATGGTAATAGAAGGATTGATGAACACAGTGGTTAGCAGAGATTAGAATGGTAGTGCAGGAAGCTGCAGATAAAGATATATCAGACAGCATAGATGATTCCTCAATATGGAGCAATCTTCACTGCCTTCAGTGGTGTGATCATCCTACACTGTACAACTCAGTACATCCAAGATTTTCTGAATGTGAATATGATAACTTGGGGAGAAAAGTATACACTACATTTAAGGATGGTTTTGAACAAAGTTAAAAGATTGATCTAGACATTTGTTTATCATGAATGGCTTAACAGTATTCCTGCTCTGCATCTCTGCAGGGGGCAACCTTTAACAGGTCACAGAAACAACATATAACTGTGCTTCTAGACTTAAAATCATATGGTTATTTAGTGTTTCCCAACATCATTTATTGAAGACTTCTCTTTCTTTAGTTTATGCTGGTGCTGCCTTTGTAAAAAATCAATTAACCATAAAAATGTATTCGTTTTTGAGTTCTCTATTCTGTTCCATTTGTCAGACCCTTATGCAGCCTTAGATGAAAACTTTTATCAGACTACATTGCATTTTAAAAAGTATATTTGGCTTGCCTTTGAATTTCATTGAGGGTGGTACTAAATATTGAACTAATGAGTATTTTGTATGTTACTACCATAAATGGAAGTTTTCTTGCTCTCTTCTAAGGGATTTTCAGGTTTTTGAAAACTCATTTCTTCAGTGATATTTTATGTGCCACATTGGTACATGAGATTTTTTTTCCATACACATTACCTGATACATAAGAAGTACTTAATTCATAATTATTGAATGTACATTGAAAGATGCACACTTTAAAAAAATCCTTGACATTTTAAAATGTCAAAACCGAATTTTTTGTCAAAACTGAATCATTGGATAACACCTAGAATATGTTTAGGTTTTATATTCTTAATTCGTAACTAATGTCTGAATTTTTCCATAATTCTGTTCTCAAACTGATGAATTTCTTAGATTCTTCTTTTCCATAAAGACCTTGAATTTAATGTATTGTGTTGGGTATGGTATTTATTACTTTATATCTCCCCAAAATACATCTAAACCAATTTCTACTCATCCCCTGAGACTCAGACTAGTATATTCCCTCCCCATGTAGATTTCTGTACTACATGTTCTTAGGATCAGTATTTTAATCTATGTAAAAATAGTCCTTTGCATATTATTAGTCCTCTGCTTTTTACTGGGGTCCTTTTTAATGTAAACGTACTTTTATTCTCTGGAACATACTATGTTTATACTCAGAGTATTATCTTTCTGGTTGGCTGGGCCATAGATTGATTTGCTTTATCATTTTTCTGTTATGAAGCTGTCAATTTTAAAAAGAACTTCATGTTATGTTGATTTCTGGCGAGTTTTTACCTCTGTTTTTGCTAGCTTTTATAAAGATAAGTATGGTTTCTGCATGCTGTCATCCTTTCTATGAACTTTGCTTATTCTCATGACACCAGACCTCTAAATTGCTAATTCTACCCAGACAAATACCCACTTGAGATCCTTACCAAATAATTAACACTGTTCACCTTGCTTATGAGGTCTCCAGCACCGGCACAGAAATCTACATAATACGATGTGGGTATTTTCATTTTCCTTACTAATACTTATGCTATACTTATTCGCTGAACATTTACTGCATGCTCGTTAGGTACAAACTGTGTTTTTAGTTTCCCAGGGGGATGAAAGGTGAACAGGAGGCAATCTACTCTTAAGAAATTTATAATTCAGTGATCAGGTTGCTGTGGAAAAAGCTCATTACACAAGCTACCTACAATTAATAGCAGAATAAATAATGATACTAATAAAGTAGAAGAAGGAAAAGTATCTCCAAAGGTTTAATGGAACAAGTGGAATTGAATTTTCTTTTCAAAGATGGTCAAAATAGGTGAGGGACACAAAAAGACTTTATGCAAAAACCTGCAGGCAGAAAACTCATAGCTGTGAAAGTACAAAATGGAGCAATAGTCAGATTGGTGGAGTACATATTATATGAAAGGTCATAACTGGAAATAAATTTTAGAAAATGTGTTGCATTAGAGTGTAGGGAGTCCTGAATACCAAGATTTTGAAATTTGTGGTTTGGAGCAAAGAAAAAATATTGCTATTTAGAGATAGATACTTTATTACTAATAAAAATATCAAGTTTTATGTGCTAATCTGTAACAGGGATTGAACTAGCTGCTCCATATCCAATCTGTACAGTAATGCTAAACAGGTAGCTGGTATTATCTCCGTTTTGCAAGTGAAAAGTGAGTATGACACTGCAAAGGGAAGATTAATTTCTAAATGTTGCAAACATACTGTTGGGACTAAATGCAAACTATTAGTAAAGGAATAATCAACATCACTGGCTAGATACACACTTTTGTACTTTCCTTTCATTTAATTTTGTAAGATTTACCCGAAAGATATTTTTAAAAAAGAATTCACAGTCATATTACCAAATTGGATTACAAAACCGTGAAGAATACCCACAAAAGTGAAAGGGATAGTTTAAATTGCACAAAATCTCCCATGACTCTGATGTTCATCAGAAAGGCCTGTTACAAAAGATGAGAGCTCAGGGGCTGCCCAAGGCTTGGAGGTGGAAATCCTGGTACTAGGTGAGGGACCAGTACATATGCTAGAATTACTGATTGAAGTGTTTCAGTAGAAGTAGTCAAAGATCCACATCTGCCACCATTGCCCTTTGGGTCTTGCAGTGACAGTACGTCCATATCAAATAGGGTCCTTTATTCAGGGAGAGAAAATAGTACATAAGAGCATAGCAACCTGCCAAGAGGAATATCTTGTGCAGCATAACTGCACTGTACAACCACTGATTGAGACATCTAAGCAGTACAGCTAACTCCCTTCTGCACTCAGTGTCATCAAAAGATTAAGCCTTCACAGAGAGCCCAAAAAGAACCCTAAAAAAAGACAGATCTATAGGCAAAAATTAAAAAAAAAAACAAAAAACAAAAACATTTGAGGGAACCAAATCCATTGTTAAAAAAATTTCCACATTCTGTTGGAGAATTTTCTGAGTATCCACTATATTTTTCCTGAATGTATTTTATGAATTTATCATTCTCTTCAACCTGCTAGTTTCCTACTCCAAGTGCAGTCACATTTCCCTTGAAGGCACAGCATCCTTCATATTTTCCACATTGAACCTAACAATTTCTCTTTTCATATCCATTGCTATGATTTTTCATTTATAGCATCTGAATGTTGATACTTAAAGTCAGAATCTTATGGCATCCCCCTTAAATCAGACACTGATAAATTTTGAAGAGTTCTACATTGACTCAAATTTATTCTTACTTTTGAAAGTACCTAGAACAGCATACTGTTAATTTTTTGAAAAACACTAAATTTAGGAGGCTCTGGGAATGCACGGTATTTCAGTATGTGTTACTATTTCAGCATATTTTCCAAGAGGTTTTGTACATATACTTGTGAAGAATAAATATCCATAGTGACTAATTTTGTTTTAATTAACACCAGAGAAAATAACACTGGTTGACACGACAAACTATTTTCAAATTTTCTTTTTTTAACTATGTCAGTTGCCATTTAGAAGGTGGTGAGAGGAGCAGCCTATATTCCTTATATAGCATCCCTTCCTCCACTAAGAATAAAACTGGCTAGTTATTCAAAGCTGGCAATACATAATACTCACATTTTGTGGTCATCAAATTTTCAAAAGATTGGGCCCACTGTAACACTTCCTCCAAGGTAAGGCTTTGAAAAGAAACAGAAGTAGTAAAATATTCTCAAAGTTTTCCTAATACAAATAGAACAACAGTAACTTGAAAATAACAGCAAAATATAATTACACTCCATTTGTGTGTAGTTCTGAATGGAAATCTATCTTCCTATTATCTTTCACATTTTCTATAGTCTATATCTCTTTATTTCCATATTTCTATTGTTAGCATTTGATAGATTATTTTACTTTTTTTATGCATTTATCTGTGGTTTTAACCAGAAAGTAATCATACATACCTGGGTGTATGTATACTATATGTGTGTATACTATTCTAGTAAGTATTTTACATGTCATAATTATCTTAGTCACGCATAGCATTATAACATAATTATAGATTTATAATTATTTATAGTTACATAATTCTAATAACTATGTATTAGTCAACAAGGGAGCATTCCAAAGTTTACATACTTATTCTCAAAAAGCACCCAGATTATCTCATTTTTCAGTGTTAAAACTAATTGTAGTCTGTTGCCCACATAGGGTAACTTCTTAGGAGATTAGTAGAAATAGATTAAAAATGGGTGAAAAAGACACATGACTTTGAAGTTCTTGGTACAAATTGCCGAATTGCTTTTACATGGTTATTCCGTATGTGTTCCTGTCACCAGGAAAATGTTTACCCATTTATCTGTTAGCACCTTGGACTTATGTCGGCCCACTCGGGGGGCCCAGGGGAGATTTTTTTGTGGATGAGGTCTCCAGATTACAGAATGCATTTGTGCAGTACATCAACAACAACAGCAGGCACCATGGAGCAGAGCAGAGCACAACAGCTCAAGAGTACAAGAGTCACCAGTGTCTTTAATATGTAATTTTTTTTTTTTTTTTTTTTTTGTCTTTTTGAGGCAAGGTCTCCCTATGCAGTTCAGGCTGACTTTGAGCTCACTTTGTAGCTCAGGCTGGTCTCGAACTCGCGACGATCCTCCTGCCTCAGCGTCTCGAGTACTGGGATTATAGGCGTGTGCCACCAAGCCCGGCTAATATGTAATTCTCATACAGGTCACTATCCCATATTTACATTCTTACATAGTGCCACAGCCAGTGCATGTGTGTTTACCCATGCTAAGTTTTGGTTGCATAACTGCATCCCACTGTGCACCTGTGCTAGACAAGCAGGGTCACATCTTAGGTATCCTGAGATGCCCCTGAGCTTTGAAGCAGTCTGAGTGGTTCTTCACATCCTATGTGCATGTACTCATATAGGAAATTTAATATTGCAGTCTCTGTCATTTTCTCAGTCTCTTACTTGCTTTATTTTGCGTTTTGAGAATTTTATTACAGTATAATACATCAAGCTACATTTAGTATAAATGGTATAAACAAAGCTGTTTATCATTTAGAAAATATCTGTGAGAGATGTTGACTTTGAGGCCTTATTTCTTTTTGTGTCATTAAGTTTCATGAGATTGAAATTGCCAAGTGACTGTGTAATCTCACAGACAAATAATTTTATTTTCCTTTTTTAAAAATAGGAATGTGTTCATTGCCATTTGGATTTTTGATTTTCTTGCTTTCAACAAAGTGGCTCTGGATGTAAGCAAGATCTTTCCCTTTGTCTACACAGAGTCAGCACAAAAGTTAGTTCTGCAGGAACAGCCATCAGCATTAGCAGAATCCTAACACACTGACGGAAGATTAGCTGAAGAGGTTAAAAAATAACCCAGAACATGGAAAAGTTCAAATATCTTTTATTTTCTAAAAATTAGCTGGATCCTGCCTTTGGAGAGATTGTTTGGACAGTCATGAGGCTTAACAGTGTACTGTGTTAAGATTGCTTTCAAAAAACATTTCCATGAAACTATACCCGACTCATTGTCCTTTCTCTTATTAAAACTTTAGAGAAAGTAACCTAAAACATCCTTTCCAATCCAGTGACATGGAAAGTGGTAGGCAAGATTTGTTGGATGTCTATCTGTTCCACTCATTCCCCTTACATAGGAATGGATAAAATCTACAAATTGAGGGAAGATGTTGTTACTGTATTGGGTAGCTTAAAGTTAGGTGTTGAAAATTGTTGGTAAGAGAAACTCTGTATTGTTTGTATTGTTCCTATGCTATTTTGTAAATGGATGTCTGTTAATATGTTTTCCTTCTTTTATTTTTAAAATGAATTTTAAAAAAAGAATTCTTGTGCCTCTAAGGTTCATGAGATTTTTGGAGATAGATCATGTTTAGAAGAGTAATTATATTTAAAGGTCAAGTTGTAAAATGAAATTTGTTTGAAACCTATTTTAACTTGCAGTTTTTTTCTTGAGTATCTCACGAGTTTCATGTTGCCCCATGGGTATCCAGGTGCTCTCATTAGAATTATTTTAAACACCCTTGTCCCTTTAGCTACCTGAATTTCCAGATATATATTCTCCAGTTTTGCATTCTCGCCTTTCTTCTGGGCAGAGAGGCAGTGAATACCAATCACACATGGAGATGTTTTGAGATGTGAGGAGTGGACAGAGGAATGAAGGATGCTTGGAGCCAGTGGTCCTATGTCCTGATCCCAGAGCTGTATATAATAGTGTTTGGCCTTACTATGCTTAAAATCTCCACACCTCGGTTTTACTTTCTATAGAATGGATATAATAATGTCCATTTCATAAAATTATCATGGAAATAAAATTAGTTCATGAATGTAAAGCAATTATGAATTGCTATTGCCTGTTATCAAGTACTTTTATCAAGTAATTTTATCAAGTAAAATCAAGTAGTTTTATCAAGTATTTTTAATCAAGTAATTTTATCAAGTAAAATTTTATCAAGTAAAATCAAGTAATTTTATCAAGTAAAATTATCAAATTTTACTTCCTGCTAAGTTTCTGGCACTTTTATCCTTCCATAAAAGTGAATTGTCTTTTTTTATCCTTTTCTCATGGTGGGTCTGTGAGGCAGGTAGTAAGAAATGCACCTCTGATGGTGCTACTCCATGGGAATCATCAGCAGAAGAGGTGTTCCCAATGAGCCGTTACAGCTTTCTCTTTATAAGTACCTGTGCAGCTCAGCAGCTTCAATTCATTTAAAATGTTGAACTTTGGGTCTTAGTGTTTATTTCTCCCACCACTGCCGCCTCATTCACAGTAGCACACAGTAACTGGCAAGCAGTTTTGGACATTTGGTTCTTCGGAGAGGAGCATTCAGGCCAGGGCTGTAATCGTACAAGGAGGCATGGCCAGAACTGAAGTCTCACACTGTGGAAGGTTGGAAACTCAGGGCTATCTGAACAGGGATTTTTAACCTGGGAATATTTTGAGGGAAGTTAGTCCAGCTGAATGGCTTGTTATCCTTCCCTGGCAGTATACTTTCTATTTTAATTCAGTTCTTAACCAAATAGCTATCTTTTTAGTTTTGGTAAAATGTCAGAAAGATTGGTTGGTTGGTGAGCCTTTTTTACCCTTCTGATCACATAACTTCCAAGTAGGAATGAAGTTTCTGGCACTTCATACATGGAGGGTTTGAACTGTGAAAATATATTGAATCAAAAAGGCTCATTTTAGGGGCTGGGGATTTAGCTCAGCGGCAAAAGCGCCTGCCTGGCAAGCGCAAGGTCGTGAGTTCGGTTCCCGGTACCGGAGAAAAACCAAAAAAAAAAT
>NW_004955406.1:30069626-30118704 GCF_000276665.1 Chinchilla lanigera | reverse complement strand
CTGGGGATTTAGCTCAGCGGCAAAAGCGCCTGCCTGGCAAGCGCAAGGTCGTGAGTTCGGTTCCCGGTACCGGAGAAAAACCAAAAAAAAAAAGGCTCATTTTAAGAAAAACCCTTAAAAATATTCATAGTAAACTCTATGTTAACTTGCTGAATTCTCAAGTGTAAACTATGAATAACGAAAGCAGAATATTACTGTAATACATGATTGCTCTTCTGGTAGAATTACTCACGTGCAAATTTTACTTCCTCGGTGAAATATATTAAGAAAGCAGCTGAATACATACAGTTACTTATCATGCAATTAAAAATGCTTTAAAATGGACATAGAATTAAGAACTACTTACCTTGAAGGTAGTCTCTTAGATCCATTTCTGCACATTTTACAAATCCAGCAATTTTGCCTGCTCATTTTTCTAAATAAATACAGTATGTATTTGTATAAATCAGTAATATAAAAATTGTATGTTACAATCAGTTATAAATCAGAAAAAATAAGTAGAGATTCTTGAAGCATGTGGGGGATAAGGAGGAGAAAGGGGAGTAAAATGACTCATCTCATGAATATAAGAATACAGGTACTTAGATTTCTAAGTGACATTAGAGTTAATGCAGCCCACCTATTCATTAAATAATGGAGTTTTAAAAATATAGATCTCTGAGAAAAATCTTCTCATTTAGAGTTTGAAAAGACTGCACAAATTTCTAAAGCTTCCCTTTTTTGGACAATTCTTATTTTTAGAAAGCTCTTTCAGTATATTGAACAAAAACTTGTTCCTCTGTAATTAGTCATGTAAAATAGTACAAATAATGAAATAAAAAGTGGAACTCCTAAAGAATGAATTCTGAGAAGGGTGTTGCTTATAAAGTTCTATTCATCTGGGCCCTGTAATCTTTGACTTTAAAACACAGGTAGAGTTTATCTAGTCCAGGAGCTTTTATATAACATTACTTGTAATAGAGTTTTTAATTCAAGACTTTGAGAAAACAACTGAACAATTTTTTAGCAATAATTAAATCCACACTTTATAATGAAAGCTGAAAATAGTTTGCTGACCATGTGTGGGCACTGATATACAATGAACTACTGAGGCTAAAATGGTGAGGTTTTATATCAGCCTATACTGATTCATTCAAAACATCTATTGAGTGTTATGTGCCAAGCTCTGGCTACCAGTGAGTGTTCTGTTATGCATAGATCTTGTTTCTCTTTCTCGTGCCCTCTCTGGCAAAAACACAATGGTCATTTCCTTATTGAAGAAAGGAAGGAATTATAGCTGTGGCAGGAAGATCATGTATGGCTTGAAGACAGCTGAGACAAAATGTTAGTTCAGATTGGACCAATAATCTGTTACAAATGTTCGGCGCAGCTAGAAAATGGTGGGAGAGGAAATTGTAAGGATAGGTTGAGGCCAAGAAGGTAGACCATGCAGGCCATCGATTTCATATTAAGGGTTGGAAAATCACTGATGGTTTTGAAAGTCAGCATAGCTGTATTAACATTTGAAACTGGTTTTGTGACTAGACTGGATCACAGTGTGGCAAAAGTGAAATCAGGGAGAACCGTTGGGAGGCAACTGCAGGAGCTCAGGTGAAGGATGCCCAGGAGGTAGAAGTGCAGATTGAGGGGACCGGAAAGGTTTTAGGCCTTTTGCTGAAACAACCATTAGAACTTATTGATCAAATGTGTATGGAAAGTGAGAGAAGGAAAGGGAAAAATATGGAATGAGAGATTTGGCTTCAAGGTAGTCAGTTTTCATAAACACTTAAAAGAACTAAAAATATAGGATATCCAGGAAAAGACATAACCCAAGAAGAGTGATGAAAGAACACAAACATTTAGGAAAAGTACTTTAAGAGAGGGGCATTCAGGACAATACCAGAGTAGTATGATATCACAGAAACCAAAGAATATACTTATCAAAAAGGAGAGTGGCCAGTTGTGAGTTAAAAACTGGAAAGAGGATAAGAAAACAAAAGATTGAAAGGTGCTGCTAGATTTGTTAATGAGAAGAACATTAATGACCACAGTAAGAGCAGTTTCAGTGCAGCAGAAAGGGTGGAAACAAGATAGAGCCCAAAACAATGGAGAACTGCTTGTGTGGCTACTTACAGGCACTCTCTCTCTCTCTCTCTCTCTCTCTCTCTCTCTCTCTCTCTCTCTCTCTCTCTCTCTCTCTTTCTCTCTCTGTTTCTCCCGCCTCTCTCTACCCACCCTGTCCATGTGAGTGTGTTTTGTGAAAGACACTGACAGAATGATATGGTAGAAACAGAGAGGCAGCACTATATCATTTGATCATCCAGGCCCACATACCTTTAGGTGGTATCATTAGCATAAAGTCTTCAATATGAGTGCTACATCTTGAGGATGGCAGATGGTAGCCAGGGACAGAGATGGAAGACACAGGAGAAAAGAGAGAAAATCAATAGTATTTTAAATTCCTGATAAAGAAAGATGGGCTAGAATTCAGAATGTGGTGACTGGGACATTGGAGAAGGAGCAGTCCTAAAGCATTCACTGTTCTCTTATAACTGGAATGGATGAAAAAGTTTAAGTACTAATTCAAGTATATTTGGAGGCTTGGAGATAAGAATTTATGGAAGGTATAATCTGATGCATTTGATTTTTTATATGGCTCTCTGCTGTAAGTGAGGAAGATTATGGAGCTAAATGTGTTTAAAGGAGGAACAAAGGAAAGGTGAATGGGTTAGTTCATGAATTAAGAGTTTGAATGTAAATGTAATTTCAGTGTAGCATGAGCAAAAGGAAGAGTTTGTTTTAGAGATATATTTATGTGTGCAGTTAAATTCTAGATGACTTAAGTATAAGACTAAGAATATTGGTTTCTGTGATGCTGGCAATAGTAATCTTTTGCAATCTTTAAGCAGTATGATGAAAATAAAACCCTTTTCCTACAATGATAAATACAACTAAAGATAATCAACACCGAAATAATTGTTACATTGACAGCTCATAAATGATCCTTTGTACAACTGGACCCTGAACAACATTAAGGGAGTTCAAGTTTCAAGGGTCTTCAGCTCTGATCAAATATAAGATGTGGGGCCCACAGGCTATTGCTCATTTTCTGAGGAGGAAATCAATAAAGAATTTACTTTCTTCATATTTCCTTTCTGTTAGTATAACTAGTCATTCTTGCCTTCTAATGGGACCTGACTTGTCCCCTACCCTCTGTCTTTAACAATAGGTTTTGTATCCCCTTGTCTCCTCACTTTATCTAATAGAAACATGTATACACATTTTAATATTTTGTTGGTGATCTCTATAACTCAAATGTATGCCATTGTCATGTTTAATAGCTTAATGGAATTGTTTGGCAAAAGCACGACAGTCTTGTCTGTAACACTCGCCACAGTCAGAAGCACAGTGAGGGTAATTTCTGGATGCACTAGAATTTAGGGGTTTCCCACAGCTCCCTAGAGGTGACAGAGTATATGCAAATAATTCTGGGTTCTACAACCGGATAAGCATGCACTTGAGTTCAGGTTCTTACTAGCTGTATGACCTTGCACATGTTAATTCAACTTTCAGATCCTCAATGTCCTTTCCTCTCAAGTGGAACTGTAAAGATTAGAAAAATAGAAGTATGCAAAACTTTATATCCCAGTTTATCTGATCTTCCTTTAGCTTTTTGTACTTTGTCACTCCGGAAATATTTCCTAAGCTTTTTTTTTTTTTTTTTTTTTTGTATGTACAGGAAATAAAATTTTCTGGCAGACTACATTCCTTACTTTTTAAAAATTTGAACTAAGGCCCCACCAGTTTTCTTCATTAACATTATTCATTCTTCACCATGTGTACGTATGCTCTGCACGCACTCCCTTCCACTTTCTGTTACTGCCATATCTCTGTTGTTGACACAGTATTTTAGTGATAGGTCCCAGAACCTGTTTAGTAGATAGGTCTCAGGTTTAAAATTAGGTGAGTCTTCTACAGGGCTTCAGATACATCTGGGAATGTGTATCATTGTGAGAGGTTGAGGTCACCAGATGGGATTTATTTGACCAGAAGTGCTGAGGGGAAAATGACAAGAAGACAGTACAGCCAGATCATCCCCTTGGGTACGCTACACACATGGTTCTCTCTACAGAGATGCTTCATCACAACGGAGAGAGAAATGAGATCTACGCAGATAATTTTTGCCAAGCTATGAGATCCCAAATCGGGCTCTGTTCATGTAGTGAAGTGATTTCTTTTTCTCTAATTGCAGCAGCAAAGACTGTATACACAAATAGCAGCCCTGTGCTCAGTTACATGACTGATTCAGAGGGAGGCTTTCTGGTTTAGATTTTCTGATTTTCCAGTTCCTTAAGGAATAGGACTTGTTGGATTCTGTGCCGGTGACTGGAGTTCCACTGCTAGACACTGCTCAGAAGTTGGTGGCTTGCTACCTGTCTACTAAGATTTGTGGAACTGAATATCCATCTATAGGGCAATGTTTCTTTCTATTGATTACTACTGGATTCCCAATCACCATGCACCACTACTCTGCTAGAATATCATAGAACGTTCCTTGTGATTCACTTACATTGAAACAAAGAAGTAAATTCACAAATACTTAACCTAGGTTCAAGTAAAAATGTCAGACTGACTGCCTGAGTTTATTACTTCTTCTAGCCAAAACACTGGTAAAATTATATGACAAGTGTATACAAGACTTAAACATAAAAGGAAAAAGAGATTAAACAAGGATAGAAAAACAACAACAAAATATTTCAAAGTAATTTTCAAAGGTGGAAAACGAATGGGGAACAGAAATTAAAATTCTCATACCGCTAAAATGAGAAAATGCAGCTTTTGGAATTTCATCTAAAAATGAAGAACATATAATTCTCAATCTGAGGGACAAAGGATTTATAAAATAATACCTTAAAATATGTACAATCCTGCATTCAACAATATTTAGCATTAAATAATACATATCCACCTATAATTTGCATAAAAATATGAACTAGCAGAGTCAACTCCTGCCACGTGCACAATTAAGAAAATTTAGAATATTTTTGGTAATTCTACAGATGATAAATTCTATTTTTTACAAAAAATACTGTTGTTCATGATAAGGATTTTTAATATATTTTAATAATAAATTTAAATTCATTTATTAGAAAAATAAGGGCCTCTAAAGTTGAATTATATCCTTCAAATCAGTATGCAAGTAAAAAATAAACATTAAAGATTCCATACAACTACAATTCTATTTAGGCCAAAAGAGAGTTCCTAGTATATAATGACCTAAACTAATACAATATAAAGCTAATTTATACTGTGGAAAAACTCACCAAAGTTCAAATCAACAAAACTCCTTTTTTCCTCATGTTGATGGTACTGATACATAGAAACATTCCATTAAGCTAAAAATAAAACAAGTGAAAACAAAGAGACTGGGGTCAGCTTCCTAGAGAATACATATTTGTCAAGGATTTCTATAAATACCCTGTCTTAGGTTTTAAATAAATATCTTTTTGATTTTATAAATGCTGGAATGTTGTCATCCTAATTTTTGATTTATTAACTCCTTACCTAGGATTATATTAATACCATGGATTATTATATGAATATGTACATAAATATATATTTTATTTATATTTCTTCTTGCTTTTTACTGAAATATATTTATCTTAACAAGATGGAGTATTTATTTTAAACATTGTAATTTTTTGGATTTTAACATGAAATTTATATGTATTACTTAAAAAAATTGAAGGAACAAAAATTTGAAGAGAAAAATTTTTATTATGTTCCATTGTTATGTGTCATTCCAAAAATTAAATCCTACACATAAAAATATTAATTTGCTTATCTATATTTTTCAGTACACACTCAGTAAAATTAAGGTGCACTTTAAAAAAACAATTTAAGTATAGCGTATTTAGAAGTTTAGTTTTCCATTATCATTTTTGGCACAAATTTTTCTCCTGATAATTATTTAAAAGAGCAAAAACACTTTACTAATAGAATCTTGGAATGGTTATAAGTATATTAATAATAACACAAATTTGGTATGTACTATATAAAAGGATTCATATTTCCTTCAGCATTTAAATGAAAAACTTCAAGTTACATGAAAATAAAAGAATTTTCTTAAACTTTTTCACATATTTTAATATTTGATGAGCCTGATAGGAAAGTAGTAAATTCTTTCCTTTCATATTTACATCTGTAAAGAAACATTTAATATGTTTATTTTATAATGTGGTATGTTTCATAAAATTTAGAAAAATCTAGGATAATGTACATTTTAGCAGTATTTTTTTGCTATAGCCCATGCATTTCATGTGTCCTTTACAAAGTCAAGTAATCTGTGTGTTGCTTTGCTTATGAACAACATGGACAAATTTCATAACATCAAGATTAACCATGCTGCAGATAAACCTTAAAACAATCCATACCTGGGATCTGCATAGCTGATAAATTGATGGAATTAATGATTTCATAATACATGATTTTTAAAAACAAACTATTCCAAAGTATCTGATTTTATATCATTAAATGTATGCACATTTGTGTACATTAAACACATGTAATATGAGGAAACATATTCCAAAGCTAATTATTTCCTCTATTGCCCAAATTAAAAGATTCTTTTATATAAGGTGACTTCAAATACAGAAAGTCTAACCAAGGCAAAAAAATATGTTTACATGTGTTTTGTTTTCCTTTAGGAAAAATACTGCTAATATTCCTAGCAGTCCTGTTGTTGAAATCAACATCTACTAGTAATTTATACCAAGTTAACCTTCTTCTACTTACCAAGTATTTTACAGAATCTCATACTTACAAGTATAACCTGTAGAAGAGTCCACCATGGTGAATTTTGTTTCCTTTTTGTTGTGATCCTTTTGAAATCAGGTTTTGAAATTTTATGAGACACCCAGCATTTTGTTTTTCCTGCATGAAAAGACTTTACTATCTCTATAATTACCTTCTATGGCACACGAGACTCCCTATGAGTGTTCTGTTTTTTACAGACACATATCTATGCAAAGAGAGGCTTTGTTGAATATGGAAAGTAGTGCTGTGGGACTGCAATGCATTGCTGATAAGGAGGTTTTATCTAACACTCTCAGAACATCTGCCGTGATCAGATAATTGGAAGCAGTAGCTCCATGAAATCTTCTATGTAATCGTCAAAATTTTTTCGAAGAAATTTATTTTTCAAGTTATAGAAAATGGATAGAATAAGATAAAATCCCCCCCCCCTTTTTTTTTTTAAAAAAAGGGAACTGATTACAAATAAGTAGGCCACTATGGCTGATAGTTGCTATCAAGTTACTGAGAACTATTAAAACCAACATGTTTAGAATAGTCAAATTACTAAGTTTTAGTATGGAGGGATCTAAACACATCTCTTTTGTGGTTAAACCTTTCTAATTTCATTAGGCCTGCTAAGACAGTGTTTGGATGCTTCACTTTTTAGTTTGTTAACATGCCTGCTAAAATCTGGACTGAACCAGTGCTTGCGATGACCTCTAATGAATGCAGAATATGGTGAGATTATTAATGCCATTGTCTTGTACTTAGTCCAACCATGTGTGTAGGTGTGTGTGTGTGTGTGTGTGTGTGTGTGTAAAAAAGAAAGTGGTGGGAATGGAGAAATGCTAGAAATGCTAGGATAGGACTGGAAAGATCAGAATGTAGTTGATAGAATATTTTAGGTTCAAACCTAAAGAAAATTGATATCAGTCAATGATAAGCATGGGACTATAAAGGCAAATAAAGTCAGAAGTTCAATAAATGTAGACATGAAGCAGGAAGTAAAGAGTAGGGTTTAGAAAATTAGGATGCATCTGGGTTGTTTCCTGTGAACATCCATTTTCACTAGTTGCTGGCTGTCCAGTTTCCTTTCATATCTCAGAAGGTGCTAATGCTGGAAAGGTGGATGTCTCCACTAAATTTTCAGTGTAACAGTCACCTCCCTTCCTCCACCCAATAATTTGTTTGTTAGAATTCAGGATTTTCTTTTTTCATGGCTTGTATGCAAGAAGGTGACAGGAACATTCTGGAAGTCATACCCAGAAGAGTGAAAGTTTCAAAGCCTACAAAGGCATCAAATATGAACATCTACCTACGGAATGAAAATTGGGTATCAACAGGGACTGAGAGACAAGCCGTGGAGGGACAAGTTACAGAAGAGGAGGTGCAATGTAGTGCTTAAAGGTTGCAATACAAGATGTAGATGGCTTGTGCAGATTTTGAAGTGTTTTTAGTTTCCCTGAAGTAAATGTAGCAGAGGTTTTATTAATGGAGTCAAAGCAGTGTAGTTCTTCAGTTATAAGTGGACACACTGATTCAAAGCTGTTGGGTCCAGACATGTAAAAGGATCATTTTTATTTTTGTTGATGCCCTTCTCCTGAGAGGCTAAATCTTTCTGATTAACTGTGATTGGGTTTCTCTTGAGCATTTTCCCTCTGTTTCAATTTCAGTCAAGTTCACAGTACATAATGTTAAATGTTCACGGTTAATAGTTAATGTTTTGGATGGTGAAAATTCAAAATGAATTTCACAAAAACACAATAATCAAATATTAAGTATAAGTATCAAGATTTGCCATTTATATTTCTATATGAAAGGGAAAAACAGAATGACTTATTTTTTGGTAGTGGTGGTTTAAGAAATAAGCCAACTATTTACAGTGCCTCCTATTGATATTGTATAGTTATTGTTTTTTCCTCAAAAAGTGGCACTTTTCAGTGCACTCTAGAAGCAAGATAAATTCTTAGTGAAATGTAGCCATGGCAACATATTGCATCATTCTTTGTAGGACGGTTGGTGTCTGCTCTGGATCTGAGTCAGTAAGCTTCTCCTCTTTGCACCCTCTGGCTGAATTTCTTTCTCATGTCTTATCTTTGAAAAATAATCTCTTCATAGACTCAGTGCTCACCTGCTATAAGTGTGGCCTAAAACTCTACAGGCTTAAAACTTGACCCATCTTCTAGTCTTATACCTTCTGCCTTATTCCCAAGTAGAAACAATCTAACTTTATGTAGCAACATAAATTACATTACTGGGTGTGCAGCACTGTTGACCTCATAAAATATACTTTTAAATAGTAGTCAAGACTAGCAACCAATTTTGTCTACATTTATTCAAATGACTTCCTTTAAAGATGCCTTTAATTATAATCACAACCTCACCATTTTATAAAGTTTAGTTACTAATTGCTCTTATGTTTTGTGTCCAGATGCCCCCCCCCAAAAAAAGCCTCATGCAGTCTTAGGTTTTTTTGGAAGTAGCTGTTTGGAAGAATCTAGTTTGTGATTGATTCATGGTTCACTGCTAGGATTAAATGCGCAGGGATTAAGGATGGATGATTGATGCATCAGTCCACTGGTTGGATTGGCATCACCCTAATCCCAGGAGTCTGGATAAGACAAAAGAGGCAGAAAGAGGCTTGTGTCCCCCTTCCCTCGCTTGCTTTTGCTGTCATCTGCCACCATGCATGGCTGTTCCTCTGCCATGCATGTACCATCCTGTCTTGAAGCCAGCCAATTACTGAAACCTCTACAAACTGTGAGCTAAATAAACCTTTCCCCTATTAACTTTAGGCACTGGGTACTTTGTCTTAGCAACGAGAGAAAAGTATCTAAGACAATTGTCAATCATTTTTAATTTCCTCTAGTAGTTGCTCTAAATCTATTGTCTTGGCCCTCTCGTAAGGTTAATGCAGTAATGCTCTCAGGATTTGGATCTGCAGCCTAGAACTGAAAAGACACAACGGTCTTACACTGGCAACTAACGATTCATTAATTGGTTCTGGGAGATGTAACAAATACCAAAAACAAATACTATACTACACAAATTGTTTTGGCTGGAAAGCGTAGCAAGTTATGAGGCAATGGACACTGACAGGTTCTAGGTTATGCACTGAATGTCAAACGAACCACAAATATTAGGACAAAGTTTTCACACCAAAATGTGTCAAGTACCAAACTTGACTTTCACAGCAGCCAAGTACTAAGGTATGACTCTACTTGGCTTCTATTTTCTCTTCTCATTCAGATTTCAAGTGATCAGGTAAAATCTTATCTTTCCCCTCTGGTATAATTAAAGCAACATGAACATCATTTGGAGGTGATATTTTGTCCTTGGAAAAAGAGATGCTCCACAGTTATTTAATTTGAACTGATTGTGTCTATTTGCTTTTTTGTGTAAATTTCATCATTTAATCTGTGGAGTCACCTAAGGACTAGGTTGACCATGCATCCCTTTGCAAAAGATTTGCATTGACTATCAGGAAGCCTAGGCAGGTCCATCCCAGGACTGAGTTGTTATTTGCTTCTCTTTGAACCACACAGATAAGGTGAATTTAAATTAGATACCCAAGACAGCATAGACTTAGTATTATGCTGAAATAAACATGGCTTCTTGTCATGAGTCTTTGCAGGTGACTAGTGTTTCTTATCTAGTCTTTCACTGAAGGTATAGTAGTTCAAGGATTCCTGACTCAACTTAGGGCAGCAGTAGATCATGTTTTTTCACCTATGAATGATCTTTATAATTTCAGATCTTTGAGATTAGAAAATGCTGAACTCCACCACTCTTTCAATGCTAGGTAAAAGTTTATTTTGGCTTAAGATTCTGTCTGTTTTTTTCTCAAGGATTTCCTTTACAAGCGTTACCATTCATTTTTATCCCCTAGCGTTTCTAGATTTCTTCTAGAGAAATCTTTAAATATGTGTTTATCTTAGTATATTTCTTATTTTACTTTATATAAAACAATGTTATATATTTTAATATAAAACCAAATGCAATAAAATATTGAGGAAATTAGAACTTCAGTATTTCTTTGTGATCATTACAGGTGCAAAGCATAATTATTTTTTTTTAAGAAAGGACTATCTTAAATATATAGTGTCTATTGATGTGTAATTGTAAAGCTGAGGTCTGTCTGATTTTACATCACTTAATTAATCATCCTTATTCTTAATCTAAACCTGTCATTTTTGCTGTTTGCAAAGTAAAACAAAGAAGAGCAAATGTGCAACATTTCCCACTTTCTCTATTGCAAAGATTAAAATGACTTTTCTACAAATCAATACTTAAGAACTTGTTGACTTAATCTTGAAATAAGTTTGTCCCCAGAGCAATGTTGAGTGGCGATGAATGCCCATATCCAATCCATTCAGGGAAGCCTATGTGACTCAGAGAAGTAGTAGATGGCTAGACAGAGATTCAGGAAAGGGAAATTTGAGAAGAAATAGGTACTTCCATTAGCTAGTAGATGGAGTCGATGAGTATAGGACTCAGGATTCACCTGTATTCCTTCTCTGTTCTCTCTCTCACTTTTCTCATACATGCTTCAACTGCATATTTAGACATAGGCTTGAAACTGTTTAGCAGATACTCAATAAATATTTAATGAATGAGTCAATGTATTCTTTTTCTGAGTAGGAGTCATCCAAAATAGGAACTGCCCTTAATGTTCTTTTTAGCCAGTTTTTAATTACAAAAATTATGAAGTGGAGTTTAGGAGGAAGTATTATGTATTATTTCCTATCTTATAACTTCCTAAGAAAGAGTCCTATCTCTCTCCTATAACCTTTTTATAACCTGTGAATGAGTTGGTAACAACATGTACCTGGAAATACTAAGCTTTGTAAGTATAATTTACACAAATATATATTTTCATAAAGCATGAATTTGAACAATGGAGTCCTTGTTAACTGTCAAATAGGGAATGAGAATAAAACACAGAGCAAACAATTTGTCTTTAGGACATGAAAATAACTTAATGAAGCTGTATCTTAAAAACTCTGGAAGACTATGATATTCAAATAAGATTGTATAAACAACTTTAATGCCCAGGAAAGGCAAAGAATTAAAAATTGCAATCTTAGAAAGTTCAGAAATGTATTTTGGTATACAGTACTATCCTTTGTTAAAAAAAAATAAATTTTTCCCCCTCAGGTTTGGAGAGTTACTTTAATAGCTCTAAAATTAGTATATCAAATAAAAATTTCAGATACGGAAAGTATATCCTTGAAACATTTTTATATGAAAGAAAGTAATTTTGGCCAAAGACAGTTATATCCAAAGAAAAATGCAGAATGATCATCATTAAATGAGCTATGACCCTGAAAGCACAGAGCCACATAAGACTCTCTGAATGTATAGCATAAGCCAGTAGAGATTATCTGATTTTTATAGACGAAGCTGAGAAAAGGGCAAGAATAGAATAGAACAAGAGACAGATATATAAAGGATGATTTTTCTGGAAAAAATATTAAGGGTATTTATCCCAAAGATACTTTTTTCCCAATACATATTAAAATACTACAGAAAACAATATCTACATGAAACTGTTTGACTTTATTTGAAAAATTTCAAATATAGTAATTTAGAAAAAATGTCTCTTTTGTTTCCCATCCACAACAATCAGTGGGAAATTTTCCCATATTATTACTTCTCCAAGGAAGCAGGTAGAAGTAAATATAAATGTGAAATTTATAATTATTTATAGTTTTCTTTCCCTATGCTTTGCTTATCAGGTTGTGAAGACAACTTTTGAAGTAAAACAGATATTTTTATAGTATTTAATTGCTCGTTACCTATATGGGAAGTAGAAGAACTTGAATCAGGAACTGCTTTCCTCAGCCCATCTTAATGCAGAAGTTCTATCATAGATAGTTAGAATTTAAAGAAAATTTAGATAATATAATTCAAAATTTTTCATTTATTTGAAAAGAGAAATTGATTTTGTGTTGCTCTAAACTACACAGTAGCTATGGTAGAGCTAAGGCTACACCCAAACCTCCTGACCTGATTTCTGTGCACTTCTACTATAAAGTCTCATTTATTTTCTGTTTTATTTTTTGAAAATTAGTGAATTATATATGTATTGCTTTCTGGATACATGTTTGAATAGCTAGTCTTCTTTTCTTATCAGAAAGGTGTGGACACAGACTCTGTGGTTACATGAATTCAGCCCCATTTTTGCTGTATCATGTTCATTGTAATTAATTAATTCCATATTGAGACATGGTTTCTCTGCTTGATGTTATTCATGTGGTTTCTATTGTGGTGAATGAATGTTATACTTTTTTTTTTTTTGTTTGTTTTGTTTTTTCTCCGGTACCGGGAACCGAACTCACGACCTTGCACTTGCCAGGCAGGCGCTTTGCCGCTGAGCTAAATCCCCAGCCCCTGAATGTTATACTTTTAAATCTGATTTATCTGACTTGGTGGAATTTGGGAATCATTTTTTTTTTTTTTTTTTTTTTGGTTTTTCTCCGGTACCGGGAACTGAACTCATGACTTTGCGCTTGCCAGGCAGGCGCTTTTGCCGCTGAGCTAAATCCCCAACCCCCGGGAATCACTTTTGAAAGAACACAATATATGCTGCTTACTAGGGGAATATAGTAAAATACCTAATAGAGAAAATATTGACCAGGGGATGATTATTATTATTGACAATGATTTATTTAACAAAAGAATCCCTCTAAAAGAATTCCTACAAAGTTTCTAAAATACACTTGAATTTGAGGACAAGTAAAAGCTTCATAAACTTTTCTAAACATCTCTAACAGTTCAAAATACTACTTATATCTGATAAAGTAAAAAGAAATATGCTTAATAATGTATTTCTTTTTTTAAAATTTTTACTTTTTTCCAAGGGCCAGTGTTGTTTAGAAGGATGAATGATGCTATCTGTAGATTGGAAGCAGATTTTGTTTGAGTGCAATGCCTAGAGATACCCTGGAGAATAAAATATGTCCCCAAAAAGGGGTCAAAAATATTACAAAACAGTAGTAATTAAGGAATATTCCACTTAGGTCTGTTTTAAGTCAAGCATTGTTCCAAAAAGACCATATGGTTTTATTTTTAGGCTGCAGTTTATTGATTCAGGCTGCAGCCTCTGCTAATGCAGAGATTCATTAAGCCTACAGATGTGTTGTTGGTTCTAGACAATGAGAAATTAAAAGTCTTGTCTGTCATCCTGAAGAAGAGAGACCATTACTCTGCTGAAGAATCTTGGTCTATGGTGAAGTCCTATTTCTAGATGGACCACATGCAGTTATTTGACAGCTACAGTACAGAGATCCACACCGGCCACACACACACGGTTTCCTTGGCCAACTAGTAGTAGATTAGCCAAGGCTTTGGAAGCCAAATGAAAAGGCAAGGATTAGGCTTCCCAGGTAATACAAGGTACTGTGAGTCTAGTGAATTCACTTATTGACAGCTTGGCCTTTGAAAGGTTGAGAGAGGAAACTAGAAAATTCCAATGTAAACCTAACGAGGCAAAGGATTGGTGAAAATGTCTAGAAGTTGCTTTGGGAGAGAGGAAGAACTTTGTGGTTGATGAAGACATCAGCAGGCATATATCTATATATCTATATATCTACATATCTATATATCTATATATCTATATATCTCTCTCTATATATATCTGTAGAGGTGCCTAGAACTTAGGAACAGACTCTGATGTGGCTGTGTATGAATGTGTCATGTCTTATAGCTGTACAGGGCCCAAAGGTTTTAAGGCCTTATTGTCACTATCTTAAAATTTTCCATCATTTTGGAACAAAGAGATCTTCATTTTCATTTTGTTTTGGATTTCATAAACTATTTAGCTTGTGTTTCTGGAAGGTACATAAAATGTTAGAGGATAGACAACAGAAGGCAAATTTTTCCTACACTTCAATTTTGGCTGTGGAAAATGCTATTCTCTATTGTAGGGCTTAGATCAAAGTTATTTAAATAATGCTCCTAACATTTTGGCTGAGGACATTTGACCGTGAAGTTGTAGTCAGTGGAGAGACAGTGATGCTGTAGATCATGCTGTTTCTCAGTGCAGTGAAGGAGTGTTGCAGTTCATGTAGCAGAAGTGATGAGATGCTGTTGGGGGAACAGAGCTGCAGCAGGCTCTCAGAGGGAGTAAGCCCAGCTGGTGAGACAAGCATAACAGGGGTTGTCAAAGTGGCCTGGCCTATTGCGATTTACCTACCTAGGATATTTGCTGAATAAAATGAATACAGAGAACTACATTGCCCTTTACTCACTGGTGCTCAATAGAGATACATTTGTCTTTCAGTGTTTAAGATTATTTATCAGAATTATTTCCATACTAGCTGCTCTCTGTGAATAGTTTCAGTGTGATAGCATCAGTCAAGTGCTCTGGGCCTCTAAGAGATAGTTTCTTTATCAATTATACAGTAAGGCTATTTTTTCAGCAGAAGTAAATTAACTTGATGTCCAGCTGTCTTGGAGTATGTGGTTTGAAATAGTTTAAGAGTTCAAGTGTTCTGGCTGGCAGCTCTCCAGGGAGACAGATCATGTGCAGTAATCACCCTCTTCCCTGCAGAAGCACCAGTAAATTATCTAGATATTTCATCACAAAGTTAAGTATGGGGTTGGACACAAGACATTTGGTCTCTCAGTGTTATCGATGGGCCCTGCTTAATCTAGCAGATTGATGGAAATGACTTTCTGGGAGATTTAGAGCATTACAAACAATTTAGATTGACTACTTAAAGCTTCAAATGGCAAAACTGAAAGAGAGAATAGTAGTGAATGGCCCAGGGCTTGCAGCCAAATGTATAGAGACACATTTAATGACTAGGTCAATTAGCCTCAGAATCCAGGCTTTTCCTTTCCATCTCACACGTCTTCTAAGGATTCAAATTCGTTATGGATATGTTTGAGTAGTTTTACTGCATTGCATATATACAGCTGTTCACAAGACTACAGTGAACTAGGAACTTTACCTAATCTTTACAACAGCCTTGAGAGGCAGACGTTACTGCCTTTTTATTTCCAGAGGAGGAAATTGGGACTCCATGCCACATGGAACTTACTTAAATAGACTCCAGGATTTTGTCAGTCTTCCAGCAGGTTGGCAACAATTCATCTTGGAGGAGGCTCTGGTTTCTTTAGGGGGAACTTTTAATTTTATTTTCACTGACCAAGAACGAGAGCACCAATTAAAAGAATCTAAGAATTTGTCCTAAAACATTTAGACTTCATATGCAGTATGAACCCAATGAAATCTGGTTCTATGTTGATACCTCATAGATAATTCATAATTCTATATATGTATGTTATAGTTGTGTAGAAGCAGAGGAAAATGAACTAAAGATTTTTCTTTGTATTATTTAAGGTAATTAATGATAGTTAATGTGGTGGATTAATCAATGGTCAACTTTTAACACACAGATGAACTGGATCAATGTGGTGCTGGCTATAGATAGACCACCTGTTGCCAACAGCATAAAAAAGGGAACTGGAGGGGAAGGTGGTGTACTGTTCATTCTCCTGCAGTAGCTTGTTTCCTGGAGAAGCTTGGTACTCCTGATATGAACTTGGCTGTTCTCACGTTGGAGGAGCTTGGGTCCTCGCTATCATGGAGGATGGCTGCGGTTCTCTTTGGGGGAACTCTGGTCCTTACTTTGAGCATCACTTCCTGGCTCTACTGCAGATGCCTCAGCCTGCTGCACAGATCTTTCATCCTTCTTGCAGACTTTGTAGCTCCTACCACTGGCCTTTGGGTCTTCCCAGTGCAGATCCTTGATACAGACTTTCATGAGATGTTGTCATGGGCTCTAGGCCTCCAGTTGCACTTGTGGAGGACATTGCTGTGGGATCCAGGCCCTCAGCTGGATTCTTTGGGTCTCTAGTGTGTGGACAGATCTCCACACTCTTTTGCATTCCACTGTTTGGGTGAATATTATAAAATAATCCTATAAATTATGTGTTCTGATTTAAATTGTTTCCCTTGTAAACCCTGACTACACTACTTAATTTTATTATTATTTCCAGTTAATGACTTAGAAGACTTAATTTATGCCTCATGATCGCATCTCTCATTTGGAGAGTGTACTAGTCACACTTGCAATGAATCCAAGTGAGAGAAGTGGGAATAACTATGAGGGTGATGCTTTTATGGAAATGCAATGGTAACTCTACATTTGTCAAGCATTAAAAAACACAGAGTACTTTGATTGTAGAATAGGACCGTATTTGAAATGAAATTGAGCAGAACTGATTAGAAATAAAAGGACATCTAATGGAAATAAAAGTGTTTTCTAACACAGGATGTTTAGAGTTTAACTTGCACTTACCCAGGATGTTCAGAGTTTAACCTAAAGGGAAACAAACGTCAGAACATGTATTTCACCCATCTTCTGGATGCAGAGAAGAGCAAAGTGAGTTAAGAGGAGGACGGCAGTCTGAAGAAGGGGTTGGGGACTTTGTGGCTTTCTTCTGCAGCTTTCTGCCACCTCTGTCCAGAGACAAAGCACAAAACACCTGGAAATGAATTCGAGGCCCTCTGTTGTCATTCATGTTGAGCAGTGAAGCCTTCAGACTTCATTTACCTAAATGCACGTTATTTTCCCCTCTACAACATTCTTGGTCTACCAAGGTTGCTTACTGTAAGTAAACCAAGTATAAAACTACACCCAGGTTCCTGTTTGATAAGTAGAGTGCCAGTTTCTCATCACTCCCCAGGGGCCATTTATAATGAGAAATTTGCCTTGTGAGCTTTGAAACTTTTCCGTTCACAACCCTGCATGTCTTTTATTATTGCCTTTTAAAATTAGCATGCTATTTTAGAAAATAAAGAAAACAGGCTTAAGAAGCACCATGAGGACATCTGTTTTGCAGAAACTACTAATCCATCTCTGTCTCTTCACATTGAATTGTGTTGGTACCAAAAATAGGAAAATATGCAAATAGATGACACATGCATTGATTATATTTTTATCCTTGGCTCTACTACATATCTAAAGGATGGATATTTGTATATAGATTTGATTTGTTTCTCACAAGACTGTATGTGTGTATTCTAGAATGTGGTGTGGCTCAGAAAGCAGGATACTTCTGTATATCCCTGATATCTTGCATTACTTCACCACTGAACTGTCAAATATGTTTTACTGTTAATAATGACCATATTTTGCAGATACATTTTAGAATTTAGGCTGCAATTTTGAGGATCCTGGAAGAGTAACTTCTGACTTTATAGTTTTCCTCATTTGCATGCTAAAAGCACTCTGTCTGTCCTTCTGTATTACACAGAACCTTGTCACACAGCACTACATGTGCGTGTGGAATTGTCCATCTTTCTCATAAGACTTGAAGTTCTTTGAAAATAGGGCCTGTGTCTGTCCTGTCCATTGTTAGGTCCTCAAAACAAATTAGTACATGGCCCTCAGAGGGCATTTGATAAATATTTATTTAATTGAAGTACATTTAACATGCCATGTACTGTAAAGATTAACTTAAATACATTTTCCCGTGTAAGCCTTCCACTAACGATATGAGGTTGTTATTTTGGTCTTCATATTTGTGATAAGGAATCTAAAACTCAGACAAGCAGCATGCTTAGGTCACCCAGCTGAACTATGTAACTGAAGTATATCTTATCACCTGTGCTGTACAGCATGGTCCTTCAGAAGTTAGAGTGATATAAGAATCATTCCAAATGTGGATGGACACTTGTAAAAATGAAAGGTCAGGAAGTTGGTAGATATATTGGCAAAAGGACATTGCCAAGAGAAATAGCCTTTGTAAAATTTGTGCAGAGAAATTTCTTTCACTGACTACACATCCTTCTTGCTACCTAAATGAATAAACCAGATAGAGCTTGATAGGTAATTATTTCTGCTATTTAAATAGATATACTTGAAAGTTGTAATTATAGGTAAGGATGGCATAATCATCACCATTTGATTTATTTAATGTTATTGAACCCTTTCTAATTCTGAGAATGATATTGTGTGGGTTTGAAGGTTGGGACAAAACAGAGAACACAGAATAATATAATATCTGTTTTGGTCATAATCCATAAGCAGATCTAATGGGAGTAAGAAATTGTTTCTGACTGATGATAGAAATACGTTGTGGGAGGGATAGCATTCGGAGCAGGATTTAACAGGATAGTCGAAGGTAAGTAAGAGCATGGTCTCTGTTCTTCAGAACAGCTAAGACTCCTTGGTGGAAAAAAGTACTGTGTACTGACAGATCAGAAAACAGTGAACTCGAGAAAGCAACAAAAAAACAACAATGCAAGATTATTTTAGAAAGGCAGTGTGAAACTCTGCTACAGAAACAGTACATACTTCAAGTAGTGATGGCCAGCAGTTGTGAAACTGAGCTTTTGGATTATATTTTTTGGCCTTTAAATGTTTGTTCCAAGAAAGAACCCAATGGGGTTTTCAGAGATTCTTAGGAAAATTGCTTAACTGATGCAAGTTCTAATCCAGTGACTCAATTTGCATGGGGAGTCAGAATGCTTTGTGTGTGGAATCCATGAAGTCTGGAAAGGGAAAGGATTATTCCCTGAGCAGTGGGGTGGACTATTGCAGTACTCATCAGAATTGGCAAAGAAGAAACCAGCAGCATTTGTGTTGGATTATGTTGGAATCACGTCAGAGCCTGTTTATAATTCAAACCACCCTAAAAGGAAGTTTGTTTTTCCTTCTTGTAATGCACATATGACTTGGGCATGGAAAACCCTTTTCTAGCTAAATTTTGCTCATTTCCCATAAAAGATTTGTCACAGCAGATAATCCTTTCTCAAATGGCAGCATCTTGAATGTAAAATATAGTGAATACTCTCTGAATATTAGCCAATCAGTTCTGGTGGATCAATCAGTTGCTCATTAGATGAAAACTATAAGGCAACAAAGGAACACACATAATCAAACACTAGAAATGTTTCCATGGTGAGGAGGACCAGAGATACTCTTGTTAATAGGAAGAAAATGGGCTGTTAAAGATGTTAATTAGCTACCATGGGAACAGCTCTCTTTATATTGCTCTTTCTCCATGGTCCTCTCACACTGCTGGCTATGAAAATATCAAAAAAAGTGTGTGTGTGTGTATGTATGTATATATATATATGTTAAAATGAGCATCAAGTTATTTTAATGGCCTTTTTGGGTAATTGTTTATACACTGCAAAATTAAACTCTGATTTTAATAAATATATAGAATTCTACTACCACAATCATATTTTAGTTTTAGAATTTATCCACCATCCCCAAAAGATCCCACATGTGCATTTGCAGTCACCAGACCAAGGTAACTACTTTCAGTCTCTATAAATTGGCCTTCAATATATAAATTTCAGGGGGACAAAATTTAAACCAGAACATCTAATAATAATACTCGTAAATACTCTTCTGAGATATAATGTGGTAAGCACTTATCTATGCTTACAAATGTTAACTCAATCCCCATAAGAAATTCATGAGATAGATACTATTATTACTCATATTTTATACATAAAAAATCAAGGCCAACGAACATCACATAGCTAGCAAATGGAATGTGGATAGTATATTAGAACCCAAGACATCTGGCTTTCATGTGCATACTTAACACAGAACTACCTCTTAGTTATTCACAATCTGACCATATGATTATTATGAAATATAATAATTCATAAAAATGTTTACACTCCTAATGTCATAGGACACCCTTATAAAAAATTACATTCTTGATAGAGAAGTACAGACTCATAAAGTGCCTTGATTTGCCCTAAAAAAGTATATGTTCAGCTAGATGAGCTGATCCATTGTAACATGTATGCACTTAACATTGTTTGAGTCAGATGAATTGCTCTTTATAAGGCAAACAAGATAGCATATTGATAACTGTATGTAATTCAAGCTAATATATTTGCCTGTGTTTGGAGACAATGTTGGCTGATTTCCAAGATGTGTCTGTTTGTAGATGAAGTAGGCAAATCACCTTATTTCACGAGAAATTTCTTTACCTTTCTCCATCTACCACCCCCCACCTTTTGGACAGCCAGTCTCACGGCATTCAGTGCTTCAGGTCAGGATAACGCACAGCACACAAAGCAAAACTGACAGGAAGAAAATACAGTTATTGGCTCTTGAGGTTTAAGTGCTGAAATTAAGATATAAAAGATAAAATTCTCAGGACAGTTTAAAATTTCCAGCTCTTTTACCACAGGAGCAGAAAATCTGAGTAGCAGCAGAAAGTTTCTTTTCTGAAGTCATGAGAGGTAATTAGAAGTAGAGGTTGTTCCCTCCTACCTTAGGCTGATCCTAGAAGGGATAAGGAGTGGGACTGTGGAAATGTGCCCTGTATTTTGTTTAGTTCCACACACAAGAAAAAATTAAATGCCACAGTCTTCTTGGGACCATGTGCTTTAAGTTATGTTGTCATTACACATCTCATTGATTTATTGCTTAGCAAGTCTAGACTTAATGGTGTAGAAAATAAGTTGATTTTAGAAAAATAAAGATTTTTTTTCACCTTTGAGTTTAGTGATGATGCTTACAATTGTTAGGTGAGATAACTATAATTTTGAATTTTTATAACAAATTCAGCTTTTCTCCTTACCTTACACTAAATAAATGTTTTCTCTTTAAAAATAGACATAATAAAGGATGTGTTTTCAGCATTTCTAAGAAAGATTATAATATGTTTCATTGTTAAATTATCAGGTATTTTATGACAAAGGCTTAAGGTATTAAGGAAGTAAAACATTTTCAAAGCTTGCTTTGGCATTGTTTATAAAATAAGTTACAATGTGAAGCAGGGAGATTATTTTGCTAAATAAGACAATCTCAACCTTGGAATATATTTTGCATTTTAAAAATACATTTAATCACTACTTGTGGTAATTTATAGAGAAAAATCTCTAGATATGCAAACAGCTGGATGTTAACAGCACACAGGAGAAAACTGACATGAGTTTTACTTGGGCAAGCTTGGGTTAAAAAGTTCACAGATAGAAATGATAAATGCTTGAGGTGGTGGATATGATTTGAACATTACACAATGTATCATGTATGAAGATACTACATTATGTCGCTCATGTTTGAACAGCTTTTGTGTATCAATTAAAATATATATATATATATATGCATGGTTTGTTATATAAATAGTTCTTGTTAACACAAGTAGATTAGGTGTGAACAGAGAAGAAAATGAGTGATTTTATTTTCAGCAATTTCTCAAATAAATAATTAAAAAGTCTCCCACCAAAGTGGTTTTTCATAGTACAATAGTTACAAATCCTTTTAAGTTCACTATTGCTTTTTTTTAGTAAGAAAAGAAACCTCTCAATTTCCTTTTTGAATTTTGAAAATCTTAATGAACAAATTGCACATATTTCAAGCATATACTTTTTTTAAAATTTGTTTTATTAGTACATGTTTGCCATGCATAATTTATCATGAGGAATTTGTACCTGTATATATCTTAATTCTTCCCCCCCCCGACCTTCTACCCCTCCCCATTTACAAATACTTTGTTTCTATTGTCTTCCTTTCATTCTTTTTGATCTTTTTATCTTTATTTCCCTCTTCCCTTCCCCTTCCCCTGGGACTTGTTCTCCTTCCAATTTGAACATTTTCTTCCTACTTCCCAATATCTATTTTCCATTATGCTTCTTATTTATCTTTTGGGTTTCGCACACAAGAGAAACAAATGTAGTATTTAAATTTATGTGTCCAGTTTATTTCACTTAAGATTATAGTGTCAAGGTGCATCCATTTTCCTACAAATGATTCAAATTTATCCTTTATAGCAAAGTAGTACTCTATTGTGTATAAATACCACATTTTCTTAGTACACGCCTCTTTTAATGGGCATATGAACTGTTTCCAAGATTTAGCTATTATAAATGGTGCTGCTATAAACAAGTGTATGCATGTGTCACTGTGCTATGATGCTTTTAACATTTGCAGGAAGATATCTAGAAGAGGAATAGGTTAGTGGGAGTGTAAATTGGTACAACCACTATGGAAATCAGTATGAAGACTCCTCAAGTATATAGTTTGAAAAGTTTTGCCATATATATATATATACACCCAAGAAGTCACCAGCACAATTAAAAGAGTGAGCATATCCATAGCCCCTAAAAGTTTCCTTTGCCTTCTTACAATCCACCAGTAATTCACTGATCCATCCCTCTCTCGTTTTTTTAGTTTTAATTCTGTATTAGCACATGTTTGCAGTATATGTTTATATTCCTTGTGCAGAGTTGCATGTACAAACACATCTTATTTCTTTTTTTCATTCCATTTCAGTCTCTTTTCCCATTCTGTCCTCAGTCTCTTGATTCTCTTCCCAATTAATAAAGATTTATTTTCCTACTTCCTATTATCTAACTTTAATTTTGTTCATTTACATTTTTGGTTTGTCATATAAAAGAACCCATGTGATATTGAAGCTTGTATGCCTGATTTACTTTATTTAATATTATGGTCTCAAGGTATATTCATTTTCCTACAAATGACTCAAGTTTATATTTCTTTATGGAAAAGTATTACTTATTGCATGTAAATCCTGTATTTAGCCATTCATTTTTTGATGGACATTATGGGCCACTTCTAAGATTTAGCTATTGTGAATTGTGCTGCTGTATATATGGATATGTATTTATCACTATAATATGATATCTTTAACTCTTCAGGAAGATACCTAGAAGGGAAATGATTGGATCAAATATAATTTCAAGTTTTAGTCTTTTGAGAAACCCCCACACTGTTTTCCATAGTGATTATATGAGTTTATATTCCCACCAGCATTTGTTACTGGTTGTATTCTTGATAATAGCTGTTTGTGGAGTGAGACGGAACCTCAGTGTTGTTTTAATTTGCATCTCTCTTTTTTATTTTGTACCGGGAATTGAACTCAGGACCTTGCTCTTGCCAGGCAGGTGCTTGTGCTGCTGAGCTATATCCCTGGCCCTAATTTGCATCTCTTGAATGACCAGTGATGTTGAATTTTTTTCATATATTTATTTGCTGTTTGTACTTTTTTTTCCAAGAAGTCTGTATTCATCTCTGATTCTCATTTTTGGATTAGGTCCTTAAGTTTGAAGGGTCTGATTTGTTTTAGTTCTTTATATACTCTAGATAATAGTCCTTTGTATAAAGAAGAGATGGCAAAATTTTTTGCCCACACTGTGAGTTGCCTCTTCACTCTTTTGGTGGTGTCTTTCGCTGTGCAAAATTTTTTTAATAAGATGAGGATCCCAGTTGTTGATTCTTTGTGATAGTGTCTGTGCAATTGGGATTTTGTTCAAAAAGTCTTTGCTTATACCAGTAATTTCAAGAGCTCTACCTATTCTATCTTCCAGCAGATTTAGTGTTTCTGTTTTAATATTTAGATCTTTGACCCATTCTGATTACAGTTTAGCGCATGGTGAAAGATGAATCTATTTTTAATCTTGTGGAAAGCTAGTTTTTCCAGTAACATTTATGAAAGAGGCCATCTTTCTTCCAGTGAAAGTGTTTGTCCCCATCTTCTAATCTGTTCTATTGTTTTTCCTGTCTCTCTCTCTCTCTCTTTTTTTTTGTTTTGCAAGTACCACATTATTTTTATCACTATAACTTCATAGTATAATTTAAAGTCAGGGATTGTAATCTCCTCATCTTAACTTTGTTGCCCACAATTGCTTTTACTATTCTAGGTCTTTTCTTGTGCCAAATGAATTTTAGGATTGTTTTCTCTAATTGTTTGAGATATGCTATTGGTATTTTAATCAGGTTTGCATTAATTCTGTATAACAATTTTAGAAGTATGGTCATCTTCTCTATATTGGTTCTTCCTACCAAAGAACTAAGGATATCTTTCCATTTTCTGATATCCTCTTTGATCTTTTTCAGAGTGTTGTAGTTTTCAATGTAAAGACATCTTACTTCCTTCATTATATTGATCCCTGGGTATTTCACTTTTGGAGGGATGCTGTTGTGAAAGGTATTATTTCCCTAATTTGTCTCTCAGTGAGCTTTTATTCATGTTCAGGAAGGCTATTGATTTTTAAGGGTTGACTTTGTATTCAGCAACAGTACTGAATTTGGTTATTAAATTTAGAGGTCTTTTTCTGGAGTTTTTGGGGTCTTCTATGTAGAGTATCATGTCATCTGCAAATAATGATAATTTAACTTCTGCCTTTTCTGTCCTTATTCCTTTGATTTCTTGCTATTGTCTAATTGCTCTAGTTAACATTTCAAGAACAATATTGAATAAAACTCATGACAGTGGACATCCTTGTTTTATTCCTGATTTTAAAGTGAAAGCTTTCAGTTTTTGTCGATTTAGTATGATGTTGGCTGTTGGTTTGTCATAGATGGCTTTCATCATGTTGAAATAAAGACCATCTATTCCCATTTTCTGTAGGGTTTTTATCATAGATAGATGTTGGGCTTTGTCAGATGCTTTTTTTTTTTTTGCATCTATTGAGATGATCATATGGTTTTTGTTCTTTGTCTCTGTTAATACAGTGTATTACATTTATTGATTTACATATGTTGAACCATCCCTACATCCCTGGGATGAATTTTACTTGGTTGTGCTGTATAATCTTCCTGATGATTTGCTGCATTCTGTTTGTCAGTATCTTATTAAATATTTTTGTATCTATATTCTTTAGGAAGATTTGCCTATAGTTCCCTTTTTTGGTTGGATCTTTCTCTGGTTTTGGTATCAGGGTAATGCTTGCCTCCAGGAGTGAATTTGGAAGTATTGTTCCCTTTCAGTTCCATTAAAGAGTTTGAAAAGTAGTGGCATTAGATCTCTAAATTTCCACCAGGGTCTGGGCTTTTCTCTGTTGATAGGCTTTTAATTACATTTTAAAATTCATTGACTGAGTTTTTATATCTCCTTGATTGCGCTTTGGTAATTCATTCATGTCTAGGAATAGAATTCATTCTTCTGTATTTTCCCTTCTATTAGAATATACTTTCTTGAACTAGGTATTGATTTTCTGGATTTCTGCAGAATCTGTTGTGATTTTACCCTTTTCATTCCTAATTGCATGGATTTGAGGCTTTCCTTTCCTTTTATTGGATAAGGTTGGCTAAGGTTTGTCAGTTTCATTTAATCTTTCAAAGACACAACTCTTCAAATGGTTGATTCTTTGTATGGCTTTATTAGTCTCTAGTGTAATAATATCTTCTCTGGTCTTTATAATTTCCTCCAACGTTCAAGCTTTGGGCTTGACTTGCTCTTCTTTTTCTAGAAGGTTGAGGTTGAGTTTACTCTTTCTCTGATATGGGAATTCACCAGTGTTACGATTTGTGTTTAGATGTTCCCCCAAATTATCTAGTGGCCATAGAGTTTTTCTGGTGGTTGCCGAATCTAGAGTGTGTGATTGATATGTAATGCAGTGCTGGGAGTAAGGTGCTGGGATTAAGGGTGGCAATTGCTGATCAGTCCACTGATTGGATTGGCAACACCCTAATCCCAGTAGACTGGATACAATATAAGGGACAGAAGAGGCTTGTCACTATCTTGTCTTTCTTACTTTGGCTCTCTATCTTCTGCTGTCATGAGCTGTTTCTGCTCTGGAATTCCCCTCTACCAATCCACCCTGCCTTGAACACAGCTCATTATGGATTGAAACCTCTACAAACTGTGAGCTAAATAAACCTTTACTCCTTTAACTTTGAGTGTCAGATATTTTGTCTCAGCACCAAAAGAAAAGTAATTAGGACAACCCTTATAAATTTTGCTCATAGGACTGCTTTCATTGCATCCCATAAGTTTCAGTATGTGGTACTGGCATTATTGTTTCATTGTAGAAACTGTCTAATTTCTCCTGAAGGTCGACACGGTTAATGGGTGGCGTAGTCAGGTCTATAAACCTGTGACTTCCATTTAATAATTTTATGTTAAATAATTCTACCTTTTATTTCTATACTTTTAGGGGGATGACAGTAAAATGTGTGCATTAATTTTAATTTTACATAATTTTATTTTGTCTCTCTTTTTAGCTGTTTATGATGGTGGCTTATACATCATCTGATTTACTTAAGTAGAATTTTAATAGATATTATTTCTTAATTAAAGATCACTCTTCTGAACATTTCTATCTTTGTGACAGGAAATGAGAAATTTTATTTATTTATTTATTTTTGTCTTTTGAGACAGGGTCTTTTTTTATTTTAAAAATGAAAGGAGTGGGGCTGGGGATTTAGCTCAGTGGCATAGCGCCTGCCCTATAGCGCAAGGTCGTGAGTTCGATTTTCGGTACCGGAAAAAAAAAAAAAAACAAACCCACAAAAAACAAAAAACAAAACAACAACAACAACAAAAAAATAAAAATAAAAGGAGGAAAACATTAACAGACAGACGACCGTTTACAAAATAGCAAAAGAACAGTACAGACAATACAGAGTTACAAAGTGGTAGGAAATTAACAATGCTTGTTGTATTACATATTGATATCTTCAAAGTGGCGTCTCATGGAAACAAATACAGACATGCAGTATTGATCAATCAAGGACTCACTGACAGTTTCTTTCAGCAAAGAAATAGAAGACAGTAGATCAACTATGTTAACTATCCTTCTTTCCCTTCTCTTTTCCCAGACCCCAGTCGCCCTTTGCCCTTGAGTGCTTTCTTATCATTTCACAATGTGTATCATACCTCCGAGTTTATATTAACTCTTTCAGGTTTTACACTAGTGAGACAATGCGGTGCTTGCACATGCAGGTCTGATTTATTTCACTTATGAGTATGATCTCTAGTTGTGACCATTTACCTATAAAAGCCTCGAGTTTATCTTTATAGCTGAGTAATATTCCATTATATAAAAGTACCACAATTTTCTTATCCAATCCTCGATGGATGGACATTTGGGTTGCCTCCACAATTTAGCAATTACAAATTGTGCTGCTATGAACATAGGTGCACATATATCTCTGTGATATGATGTTTTTAGATCTTCTGGGAAAATAACCAGAAGGGGAATAGCTGGATTGAATGGGACCTCTAAACCTAGTTTTCTGAGGAACCTCCAAACTGATTTCCACAGTGGTTTCACCAGTCTGCATTCCCACCAGCAGTGGAGAAGGGTTCCTATTTCTCCACAGCCTCACCAGCACTTGTTATTGGTTGATTTCTTAATGCTAGCCATTCTTTCTGGGGTAAGGTGGAATCTCAGTGTTGTTTTAATTTGCATTTCTCGAATGACTAATGAGGTTGAATATTTTCTCATGTATTTATTTGCCATTTGTATTTCCTTATCTGAGAAGTGTGTATTCATCTCAGTTGCCCATTTTTGGATTGGGTCTTTGAATTTGGGGGGGGGGCTGATATTTTTTAATTCTTTATATGTTCTAGATAGAAGCCCTGAGGGACAATCAGCTAAAATTTTTTCCAAGTTTGTGGGTTTTTTTTTTACTCTGCTGGTGATTTCTTTGGATGTGCAGAAACTTTTCAGTAGGATGAGATCCCAGTTGTTGATTCTTTCAAGTGTTTCACGTGCAATTTGGTTTTTGTTCATGAACTCTCTGCCTACCCCTATGTCTTCAAGGTTTTTACCTACCTTCTCTTCCAGTAGCTTTAGTGTTTCTGGTTTAATATTGAGATCTGTGAACCATTTTGACTTGAGTTTGGTGCATGGTGATAGGCCTGGGTCTATTTTCAGTCTTTGGCAGGTGGCAAGCCAATTTTTTCCAGCACCACTTATTAAAGAGGCTATCATTCTTCCAGTGGGTTTGTTTGGCCCCTTTATCAAAGGTTAGGTGGCTGAGTGTGTTTTGGGTTGTGGCTGTTTCTTCCAGTCTGTTCCATTGATCCTCAGGTCTGTTTTTTAGCCAGTACCAGGTTGATTTTATGACAGTAGCTTTGCAGTATAATTTCAGGTCAGGGATTGTGAGTCCACCTGACTTATCCTTGTTGCCCAGGATTGGTTTTGCTATTCTGGGTCTCTTCTGGTTCCAGATGAATTTAAGGCATGTTTCCTTGAGATCTGTGAGGTATGCTAATGGTAATTTAATGGGAATTGCATTGCATCTGTACAGCAGTTTTGGGAGTATGGCCATTTTCACAATATTGGTTCTTCCTATCCATGAGCAAGGAATATTTTTCCATTTACTGAAATCTTCGATTTTTTTTTCAGAATTCTGTAGTTTTCATTGAATAGATCTTTTATTTCTTTTGTTAGATTGATTCCTAAATATTTGAGACAGGGTCTTTCTACACAGTTCAGGCTGGCTTTGAGCTCACTTTGTATCCCAAGCTGGTCTCGAACTTGCAATGATCCTCTTGCCTCAGCCTCTGAAGTGCGAGGATGACAGGTGTGCACCACTACGCCCGGCATGAAAAGGAGAAATTTTATACAATCACTTTCTATTTTGAATGTTCCAGAATGCACAAAAGGAGGCACTATGACTGTTTACTTAAAAAAATTGAAAACTGAATACATTGATGAAATCGGGGACTTTATAATTTGCTTGTGAGCCACTAGGGGTCATCATATGCCACTTTAATTAAAAGCCAGTATAATCTTGCAGGAAAAGTCAATAGCAAAATTTTTGCTGTAACATAAGAGACTTTAGTTTTCATCCCTGAGATCTTAGAACTAAGCTTTAGCTAGAGAGATTAATTAGGAATAGATTTCATATAGATATTTTCAAAATCCATGAAATGGGAATTACCATGCTCAGAAGTTTTGACAACTAGAACAATGTGTCTGGGGAGTGTTCAATCATGACCACACTTAGCAAGTCTTTGGATTCCACTTGCCAAGCTGCTTATTGATAAGAGAGAGGAGATTGGTGGAAGAGCTGTTCTGTTTCAGTGTGGAGGAGAAATGTCGGGAGCAGTAGATTTGCAAAAAGGCAATTTTGGTGCCTGAAAGATGCCTTAATTGGTCTCCGCTGTTTGCAAGCCAATTGGATACCTATTTTCTTTTACACACCTATTTGTAGTGCTGCATGTTAACTTATTTGAAAGTTTTTTTCCTCTTCAGGTAAAAGATTCATTTAATCCTGGCTGAGAATGTTGTTAAAGGGTTTTCAGAATGGATTTGTCATATTGAGAATGACTTTGCTTAGTCACTTGCTTTGGAAAAGAAAATGAGGACAGGAAAAAAAAATTTGGAGTTCTCTTCATCTCCTCCATGCTAGTCTTTGGTTGGTGTTTGTTATTCTATTTGATTTCTTGGTATCTGAACCTTTTGATGAATCTACTTTTATAAGATAGAGCCAATATTCCACTACATGTTAAAAATTAAGAATATATCCACCTCCATTTTAATACACTAGGGTATGAGCACATGCCCACCACCTGTTGTTCAGATGCATCTGTGGTATAATGTGAATCAGAAGCTAGTCACATGCAAAAGAGGAAATGGCAGAAGCCCTCCAGTGAGAGTGGTGAATGGGCGGAAGCTTCAACGTGCTTTCAGGGTTACAGTCCTGTGGGGTCTGCCTCAGTATGTAGTGCCTGTTTTATATAAGAACTTTATAGACTTGAGGAACTAATGGTCTATGTCTTTCTCAATACTAGGAGCTGATATTAATGTTTTCACAATTGCCAAGGTAGAAACACATGTTAGAATAGTAAAGGAAGCAACAATGGAAGAAAAAGACACACTGCAATCAGACAAGTCACATCTTTACGTCTCATAAGGATGATGACTCAAGTGTGGGGTTAGATGTCACTAAAAAGCACCAGCCATAATTAAAAATAGTTGCTGTGGTCAGACGTGTGAGACCACAAAGAGGAAGAAGTCTAATCTTGAGCCACATGTACTTTAAAAAAGACATCCTAGTGCCCACTTATTTACAGCAGCAAGCTTGACCATTCATTAGTAACTAAGGTGGGAAGAAGTCTGCTGATTCAATGTACATTTTTAGTCATTTCAATGTGAATGAAAATAATCCAGAAAGCTTTCATTTTTAAATGGTTATATTTATTTATGAAATAAACTTAAATGAAACTTCATTTAAAAGTACTCACACATTTCATAATAGGATCTTGAGGAAGAAAGGAGAACTATTATTATTTCTATATTCTAAAATAAACTCAGAGAGATTAAGTGATCAGTCCTACATTGTATAGTATTTATCAGTGAAGCTTAGATTCAGTTTATGGCTTCTATTCACAAAGGCTGTAGTAGTCTTAGAATAAAGTTAAAAATTATCAGAAAGTGTTATCCAGGTGAATTATTTTGCATGCAGTTTATATATTGAAATGAAATTTATTTCAAGATTCTATCTGATACATTTTATTCTATTTGATTTCTCAATATCTGAACCCTTTTCTAATTCTGTCTTTTGTGATGAAATATTAATTCATATCAAAATTAAATGTTTTTATATAATTAATAATTTTATTATATTCTTGGGGGAATAGAAAAGTATAAGATGTTATTTTATACAGTATATATTGTAGCCACTATAATGTTCAGAGATGGTACAGTAATAAAAGCTAGAATATTTTGAGTGAGTGGGACCTGAACTGAGATTTGAAGGATAGATTTGGTTTTGAAGAAAAGAGGTATTGCATTCTAAAAATGAGGAACAATAAGAAAATCATCTCTGAGAGTAGAATAAATGTTGCTGAGCCAGTAGTGAGGGTTCTAGATTTGTGTATAGAATGGACCAGAGTGAAGAACTTCAGGAGGTAGAACTGATGCTTTCAAGTCTAGTAAATTCTTAGAACATGGATCGTGGAGATTCTAGAAGGGGACATGTTGATCAGTATATGAAACCAGACTGTTTGACAAGAGGAAGGAAAGTGGGTAATCCTAATCCAGAGTCTCTAACAAATACAAGCAAAACTGGAAGGTGCCAGACAGTACATTATCATTATTTATAGCTACTTTATAAGTAAATGTGTTTAACTTGATTAAGACATTGTACAACATACACTGCATGTATCAAAACATCACATGTACCCCACACATGCACGCAATTTTATATTTCTATATTTCAGTTAAAATTGATTTAAATTTTTAAAATTAAAATATAAAAACCAAAAAGAATAAAAAAATGTTCTCAGTAACAAGGAATGTGAATTTTTAAATAAATTCGAATTTCGTATTTAGGTTCAAACAATGGGAAGAATTTCCTTCTAATAAATTCATGTGAAAATAAGTAGAACTTTTATGTAACATAGTACAAAAATAGCATGTGATTAAATAAGAAAGGGACACAACACATTTAGCACCCAGATGTGAAATGAGATCAAGGGAGATAATAGCTTCATTATAATTTACTGGAGTCCTTTTCTCTCAGTCTTTTAGCATTTTTGGGGGCTGGTGGGTGACAACAGAGGCAATTCTGGAGACAACCATGGCAGTGGAACAGGCTTAATATCTTAAGTATATCAAGGGTGTCATATGAAAACATAGTTTGATTCTGAAAATCTCTAGGCAATGTACCTACAGTAATAGGCATTAAACTAAGAAGTGTTTATTAAGAATCTATTGTTAATCAGTATGGTGGTTACTGGGGAAAATGGAAGGAAAAAAGCTTGGTTTGACATTGAAAAAATAAGAGATCATCACATTTAAGTGAAGAGAATGATGAAAAGGAAGTTATGTCTGATAAAAAGGCTGCCCTAAAGAGTGGGGCCAACTGGTAGAAGTTATGGAGAGTCAGATTTTAAATAATCATTTTTGTACATGTGCAAATTATTTTTGTACATGCAACATCCGAGTCCCTAATCCATATCCACATGAGGAGTTCTGGTGGCTGCAGGATCTCACAGAAAGAATATCTTTAGGTGCCAGACTGTATGATAGAACTAGAAACCTTCTTAAGGTATTTTCCAACTTTAAGAGTTTATGTGATACTGAAATTTTCTGTTGTCAATTTGTGATCTTTTGGAGTCATTTAATGTTTTATAAACATATCAAAGAATTAAGCAACACCCGGCCTTAGTTACTTCTTTTTATTCAGTGGCTAAATAGTCTTTATTTATAAAATGTGTTTTGTGGGTGGAAGTAAAAAGAGAGAGAAAAGAGAAGGGTGGTTAACACCCTTAGGAAGCTCATTATTATCCTTTGGTTTTTAATAAACTTGAGGAGCAAGGAAATGTCTCATCTCATCCCCCAGGAGTTTCCTAAGGGCTGGTGCTTTCTTAACTTTTGAATAACCGCAAAAAGAAGGAAAAGAGCCATGCTGTTTATGGTTATGTCATTTGGAGACAAAGTTGATAGTTGTCATTTTGGGTAATGACTTATGATGTCATTTCTTATAGCAGATCTGTTGGTTCAGAATGCTGTCTGACTATTAGTGACCACCAGATTAATCATGAAACATCTTTCCTTTTAGATTATTTAAAAAGAAAATGAAGTTTTAATACTGAATGTGGAAAAGAGTAAAACAGTACTACAGAAAACCAGACTAAAACCCCAGAGAACTTAATTCTAGTCCTCTTTTGTTTTGGCTAAGCTCTGTGGGTTGGAGCAAACTCCCTTCTCTGCCTTTGCTTTCCAAGGTGTGTCATTAGTGGGCTTTGATGAGTCATCTCTAACATTCTTCCTATTCTATCACTTGGAGATATGTGTTCTGTTCTGAACTGAAGGCTTCCCATTTATACTGGGTGACAACAAAGTCCTCTGGTAGTTTGTATCAGTCTCAATAAACTACCTATGAGGATGTCAAAGAAAAATACTATCAGAATTGTCTCTTAAAATACTACTAGTTGAAACATCTGGAATATATGAAGAACTCAAAAAATCAGACCCCTCCCCAAATTTAAAGACCTAATCCAAACATGGGCATCTGGAATGAACAGACATTTCTCAGATGAAGAAGTACAAATAGCAAATAAATACATGGAAAAATGCTCAACATCAGTGGTCATTTGAGAAATTCAAATTAAACACTGAGATTCCATCTCACTCCAGGAAGAATGGCTATCATGAAGAAATCAATCAATAACAAAAGCTGGAGGGGCTGTGGGGAAAAACGGAGTCCTCCATTTCTGGTGGAAGTGTAAACTGGTACAACCACTGTGAAGGGCAGTAGGGGAAATCCTAAGGTATTGCCTTTCTAGGTATCCTCCCAAAAGAGTTAAAAGCAGCATAGCACAGTGATATATGAATACCTATGTGTATAGCAGTACAATTTATAATAGCTAAATCTCGGAAATAGTCCATGTGCACATCAAAAGATGAATGGTTAAAGAAAATATGGTGTTTATGTATAATAGAGGGCTACTCTTCCATAAAGAAGGACAAATTATGAGCATAATGGAAAATGCATATTGAGAGTAGGAAGAACTTGTTTAAATGGGAAGGGGAACAAGGGAGATGGAGGGGTAAGAGAAGGAAGGGGAAAGGAAAAAAGAGAATGCAAGGAAAATCAATAAAAACAAAGTGTGCGTAAATGGGGAGGGGAAGAAGGGTTGAAGTGAAGGGAGGGGAATGGGGAAAGAGGAAAGAATTGAGAGGTGTTATGTACAGGTACAAATTCCTGCTGGTGAATGTGATCAATATGTATGACAAATATTTACTAGGAGGAATAAAATTTTAAAACATTTGTTGTTGCTAATAATAACATTAGTTTTTATAACATTTTATATTTTTTATCCATGTCTGAAACATTCTTGTTTGGTGGGTATAATAGAAAAGGAAATAAAAATATATGATCACTTCATCATAGCCTTTACCCATTTGTTCACATTTAAGGTACCTGGTCAGCAAAGACTACTAAATGGAGGTGACTTTTAGAAGATACTTGGGTAATTATGACTTCCCTAGTGTTTTGAAAATTGATCTGGTCCCACAGATCTCATGGGAAACCGGGTTCTTCTTTTGGGTGGTCATATTCATACTTCAGGGAAGCTACATTCCTGTATCTTTCATCCACAGGACCACAAGTCCCAAGGGGTCACTTAGATGCCTCAGCACAAAACTGGGCTGGTGTCTTCTTTTGACTGATATTATTGTAGTCATCAGCTAGGGAATCAAGTTAAGCATTCAATAGTTTATTCTGGATTGAACAAGGAAGTCTGAACACCAGAAAACAAGATAGAAAGATTTAATAGCTTTCATTGCAAAGAAAACTCCATTATCTCTGTGGCCCCTGAAGGCAGACAGAATTGCTTTCAAATTTTGTTCTCACTTTGTGTCAGTGTGGATTTGAACAAACTACCTGAACTTGCTAAGCTTTAATCCATCAGGACAATGTTTGAAAACAAAAAGCATGTATTTTAAAGGGCTGTAGGTAAGTATTAAGTGAGAAAGCACAGGCAAAACTTCAGTTTAGTACCTGGCACATAGAGAAAAACAAAGACTGGACACCCACTTAATAATTCCCTTGTGCCTCTCATGTAGTGACCAGCATTCCAGAGGCAGACTCTCACTCTGAGAGTACAGGGACTTCTACTAATAAGACTGAGTTATGTTAGTGGAAAAAACATTGTCATTTTTATTTTTACAGAGACAGTTGTTTTAATTACTTTTTTTATTGCTGAGACAAAGTACCTGACACCCAAAGTTAGAGGAAGAAAGCTTTATTTTGCTTATAGTTTGTAGAGGTTTCAGTCCATAATTGGTTGGCTCTTAGACAGGGTGGCACATGGCAGAGGGGCATCACAGAGGAGAAACACTTCCTGTTGGGCAGAAGGCAGTAAAGCAGCAAAGTAGTGAAGGAGCAGCAAAGTAGTGAAGGAGAAGCAAGTGACAACAGCAGGAGGACCAGCCTGTCTCTTACTTTTATTCCTTCCATGCTACCCATCCTTTGGGTGGTGCCACACATAGCCAGAGGCGCTATCCCTTTATCCACACCCAGAACTATGCCAAACCAATCATTCGACTAATTTAGTAATCACACACACACACTTCATCCAAGAATCACATAGTCCAGATTCAGTCAACTCTGAAAAGCCCCACCTATGAGCACAGGAAGCTTTTGAGGGACATCTAGACACAAGCTATAACAACAGCCTACGTTTTAATACATATCTTGGAAATGACATTTAATCCTTTGAAAAAATATAATCTCAAGAAATGAATATAAATCCTAGGTAATAGAAAGATTGTAGCATATCTCTGACTGATGTGTTGTTGTCCCTATGCCACTTGCTGCTTTGTACCTTTGGAGAGTTTTGTTTTGTTCTTTAACTTCTGTAAAGTGAGATCTCAGTGATCTCCAATACTTCTAAGTCTAAGTGTCTATGGGTCTTATGAGTATATACAAACGTATTATTTATACACAACTTTAACTTATATACATTATATCATTTAGGTAGTTGTTCCTATTTTTTAGTTGGGAACTTTGAGGTTAAGAGCTATTAAACATTTTGTTCAAGGTCATGTTGCTGGTAGCATGTAAGGATGTAGGTTTAGTTGTGTCCCTTATCTCATTGTCTCTACAAGATAGTTTAATTATACAGTGGTTAAGAAGACAAAGCAAACATTCTGAAAAATAAATTGCTAACTTACTGCATGTGATATACATCACTGTAATCTTCTTTTTCCTCCAGTGTGTCCCTAGTTACCTTTGTCAGTCACTGGGTCACATAGGCCATAGAACACTTTTATGAGGGGAACATTACCTGTATTTACCACTGTATTCCCAAAACTCAGCAGTGTTGGAAGGTAGAAGGTGTACAGTCAATATGTGTTGAATAACTAGCAGTCAGGATACAAATTTATTGATTGTTTTATTTAAAAATCATTTATTGTTTATATACTATAAGCAAGATATTCTAAGACATCTTGGTTTCCTTACAGGAGATTGTAATTCAGGGTGTACGGGTAAGATATGCATTTTAATACTATACAAAGTAGCATATTTTCAAGATGATCACCACTCCATTCAACCTTACAGTGTAGGCTGGCTGATAATTGTCTTTAGCATCTTTTCATAGTGCTTGGCTTCTTTCATAGTGCTTGTCTTTAGCATCTTTTCATAGTGCTTGGCTTCTTCTTTTTAATTGGCTTGTATTTAATTCCTCAGCTCAAGAATGTATTTGTATGTATTTGTTATATAAATATTGAGCAATTAAATTCTTTTGCTTGGTTAGGTCAATCTCTCATGTTTGTTCTTGTAAATATGAGGTAAACACATTGCCAATGGCATAATGTAATCTTTTTGTCCACTCTATCAGAGGTATCCATACAGAAAAAAACAGTAGAATTTTTTCTTCTTTTTCAAGGAATTGGCACCTGTAGTGGAGACTGGCAAGTTCAAAGCTGTAGGGCAGGCCGACAAGCTGGAAATGCTCAGGCAGCAGCTGATGCTACATATTTGGTGCAGAATTTCAATACTGATTTTGTGCTTATGGCCTTTCTTTTTTCCGTTTTTTTAATTTTAAAAATAAAAGGAGGAAAACATGAACAGACAGACAACCCTTTACAAAATAGCAAAAGAACAGCACAGACAATACAGTTACAAACAAAGTGGTAGGAAATTAACAATGCTTGTTGTATTACATATTGATATCTTCAAAGTGGTTTCTCATGAAAACAGATAGAGACATGCAATATTGAACAATCAAGGACTCATTGACAGTTTCTTTCAGCAAAGAAATAGAAGACAGTAGAACAACTATGTTAGCTATCCTGTATATGCATACATACAAAATTTCTCCTTTTTTCCCTTCTCTTTTCCCACTCCCAGTTGCCCTGTACCCTTGAGCTTTTTCTTATCATTTCACAATGTCTATCATACCACCGAGTTTAAATTACAGCTTTCAGGTTTTACACTATTGAAATAATGTGGTGCTTGCACATTCAGGTCTGATTTATTTCACTTATGAGTATGGTCTCTAGTTGTGACGATTTACCTATAAAAGTTTCGAGTTTATCTTTCTTTATAGCTGTGTAATATTGGATGAGGCACATCCACAATTGAGGATAATCTTCTTTAAAGTAAACTGATTGTAAATGTTAACCATGTCTAAAAAACACCTTTTCACTGTCACAGCTGGATTAGTTTGCAACTGAATAACTGTACTTAGCCTAACCAAGGTGACACATAAGACTCTTACAGTAACATCTATAAGAAAAATCTCAGATGATAATTTTTTCCTTTCTCCTTTTTTCTTTTGTTTTTCCCTACCCCTGCTCTGTCTTTCATTCTCTTTCTCTCTCTCTCTCTGCCTTTCATTATATCTAAAGGACTCCTTTCATGGATAATTATGTTAAACCTCCAGAGTACATTTAGGATGGGAGCTTTGAAATCTTGAAGCAATATCATAGAGTTCTGGGATTCAAAGAAATACTTTGATTCCAATAAAGATGTAAAAATTGAGTCCTTTCAAGGAGTATTATAGCAAACACTTCTAGTAAATTTGTATTTCATAATACAAAATGAGAAAGCCATTACTGTTGAGATTTAATTCCCACTTGTTCCTGTCACTTTGCTTACTGAAGAAAGAACAAATCTTGTACCAAATGGTTTATAGTTTTGCCTCAGTCACTTGTCACTTGAAGTAGGCTTCTCTAAACCCATCAAAAGAGTCTTAAACATTTTAAGACATATTTTCTAAATCACTTTCAAAGTAAGACTGAACACAGGTTTGCTATGTAAAGTCAAGGTTAATTTAAAGTCTGTTTCAGTAAAATTTTTACATGTCAATCTGTATGTTTTTCTGGACCCATAGTTTGATAATTTTACTTCAGGTTATATTAGGGAGCTAATTCTTGGAAACCATGTGACACTCATACTTCTTTTGGGGTGAAACTTTAAGTTTTAGGTAGAAATGTCCCTGAAATGATGTTATATCCCATGTAATCCAAAAATTGTACCTAATATCCTGTGAATGCTGGTAATGAGAGTGGACTGGAGAGTTTATACTTCATGGTTTCCAGTGTTTCATAAATCTCTTGTCCCTCTTTCATTTTGTCTTTACTTAATCTTTAGCATCTCAGCAGAAATATCAGGCGCCTCTTCATTTAAATAGCAATAGCAGCAAAAACTGTCTTCATCCACACACAACATTAGTTGCTTAAGTAGACATAACTGAGAAATAAAACCGCGTCTCTGTATGTCTTGGAAGTTGGATGAAATATGAGGTTTTACAACATAACAATGCAAATAATCACAAATAAAGCAGTAACATCTAACATCACTTACCTTATTCTTTCTTCTCTGCCTCTATTTTTCTGACCTCTTTTCTTCTTTCTCCTTGTTCTGTATTTATAACTTTCTTTTACTTTCAATAACTGAACAGCAACTTTCTACTATTTATTATATGGGACATCATTTCCCCCTTCTGATATTCCTTCTGGCACTTACGCCCTTACATTCTAATGTACCCTAAAGAAATTATTAATTTTTCTTTAGAAACAAAAGTATTATAATAAGAGAATAATAAGATATTAAACACAAAGGATACCTCATTTAAAGAGCATAGGTTTTGTTGCAAATGAAAATGATACAATAATAGGATTTTCAATTAGAAAAAAATGGAAAATCCAGGAAAAAAATGCAATAGTTTTTCCCATGGAATAAAAACTATAGCTGAACCAAAGAAAGTTGTTTCCCTCTGTCTTTCCTTTAACCCAGGGGCTGTTTACTTCCTTTTTCCCCTAACCTCTATGTTCATTACCCAAAAGATTGCTGTAAACATTGTTATTAAGCTTATTGATAGACTGATATTTTCATTTACTTAGAAATCATATATACCAGGAGGAATAAGAAATGGAAATGCAAGAATGAATAAGTATTTTGCCTTTAAAGATATTACAGACCAATGATTATCATTCAAATAAATTATACCAATGTACATGGTATATGTTATGATGAGCCTATGTTTGAAGAAAGATATACTACGAAGGTCTAGAGCTTTTCACTAACAATGCTTAGGTATAGTTGAAATGACATGATTCACTTTGAAAAGCAACAAACTATTAAATGAAATTGTACAGTTCTGTGCTGGAGAAATGGAGGATATTGTTCTAGTGACCTAAGGTAATTCTTGCTTAGGGGTAGAAACAGGTTGAAAGAATGGTGAAGAATGATGGAAAGGCAGAATACAGAATAAAAAGTGAAAGATAAGAGAGATTTGTTTCAGTCACTTAGTTTACTGAAACACGTTCAAATTACATGCAGCAATTTTCTCTGAAATATTAAGATTTTCTCTTTTCTAGCTTTAAGCTTAATAGCTTACCACACTACACTGAACAGGGTCTGAGATAATGGAGAATATATAAGTGGTTGACTAGTGAACTGAATATTAATGGTTGTTACATAACATCAGGATAAGGTGATTTACTTGATGCTGGAGTGCTGGATATAAAATGAGGGTTTAACAAAGCCTTCATGGAGTGTTATTGGTGCTTTTTTCAATTTGAAAGCCTTTGCAAACTGCAGCTTTCATTCTGATGTATGATGCCATACATCTTGAACTGCCCTGTCCTAATGCATTAGTAAAAACAAGTATGTTACTGAAATATTAATATAAGTCCATGCATCAACTTTAGTCAGAAAGATGGCATCAAATAGCTTACAAAATTTTCAGATCTAAGACAAGCTATTCTGTTTTTGTGCTCTATTCATGGTTTTAACTTTGTGACTTTATTACTTGAATCTTCTTGAATAAAATCAGTTGATCTTTTACACTGTGACTTTGCAGTGTACGAATAGGATGAAAAGTATAGACCAACTTTTCACTCCTTCTAGATCTGATATTGTACACTTCAGACAACAAAATACCATAGTGTGGGTTTTTGTTTCCTCTCACATAGTGGATGAGAGACAATTTATGTAAGTAAAAAGTCCATTTATATTGCTTTTGTATCTCATGACTTCTTCCTACCCACATACTATGAGAGTGTGTTAGACATCTAATAGGTCCTTGTTGACTGAGTAAAACTCCTTCGGTATGGTCAAGAGCCCTTGGAGATTTTTGTAAATATTCTCCAGATGGAAACTGTGAAGCATTAAAGGAAGACACCCATTTTGCCAATTGCATTCCTCTTATGATACAGCTAAAAGCTTGGTTTAGCGTTTGGGTAGTCAGAGTAGAGTGTTACAGTCAAACTGTTTCCTGGAATAAATTTGAAATGTAATTAGAATATTTTTTTCTGTCATAACTGTGTTCTAGAGGCTGGGTCATGGGCACATTTTTAATAAATGGAAAATTAAATTAATCCCGGTGGAGGAGACTCATCTTTGCAAGAACCTAGTGGAAATACCAGACCATCTCACCCCAGAAACTGGATAAACAAATACTCAGTTGAGAGAAAGAGAAACCACAGATGGTATAAAAAGGCTCTGAACTGTAGGAAGCAGGAAGAATGTGAAAAGAAGAGGGTGAATTCTGACCACAAGAGGAGTCACTCAAATCTCCCTTTGCATGGTTTCTATGGAGCTTGTCTGAAAGGGAAATGAGTGATGGAGGGCTTTTGGTTTCAAATTTCAGTCAGAAAGAAAATCTGCCCTGGCGCAGATGGTCTGTAAAAAGGAGAAAGAAGATCAAAGTAAGAAGGAGGAAAGCCATTTAAGGGGGCAAATAACATTAGGCTATTATTTATGGTTGTGTAAAACACACAATATCTAACATGAGGCCACATTATGTCACTGAGGATGGTGGATTATATAAGAATATAGAGTATAAAAATGGAAAGTCATTTCAACAACGTTTAGAAATTTGGGAGACGTTAAAAAGTGCTAGGTCAGTGTATCCCTACCTTCTTGACATCAGGGATCATGTCAAATAAGTAAGCAAGTAAGTAAACAAAATTTATCAAAATTACTGTGGAAACACTGCCAATGGGGACAGAAGAGCCTTGGAACTTTGGTAATCCCAAATTCAGTTAAACTAGCTTGAAGGCTGAGGAATAAACTATCTTTGTTCATCCACTATTTGTTTTTGGTGTATCTGAAAGTCTTGTAGTCCATCTGAAGAAAGAGGACCAGAACTAGATAGTATGGAAAATTATTATGTCTTCTGTCACTGCAGGTCTCAGTAAATATTATTCTAAACTAAGTAAGTAGTAATGTTTTAATTAAAAAACATGTTCATGTTATTGACATCTTGTGATTTGTTTTGTAATTTGTGATTTATTTATTTTTGGAAATCACAATGGCTTCCCTATGTATAAGTCATTCCTGGAATTAATTTCACTCTCCTTGAGGTAACAAATTCACACATCTTTCAATGAAATATTAAGGGCCCACAATGAATTTATTATGTGTTTTACTTCAAAATTGTCTCTCCTAAATTCCATTTCACAGCCTCAGCTGAAAATTTGATTTTTGAAAATTCTCAACATTGGAAAAGTTCTCAACTCATCCTCTCTGGACCTCACTTTCTTTGTTTGGAAAATGTAGGAAAAAATAGAACTTATTCTATAAGATAACTGTCAAAATTCAGTAAGTTAAAATACATAAAACACATGCAACCATGCACCTTCTTGGTACAGAGATACAAGATCCAAAGGTCCCACAGAAATTATGAACAAACTCGATTCTGGAGCTTTCCATTGCTTTTCATTTTGGATTGAAGGTTTTGGAGTATAAAGTGTTCTGTAACACCTCAGGAAATGCAGTTAACACTGAATAATTGAAAGTATTTCAGGAGTTTGTTCATGCTGTAGTATCACCTTCCTTATACATTTTCAAAATAATAAAATAATAGTGATGCATAATTGCATCAAATATATATTGAAAACTTTGAATTATTTCTCCAATTTTGATGTTTCATTGAGATCTATAACCCAAGGTTCTACAGGGTTTACATTTTGTGTTGCCCTGAAGTTTACCAAATTAACTAATCATATTCACTTCCCATAATAATTCCTTTACCCAGTGTTATTGTTACTTACCAATGTGCTAATTATCTAGGTTCAAAACACTGGTAATTAATGATAATTGTTTTACCTATGGAATTCCAATTTATATATACAATTATTCTCATCACAGATATTTTTCTGTCCATCCATTCTTCTTTTGATCTATCCATTCTGTTTTTTTATTTTAAAGAGAACATAAACAAATTAACAAACACAAAGACATAAACAAAACAACACAAAAACAATAAAAATGATACAGAATTTCAAACAAGATGATAGGAAATTAACAACGGTTTTTGTATTACATATTATTTTCCTCAAATTGGTTACTCAGGTAACCAGATATAGGCATGTAAGATTGATCAAACAATTAAAAATTAAATGTTTCTTTCAATAAATGAATAGAAAATAGTAGTACAATTATTTTAGCTGTCTTATGTGCACATGTATATATATTTTTTCCCTTCCTTCTTTCCTTCTTTTTTCTTTTCCCTCATCCCAGTTCTTTCCTTTTGAGCAGTTTCTTTCTCTTTCACAATATGTACTGTACCTTTCAGATTTTGTTTACTCTTTCAGGTTCCTACACTAGGGAGACAATATGATGTTTACACGTGTGAGTCTGATTTATTTCACTTATGAGTACGGTCTCTAGTTGCATCCATTTACCTATAAATGCTTCAAATTTCTCTTCTCTTAGTGGCTGAGTAATCCATTATATAAAAATAACACATCTTTTTTAACTGTTCCTTAGTTGATGGGCATTTGGGTTGTTTCCATGATTTGGCTATGACAAATTGCACTGTTATTAAACATGGGCACATATATCGCTGTGGTATGATGTTTTCAGTTCTTCTGGAAAAATCCCTAAAAGGAAAATGGCTCAGTTGAATGGAACATCTAATCTTAGTTTCCTGAGGAATCTTCAGACTGATTTCCACAGTGGTTGCACTATTCTGCACTCCCACCAGTACTGGATAAGTGTTCCTTTTTCCCCACAGCCCCTCCAGTATTGGATATTAGTTGATTTCTTGATGGTAGCCATTCTTCCTGGGGTGAAATGGAAACTCAGTGTTGTTTTAGTTTGCATTTCTTGAATGACTAATGATGTGTATTCATCTCACATGCCCATTTTCATATTGAGTCTTTGATTTTGAGGAGCCTTATATTTTTAATTCCTTATATGTTCTAGATAGAAGTCCTTTGTCCATGGGAAAGTTGGCTAAAAATTTTTCCCAGTTTGTGGGTTTTCTTTTTACTTTGTTGGTGATTTCTTTTGATATGCAAAAACTTTTCCATAAGATAAGATCACAGTTGTTGATTCTTTGAAGTATTTCCCATGCAGTTTGGTTTGTGTTCATGAACTCTGCCTACCCCTATGTCTTCAAGATTTTTACCTACTTTCTCTTTCAGTAGGTTTAGTGTTTCTGCTTTAATATTTATTTATTTATCTATTTATTTATCTTTTTGAGACAGGGCCTCGCTATGCAGTTCAGGCTGGTCTTGGGCTCACTTTGTAGCCCAGGCTGGTCTCAAACTTGTAACAATCCTTCTGGGTCAGCCTCCTGAGTGAGTGCTGGGATTACAGGCATGCCTCACCATACCTGGCTTTCTGCTTTAATATTTAGATCTTTGATCCATTTTTACTTTAGTTCAGTGCATGATGTTAGACAGGGGTCTAGTTTTAGTCTTCAGCTTGTGGACAGCCAGTTTTTCCAGCACCATTTATTAAAGAGGCTATCTTTCTTCCAGTTAATATGTTTTGCTCCTTTGTCAAAGATAAGGGGCTTGAGTGTGGTTGTGGTTGTGGCTGAATCTTCCAGTTTGTTCCATTGATCCTCACATCTGTTTTCATGCTGATCAAGTTTCATGCTGATTTTATCACAGTAGCTTTGTAGTATAATTTCAGGTCAGGGATTGTGATACCCCTGCCTTGGCTTTGTTTCCCAGGATTGTTTTTGCTATTCTGGGTCTCTTCTGGTTCCACATGAATTTTAGGCATGTTTTTTCTAGATCTGTGAGGTATACTAATGGTATTTTAATTGGGATTGCACTACATCAGTATAACAATTTTAGGAGTATGGCCATTTTAATAATGTTGTTTCTTCCTATCCATGAGCAAGGAATATCTTTCCATTTTCTGAAATCCCCTTTTATCTCCTTTTTCAGAGTACTGTAATTTTCACTGTATAGATCTTTTACTTCTTTTGTTAGATTGATTCCTAAGTATTTCAGTTTTTGGATGGTATTATGAAGGTCTGGTATCCTTAATTTCTTTCTCAGTGTGTTTGTTGTTTATAAAGAATGGTATTGATTTTTGACTTTGTATCCAGGTACAATACTGATTTTGCTCATTAATTCTAGAAATCTTTTGGTGCAGTTTTTGGGGTCTTCCATGTAGAGTACCGTGTCATCTGGGAATAATGATAATTTCACTTCTTTCCTATCATTATTCCTTTTATTTCTCTCCCTTGTCTAATTGTTCTGGCTAATGTTTCCAGGATTGTGTTGAATAGGAATGATAACAGTGGACATCCTTGTCTTGTTCTTGATTTTAAAGTGAAAGCTTTCAGTTTTTGTTCATTTAGTGTTTTTTTTTTTTTTTTTTTGTACTGTTAATTGAACTCATGACCTCAGGCTTGCCAGGCAAGCACTTATGCCACTAAGCTATATCCCCAGCCCAGTTTTTGTGCATTTAGTATGATATTGTCTGTTAATTTGTCATAGGTGCCTTTGACCAGATTGAGGTAAAGACCATCTGTTCCAATTTTCTGAAGGGTTTTTAACATAAATGAGTGTTGGCTTTGTCAAAAGCTTTTTCTGCATCTATTGAGATGATCATGTGGTTTTTGAGTTTGGCTTTGTTGATATGGTGTATTACATTTATTGAATTGCATATATTGAAACATCCATGCATCCCTGGGATGAATCCCACTTGGTCATAGTGTATAATCTTCTTGATGATTTGCTGCATTATGTTTGCTAGTATCTTATTGAGTATTTTTGCATCTATGTTCATTAGAGAGATTGGCCTCTATTTCTCTTTTTTGGATGGGTATTTCTCTGGTTTTTGTATCAGTATAATTCTTACTTTGAGAAATGTGTTAAGGAGAATTGCTCCCCTTTCAATTTTATTGAAGTGATTGAGGAGCATTGGCCTTAAATCTTCTGTAAATTTCTCGTAGAATTCAGCTCTGAATCCATCAGGACCTGGGCTTTTTTGGTTGGTAAGTTTTTAAACATGTTTTCAATTATATTAACTGATATTAAGTTATTCAGAAGTTTTATATCTTCTTGATTCAGGTTTGGTAATTCATATGTGTCAAGGAATCTGTGCATTTCTTCTGTGTTTTCCATTGTATGAGAGCAAAGATTTTTGAAGTAGGTATTGATGATCTTCTGAATTTCTATAGGATCTATAGTGATTTCACCCTTTTTATTCTTTATTGCATGAATTTGAGTTTTTTTCTATCCTGTTTTGATAAGGTTGGCTAGAGACTTCTCAATTTCATTTATTCTTTCAAAGAACCAATTCTTTGATTCATTAATTCTTTGTATTGTTTTCTTCATCTCAGTTGCATTAATTTCTGCCTTATCTTTATAATTTCCTCCCTTCTTTGGGCTTTGGGCTTTATATACTCTTTATTTTCTAGAAGTTTGAGGTGTAGTGTTAAGCTATTTATTTGTTCTTATTTATTTTCCTGATGTATGTGTTCACTGCTATAAATTTCCTCTGAGGACTATGTTTACTGTATCTCACAGATTCCAGGAAGTTGTAGTTACATTTTTGGTTGACTGTAGATATTGTTTAATTTCTTCTTTAATTTCATCTCTGTGACTCATTGATTGTTCAGGAGGTTATTATGAATTTCCATAAATGCCATGTTTATGGCATTTTTCTGATACCTTTTATAATTAATTTCCAATTTCATTGCACTATGGTCAGATAATATGCATGGAATAATTTCAGTTCCTTTGCATTTAATTAAGCATGTTCTATGGGCTAGTATGTGGTCTATTTTAGAGAAAGTCCCATGTGCAGCTTAGAAGAGTGTGTATTCTTATGTTGTATGGTGGAACACTCTGTAAACATATGCTAAGTCCATTTGTTCACAAGTTTTATTCAGTTCTGTTATTTCTTTGCTGATTTTTTGATCTGTTGACCTATCTCTTTGTATCAATAGGGTATTAAGATCCCCCATTACAATACTGTTATTTAGTGTTATTTGGTTTTTCATGTCTATTAAGGTTTGTCTTATAAAATTGGGTGCTCCCATATTTTTTGCATACATATTTATGATTGTTATCTCTTCTTCTTGAAGTTTTCTCCTGACAATTATGTATCTCTTTTGATCATTCTTAGTTTGGAGTTCACATTGACTGCAAATGGAATACCTATCCCTGCTTTTTTTCTGGGTTCATGTTGCACGGAGAATTGTTTTCCATCCTTTGACTTTCAGTCTGTGAATTTTCTTTTCAGTTAAATGCTAGCATGCAGTTGAATTTTTTTTTTTTTCTGGTCCACTCTTCCAGTTTGCTTCTTTTGATTGGTGAATTGAGGCCATTTACATTAGTGGTTATAACTGACATGTATTGGCTTATCTTTGTCATGTTATTTTTCTGCTGTTGGTTCCTTACCTTTCCCCTCTGTATAATTGCTTGCTCTGCTTCATAGTTCCTTTCTATTGTTGTTCTTGAAATTTTATTCATTTTTATCTCTTTCTAGAATGTCTGTTAGTACTTTGTAGGGTTGCTTTGTCACTCATAAATTTCTTCAGTTGTTCTTTGTCATGGAAATATTTTATTTCTCCATTAAGTTTGAAAGATAGTTTTGCAGGATACATCAGTCTGGATTGTTTGTTGTTTTCTTTCAAGACATGAAATACTTCACTCCAAGCTCTTCTTGACTTGATAGTTTGTGTTGTGAAAGCTACATGATTCTGATGGGCTTTCCTTTATAGGTGATCTGTTTTTTTTTCCCTAACAGCTTTTACTATTTCGTTCTTTTGCTGAATTTCTGGGATCTTGATTATTATATGTCTTGGTGTGGATTTATTTTGGTTATGACTAATTGAAGTTCTCTATGCCTTGCTTACCTGTATGTCAGATACTTTTTCCAAGCTTGGGAAATTTTTTTGCTATTCTGCAAATACCTTGTTTATGTCATTTGTGTTGATGCCTGCTGTTTCATTGACACATATTAGTCTTACATTGTTTTACTTTGCATCATTTTGCAGCTGTTGAATTGTTATTTCCTGGTTCCTTGTTATTTTTAAGAGATCTTTCCTTTCACCGTCATTAGCTGCAATGCTGTCTTCAAGGTCTGAAAGTGTATCTTCAGTTTAATTAAAGCAGTTTTGCCAGCTTTTGATGGAACTTTTAATTTCCTAGATATCTCTTTGAATCTGGTTCATGCATTCCAGTTTTTTCCTATATTGTTCATTTAAAGTTTCCATCATTTTTCCATGTTCCTCTATTTTTTTAATCTATGTCTTCTTTGAATGTGTTGAGCAATTCTTTCATTATTGCTGTTATTTCTTTTTTTACTTGTGAGATTATTTCTGATCTGATATCTTCCATGGCCCGAAGGAATTGTTTCCTTTCTTCAGTTGTTATCATTTTAGAAATTTCAGATTTGTGATTTTCAAGTTCTTCTAAATCAATGTCTCCTGGACTTTCTTGCTTGGGGAGGAGTTCTGAGATTGCATTTTGCTCCTTCATCTTGTCATTTTTGATGCAGGATGAGGAGCACCAAGCCTCACCCTTCCTAGGAAGGTCACTGAAGGTCCATGTGTTCCCTGAGGGTCAGACTCATTTTGTAATGGTGGCAGGAGGCAGAGCATGGAGCCTTGCCCTTCCCTAGGCAGTCCAGTGATTCCTGGGGGGTCACACTTGCCCTGCAATGGTGGCAGGAGGTGGATCACCAAGTCTGGCCTCTCCCAGGCAGCTCACCTAACATCCCTAGTTTTTCTGTGGGCCAGACTTGCCCCAGGATGGTGGCAGAAACCCTCCATTCTGTTTTTATGTGTTATTGCAAAACACATTTTAAGTAGTTTGTTACTTCTCTTCAAAAATTATTTTCTAATTTATTTAATTTCTCCTTGTATGTCCAACGTTAATTGAAGAGTTCAGCATAGTAATTACTCATTTTAGTTTTCTGTTCAAATGAAATCCAAATTCCACAACTTGGCATTCATGGATTTCTAGGTCCTATTCTTGTTTTGGCTCACACTCCTATCACTTCATTATGTCTCTAACATTACTTGAATGAAAAATAATTTCTGTATCATGGAAGTTGCTCTACCTCTTACTTTGTCATTTATTTTGGGAAAAAAACCCAACATTGTACTCTAACTGGTTCTAATGTCTTGTTTCTAAATTTGAATTACAAATTGTCATGTAGCAAGATGATACTTTTCTTTCAAACTGTGTATCCTCCTTCAATTCACAGCAAATATTTATACACTGAATATGAATTTAATAGGTTTATTTTTACCAGAATTCTTAAGCCTGCAGGCTATAAATCTATGAAAAGAATTCAATGTATCTATAAACTATCTTTATTCTACTCTTCTGTAGTTGAAATTTTGTATTTCCTTCAGTTTTTTTTTTTTTTTTTTAGAAACAATTTCTTGT
>NW_004955406.1:30030524-30069526 GCF_000276665.1 Chinchilla lanigera | reverse complement strand
CAGGCGCTTTGCCGCTGAGCTAAATCCCCAGCCCCATTCCTTCAGTTTTGAATGAAACAATCTCAACAGTATTAAGAAACGTTATCACTTTGTTATCAATACTGAGAAAAAGTACTTTTTTTATTATCTCATAACTAATGCTGCATCTTAAAATATCATTTACAGTCCTTATCATTTCTAAATTTTAAGTAATAAGCCTATTGCTGTGTCTCATTTAATGAATTAAAAATGAAAATATAATGCTATATCTCAAGGCACTTTTACAAAGTATTTTATTTACTAAATTTCAAAATAATTGATTTCATTTATAATTCGATTTCTTCTGTTTCATACTTTAAAAACAATATTCCAATAAGAGATTTATAGGTTTCACCATACTGCCACAAAGATCCATGGTATGAAAGACTTACAAACTCCTGTATTGAATTAATGGAAGAATCAATAAGTGCTTCAAGTTTGAGTGATGACTGAGAAGTCTTATGTTAATGGCTAAAGACCTATTTAAATTTTAGAAGTTTGTTTGTGACATCATCTGTGTACCTGTCACACAGTAAATGTCCATTACTGTTAGTTTTTAACTATTTCTTGCTAGGATCTTCCATTTTCTATTGTTTTCTAACCCTTGCTGAAGAGAATCTCAAATTCTGAACAGTATCAACTCAGTCAATTATGGACTACTTGGACTGATTCAATATTACATTAAAAATCATTGCATTGCTTAAAAATAGCAAGTTTAATAATAACTAGATAGATATGATTTTATAAATATATAATACATATCAATTTTACTTGGCTGTTCCAGTAAATATATTATGCTTATGCAATAAACAAGCAAACAAACATGAAATGAAGTTTTAGAGTTAATGGAATCAAGTTAGTGGTAGTTGTTTGAATTTGTCAGACTATGGTTAGCACTCCCAGACACGCACACCAGACTGACTATCTAACTTAGGCCAAAACATTTTACTGATTATATACTTCTGTATACACAATTATGTGCAATTGTTTTTTCTGGAGTTGCAATTGATTTTTTTTCTAAATAGATGGTTAGTATATACTATTCTACTAGTTATCTCTCCGTTATCTTGGTTTCTTGGTCCATTTTTATTGCTATAACAGAACACCCAAGGCTGGGTAATTTGCAATGAAAAGAAATTAATTTTTAAAGTCCTAGAGGCCAGAAAATCCAGGATCAAGGTGCTGATATCCGACAAGGACCTTCTTGATGTATTATCCCATGGCAGAAAACACAAGTGTGAAATGAGGGAGGAAAGAGAGTTACATTCTCCTTTTATAAGAAACCCACTTCATCATAACAAAACATTTCCATGCTAAAAGCCAATCCAATCATTAGGGTATAACCCTCCTGTCCTAATTATCTCTTAGTAATCTCACCCTTAATACTGTTGCATAAAGGATTAAGCTTTCAACATATGCTTTTGGGGGGTACATTAAAACCATAGCACTTAAGTAGTAACAAATAACAAATCAACCAGTGTTATTATGTGGAAAATTAAAGCCTTGTTTCAAGTGTACCCACGTAATTTTTAAATCATCTTCTGCTGTGTATTCTAATTAGATAATTTTTATCTTACGGCTATTCCTTGTGATTATCCCTTGGGATAAAGGATGCTATACTTTCTAATATGCAGGAAAAGCAAAAAAAAAAAAAAAAATAGTGAATAGTTTGCTCACTAAAGTAAGGACTGTCAAAGACAATTACTTAAGGCAATAACGAAACATCTTCAATTAGAGGAGCATTGTGCAAACAGTATACATTTTCTACTTTCTCAACATCATCTAGAATGCCCCATTGGAAGGGTTGCTCTCCTTTGTTCCAGAGCATTGTCGTCATCTGCAAGCTGAAAGCTGGGAGGATGCGTGTCCAGGTTCCATCAGGAAGAACAACGTGTAGAGGTGGTTCCCCCACTGCTTCAGAGCCTGGGACGGTAGAGTACATCCCTTCCACTCCCAGGACACTTTAGAAAACTGAGCGTGGCCGTACTTGACTGCCAGGAGGACAAAACAGTTTGTGCTGAGTATCCAACATTCTTCACTATGGTTATTATTCCTTTCTTTTTTTAAGACAACTTATCATTTACAAAACACTTTTATGCATATTTGTTTATTTTTACTCAACAAGGTAAAACTATAGTTAACTACAATTTCTTACATATACTTTCAAAGTAAAATATAACTATAACTAGTTATTGAAAATTTTATGCTACATGTTTAGGGGATAAAATTTAATGTAACTTATGGAGCTTTCCCTCTAAGAAGTTCCATAGAAGGTAGAAACTCAAAAAAAAAAAAAAAAGAAAAACACAAAAATAAACAAAAAAAAACTAGTATAAACAAACAATAGAAGGGATATAAATAACTTTTTATAGAACTAATTATCTAGAAAAGAATGGAGATATAAGTAATATAGGAATTTATGAGGCTGTAAGTTGACTGTGAAATTGGTTTTTCCGAGGAGGGTTAATGGGAAAGAATGCTGTGAATAGGAAAGGAATAATTTCAAAGGAATAATAAGATTTAGAACGCATATAAAGATACAGAAGTTATTCAACATTAGGGGGAAAGGCTACCTCACCCTCTCAAACAGTGCTGGAGACCAACAGACTCTTGCCTCCTCCCTCCAATACAAAAATAAAATGGAGTTTGTATATCTGAAAAATGAGTTTTTGTTAAGTTGAATTACTGAGATTTTATCATCTCCCTGTTATTTTAAGCAGCACTGACTTTAAGTAAGACACTAGTATACTTAATATCAGAAACAATTAATCTTTTAATATGCTTAAATTGCCTTGATTGTGACATATATGTGATAAATTCTTATGTAAAGTTTAAACTATACTCATTGATTTCTTCAAAAGAGAATGTCAGATATGCATTTTGAATTTATTTCAGTTAAAATTTGGAACCTTTTTTAACTAAACATAAATATATTGTTATTAATAAAAAGAAATAATAAAAGTCAAGTTAATTTTATTTATTTACTTTTTTGGTACCGGGAATCAAACTCACGACCTCGTGTGTGCCAGGCTGGTGCCATGCAGCTGAGCTAAATCCCCAGGCCCAAGTTAATTTTAATACACAAACCTTAAAATGGTTTATAAAGTCTAGGTAACATAGACTGTTAAAAAAAAAAAAAACCCACAGACATGAAAAATAATTATCTGCACATGCTGTTTTCTCCACTAGGTGGCTGATCTTGTGTTAGGTCGTACTTGCTATATATGCTGCCAAAATGCGCAGTCAGGTCATACCGGGAAGGGACAGTTACTGGGCTTTACTCTTTTCTGCCTCTTGATCTCCATTTCCCTTTCTTGATTTCCTGCTTCTGTTCTACCCTCTGTGCCTTGCTTTGCTCTTGGAATGGAACCAGAGGCTTCACTTTAGCTTTAGGTAAGGTAGTTTTAGCACTGCACTTAGTTTACTGGGAAGTCCTGATCAGCAAGTCAAATAGTGCTCTATTTCTAAAATTGTACATCTCAGATGGCTCCGTAGTGGCACCTTACATTTCCCAAAGCTCATCACATTTCTTTTTTGTGTAGTTCCTATGATCCTGGCCAATTCTGTTTGTCCTGCTAATTAGTATTTTTAGCATCCTTTTCCTACTCTTTGTGTGTTGGTACTGACTTTCCTGGTAACATTCTTTAGCCTGTTTTCTAAACAGATGTCCTCAAATATTCAAGGGAGTGGATTGCATATACCTGTCAACAATGACTAACTGATCAGCGACTCTCTCTGGTAACCCTCTTTTACCTCACATCAGCATCATTTACATTTCTCCTTCATTTGGTTTAGAATAAGCAGTCTTTCTTTCTGCTTTTCTTTCATGTCCTTTTTTATACACTTTTTCCTTGCCTTCTCCATTTGATGATCCATAAGTCACTGTATGATTCTTAGTCAAAAGCTTAACCTTAGGATCTAATATTTTGAAAATAGGACTCTGAGTTTTTTAAATTTTATAGTTGATTAGTATTAAGAAGCCATCCTTCAGTGAGCTAGGAATTTCATAACAGAGGGAACTGCCTAAAGAATGAGTCAACAATTAACCAAGCAGTTATTCTTACTATAAAGCTCAAAAGATTCACTTAGCAGATAGTACCCAGCATAATTCAGGGTTAAATATTTTAAATGAATAAGAATACTAAAGATAATAATAAAGAACACTAAAATAATAAGAATACTTAAGATAATATAAATTTTCTTTTCTTTCTTTCTTTCTTTTTTTCTTTTTTTTTTTTGTCTTTTTTAGACAGGATCTCACTGTGCAGTTCAGGCTGGTCTTGAACTCACTTGGTAGTCCAGGCTGGCTTTGAATTTGCAAAGGTCCTCTTGCCTCAACCTCCCAAGTGCTGGGATTATAGGTGTGCACTACCGTGCCTGGCAGTAATACAAATTTTCAGAGTGGTTGACTTTTATAAATATGGATGTTCCTTTTAATGGTGACAGAAAATATATCATCTATATCATCCAGACAAATAACATTTACTATAACACAGGGAAAGAATGATTGGTTTTAAAATAAAAAAGTAGGACCAAAACCTCCTTAACCCACCTCTTCTAGGAAAGCCCTTGTCCATCCATGTGCACTTGCTACCTGACTTGCTTCCTAATTTCACCTCCATTTAATTAATATTACCTAAGTAACTGTACTTGTACTATTATTGATTGACCATAGTTTTGTCCAACCTCAAATCCACCTTGTGATTTTGTCATTGGATCAATATTACCTAAGCAGCTATACTTGTAATCTTATTAGTAAACTCTAGTTTTTATCCTGCCTTATACCTACCTTACCTTATTGTTTTGCTGTATAAAACTCCCCTGAGAAGTGGATTCTCCAGGCTGCCCACTTGGAACCTCCTTCTGTCCCTCTTAGACAAAAGCTATCTTTCTCTTAATAAATACTTCCTACTCCTAAAAAAAAATAAAATAAAAAAATAATTCTGCCACTAATTGGGTAAAATTGCTTTACTTTGCTCAACCTTGAGCTACGGTCTATAAATTTGGAATAATAGTAGCTCTTTGTATCCTGTAGTGGTGTTCTAGAGTCAAATGAATGATGCATGAGAATTTAATTAGTGCACACACTTCTTATCTTCCTACTTAGTTGTACACATGCCATCTCCCAGATTAAACTTTCACCATTCTGCTGTTTGTTTTTTTCTCTGGTACCGGGAACCGAACACACGAGCTTGCGCTTGCCAGGCAGGCGCTCTTGCCGCTGAGCTAAATCCCCAGCCCCTCACCATTCTGCTGTTAACAGCTCTTAACCTAGTGCCATCTGCAGAATAGCCTTCATAAATGTTTGTTGGAAATAATGAACAATATTCCCTTTAAATATTTTTGCCTTTTGTCATGTTATTATATTATAGACTAAATGAACAGCTTTAAGTCTTTTATTAAATAAGTAGGTGGAGTATGCATGCTAAACAAATACATGTTATGTTGCATCAGCAATCTCAGATGATCTTAGCAGCTCTGGAGCTGGAGTAGTCTTTCAGCTTTGACCCACTAAGGTAAGGGGGCCAGATCATTTGACCCTGCACTCATCAGTAGTGACTGTGTGCTGCGTCCAAATGGGAGATATCAGCCTGATAAGGCAGTTTTGCTAGGCCTGTGCAGTTCCTGGAGAACAACTCATCATGAGCTGTAAGCAACACAAAATGCTAAATGCTAAGAGAGTGAGCATGGGGTTGTACATCATGTAATCTGCTACTGTCCTTGTGCCACCCAGCTGTAATTGCTTCATATAGAAACTTCACCTGCATTTAGAAACAGCTATTGTAGGGCTCTGGAAGAATTTTTCTGTGGAAAATGTATCAAAGGAAGGACAGTGGGATGGTGTCCTCCCTGAACACCTTCACTCCATTTGGTATTGAAGCTACCCCTGTACTCATCTTTGTTTCCTTTGCTTTCTCCAAACATAGATTCCTCAAGAGGAGAACCCTGCTCCCATCCAACATTACTTGATACTAAGAAGTGAGTGGGTCCAATTTGTACTAAATTAGCAAGCCTTTTGGCTCCCAGGGCAACATTCTCAGACCTACTGTATCAGCAATATTTTGGCCACCTCTTTAATATTTTTGTTTTATTTCTCAAAGTGGAAAGGACATTTTTCCACAGAAATTCCTCCAAGGCCACCATAGTTCCGTGAGGGATTAGGCTTCTCTAAATGTTTGCTAGCGGCAGCACTGATGATACCTACTGAGGCAAAACACTTCTAATTCTTCTCTTTTCTAGATATAGAGTGGCTTGATTTTCAATTTAGTGTACTTTATCTTGCCAATGATTTAATTCTAACTACAAATCAAGAGATTGCTTCACAACCACTTGAGCAATGCATTGTTCCTGTGTGTGCTCAAAGGATTGCAGAATGTTCAGGGAACTTTTCCTTTTAGTATTTATGACTTTCTTATTCTTCTTTCTTCTTCCTCAGATTGTGGAGCTGCATCAAAGGACAGTCCGGATTCAGCCACCTGCTATACTTAAAGTAGCGCCTTTCTACCAGCTCTATCCATCTGTTTTTAGAGCGGATTTGTGCACCATAAAGCTCTCTTCTCATAGGATAAATTATTTCATAGGTTAGTTGTTTGATCTGCCAGTGAAATTGGCCCTAATGAGTCCACAACTCCAGTTTTCCTGGTATGCACTGAGCTCACAGCTTCTGTCTGAATCCCAAGTTCAGACAGGCGTGTTTTACATTCACTTGGAATTCTGACTTATACTTAATAATTAGCCATTTTTAATCTCAAAGTATTTATATTAGCTAGGTATATATAGCTTTATATGTAGCTTTATATGTAGGTATATATAAGCTTTATATATAGCTTTATTTGTAAGTGTATTTTGAAAAGTGAATGGGAAATATCTGTTGTGTGGGAAATTTGCTTTTACTTAGGATTTTATCACTTGCAAAATTTTCCATCATTTATTCTCCTGATTCTAAATCCTCACCTCCCTTTTCCCTGTTGTTTTCTGGTATTTTCTATTCTAAAAGTTATATCTGAAATAAGCTTTTCATACATAGTTCTCATCCATAGCTTACAAGCTCTTTTCCAGGCAGCTCTATCTCAAAGAACATCACAAGGTTATAGAGATAACCTCTGCTTAACATGGGAATTAGTAAGGCTGCACTGTGATGGAGAAATTGCTTATTTTTTCCCAGGACAGTTCCATATATCTTTAGAGGAGAAATCGGAAGTTTTGAAAAGAAAACTTAATTTAGATCAGTGACTTTTTATTCATTAGGATAAAACTCCCTAGTAACTTCAACAAATAATGCCCAAATCTTAATAGCTTTTATTTACTACTCACAAAAATGCCATTATGGGTGTAGTGGATTGACAACTGGTGGTCAACTTATAGCCCCCAGCTGAACTGAGTAAGGATGGTGCTGGGTGTGGTAGGCCCACCTGGGGACTGTTGCCAGCAGCCTAAGAGGCAGACCTGCAGAAGAAGAAAAAAGGTTTTTGGGAACCAAAATGTGGTTGGGAGCTGAGAAAGGCTGTTGGGAGCTGGTAGAAGCTGTAAGGAGCTGTTGGTTCTGTTGGAGGAGCTTGTCATGCTTGCTTTCCTGATGAACTCAGCTGTTTTCATTCTTTGGGGAGCTCCGAACCTTGTTGGCATTGAGAATAACTTTGGTTCACTTTAGGGGAGCTCTGGTCCTCTGAGCGTCTCTTCCTGGCTCCAGAGGGGAAGATGGTGCACAGCTCAGGCTCCTGAAGAAGCTTGCTGTGTTGGCATCCCTGATGGGGATTCGGCCATCTTGATCATTGGAGGAGCTCGGGACCTCATTGTTGCTGAGGATGGCTGTGGTACCTTTCGGGGGAGCTCTGATTCTTCTGAGCATTGCTTCCTGGCTCCAGTGCAGATCCCAGCCTGCTAGCACAGATCCTTCATCCCTCTGGCCCAGACTTTCTAGATTCCACCACTGAAGTTTGGGCCTTAGCGGTGAAAACCAGGTGTGCATGAGATATTGTTATGGGCTCTAGGCCTCCAGTTGGATTCGTGGGAGGCATTGTTATGAGCTCTAGATCTTAACCTGGACTCATGCAGGTCATTATTTTGGGATCCAGGCCCTCAGCTGGATTCTTGGTCTAGAGTTTGTGGCCAGATTTCCTGCAGTCTTTTGTATATCATTCTTTGAGTGACTATTATAATTAATCTACAAAATATGTGTCCTGTATTTATATTGATTCTCCTTGCATGATATCCCCCAAACCATAACAATGGGTTTCATGGCCGTTTGGGGCAATTGCTTCATGTGGCTTTTCAATGTCAGATTTCTTTACTTCTAGCAGTGCTCCTTCTAGAAGAAAGAGTAGGGAGAAGAGAATAATCAGGGTGCACTATGGTTACATATGGTTTATCCCTTCTAAAATTCATGTTAAGGCTTAATAAAGTATTGTAAAGTGGTGGGGCTTTCAAGAGGTAATTAGTTTTAGTCTCCACCCTTTGAAATTAGGTTTTTCATAAGGATTTGTTAGAGTAGTTTGCTATAAAGTGAGTCTGGAACCTCCCCATGCACATTTCTATGTGTGCTTGTCTTCGACACTTGTTTGCCTGTCTTTCTGCCTTTTACCCTTATGATGCAGCATGAGGCCCAGACTAGACATGGCTGTCCAACTTTGAATTTCCAGCCTCCAAAACCATGACCTAAATAAACTTTTGTCCTATATAACTTACCCAGTCTCAGGTATTCTGTTATGACAATGGAAAGCAGCATGAGATAGTATGCCTTATTGTCCAGTCTGGAATTAGTAGCTGTCCCTTTTGTTCACATTCCACTAAAGAGAATTCAACTCCATGGACTGAAGAATTCAAGGCAAAATATAAAATTCAAGCCAAACTTTTCTCAGGTATTTCCTTCTAAAAGTGGCTCTCCAATTAAACATTTCTGGGTTCTGGGTTGCTTGTCTGTCTTTCTGGAGTTAGATCCCAGGTTCTTTTCATCTTAAATGAAGCATTGAACAAAATGAGCAAAAATCAGTGGCTAAGTTAATTCAAGAAAGTAAAAGTGAAGAATGAGGGAGAAACTGGCTCTGCAGAGTGAGCATGGGCCAAATAAAAGGAGAAAATTTAATGAACAGATGCCCTGGAGAAAGCAGGGAAGGCTACCATGAAGAAGGTCACAACAGAAAATTCTTCTTGGCATCTATGTCTTTTGTGCAGTCCAAATCTTGAGGAAATCTGAGAGAACGTCAACATATAGGTTCTGAGAGGCAGTGGTGGAACCCCACACCTCAAACTGACATCAGGTCTAGGCCAATCCATTGAAAACATGCTTCAGTTCTTGAGAGAAGTCCAAGTGCAGGGCTTTGGGCACTGTTCTGCACATGTATTCTGGGATCTTGTAATTAACAGATCATGCCTACTTCCCAACCAGCTTTGCCATGCCCTAATCTCCTATCTCAAAGCTAAAGTAGCAAATTCAAGGCAAAAGAACTCCTGGAAAGTAAATGCTCAGTGAAATATTAACTGTATGGAAACATCCATAGCAATATATTTGCTATTTACTTTGACAGATACTAAGATATATAATCTCATTTCTAGTACTGTAAGATTTATGAGCAACTAGAAGTTTCTACTAAAATCTACTAAAACCAAAGAGCAAAAAGAAATAAAAACTTGGGGCAATAAATAACTAACATATAAAGAGATAGTAATATAAAGTAATATTAGTAATAAGTAGGAAAGACTTAAAAGAACTAACATATAAAGAGATAGTAATATAAAGTAATATTAGTAATAAGTAGGAAAGACTTATTCTCACCCCTTTGGAAGTCAATTATATAATAATCCACCTAATGATAAAGAAATTTAAAAATAATTGTGGGGTCTTTTAATTCAATCCACTTTTTTCTTGTAATTCTTAAATCTTGGAAGCCAAATGTTTCTTTCAGAAGAGTTGTTACCTTCTCCCCTGGCCTCTCATAGCATATTGTTATTGTGCAATAAAGTGGAGGTTGGGATAAACCCCCAAGAATCCCATTGAGTGGAATGAGTAACATCTAGGGCTCTTTAGCTTTGGGACAGAAAATTAGAGTATAGCAAAGCTGGCTTGGGAATTAGGTTTGATCTGTCAATTACAAAATCCCATGACACATGCACAGAACAGTTCCCAAAGCCCTGTGTGCAAATTTACTGCAATAACTCCAGCTTTTTGATAGGTTTTTGATAGGATGGCCTAGAGCTTACATCAGCCCGAGGAGAGGGTGATATAAAAGGGACAATCCACACCGAGTTCTTGCCCCTCTCTTGCCTAGTGGCCCACACTCATCATGTACAGTGTACTTTTCCTACTTTTACTTGGTCCACAGTTGCTCTATAGAGCCTGTCTCTTTTTTTAAGTTTAATAAAATTTTGCTGCTCTTTGTGTTTGTCTGATCAACTCTTTGCTCAGGACAGAAAGAATGTAGATATCACCTCTAGAGAGAGATTCCAGCACCCCAAAACATGGTAACATCTTCACTGCATCCCATGGAAAGACAGTTGTCAGTTGCCTTCATTGCACCTTCTTTTTAGAATGTGGTCTCTGGTATAGATCAGACAACACCTAATTGGGTTTATAACGAGAGAGAGCAAGCAATTATAAGAGGAGACAAACTTGATATAGCTTGATTCCCAGTGAGTTTGCATCAGGTTATTATGTGATGTTGGAATTGCAGGGCTCTCCATTAGGAGGAGGAAGGAATACTAGTCCTGTTGGCTTTCTTTTCTTGTTTGTTTGTTTGTTTGTTTTTTCTTTTTTCTTTTTTTTTTTTTTTGTCTTTTTGAAGCAGGGTGTGGCTATGCAGTTCAGGCTGGCCTTGAGCTCACTTTGTAGCCCACGCTAGACTCAAACTCCCAGTGATCCTCCTGCCTCCGGCTCACAAGTGCTGGGATTGCAGGCATGCACCACCATGCCCAGTGCTTTATTTTCTTTTTATTAAATGAGGAAGGTTTTGTTGGAAGTAAGTAGAAAAACATAGCTCCTAGATTTCCAAGTGGAGTCCTGCATTGGCTGCCACATGGCTCCTTGGTTCAGAGGTTTTTACAGAGTAGTGGACCAGGTAATTGCTTAGTTGTTTTTTGGCCACATATCATGGGTGACTCTGTGGATTTAAAATGATGAATTAGAATTCAGCCTCTGTCACTATGTCACTCAGAATGTAGGGTTTAAGGAAACTGAGATTTTAAGAAAAAGCAGTTATTTTGCCTTTTAAATTTCTCAAAACTCAGAATTTAATTGGGAGGGACTGTAACTCCCTTTAGTAGGGTAGGACTGTATTCCATGTTGTCTGAGGAATTTCATTCTTGCCCCAGAGTCCTAGTTTGCTTCTTATTCTTATTTAAATTTTATCTGATACAGCTAATAGCTCAACTCTCTCTCAGGGCCTTTCCCTAGCTAGCTGCCTACTCATAAGCTAACTAAACTATTTACATTCTCCCCTCTGAAGAAGTATCCTTAACTCACTTAATGGAAAAGACTGAATCAAGGTAGTACTATTTTCTGCTGAAAAGGGACATCAAGGATTTTTTACAGAGAGCTAATATAAGTGGTCTTTAGTACAAGTAATATTGGGGTTTAGCGGTTACGGACTATCTTCAGAGGGTCAATTTAATAGACTGTGGAAAAGGAGTTTGGCACATTCATTATTGCTTTTATTTGCATAACATTTTGAAGTTTGAGATAACAATCATAAGTATGTATGCACCAACTACAGGAACACCCAACTATATAAGCAAATATTAATAGATACAAAAAATCAAATGAGTAATAATACAACTGCAATGGGGAACCTTAAAACCCCACAAATAGATAGATCAACCAGACAAAAAATCAGCAAAAAAATATGAGAACTGATTGAAGCCTGTGAACAAAGACTTAGTAGATGTTTACAGAGTGTTTCACCCGAAAATATCAGAATATACATCCTTCTAAGTTGCACATGGGACATTCTCTAAAACAGAACATATACTAGCCCATAAAGCATACTTAAGTAAATGCAAGGGAATTAAAATTATCCTATGCATACTATCTGACCATAATGTAGTGAAATTGGAAATTAATACCAAAAGAAACCACAGAAACTCCATAAACACATAGAAATTAAATAATGCCATCCTGAACAGCCAATGGGTCACAGATGAAATTAAAGGATAAATTAAGTAGTATCATAATTGAACAAAAATGTAGCTACAACATACCATAATCTGTGGAGCACAATGAAGACAGTCTTAAGAGGGAAATTTATAGCAGTGAATTCTCACATCAGGAAAACAGAATGAGGACAGGTAAACAACCTAATGTTTCACCTAAAGTTTCTAGAAAAAGAAGTGCAAGTCAAGCCTAAAGGCCAAAGAAGAGAAGAAATTATAAAAATCAGAGTAAAAATTAATGCAACGGAGACTAAGAAAACAATGGAAAGAATTAATGAATCTGAGAGTTGGTTCTTTGAAGGAAAAAATGAAATTGATAAACCTCTAGCCAACCTTATCAACAAAAGGAAAGAAAAGACTCAAATTCATGCAATGAGAAATGAAAAGGGTGAAATCACTATAGATCCTGTGAAAATTCAGGAGATCATCTATACCTACTTCAAAAATCTTTACTCTCATACAGTGGGAAACACAGAAGAAATGGACAGATACCTAGATATTTATGAGTTACCAAAGCTCAATCAAAAAGATATAAAGATTCTGAGTAACTCATTATCAGTCATTGAAATTGAAAATGTAATTAAAAACTTACTAACAAAGAAAAGCCCAGGATCTGATGGACTCACTGCTGAATTCTATAAGAAATTTAGAGATTTAATGCTAATACTTCTCAAACTCTGCAATGAAATTAAAAGGGAAGCAATACTCCCTAACTCACTCTGGAAGCAAGTATTACCCTGATACCACAACCAGAGAAAGACTCATCCAAAAAAGCAAACTAGAGGCCAATCTCCCTAATGAACATACATGCAAAAATACTCAACAAGATACTAGCAAACAGAATGCAGCAAATCATCAAGATTATATACCATGCCTAAGTGGGATTCATCCCAGGTATGCAGGAATGTTTCAATATATGCAAATCAATAAATATAATACACAATATCAATAAAACCAAAGACAGAAATCACCTGATCATCTCAGTAGATGCAGAAAGAACTCTTGACAAAGTCCAACATTAATTCTTGATAGAAAAACTCTACAGAAAATCAGAATAGGTCTTTATCTCAATGTGATAAAAGCCATCTACGACAAACCAACAGCCAACATCATACTAAATGGACATAAACTCGAAGCTTTCATTCTAAAATCAGGAACAAGACAGAAATGTTCACTATCACCACTCCTATTCAATACAGTTCTGTAAACACTAGTCAGAGTGATTAGATAAGAGAGAGAAATAAAAGGAATAATGATAGGAAAGCGGAAAAAGTTAAATTATCAGTATTCACAGATGACATGGTACAAGACCTCAAAAACTCTACCAAAAGACTTCTATATATTCAGTAACAGAACTGGATACAAAGTCAACACTCAAAAATCAATAACATTCCAGTAGATGAACAACAAACTCACTGAGAGAAAAGATAGGGAAACCATACCCTTCACAATTCAAGTCAGCTTGAACTTCATAGAAAGACCCTGTCTCCACAAAGAAAAAAAGAAAATGAAAAAGATAAAATAAGTTTGTAACAGGAAACACCAGAAAACTGTGTCTTTAATAAAAATTCTATGTTTTATATACTAAAATGTGAGAATATTTTTGTATCCAAAAAAAAGAAAAGAAAAAAGAAAGATATACTTAGAAATCAATCTAGCAAAGGAAGTAAAAGAACTATATATAGAAAATTACAGTCCCCTGAAAGAGGAGATCAAAGAGGATATCGGAAAATGGAAAGAAATCTCTTGCTCATCAAGAAATAAACCAATAACAAATGCTGGAGATGGTGTGAGGAAAAAGAAACACTTCTCCATTGTTGGTGGGAGTGTAGACTGGTACAACTAGTGTGGGAATCAGTGTACAGATTCCTCAGAAAACTAGGATTAGAGGTCCTATTTGACCTAGCTATTCCCCTTCTGGGTAAAATCTGTTCCACTGGTCCTCAATCTTTTTTTTGCCAGTACCATGCTGATTTTATCAGAATAGCTTTGCAGTATAATTTCAAGTCAGAGACTGTGATGCCTCCTGCCTTGCCTTTGTTGCTCAGGATTGCCTAGTGAAACAAAACAAAATAAAACAAAAATATGTACAGCTCAAATACAAGAACTAGAATAAAGTGATAGATTGGGATGATTCAGGGAAGGAGCCTAGTCCAGACACATTAAGAGATTAAAATAGAGATTTTTTCATGCCCTGGGTCATAGAATTGCCAACTGATAGAGATTCTCTATAAGTCTGATATTTCTTCTTAGGGTTTTAAAGTCTGCCTCTATTTAAAGTGAATTATTTATCCAATGACAAAAAGTGTCTTTTATGAGTGTGCAAGTTCCTCTGGTTTCAACCATAGAAGATCAAGGGCTCTGCAGTTTTGAAGGACTCTATACTAATGCATTTAAAGACTCCTGCTCTGCCTCTATAGTGGCGACTGTGGCTCCCCAAATTGTAGGAATAGCAAAAAATTCCTAGAAAGTGCTAGGGCAGTGTTTGCAGACCACTTTCTTATATTTAGCCCAGTTTTTTATTGGACATTATTGTTACTTTCTTTCTCTGTATATATATCTTTGGTTATACTTTCCTGCTGAGTATTTTAAGATTAAGCCTGCAACATTAAGACTATAAGGCTATCAGGTTAAAAAAAAAAAAAAGCACAAATATCACCTACCTCCTAAATGTAATCACAGTTAATAAAAGCATATTGCAAATGGAGAAATAAAAGGAAAAACCAAACAAAAATTCTGCATTCAGAGTCTTACCTCCTATTAATCTTGGTGGGACCTGCAAATATAAAACAGAAAATACCTGAACCTTAAGCTATTTCTAGCTCTTTTACTCTATCTAAAAATATAGGATTAAAAGAAACATCATCTATTTTGAGGAGCTATACGTTAAAAGAGTGAGTGACTATATCAGGTCTTTTTTCTCGTAAATAAGGAGTGAATACTAGAACATTCCACCAATTGTGTGGATCCAACACAGACACACCGTCACATTAATGGCTAGGCACTCTACAAAAGGTAGAATTCCTGTCCTGCCAGTCCTCTTATCATAATCCTTCTTGTTTTTGTTGGTGGCTTGTTTGTCTTTGATGGCTCTTTACCTGTCCCTTGGCATGAATCCTAAGCTTCAGTTTTGTTTTTTCTCTTTGAAAATTGCTTTTGACTTTAAAGGTGTTACTTGCCACAAGTTGCTTGAGTTCTTTGGCCTTTGGTTTTTGTCCTGAGCCTAGAGTGTGGATTGCAAGCCTCATTTTTTGTCCAAAATAAAAGTGAGCTTTGAGAGAAAACTTGTGGTATGGTTTCTATGGAGGTTTACTGGGGGCGGGGGGAGGGTGAGAATTAGTTGTTATCTATTGGAAATACAGTGCATGTGGAATTTCTTTAAAATTAATCTTTTCTCTTCTTGCCTTAATCCCCCAGTGCTCTCATTTTCTATTTCCAAGTTGTTTAATGCACATTTGTAACTGAAGGACATCAGAGACAATGTGTGACATCCAAGGGCTTTCCTATAATTTTCGGGGTGTCCAGTCTAGGCACCTATATTTTCCCTTGATCTGCTTTAATTATTCATCACATAAACTGCCTAGAAAGTATTACCTATTCACCCTCTCCGTTAAAATGCCTTAATTACATCTTTACTTGAATCTCTGATGCTTCCCTGCAGGATTACAACACTACATTTTAATTGGCTTTTCTTCCCTATATCTTCCTTCAAAAACACCTTACACACTAAATCTTGTGGTTTTAAAACACAAAGAAATCATAGCCTTTCCAGGAAACCTGTTGTAAGAAAAGTGGAACATTATAGACTGAGGTTAAAATCTTGGATCTGCAACTCAGTAATTTAATGTTGTTAGATAATACTTTTCACCTCTTTAATTCTTTATTTGTTGATTAGAAAAATCAAGCTGAAATTGTTTATCTTAAAGAGTTTCAGTGTGGACTAAACAAGTAATATTGTATATAGCAAAATGCCTGAACTATACATTGTAAAAAACAGTTTAACAAAAATGACTTGTTGCTGTTTTGCTTAAAACTTTTCTGATGGTCTATTATAAAAGATAAAATTCACACCCTTTGCAATGGGCTATATCACTTCTGAGAATCTGTTCTAGGTTACTGTTACTGAACTTTCTATCACTGTAACAAAATTCCTGAGATAATGAATTTATGAGGAGAAAAATTTTCTAGTAGAGGTTTATAGATCTTCTGTGTAAAAGATAACATCATCTGTAAATAAAAGCAGGTTAACTTCTTCCTTCCCTTTTTGAATTCCTTTTTTCTTTCTCTTACCTGATTTCTCTGGCTAAGGTGTTTAGTACTATACAGAATAATTATGGCAAATGTGGATACCCTTTTCTGTTTCTGATTTGAGGGGAAATGCTTTCAGTTTTCCCCCATTTGTTATAAATATCTTTTATCAATTTGAAGTAAGGTCCTTTTATGGCTACTTTCATCAGGGTTTTTATCCTGGATAGATGTGGGATTTTGTCAAAGGATTTTTCTGCACCTATTGAGATAATCATGTGATTTTTGTCTCTGTTTTCATTTATGTGATATATTTATTTATTTGGGTATGTTGCACCATCTTTGTAGGCCCTGTATGAAGCCATCTTGATCATGTTTGATTTTTTTAAAGTGACGGTACATGTTTTTGCCAGTATCTTGTTGAGAAGTGTTTTTGTTGCTGTTGTTTTGTTCTTTTGTACCAGGAATCAAACTCACGGCTTTGTGCCTTGCAGGAAGTCGCTGTGCCACTGAATTACATCTCCAGCTCTTGTTGAGAATTTTTGCATCTATGTTCATTAAGGAGATTGGCCTATAGTTTTCTTTTTTTGGTTAAAAAAGAAAACTGTCTCTTTTGGTATCAGAGTAATGCTAGCTTCCAGGAATGAATTAGAAAATGTTCCTTTCTTTTCAATTTCATAGAAGGTTTGATAAATATTGTATTAAACCTTCCCTGAAGTTCTGGTGAAACTCTATGGTGAATCCATCAGTCCTGGGCTTTTCTTCATTGGTATGGTTTTTACTACTGCCTCTATTTTATTGGCTGTTACTGGCCTATTCAGGGTTTTTATGCCTCTTTGGCTCAATTTTGGTAATTCATACATGTCTGGGAATTTCTTCTAGGTTCTCCAATTTACTGAAATGTAAGTTCTTGAAATAGTTTCTTATAATCCTCTGAACTTCATCAGTGTCCACTATGACTTCATTTTTTCATTTCTAATTGCATTGCTGTGAATTTTTTTCTTTCATTCTTTTTGTAGGTTTGGCTAATGGCTTGTTATGGTTTAGACCTAGAATGTATGCACAAAATTGTCTGTGTTCAGAAGTGTGGCTTTTAGAAGGTTACTAGATTGTTGGATCACTATGCTCATCACTGGATTAATCCCTTGTCTCCTTCCTTTCTTCCCTTTTTCTGGTTGCCATGGCTTGAGCACCTTTTCCTCCCCCATGTCCCTCTGCCATCTTGTTTCTGCCTTGGAGCTTATCAACTATGGATAGAAAACATAAGCCAAAATAAACCTGTCCTCCTGTAAACTGTGAGTGTCAGGTGTTGTGTACCAGTGATGGGAATGTGACTAAAACATGGTTTGCCAATGTTTGTCCTTTCAAAGAAACAACTCTGATTCCTTGATCCTTTTTTTGTTTTGTTTTGTTTTAAGTCAAAATTTCGTTAATTTCTGCTCTGGTCTCTATAATTTCTATCCATTTCTTATGGATTGCTCTTGTTTTTCTAGGACCTTAAGCTACCTCATTACATGATTTATTTGTGATTATTTTATTATTTTAATGTGTGTATTCAAAGTCATAAACTTCCCTCTTTAAACTGCTTTCATTGTGTCCCACAGGTTTTGGTGTGTTGTGCATCCATTGTCATTTATTTGACTCTGAACGTTTTAGTTTGTTCCCTTATTTCTTCTGTAATCCTTTCATTATTAAATAATATATTATTTAATCTTCATGTGCTTGTGTAGTTTCTGTGATTTCTTTTGCTGTTGATTTCTAGTTTCATTTTGGTACGTTCTCATAGTATTCAAGAGATTATTTCCATTATTTTCTATTTAAGCAGGCTTTATGACCTGCTTAAATGGTCATGGGTATGGTCTAATGTGGAAAAAGTTCTGTGTGCTACTGAGAAAAATGTATATTCAATTATCAGATGAAATGCTCCATAAAATCTCGTAGATCCACTTGCTCAGTGGTTTAATGCTGACATTTCATTGTTGACTTTTTTGGTCTGGTGGACCTGTTTATTAGAGTGGGTGCTGAAATCCCCTGCTGTTTCTGTATAAGTGTCTATTTATCCTTTTATGTCCAGTAGTTTTTGTTTTATGAATTTGAGTATGCCAGCATTTAGTATATATATTTACAATTGTTATTTTTTCCTGTTGAATCAATCCCCTTACTCATATGTAGTGTCCAGTTTTCTATTTCCTCATGTCTCTTAGATCTAATAAACAAATTCAGCGAAGAGGTAAGATACAAAAATGGTACACAAAAATAAGTAATGTTCCTGTACACCAATGATGAATCTACCAAGAAAGGAACTAGGAAGACAATACCATTTGCAATCACTTCAAAAAATTAAATGCCTGGAAACTAACCTGAGGAAATAGAAGGCTTCTATAATGAAAACTATAGTACTATGAAAAAGAGATTAAGAGCGCATTAGAAAAGGAAATATATTCCCTGTTCCTGTACAGGCAAAACTAATATTAATGAACAAGTTAAAAGAGGAAAGGTTAATTTCAGCTCAGTTTGTAGAGGTTTCAGCCCATAGTCATCTGGTTTCAAGGCAAGACAACATGGCAGGGGAACATTTCAGAGAAGAAGAGGTCCACAGCGTGCAAGCAGAAGCAGCAGCAAGCAGCAAGCAGCAATCCTGCCTTCCCTCTCTCCCTTTATAGTCCATCTAGGTTATAAACCCTTTGATCAGGGCCACCGAACCTAGCATGGGGCTTCCATCATCCATACCCAGAACTATGCCAGTTCCCATCAGTGGACTAATTTAGTACTACGCACCCTTAATCTTAGTATCAGAGGCCCTAGACACAGCCAGCCCTGAAAAGCCCTACCTACCAGCACATGAGGCTTTGAGAGGGACATCTAGATACAAGCTATAGCAAAATTTTTTCGTGATTTTAAAAATATGTGCAAACATTTATAGTTGCTACTATCTTTTATAACTATCTTACTTGCAGGAAAGTTTCACTGAGGTTAAATATAGAGTAAGATAACATTTTACCCTTCGAATGATGCATTTTTAGCTATAAAGATACTCAACAAATAATGGAATTATTTCTGCAATTGATTGGTAATTCTTATTCTATGGATGTGGTTTGTACTCTTTTTTTTTTTTTTGTCTTTGAGACAGTGTTTCACTATGCAGTTCAGCCTGGCCTGAACTCACTTTGTAGCCCAGGCTGACCTCAAACTCATAGCGATCTTCCTGTCTCATTGTTCCAAGTGTTAGGATTACATGTGTGCACTATCACAGCCGGCCTGTGGTTTCATCTTGATCTCAAAAAAATTCCACCATTCTGTACTGCAATTTATATTTATGGCATTTTAAATCATGTTTACTCTAATTTTCCTCACTTATTTCAGAATTTCTTAGTTTTAACATTAAATCTTGAAAGTTTCCTACTAGAATAATATATCCCTGTGTGCATATAGAAACAAAGAAAATTGAATATAATTTATCCCATGTGGACTAAATGGATATACGTGTACTTTTTATTAGATATCATAGGGTATATTATTATTCTCATTTTTACTCTTATATCTCTAGCTTTTTGTAAAGTAAGTCTAAAAAATGTAAATGTAAACAAAAATTAATGAAGGGATTTTTATCTATATGTGCTGTTTATTTCCTCTGATTTAGTATCACAACAGGGAGTACCTTGTATGCCGAGACTCTCAGACTGAGCATATGTCAGTCGTACTGTTCACATCTCTATGGATGGTCTTATGAGACACTCATACCATAACAAAAATGCTAATGGGAAGAAAATAATATTTTCAATTACTTTATATTACTATGACACTATGGAGGTAGGATGACTTTTCCCAAAATGAAGAGGTATCTTAGATGCTAGTTTTGATAATATTAGAATTGGGTGGCTCTTTAAAATGACAATTTATTTAAACAAAGACCAGCAGCCTTTGTTTTATAATCAGTGTTGAACAGTTGGACTGTTTGCTGATCATAGTCTCAAGGATCTGGACTCTATTTAATTTGACAGTAGTTTTTAAAATAGGAGTAGTGTGTCCTATGTTTATTGCAGGTTGCAGTTCATCTCTATTGTACCTTGAAAATAACTACATAATGGTGTAAGGGGTCATAAAAAGTCTTTATAGAAAAGCTACTTTATCTGGACCTTGAAGAATTGCTTGTTCTTTGAAAATTGGAAGGAGTTAAGAAAATGTTAGATAGAGATCAACCAAAGAGCTGGACACAATGAAATGAGATTTAAGCCATGCATATTTTGAGGTTTCTATGAAGAAAAAGATGATTAATCCAATTAGATGTCAAGGTAGGAAGGATACCCAGAGGAAAGTAATGGGAGTTATACTGTAGAGATCACCCTGGGAGCATTCTAAATTCCAGAAAGAGACATTTACTTTTCAATTTATATGTCATGGGAAATTATGTGGTCAAGTCTATAGACAAATCTGTTATCCGTAGATATTTTAGTGGATTAAGGATGGCACTACTTAGAGGATAAATTAGAAAGAGGCAAAAAAGAGGGAGAGCAAGTCATGTGGACTGAAAAACAATGAGAGCCTAGGTGGGAGTGGGAGAAATAAAAATGAGCAGGTGCTGTGTCAACTACAGGCAGTGGCAAGCTGTAGGAGGAGGACAGGCAGAATTTGATGGTGGAATGAACAAAGGGAGAGAGAGAGAGATGTGGTGAAGATAATGAAGGCAAAGGAACCGGATAGTCTTCCTAAGATTCTTGTCAATATGACCAGCTAAAGCACGAAGTAAAACACAGAGTAGAACTGCTTTAGACTTTATCCAGTGGAGACTCAAGAATAATGCTTTGAAAACTGGATCTTCATATTTCTATTTTATCACTGCGATTGCCTAGTGAGTAGGCAAACTTCTAGTAACTAGGTACAGTGATTCACTGCGGTGCAGGGGTGCAGAAGCTATTCAGGGCTGTCCACTGTACTGACCTTTTGTGCTGTCTGTAGATAGTTGCTTCAGAGAGGTTTTACTTTCCTAATTAGGTGACCTTTGGGGCTACTGCAGGCTGTAGTGACTTAGCATTTGTCTTGTGGTCTGTGGGTGGCAGTGTTGCACAGAAAGAAAAGTGGTGCCATGTCTGCCCCTTAATTCCTGTATTATCAGATCATCTTCAGAATTACCTGGGATTTCTTTTTAAACATAGATTCCCATATTCGATCCCTTAGTGATCCTGACGGAATTATTCTGAGATAGCACACCAAGGCTTGTGTTTAGTATTCTGAGTAATTTTGAGAATTAGCTAAATTTAGGAGCTAGTGATCAGATTCTCAGTTGTCATTGGATTTCTCTGAACATTACATGTGAAAATGCATCTGAGGTTTACAAACTTTGAATCACAATAGAATGTAATTGAATTGCTTCTAACAATTACTTTTGCATCACTTTTCAAATGACTTCACCAATTAATTTCTCATTGGTTTGAAGCTTGACTATATGAGGTCATTTTTTTTTTTATTTTAAAGAGAGTAGTAAATGAGAAACAAACAAGCAAAGAAATAGAACAATAGCAGCATACCAGTATCATAAACATAAACGAATCAAAGCAAGAATATTCAAAGAGATACAGAGTCTCAGGACAAAATAATACGAATCAACAGTGGTTGTTACATTACATATCACTATTCTCAACTACATTGCTCAGGTTACCAGACCTAAGAATGAAAGGTTGCTCAAACCATCATAGGGAATAAGCAAATAATTCTTCTATAAAAGAGTAGAGATAATACAGAGCTTCATTAGACAAGATGACCATTACAATCACCATTACAAGATGACCATTACAATCACCATTGTAATTCCAGTGCATATTGTTACCTTCAAATCAGTATGAGGTCATATTTGTTGGATTTTTATGCATGATGATAGTGAGATAAAACATGAATTCTATCCAATTTAATTCATAAAATCTAATGTTAATAGATGGAAGAAAGTACAAGAGCCTTGCTTTCATTTCTTTTAATTCAGAGAAAAAAGGTTTAAATAACAATGAAATCTAAACAAGACTAATTTCTGTATACTTTTAATACAAAACTCATGTTTATTATTGATACTGATAATTTAATTTACAAGTATATTCTGACTTCCTAGTTTCTAGGATAATAGTTTAAGTTAAATACACTATTCTCTTCATCACTTCCAAATCAAATACTTTTAACACAAAAACTTTTGTGTCAATAATAGCAATGATGATTTTTAAACACATACAATACTTTTGAAATAGTTATCCAAATTAAGGGATTTCAGCAGCACATACAATATTTATCTAATAGTACATAGCATAATTTTCAGTTGAACTTGAAGCTTATAGAGTTCTGTAATCAGCCTCATAAGTTTTATTCGCACTTTCTGTATAACCAGTGTTACTTTGTTTTTTCAGTTCTGAGGGATTTTCTAATACAGAGGTCAGTTACATTTTGTGACAGTACCATGATATCTTCTTTCCTTCTCTGGTCTCTCAGTTTTTATTTTGCTTATGCTTCTTTAATCTTCTGCCTGGATAACTTCCACATCCATCCATTCTGAGTCACTTGTTCTTTCTCTAGGACTGATGAGTCACCCAAGCAGCCATCTTGGTGCATATCCCTTTTGTCCTTGATACCATCTCTTCAATTCCCTTCACCCAGGAACCAGTCACTTTAGGCTACCAGCCTGAAGGTCATTTAGAAGATTTAAGTAAATATCTGATTTCAGGAACCTGGGATAAGAGTCCTTTTCCATAAGAGTATATATGAGTTTTTGGGCTTCATCAAAACATGTTGGTGTAGGTGATTTAATCTTCTTGGCTGTAGATTCTCGAGTGCGAAAGTCAATATTGATCTAAAAATAAATTTTTGTTGGTTAATATATACTTCTACTTATGTTAAATTTTATTGTTATTGGGTTTTTATTTTAAAGAGAAAAAACAATGATACAAAATTTCAAAGCATGGTAATAGGAGAGTAACTACTTAATGCATTGCGTATTGTCATCTTCAAATTAGTTGCTCAGATTACAAGATATAGGCGTGAAAAATTGATCAAACAATATAAGCATAAACCTTCCTTTTTAATGAACTAATAGAAATTAGTAATATAACTAACAACTGTCTGGTATATATATATATATATATATATATATATATATTTATTTATTTATTTTTCTTTTCTTTTCCTTCTTTTCTCCTTTCCCCCATTCTAGTTGCTCTTTCTTTTGAACAGTTTCTTCCCATTTTACAATATCTATTGTACATTTTGGGTCTTATTTATTCTTTCAGCTTCTTATACTAGGGAGACAGTGCAATTTTTACACATGTGAGTCTGATTTATTTTACTTATGAGTATGGTCTCAAGTTGCATCCATTTACCTATAAAAGTCTCAAGTTTATCCTTCTTTATGGCTGAGTAGTACTCCACTGTATAAAAATACCACATCTTTTTTTATCCAGTCCTCAGTTGATGGGTATTTGGGTTGTTTCCAAGATATAGCTATTACAGCTTGTATTGCTATAGACATGGATGACATATATCACTGTGGTATGATGTTTTTAATTTTTCTGGGAAAATACCCAGAAGTGGAATACCTGGGTAAAATGGGACTTCTAGGAAGTGGTTTTAAATCCTCATCTAATCAGTTACCCCTTGAATGCCTAGGCCCTATAGCAAGTATGCAGGAGATCAAAAAATCAAAAACGTCTTTGCTCCAACTTTTCTCATAGTGTAATTGGAAGACAAAGAAGAGATAGACATGAAAAATGTATCCATACAAGGAGGTACATGTAATAAAAAAGAGTGACATGGACCTTTAAAATTTGCTAGGTGAGAGAGCTCTTTATGCAGGCATTTTATGGTTGCACTAAGAATATTTCACTGAAAAGTGAACATTACAACTTACTAGATATAATTTTGCTGCTGCAGTTGAATGTATGAGAACGATCTCTATTTTATTCTATCCAGTATGAAATAGTTCATTAAGGGTTCCCAGACATTCATTTCCAACCAATAATACCTGTTCTCAATTCCCTATCCTCATCATGTGAGGTAGTTTTGCAAAAATCAGTCTTTTCATTCTCTGTATGGAAATCTTCACAGATATAAGAATTATACTATTACTACACTGACCTATATGAATATACTTAAATATATAGAAGTAAAATGGCATGCAAAAAGAATTGCATCTTGATATGTGTGTTGAATGTTCTCTCTAGCTAAATTCTTTTACATAAATGATAAGGAACTAAATACTTACTTGTTTAGCTGCTTCTGAATGCACAAATACTTTATATATGTTCTCTGCTTTCGAGTGCAGGAGATTAGACTCTGTTTTCTTATAGTCTTCACAAGCCAGCCAGAACTCAATATTCTCTTCACTGAACTCAGACTTTAGGAAATTTCCAAACACATCTTGACCAGCTAAAAAGAAGCCAAAGAATTGAGCTAATTAATTAATTGAAGCAAGGAATGAATAACTTAAAAAAATTTGCAAGAAATATAATACCCCATTCTACACATATAAAGGTGATAGACCTACTTGGAAATAACTGTTTTAGTTTGTACAGAGTGGAGAGCTTTAGAAATTCTTCTATACATAGAAGAGAAATCTGGGACCAAACTTATTCACAGTCACAGAGCTGCAGAGTGTGGTCCCATAATTGTGCTTTGCTTCTATCTAATAGATGCCAACCTATTACCCAGAGTTTATAGTAGTACAAGGGTGCAAACATTTATGGAAAAAACACCAGCATCTTATTTCCTTACCCAGTCATATTTAGGCCTATGTATATCACTTATGTACCTAATATACAGATTATGTTGGCTCATGTTCCTGGTAATTATGGGGACCATTTCCATGCCATTTCTTTGTTTAGCTAAATTGAACAGTTAGTCTAATCATTAGAGGGATGTACAGGATTGAATTACTCGATACCAAAGATCCTTATGATGTTTCTAGGGAGAAGAGAATGAACATATCCTTCAAGGTTCCAAACCCCCTAGAATTGCAGCACCCATGACAGGGGGAAAGCAAGTGATTTCATTCTTTCATCAGAAAATTCCCACAAGACTCTGTGTGTAAAAATCCTTTTATCTGTGTTGTAACAAGTATTAAATTACATATAATGCAGTTATTTCCTTGATATTGAGCACCTTCAAAGTAGTAAAATAGTGTCTTTCTTTTGCTTGCCACATAAAGGTGGGATGAATAGGAGACTTAATGAATCTAGAAAAGATAATATATTAATCCAATGAAAGAATCCTGCCTTTTATATCCACCAATTCAAAATAAATTCTTTAGGCAGCTTTTGAAATGATAATTTACATGTTTAGATATTTGGTTTGCTTTTTAAAACTTTAAACTTCAGAACCCTAGAATAATTTTAATTTTGTTCCTGTGGGGACTGATGAAACTCCAACTTGCTTTGGCAGATTTATCTAAAGGACAGTGGTAAAACTGAGTGCAAGATCAACATTATATTACAACGAGGCGTACTGTGTTGGAATTTTAATGACTGTGGAAAAGCCAGAATATAACAGTTTTTACACTAGCCTACTCAAAATACTGTTTAAATGAGGCCATTCAATATATTAGGGTACTGAGCTGAAATTAAGAACATCTAGTAATTAAGTCGTACTTACTTTGATTAGCAAGAAGTTTTTCAAGAGATTGAGACCACTGCATTACTTCATCAGCAGAAAGTCTACAGGAGATGAAATTTACATAAATTAGTAAAATATTTTTATGTAAACCATGATGATATCAGAATAGCTGATGCATTTTGATAATTTCACAAACTAAGACTCTAGTTCTAATAAATTTTATTAACATTTCTGTATAGAAATTCCTTAGAATTACCATAGTTATGAAAATAATCCACAAATAAAATTTGAAACAATATAAACATATAAAATCTATTAGCAAAACAAATTTTACTTTTTGTAAAAACTAATAGCAGACATATGTACACCCATATGTGTATTTACATTGGTGGTAGTGTAATCTAACCTTATTTGGCATGTTACCTAAAATAAATGAAGTCTATTATGTGCAATATTAATTTCTAGGATACAGAGCTAATGCCTAGGCTATTCTTCTAAATAATAATGATAATTCAATGTATCAATGTACATACATGGCCTTGGACTTGGAAGATTTCATGCCTGATTCTAGATGCGGCATCATAAATCTCAGGTGAGCTTTCATGTCCATTCCACTGCAAAAGGGAGAAAGTGATTATTTGTATTTCTTCAGTAAATTCATTTTATTTGTAAAAAGGAAGGCACCTGGTAAATGTTTCCAAGGAAAGGCAAAAATAAAAATAGTTGATGTAATATTTTGCCACATTAACACAGAGTCATTTTTATGAGTCAGTGTCTGGAAACATTCTCTCTTAATTTAATGCCATAATACAATTTACTTCTTAATACTACTGGATCTTACTTATAACTCACAACAGGTAATTGCTACAACCTGTTTAAACTAAGTACTCATTCTCTTCCGTTCATTGTTTACAGTCCCTCTACCGTTAAAACAAGCTAAGTGAAACACTGAGGGAACTTACAAAGTTCTTGGTCTCCTTTTGTGTGTTTTGTCATCTAAAAGCGAGTGGTCAGTTTCTTTCAGGTCCTTTGGGTGAGCAGAGAAGAACATTCCTGGCATTTTGTCCAGCCTTGGCGTAGAGATGGCTGCTGCTCTCATGGCCTCTCACAGCAAGTGTCTGTTAGCCAACGTCTCTGCTGCTTTATATAGCCAAGGCAGACAGGCGCTTGCTGCTCGAAGGAGACTGTTTATCAAGTGATGTTACCACAGACACAGAAGTTCCTCCTTCCTTGAGTGCTGTGACGTGTATCTTGAAAAAAAAAAAGCATACTGTGATGCCTTGTGGTTGAAACTTAACCAAAGGAGAGCAGGTCACTTGATTAGAAAGAAAAAAAAAAATTAAGCACACAGACACACACACACACACACACACACACACATACATCACACATCTAAAGCATTAGTATCGTCACTCTTTGGTTTGGGGGAAGTGTCCTTGTTTGAGGTAGAAAATTACATATGCCAATAAAATGTTTCGTTTGCTGTATGGTATCACTCAGCATTAAAGTTGTATCTCCTTCCATGCTTTGGATTGTCCGTGATTGAATGTAATATTTCAAAAGATCCCCCACCCTTGGAAGTGGTATAAACAAAAATACTTTTTGTTTATTTTTGCACCTGTATGATAGAAAGGAAAGATATGAGGGATTATCTTTGCCGTGTCTCACTTTGACTCTCATCACTTATTTTCATGGCAAAAAATTTTTATGCTAGTGGTTTTCCAGGCATGTACTAGATGTTTGACTGCTGTTGTGTAAGATCATTATAAAGGCCACATCTTGGGGCTGGGGATTTAGCTCAGTGGCACAGCACCTGCCTGTCAAGCGCAAGGTCATGAGTTCAATTCCCGGTACTGAAAAAAAAAAAAAAAAATAAAGGGCACATGTTTTAAAATATTTGTTATGAATGTAATCAATATATCAAACTGTGATGGTTTGGATATTTAGGAAAAAAAGCTAAATGTAAAAAAGTAAAATTTAAAAAGTAAAATGTAAAAATAGCTAAAAATAAGTAAAAGTGTAATTCATATGCTGACTTGGTGCACTATATCATAATATATGAGGTGTAATCACAAAATACAGTATAGTAAATGTTTAAAGTTTTGAAAAATTATTACAATAGAAGACACATTGCTATTAATCTCCCTCAAAATACTCCTTCTCACTCTGAACACACTTATCATACTTGCCACTTTCTGAAGCAGTTCTGAAAGGCCTATTTTGTGAGTGTCTTTAGTTACACTGTTATGGGTACCTTGATGTCCTAAATTGACTCAAAACACTGTCATTTTGATTTGGGGGAAAAGCGAGAGGTCTCATGGTGCTGGATTCAGATTCAGTGAATGAAGTGGATGAAGTCACATATTTGGTGGTCCTGGGGATGGAATTCAGGGCCTTGAGCATGCTTTTTCAAGCCTGCCTTTCCTTTGGACAGCTTTCTGCCACAGGATTCATAGTAATTTTGATCATGTCTTGTATAGACACAAAAGAGGACCTCTAGAACTGCTTCAGAAAGTGGCCAGAGTGATAAGTGTGCTCGAAGCAAGGGGGGGATATTTTCAGTGGGATTAATGGAAATGTGTCTTTTACTAATAAATTTTTAAAATTTAAACACTCTACATTTTGATCAGTCCTTGTTTGAGTGTATTGATACTAAATAATTAAACAGTATCACAAGGAAAAACCACTCAAGGTAAAATAAGAGTTTATTTGAATAGACCAAAAATTTTTTTGTGCTTAGGTAATGATCCTTTAGACATTAGTAATATCTCTAGTGAGTTACAGTATAGCTTTTATTGAGATTAAAGTCTAAAAATTGAATTAAAAAACTCAATTAATAGATTGTCAGAGTAGAAGAGTTACTACAATTTAAGCTTTAGAGAATTTATAGGGCTCCCAGTTTAATTCTTTGGATTTTGCCCCTGAAAAGATAGTTTTTAGAGAGACTTCTGATGTTATTAGGTAGAAGTGATAAAAAAGAACAAAGTATTATTTTTTCTGTCCTTAGTCTATCATCAAGATAAGCAATATTTAAAGGAAACAAGTGGGGCTGGGGATTTAGCTCAGCGGCAAAGCGCTTGCCTGGCAAGCGCAAGGTCGTGAGTTCGGTTCCCGGTACCGGAGAAAAACCAAAACCAAAAAAAAAAAAAAAAGGAAACAAGTTTACCATATTGTAAAACTCATACACAGTCAAGTGAACACATCATATTTTATGTAGCAGTATCATTTAATGTTATGAGGGTAATATGATACATTAACAAATAGAACTAGTGAGATGAGATGGTCACTTTGGAAGTGACCGAACAAAACTGATAGAAGACAAACACTGTTGACAGAAAGACATTTGTATGCTTCCTGTGGTTTCATTTTTACCTTCCTGTTAAAATCTTCTGTATTTTTCATGTTTATCTAACTAATAATCCTTTAATCCTCTAGATAACTGTAAGTTCTGTTAGAAAAACAATTAAAAGTTATTTTGAATGGTTTACTATAATTATCCAAATATACTGATAATTTCCTAGTATATATCTGAAACAATAATTTGCTTGGATGTTAATAAGCATAATAAGAAACAAAAGCAAGAACACAATTTATGGTCAAACAAGTTTGGGCAATGCTGGTTCCTAACTTTTTAAGAATCACATCCTCTTTAGGTAGGAAAATAGTTTTTAGAATAAATATTCTCTTTACACCACATTTGGACACTTTGGTCTGAGATCAAATAAATATTTCCTTGTGTATTAAGGAATTGCTTTAAATCTCTCAAAACTTTCCTACCAGAATATAGTCCTTGGAATTCAAACATTTTCAAGTAATTGCAATTGCATGCTTCTAAACTCAAATATAGGAACAAACTCTTGAAAAAGTGAGTCTTTCTGAAATTTGTGTATCACAATTGGCTGTTGAAATTATCTTAACAGCCCAATAATGCAGTTGTTGTTTTGACTGTGTTTGACATCCCCTGCAAGAGCGGCGAGTGCCACAGCAAGGCACTCACTCACCTGTATCAGTAAGGCCTGCGGGATCCCTAGCAGAGCTCTGAGTTCCTGATCAATCTCAGCCAGTGTCACTGTCTGGCTTTTCTTTGTGAAATTCATTAAGAAAAGACAAACTATCAAATAATAATTTTATTGAGTTAAGAGCTTTGGGTGGCATTGTGTAGGATTTAAGAATAAATCCAAGCTGGGTATGGTGGCAAACACTTGTAATCCCAGCATTCCAGGAGGTTGGGGCAGGAGGATAAGTTTGAAACCTGCCTGAGTGAATTAGCAAGGCCCTATCTCAAAATTAAAAAACAAAACAAAATTAAAAAACCCCCAAAACTAAAGCAAATGGGAATGTATCTCAGTGCAAAAGGTACTGGATTCAATCTGTAGTACCACCAGAAAAATAAAAAAATTAAAAATTTCCATTAGAAGAGTGACTTATACACACACACACACATACACACACACGTTTTATTTTTCCTGTATGAAGTTATGCTTAAGTAACCAGATAGAAACCCTAAGAAAAGTAATACTTTTTGAAGTCTTAGTGTTGTCTATTTTTGTAAACATATAGACCTTATTTAAGTGCAATTTTAGACTCAGTGAAATTGAGTAGAAAATAAAAAGTTCTCACCTACTCCTACCACTACCATGCCCCATATTCCACCAGTAACAGCATCCCTCATCAATGTGGTATATTTGCTATAATTAATGAACCTGTGAGGAGGAAAATGAAGGAAAGTTTAATCTTTGCTGAACTTATTTTATATTTTCATTAGTACCACTTCAACTATCTTGTTGAAGGTATCTGAGTACTAGTATGAACTATTTGGAAGAATGACATTTTCAACCTGCATATCAATTAAACCTACATTGAATATTATTGGGTTGATGAACTTTGTTGTACATAAGAGGGATTTTGAAACAAAAGACAATGATGAGTATGAGGTAGTATTATGAAAATATATATAGTGAAGACTCAGTGTCATGAACAGAAATTTTGAATCTGTAAAACAAATTATGTTGATTCAACAAATTTAATTGCCCTCTGATAATGTAATGGACATAAGTTACTGCAAATAGCAAGGTGGGCGAGTCTCTGTCCTCAGGGGTTGACAGTGAAATAGGACAGATGGATTTTTGAGCAAGTAACTGAAGTACCATCAGAAAGTGACATGCAGGTGAGGTGGCTAACTTTGCAAGTATGGGGAGGAGGCACAGTGGTGCTGCATTCATCTCAGAATGGACATGTGTTTACTCTTTGCCTCTTTCTGCATTTGTATTCAGTGCTCCTTGGAAAGTGCACGAGATCACAATGGAGAGATGGTCTTCAGCAAGTAGATGCCTCTCATATGGTTAAGAGTTGTGGAAGAATGGGTCATTCTTTTAATCCAACATTTTGCGGGGTTTTTAAAGTTAGGAGCTCTGGAAGGTTTTGTTGGGTTATTGCAAACATTTTTAGTAGTTAGAGAATTAAACTATTGGAGTCTTTTATGTTTCTGCAGTACCTTGCTTCATTGCTGGGGTCTTTCTTAGCTCCTGCAGCCTCTCAGGTTTTCAAGGTTTGTAGTGCTACCAACAGTGTTTCAGCTACACTTGAAAAATTCAACAAAGGTGAGTTTGAAAGAATTTTTCTGTGTGTAGCCGTAATCATTAAGATTGGTAGATACATTCATTCTTGATTTGTATCATTTATGAATGAAAAGATTAAACATTTTAGAATTGCTTACTGTTGTGTGTTCTAAATGAAGAAATCTGCTGATAGGTTTTAATAAAAGCAGATGTCTACAACTTGGCACAATGTAGTGTCTCAGTAGATGGAACTGAGCAAGATAAGAATCTAGTTTCCTTTTCTCACTCTGCTATGTTTGACTTCTTGTCAACACTTAATATCTCCTTTCTATAAATTGAGAGTTTATAGGAAAATTGAATATGAATCCTTTAGTGAATTAAGATGAGATGATTCTACAAAACTTGTTCACCTAAAATTTCATGTTACCATTCAGGTTTTCATTACAGCACCATTATGGCTTATGTTTAGATGTTCCCCCCAAAGGTCCATGTGGTCATAGGTGGGGCTTTTTCAGAAGTGGCTGGATCTGGAGTATGTGATGTTGAAATTGGTATGGTGTAATGCTAGGATCAAGGGCACTAGGTTTAGAGTTGTGAATGCTACCCACTCTAAGTAGCCTAGATAAAATGTAAGGGATAGAAAGAACTGTGGCCATCTCTTGCTTGTTTTGCTGCTTTCTGTCCACTATGAACTGTTGCTTTGCAGATAAAATTCAGAGAGTACTGAAGCACATGCCTTATTACCAAGTACAAATAAATGAAAAATGGTGCCATGAGAACATTACAACATTGTTTGGAGTTAGGGTAGGCTGTTCTGTTACATAACACATGACATAAATACAAAAATAAAGAACCTCAAAGGTCAGCATATAGAAGTAACTTGTAAAGCAGTATTTTAAATATTATGGAATAGGTGATTTGCCAACTTTGCAGGATTCTCATAACATCATTCCAGTGATTTACCTTTGCTCTTACTGCATATTGAAGTGGTTAGTATCTGACATTTGCTTTTCCTGTTTATTATGTGATTTGCTTTGAAAAGACTATGAAGTTTGCACAACATACTCTATTTTTTCCCAAATCATGCCACTTAGCACTTATAACAGCATTAGCCCCACCTTTGTATGTTGCTTCTAATGCTTTACTTTTGTGTCTACTTATGTATTTATTTTGTTGCCACACATTGATGTTAGACCCACTGGATTTCAATGGTATCCACTCATCACTATAAATATAAGTGTTCTGTGGTATAACCTTATTTTTTGACCTTTTCAGTTAAGCTTCATTTATTATCCTACTTTCTAAGTTTTTTTCTAAATGAATGAAAGGCTTTAAGCCTATTGAGTTCTATTTATGAGTTATTCTTTCTACACGTGAGAGAATATTGAGTTCAATCACAAACTACCACTTTTCTATTCTGTGATTTTGGTCAAATCAGATAACTTCCTTGGTGTGGACCCCAAAATGCCCATTAAACAACTTGCAACTGTAGCAGTCATGAAGGAAAATTTTGGCTCTTTTGAAAGTGCCTAGTGATAGGGCTGGGGATATAGCTCAGTGGTGCAAGCACCTGCCTGGAAAACTCAAGGTCCTGAGTTTGATCCCCAGTACTGCAAAAAAAAAAAAAAAAAAAAAAGTTCATAATGATCAGAACTAACTCTAGAAAAATTAGAATTTATATAAAATTTGTCATCAGTACTATATTTTTCACTTTTTTTCCATTTTAGAGCATATTGCCTAGACATCTTTTTCTTAAAATTCAGTGAATTTGGTAACTGTTATGGTTTGTGTCTGTGTGTCCCCCCAAAGCCTCATGCAGCCATGGGGTAGTCTTTTAGAGTTTGATTGATTATGGGTGTGAGAGCTACACCCGCCCTGGGGTGGATAGTTTGCATATGTAAAGGAGAGAAAGAGGGTGCTTCTGGCCATTTCCTCCCTTGTGTGTACTTGTTGAATCGGCTGTGAGCTGTAGCTCTCTGCCATATGCCAGTCTGCCTTGTAATCTGCCAAGTATGGACTGAAACCTCTGCAAACTTTAAGCAAAATAAACCTTTCCTTCCTTAATTTTGGGAATCAGATATTTTGTCCCAGAAATGAGAGAAAAGTAACCAAGACAGTAACTTACCTACTGCTTCTCCTAGAATTACAGCTTGGCATTTGCTGGGATGATCCTAAACATCATCCTTTTCAGTCCCTACCAACATTGAAATCCATAGATTTCCTTTTCTCTTAGCAAGTTTTGCTTCTCTAAACTGCTACATAAAACAAATATAAAATATATGTCCAGATATTAATGATGTGAAAAATTACAGACTAGTCCTACTGATCCTAATTTAATTTTCCTGCCATCTGCTTTTTAGATACTCATAGCTGACACTGATTACTCCCAACTACTGATCTGACCCAGCTCCAGGCTCCACAGCAATCCATAATCGGTAGACTAGATTAGGAGTGGTGGAAAGTTTCTGTTGTGGAGCTATATTGGAGGAATCTTAGGATGTCCTAAGTCATAAGAGGAAAAGCTGAACAAACTCACCCTGGTCTGGGGATGGATATGTTCAGAACCCTTGCAAATTATGAATTTGCACCTAGAACCAGCCATAAATTGGGGAAACAAGACTGTCAACAACTTGTGACTCATATTTCATACTTCAAAAGGCAGAAACTCCTGAATAATCATTTTTATTCCTGTTTTCCCCTCCGGTGTGCTCTATCTTATTTTTCATTGGATAGTGGAGGCAGAAAACCAGGACAATACATTTAAGGAGAACTCAAAATTAGAAAAACCTCTTAATCTTGTTTTACTCTTTATCTCGATACTGAAGATTGGGAGATATAGATTTATAAACTGCTATAAATTTCTGTTATTTTCTTTGTGAAAATTCGGTAAGTTTAAAAAGTGCCTTTTTTTGTTTTCATTATTAGGGTTTATGTTATATTTCATCTTTAATTGGTGTCTTGCTTATGACTTTGCAGCTTTGGCTTTTTGTTGCTTCCATTTTGATCAGGTTCTTAGTTGAGACAGTAAGATTTTAACATATCAAAAGTAGTGTATAGAAATATTAAAAGAAGTCTGGCTTATATGGGAATTTTTTACATTCTGCTAGCCTGGATTTCTTTTCTTACACTTTACTTAGGCAAAGTTGAGGCTTATTTGCCTCTCCTTAAGAGTTGGCCAGGATCACAGACAAAGTGGGGAGATTAGTAATGCTTGTGCTAGATTACAGCACAAGGTTGGAGATGAGCAAGAAAGCAAAGAGGCTAGGAGAGAGAAGGACTGGAAAAGTCACAGTCTGGGGAATGTCTGTGATAATCTGAAGCTAGTGTGTCCCTCTCTCAACTCTACTGTCCACTGTGGAACAGTTGATGATTCCCAAGAAATATAAATTATACGACCTGGTTCAATCCTGGTAATCACATACTTTAACACATGTCTGGAAAGTGGTCACATTTTATAATTTATCTTTTAAATCTTTCAATGAATAATTTACTCAATGCTCATGAAAAATTAGAAGGTACTTAAGTGGCCTAGAAGTAATGAGTGCTTTAGGATTTCCTCCCCTTCAGACAAAATTCCCCCAACTTGGCTTAGTTCGAAGACAGTGGAGCAATTCCAAGGAAAATGTCATTGGTTCACTTCCCTTTTGTGAGAAGAAAAGTTGTGTCTATAGAAAAATCACTTCAGAACTAACCATGAAATAAGTTTGAATGAACACTTCTTTTTTCACCTCTTCTGGAGAAACTGTCCGAATATTTAAAGCAAATGTGAATTGAACAAAAAAAGAAGAAGTCCAAGGAAGCTGTGGATGTCTCCAAAACCACCTGATTGAGTAATTGATGTAAAATGAAGATACTGACACTGATGTTTGTGACTGAATAGAAAGCTGAAAATGTACCCATGATGATACAGAATTAAAGTCTGTATTAGCTGTGCCTAAGCCAATAGCCATAGTTGGATATTTTTATTTTATTTTTAGTGGGTACTGGGAACTGAACCCAGGGCAGTCACAGTGAGCTACATCCTCAGCCCCTTTTTTATTTTGATAGGTGGTCTTGCTAGGTCTCCAAGTTACCCAGGCTGGTCTCAAATTGCAATCCTCCTACCTCAGCCTCTCACCTCAGCCTCCTGAGTGCTGAAATTACGGGTGTGTTCCACTATACCTGGCTTACTTGATGTTAATCAATGACTAAAACTTTGCCCAAAATTATGTAGTAAGGACATTATCCAGACTTCTTTCTTAGATATATTGTTCAGTCTTTTTCTTCTCTTTAATTTGCCTTCTCTGCTAAAGTGATTTTATTTTGGACTTGAACTTTCTCCCTCTCTCCCTGCTTCCCTCCTTCCTTCCTTCCTTCCTTCCTTCCTTATTTCATTCCTTTCCTCTCTCCTTCCTCCCCCACATCCTTCCTTTCATATTTCCCCAACTTAATTAACTTCTGAGTATGTAGATAGATTATGGCTACTTGATTTCACTGTGAAACTCTAACCTTTAGTAATAGTTTTCCATTATGGAATTAGAAGGAAAGAACAAAGAACAGCAATTAGTTGAAAGCCTAGGGTTTCTGAGGGCTCTGTCCTTGGGCATTTCAGTGGAATCTGAAATTGTTCAGGCATACTTTCCAAAGAAGTAATTTTTTTCAAAGACTTCTTGCATGATTATAATAGATAAGAATGAGGCACAGTTTCTGTTGAAATATATTAAGGAGAAATTGAAAATTTCTATCTAAGAAAAATTTTAGTGAGAAAACAACAGGAATATTTTTCAAAATTAAAGAAAAAAATTTATTTTTGAGCACTGAATGTATTTGGATACAGCACTTGAAAAAAGGTTTTTCAAATTAGTTGCAGACTCTAACTTCACTGTCTTTTTATTGTTAGATAAGAAATATGTATTTTTGAATATATAATTTTAGATGGCCTCTCCATTTAACCCAAAGTAAAGGTCAAAATTCTTACAATGGCTTTCCGGGCCTGACCTGTCACAGTTCCCTTCTGATTTTTCTTATCTCGGCATTTTCTACCCTTCCCTTCCCTCACTTATTTCCAGTTACCCTGACCTACTGGCTATCTCTCAACTTGGTAGGTCCATCTTTCCTTGAGGGCTTTTACTTGACAATTGCTTTGGCCCGGAGTATTCATAGATACACACGTGGTTAGCATCTGCACTTCCTTAAAGTTGTTGGTCAAATGTCATCTTCTCAAGAAGAACGCTCATTACCACTGTAATTAAAGTTGCTATTAGCACATCCCACCCTTCTGTCTATCACTCATCTTCACCTGCTTTTTCACTTCTCCACTTAATAGCATCTAGTATAGCCAAAGCTCAACTTAATAGCTTCTGCTTAATTCAACATGTTATGTTTATGTTTATTTTCTGTCTCTCCTCACTAGAATTGGAAAATTCATATGAAAAAGGATCTTTGTCATACTAAAGCGTTTCAGATAATACTTGCCGTGTATGAGGCACAAATAAAACAACTCCTCCAAAACCAAACAAACTCCCTTAAAAAAAAAAATCCTACTGAACAAAGGGGTAAGGTTTAAGGCTTATACTATCTGGCCTCAACCAGTCGCTAAATATATATCAAGTACTTATTGTATACTATTCACTTTGCTAGGTATTAGGAAATCTAGCATGAATCATCCTGGAGAGCGAATAATGCAAAATTACAAATCATGTGTTAAGTGTACATTAGAAGAGGGAGCATAATGTATTCTTGGAAGATATAAGGTTCTCATATCTTGAGGCTCTGATGTTGATTTTTTTGAGGAATTAAGGCAAGTGACACTCCCCCACCTCGACTTTAGTCTTTTCTCTTCAAATCATTCAAAACAAAAGGACTGATATTTCTAATAGAAAATAGAAAATATGTTTCTTAGACTGCTACAAGATCTTAGGAAAGTTACCTAATTAACAATGACCATTGGTTCACTATAATATTGGGAAAATGTTACCTGACTTTATTTTTCACAGGGATAAGTTTAGGAAATATGACAACTGGATGTAACTGTGAGTATGGTATTATGACAAGAAATATTTTAAGGTAATACTCTCATGAGTCATTAGAACTGAGCAATCTAAAATATGATAGTGTGTGTGCATGTATGGTGTGTATATATGTAGTAGGTCTCATCTTTATAAAAATAAAACCCCAACCTCTCAGGTTAGATGTACTGGTCTCTCTACACTGAGCTGTGCCTCCTCCAGTTGTGCCAAGACTCTTCAGAGTACAAGAAGATAAAAATAATTACGGTGATTGGGTCTCTAGGAATCCAACTCTGAGAAAGAGATGGTACACAGGAAGGTTATTGGGCACTGATTTGGAGTTCCATACCTGCAGGGACCAAGGAAATTGGGCTGGGTATAGGGAGAGGCTGGGCTGAGCTCTAGTCACAACAAAGACCTCAGTCAGTTCTGAGTCCTACTGAAGCTATGCCTGCCCCTCAGATATAACCCACCTTAAGGCAAGGGAGTATTTCTTTCAGTTTCTCATTGACAAGTTCTGAGATGTATACTGCCCCTAAGAAGGTGATTGGATAGTTTCCTTCCCTTTCACAATATCTATTGTACCTTTTGGATTTTATTTACTCTTTCAGGTTCTTACACTAGGGAGACAATACAATGTTTACACATGAGGGTCTAATTTATGGTCTCTAGCTGTATCCATTTACCTATAAAAGCCTCAAGTTTATCTTTTTTATAGCTGAGTAATATTCCATTGTATAAAAATACCGCACCTTTTTTTTATCCATTCCTCAGCTGATGGGCATTTGGGTTGTTTCCAAGATTTAGCTATGAAACTGTGCTGCTATAAACATGGGTGCACATACATCACTGTGGTATATTTTCAGTTCTTCTGGAAAAATACCCAGAAAGGGAATAAAGTTGAATGGGATCTCTAATCCTAGTTTTTGAGGAATCTCCACACTGATTTCCACAGTAGTCTCACAAGTCTACACTCTCAGCAACAGTGGAGAAGGGTTCCTTTTTCTCCACAGCTTCTCCAGCATTTGTTATTGGTTGATTTCTTGATGATAGGCATTCTTTCTGGGGTGAGATGGAATCTCAGTGCTATTTTAATTTTCATTTCTCAAATAACCAATGATGTTGAATATTTTTTCACACACTTATTTGCCATTTTGGAAAGGGGAAAAGAAAGAAAGAAGGAAGAAAAAAATATATATATATATATACGTACACACAAGATAGCCAACATAATTGTACTACTAATTTCTACTGGTTTATTGAAAGGAACAGTTAATAATTAATTTTTTTTTTACCAGTTTTACATGCTTGTACCTGCTACACTGAACAACTACTTTGAAGACAACAATATGCAATATAGCAACCATTGTTTAATTCATATCATCTTGTTTCTTTGAAATTGTTTATCATTTCTAATGATTTTTATTATTTTTTATTATCTTTAAAATAAGAAAGAAAAGAAAAACATTCCAAA
>NW_004955406.1:29990470-30023619 GCF_000276665.1 Chinchilla lanigera | reverse complement strand
TTCAGTTTTGAGTGGGGTAATCTGGGTGACACCACAGTGGTCCCTATGAGAAAGACATTTATCAACAGTTCAGGTTTTTAAAAACTATATACAGAGTCCACCAAAAAATGTATGCCAACTTTAGGAAAAGAAAAATAGTGTGATGTTCTTCAACAGGTGGTGTTACCCTTGTATAGAGGACCCTGGAGGATGTCGTATATCACAGAAAACCTCCTACAGTGCACTACATTGCAGCAATCTCAATGACCAAGGTTATCCAAGCAGCAGTACACCATACTAATCAATGTCTGGAAGCTAATGGTCACCATTCTGAGCACCTCTTATAATTGTAGCTGCCAAAGGTAACTGGTATTAATCTCATGATGTCTCTATAAATTTAGTATTAAAGTACTTATACAAATTTTTCTTTTCTTGAAGTGTATATATATTCTTTGTGGGCTTTGTATATGTAATTACATAAATACATATGGTTACATTTGAAATTGCCACTTTTATTTATTCACTAGTCTCTATTAAAGGTACTATAGAGTAGCAATATTTTAAGGTACTATAGAGTAGCAATATTTTAAAAATAAATTTGATATGTTTTTTTAAAAAATAAGTTTTTTCCTTTGTTTTCTTTTTGATTTTGTTTCATTTATTTTTGTTCTCGTCTTTATTATTGTCTTTCTTACAGTAATTTGGTGAAATGATTCCTTTGTCAATATGAAAAAATCTGCTTTCTTATAATATTCTCCACTATGTAATCTGATTTATCTGATTGTAATATAGCCAGTGCAAATTTATTTATTTATTTATTTATTTATTTATTTGGTACCGGGAATCAAACTCAGGGCCTCCTGTGCTTGCCAGGCAGGGGCTGTACTTACGAGCTACTTCCTGGGTACCTGCAATTTTACTTAGATTAGCATTTAGCATTTAATTTTTAGATTAGCATTTAATTTTTGCCTTTAGATGACATACTTTTAATGTAACTACTGATATGGTTAGAGTTAAACCTACCATTTTGCTATTTCTTTTCTATTTGTCCCATGTATTTGTCCTCGTTTTTGCCTTCTTTTTGATTACTTTAGTCATTTGATGATTCTTGGTCACTTCTTTTGTTGTTTATGGCACTTTATCTACTTACAATATAATTAGATAACTGCTTTCTTTAAACCAATTGATTTATAAAGTATTCTTTCTGTCACCCCTCCCCCATCTCTCCTTTATATTGGTCTCTTCCACATGACTGAAAGTTCCATGAGGCAGGGACTGTTTCCCTGGCTAGTCACAGGGCTGAATGACTTGTCTGCAGTAGGCATTCAGTACATTCTTTGCTGGTACAGACTTTTATCCTACAAGTTCATCTTTTAGATACTTTCAAAGGATTATGTGTAGAAACATAAGAAGTTTGTGAGCTTGGTGGTAAAGACAGTGGTTGAGAGGCCAAAGAGATAAATGAAACTCAGGAGGAGTTAAACAGTAAAGCAATAAGGGAAGGGAGAGGAAGCTACAGGACATTTATGCAATGCAGTGTCCTGTCCACTCTCTCAATGTGCTACTCCATTCTGAACAAATTGTTAGGCAATGCTTTATGTACTCATTTCATTAGAGAAATGGATAAACCTCAAACTATAAAACCAAGGCCAATTAATTTTCCAGAATAAGAATGTTTCTAAGGGGCTAGGGATTTAGCTCAGCGTCACAGCACCTGCCTGACAAGCACAAGGTTGTGAGTTTAATTCCCAGTACCAGAAAAAAAGCAAAACAAAACAAAATTTTTTTAAGAAACCAGTTATAATTTAACTAGATTAGACTTCAGCATCTACTAAAGATGATTGTTACATTTCTCCAACTTGTGGAAAGACAAGAAACACACTGCCTTCTCTTAATTACTGAAGAAAAATTTTCTCTCTTGGTGGCAAACACTATTTCTTTTTGTCCCTCTTTTTCTTTCTTTCTGTGGATTCCTTTTATTTAGACATATCTGTTCATCTTTAAAATTCTGTTGTTTATCTCTATAGGGGCCAAGAAAACAGTGCCCCTGTGAGCACAAGGTACGTGTTGTGATTTGTATAAAAGTCATAAATCTCCTTTATCTTGGCCAAATAATATTCATTAAACATGGCCACCACTCTAATGGTTTTGGAGTCAGTAAGCCTGTGTCAGTAGTTACAAAATATCCAGGCACTCAGTTGGGTCATCTACAAGACATTATGAAAGTGAAAGCATTAAAGCTAGCGTCCTGAACCTCACTTTCCTCATTCATGTTTTCCTCTTCCTATACCTCACTTCCACCTTCTTTTGAATAATTTCCCTTTGTGTTCCACTTGAGTGTTAGATATTGCTTATGTCTTCAATTTTATAACATTTTCTTCTTTCAATACTGTGTTTATCCTATTCAGTGCATTTTTCATTTCAGCACTGTAGTTTTCACCTTTAGAAATGTGATTTATAACTTCTTAAACATGAGATATAATTATAATAATCATTTTTAAAGTTTGTTCTACTAATTGTGCCATCTGTCTCATTTCTGAGAAAGTTTTAATTGATTTTCCTTCCTCATTATCGGTTGTATGTTTCAGACTTTTTTGCATCCCCGATGATTTTTGGTTAGATAACACAAGTTGTGCATTTTGCTTTTCATAGGTGCTGGACATATTTTCATTCCTATAAATATTTTTTTCTGGAACATGGTTAAATTACCTGAAAACACTTTGATTTTATCATTGACTGCTTTGTTACTTTGGATCAAAACAATATTTTATCAATGATTAATTTTTACACTACTAAAGCAAAGCTTCTTTTAGTATGCTACCTAACACCTTGTGGATTGTAGGTTTCCTACTTTGATTTTTGGGCCTAATCCCATCCTTTGTGATATCTGGGAATTGTTTTATCTAATTCTTTTCAGTCCATCTTTCTTGGCTCCTGGCAGTTTCATCCCTGAAAGTACTAATCAGTATCAGCTCATACTGATGTAGAACCCCTGTAAATATGCAATTATTTCTTTGTATGGCAGTTTTTTGGTGCTTTGCCAGATGAAGACATCTGTTTTTGGTCTCCCTTAACTTCCAGCTTTTCCTCCTTAACTGAGGGAGACCTCTGGACTCTGACAGGATTCCTTTACTTTCTACCACATTCAGGACACTTTCTCCAGGCAATAAGCTGTGTAATTGGAGGTGCACTTCGTTTGTTTGCCATATCTCAGCAGTCATTATTCTTTATTACCTGACATCTGGAGACTCATAGAATAATAAATTTTTGCATAGAGAAATTGCATGCTTTGTGACCCTTTAAATTCAGTGACCATATTTTCATGTTGATTCAATTGTCTCCTCATTCTAACATTTTTTTGCTTTGTAATACATATTGACAATTACATATGTAATACATATGGTATCCATATCAAAATTTTGTTCATTTATATATTAATTTCACTATAAGTTTGTCCTCCAGAGTGGTATTATTATTATGAACTTGTTGTATTTATTGATGAATATATGATTATATAATTTATCAAATGAACTAGATTTGTACAATTTTTAAAATTGCGTATTAGTTTCTGAATCTACAGTGATGGTATTTGAAGTTTAAAAGCAACAATAGAAATGAGCAGCTTGGCTTATGACCAAATAACCAGTCTGCAGTCAACCAATGTGCCACTGTCACAGCCAGGGACAGCTTTTGGGAGAGCAACTTACAACAATTAGTCTGGACCACACTTTCCATATCAAGGCCTTGCACATGACTAAGGAAGCATTACTGGCTTTGTCAGACTCCTTATGTCAAATTGTAAATCTTAAGTTTAGATTTTAACAGGGAGACCCAAAATTCATTAGTGTAATTTACACATAGCAGTTTCTACTTATGACTTTGAAAAGTACCCATGATGTTTGCAGTGGCTTAGCCAATAAGAGAAATGTAGCTGTAGTATAGGCATCTGAAAGTGAAAGTCATTTGAAGAGACTAATTTAATGTCATGTCCCTCCAGTGTTGTGACCTAGGAAGATGTAAACTCAGGGAAGTTAGTGACCTGGAATCGGCTAATTATCACAGGACTTCATGCTCGGTCTGTGCAGGTAAACTCCGCATGCCAATCTTTCATTTGTTTCATATTCTAGTGATTCAAACAAAGCATGATCCTAAGAAACATTCATGGCCAATTTTTTCTTCAGATTTAGTATAGAAGTAATTTTATTACTAACAAACTAAATAGTGATAGCTAATAAATATGCTGACAAAACAGATATAAGCCATCTTAACATATTCTAGGTTACTTGATTTAATTTATTTCATAACCCTTTGAGGCATACGTCATTTAATATATTTCACAACGGAGTTTTAAAAAGATTAACTTTTCTAGTGAAATGTGTCAAGATTTGGAATAGAACCAGCACCTGATTTTATTTATTATTTATTTATTTATTTATTTATTTATTTATTTATCTTTGGTTTTTGAGACAGTCTTACTATGTAGTTCAGGCTGACCTTGAACTCACTATGGAGTCCAGGCCAGCTTCGAACTTGAAGGTCTCCCTTCAGGTCTTCAGTCTCCCAAGTCCTGGGATTACAGCTGTGCCTCACCACGACCGGAAAAGCCTGACTTTAAAGTTCATGTTTGTTCCAGAGTTCTTTGTTGCCTCTCAAAACTGCTGCTTTGTCTGACTGAAGCTGCCACTACTTTGAGGTGTCATTTCCTCTAAGTACATTGAAGGCTTTTTCAGCACAATACAGAGAAACCTTCCTATTGAGATCAAGTCCCCTCTGCCCCAGTGGCTGGTCCTGAGGCTCTTTTTTTGCATCTGTGTTTGTCCCAAGTTGAAATGTGGTTTGAGGCTTCTCTCATATGTGTGGAATGCAAAGCTCACCGTTACATCTCCTGGCAACTTTTCTCCTAGTAGCTTGCCTTCCTGGCAATTTATCTTCCAGGGCTGTAAATTAGGCTTATTTTTCTCCATTCAGTTAATCAAGTACTTTGTTTACTTAGTTAGTGCTCTCAGAGAAAGTTTCATAACTGTATGAAGACTGTAGTTTTCTTTTTTTTTTTTTTTTTTCGTTTTGAGACAGGGTCTCGCTATGCATTTCAGGCTGGCCTTGAGCTCACTTTGTAGCCTAGGCTAGTCTCGAACTTGCAGCAATCCTGCTGCCTCAGCCTCTCGAGTGCTGGGATTACAGCAGTATGCCACCACACCGGCTTGAAGACTGTAGTTTTTAAACACATATTTCACACTTTACTTTGCAAGTATGATGTAGAAACCTTACTCCTTTTGCTGCAAGACTGCAATGACAGTTATCAGCCCATAAGACTTTTAAGACTTTGTTTGTGAGTTACATGGCTCAGTGAACATCTCTGACCCAAAGTCAGTCTAAGTTTTTTTGGATCTCAAATTCATCTGTTATACAAGTACTTTGAGGTTTTTCTTTTGGTAAATTTTATTGTGGGGAATTTTTACAAGGTGTGTTGGACTTTAAACTTAATATTTCAAGGTCATTTTTTACAAGAGCATTTTATTCCAAAGTGAAAGGATGCAAAGAGATTTGATGGCACTAAGCTGTTGGAGAACCCTGAGACTGAGTTTAATCATAGGATCCCAAGGCAGTTTGTGAGAACTGTGCACACCAAGGGGGTTTCCATTAGAAAGATGTTAAAATAAAATTTAGTTCTGTGAAATCTAGGGGCTTTCTGGCATTCAGTTGTAACACATGTGGACTGAAAAATTAAATCTTGTTTTATAAGCATCCTGTGTCAGTTTCTTTGCAGTGCAGGAAATAGGTTCAAAAATAAAGATAAGAAAGATATACAAAATAGCTATGCAGGACGCCTTGCATACCAGTTCACATCAATATGGTCATTTCCAGGAATCAATGTTTGATTACTCTTCACGTGATATATTGAAAACACAGTCATGGGAGGATATCCATATTCAATCAAATTCTCAAATGTCTTTGCTGGTATGATCATATATTATTTGATTTAGTATTAAAGCTGACATATAGACACATGCCTCTGAATGGGATATATGCGATATCTCTGTTTTTATATACCATTTAAAAATTTTTAAATAATTTAGTTGATTTATATTTTATCCTAGACATATTATGCTTATTGGAAGACCTTAATTAGAAAGGTACACAGGTTTAAAAATGTATGTAATGTGCACTATAGATTTTTAGAGCATAAACATTTTTACATGTTTCAATCCTCAGTACAACTCTATAAGATATCTTATAATGGAATAACTAGATGTATAGTTTTTTAATAATACTTGCTTAAAAGGTCATGCATCTAATAAGAAAAATACATGCTGAGAATTCACTACATACTTTTCTGTATATTCATCAATCTTAAACAACTACTTAATCTCCATTTGCTAGATGAGGCAACCAAGGGTTAGAGAGGTTAAGCAGTTTGCCTAACTCATAGAATTAGCAAGTTTGGGGACTAGGATTTTTGACCTTGTGTGTGTGATTTTAAATTCAAGGGCTGTTCATTCTACCTTATTTTCTTTTCCTGGTCCATTGGCTCTATCACAACATTTTTCTGCTATTTGTTTTAAATTGAGTTCAAGTTGAGTATTTGTTAAGTGGAAGTTATGAATTATAGCATGAACTCTTTAAAGGCTGAGTAGGTGACAAATAAAGACTCAGAGAGAGTGCACTAGTCTAAATGTACTCTTTGTTTACACACACTCCATTTTTTGTGGGGTATCTATCCTAAGGTGTAATCATCTTATAGCTATTAGGATTTAATTTCTATAAAACCTCAAGCAAATTGATAGATGAAAGTAGCAATAATTTCTATGACTGGATTTTTGTTTTTGTCTTCTTGAGACAGAGTTTTGCTATGAAGTTTAGGCTGCACTTGAATTCACTTTGAAGTCCAGGCTGGCCTCAAACTCACAGCAGTCCTCTGGCCTCAGCCTCTCAAATGCTGAGAATGCAGGCATGTGACACCACGCCTGGCTGGCATTCTTTTTTAGCATGATTTTTATTTAACTCAGAAAACTAAAAAAACAGTTGCTACTGAGGTGTGTCCTTGAATAAGAGTGACAGAAAATGCTTTAGTAACAAATCAGTGAATGTCTTTAATATTAGTCAAAGAGGTCCCTTTGAGAGCGGCCCATTGTTACTATAAGTATTAAACGTAGTTAAAATAAAATCTCTCCAGGGAATTTCCCGTTTCAAACATCTACCCTCCATGTTTTGTAAAGCATTGGCTTTGAGTCAGCCAAGAACTGGAGCACCACCCTTTGGCTTTCCTGTCCCGTAAACTGAGATCAAATTTCCTTACAGTGAACTCCAAAGCTGCACGTATGAGAATGTGTGTGTGATGAATGGACTGCTCTGTACTCAGAGATGAAAGCTCCACTTCCCCAGTGACATCTGTTGTGAGGGACGTGTTCCAGCTCACAGCTTCTCAAAGTTGTCTTCCAGGATGGGGGCAACTGAAACCCTTCTAGCTCATTGACTGAATAAACGGCTGTGGCACTTTGGAAAATGCTAGGGTACAAGCTGTTGACCACAATTAGTCATAGGCTGCAGATCCTGGCTCTGTCACCTCATTTGAGCATTCTGTACTCGGTGTGGAAACCTTGCAAAGCAGTAAGCTAATCAGGGCACACAGCTTCTGAAAACAAAGCTGTGGCTGCAGATTCAAGGCTTTATCTTAAGTGTGTGCACTCTATGTGGGAGTTATGTCTCCTTAGATGGGGAGGACATGCTAGTGAAAACTTCACCTTGACAGTTCAGACTGAATGCAATTATGAATTAAATGAAGATTGATTTATCCCCTGACTCCCACCAGTCGATCTCTCTGAATTACACTTTCCCAGCATTCTTCAGCATGTTGTCTTCATTGGCCTTTCTAGATGGTTCTAGAATTAAGATTTCCATATTTTTTAAAATTAGTTACTGCAATAATTAAAGAGGAGTTACTTTGCAGCACGGTTATCACTTCTAAGCTACATTAGCCCCTTAAGATGTTTACTCTGAGCAGTTGCTACCTTCTGGACCTTGATACCTCATCTTAAAAGTGGATTTACTTTGCCATTTATTGTTAAATTGGGTTCCAATTGAGTAACTGTTAAGTGAGAGTTAAATTATGAATTATAGCAAGTACCTTTGAAAGACTGACCAGAGGACAAATAATGAACCAGGAAAGTGCACTAATGGGAAGCTCTGAGGTGACTCTCAGGTCTGACAGTGCAGAGACACTGCTATCCGAGGCCTACAGTTCAAGAGAAACCACCACTTCCTCACAGGACCTGGCAGTGGGCTCAAAAGAGGCTCACAATTTCTAAGTAACTATAAGTAGGGCAGCAATAGGAGCAGGCTGGAGGGTTTGGGTTATTTTATTTTCTTTTTAGCTTAAATCTTTATTTACTAAGAAGCAATTTGAAGACTTCTGAGGAATCATGTGGGGGAAGGATAGAGTTTTATGGTAAAAGATAAGTTCAAGTGAAAGGAAGAGTGTGTTATCTCAGCTTCTATAGTACATTCTTAAGGGTTGGAATATTACTGTCACCTACTGAGTTTAATAACTAATGCACTGTATTGAAAAGAATATAGAGTTTTAGAAAAATGTACTCAGTAGAGAAAAGGGCTGGATACTAATTACACAATTATGTCTAATACTGAGTGCTATAGGTTAGTCTTGAGTATCCCCCAAAAGTCCATGTAATAAAGGCTTGGTTCCCAGTGTAGTGGTTTTGGGAGGTGGTGGAAGCTTTATGATGTGGGGGGTACTGGGGAGGTCTTCAGGTCATTTCAGAAAGGCCTTTGAAGAAAATAGTGGGACTCCAGCCCCTCCCTCTTTCTCTCTTGTGTATTTTGCCCAAAAGCTGAATAGTTTTGTTTTGCTATGTGCTTCTGCTGTCATATACTGTGTTTAACAGTCCGCAAAACAACAGGGCCAGTTCATCATGAATAGGTACCTCCAAAACCACGATCCCAAGTACAAGATGTTTAAATTAATGATCTTAGGTATTTAATATAGTAATGAGAAGCTAACACACATAGATTAAAATCAATACTATTAGACTAGGACAGAAAGTACTGTGTGAAATTTAAAAAGATGAGGATTTCCACTGTAGCGGACTTACATTTTGTTTCCAGAGGTTGCTAGATGCATTTTTTTTTTTTTATCTTACTTCCATTGTTCACTGAGACTTGGGATCATCTGGTCAGACTTTTATTTTGGATGAAATTAACAGAGAGTGGGATCAGTAATGTCTTTTACTACTGTAGTTAAAATAAAAACATTTTCAATTAACATCTAAAAACCTGTGCCTTAGAGGGAGGATTAAGTGATATACCTGATGATCTGCAGAAGAAATGAAATTCAAGGTTAATCACTGTTTGATTTTTAAATATTTTCCATTTGAATGTAATTAAATTTATAGAAGACCTCCCAGGATACTACAGAGACCATGTATAATTTTCATTCACTTCCCTTAACTTTATCGTCTTATACATTCATTTTTATAATTAGCAAAACTAGGGCATTAACACCAGCATAACTGAACTATAGAAATTAATCATATTTTCTCAGCTTTTCTATGAACAATATCTAGTAACACCAGCTGTGAGTAAGGATACGCAGCTGGAGCTTTTATGTTGGTGCCGGTGCTTAGGCAAATGTTTAGTATTATCTAGAACGGTGCTGCACAATGGGGAATCACTGGCCATATGCGGCTGTGGAGCACTGGAAGTACGGGGTGCTGAGCTGAGCTTTAAATACAAATACAAATTGGTTTTCAAGGAATTAGTGCAAAAATGGAATGTAGTCTACATCACTGTTTTGTTGTGGTTTTTGTTTTTGTTGTGGTTATATTTTGAAATGGTAAATTTTAAATGTATTATGTTAAATAAAATATACTAAAATCATATTATGAGTTAAATATGTCTAACATATTGTTCCTTTTCAGTTTTAAATTTTAATACTTGAGATGTAATACTTGCACATTTTTATGGGAGACAATGCAATATTTCATCAGTTGAATATAACATTCTGATCAAATCAGGGTTAATTGACATTTCCAATTTTTAATAATTTCTTTATGTTTGGAATCCTTGAATTGCTCTCTTCTAGTTCTTCATAGTACACCTGTTACTATGAACTATAGGACCCCACTGTGTTGTGAAACGCTGTAACGTATTCCTTCTGTCTTATATTTTCATATTCATTACCCAACCTCCTTCTCCTACCACATACCTCTTCATTCTACACGTTCTCAGATATAAGGAGATATGCACAGCTACAGACAGCTCAGTTCTTCTGGTTTTCAATAGCGATAAGAGAAACTGGTATCTTTTGGTACCAGTTATTGGTGCTGCGCACTTTCTCATAGTGAGATATAAAGTCCCGCAAAGACTCATATTGCTAGAATCAGAATGTGGGAAATGGGAAGCTGATTGAACATGCAGGATGACCAGGAAACAGAAAATAAGTACTCCTGCCAAAAAATAAAGGTGTAGAAAGTCATTAGATTGCTCTTACAAAAAATATTTTGTTTTCTAATAATAATACTAATATATAATTTTCAATAAATACTTTTAGCAGTACCAAGGTAAAAAAATGTGCTTAATTAAAAATACTTATTTCTGTTACTTAAGAAAATTGATGATATAAATGAGTTTGCACAAAATGTGTCAAAATTTTCAGTAAATAATGGGGTCTAAAGTGCTCTTACTAACCACATTAACCAAGGAAAATGATACTAATGAAGCACTAGCCTTGACTTTATACATAGAAGCTGAGATCATTACACGGGAAAATTTCTGTGCTACTGGTTAAATGGAGCCCTGCTAAAATCCAATAGAATCCATCTTCAAATGTTAAAATCACTCACTTGCTTGCTAGAGTGGCTCAGTTCTTCTAATGTGCATGCTTAATAACGCAGTGCCATGATCCCCTCAGGCAGTTCCCATAAAGAAGTCCTTCCTTGTTATACCATCTCTTTTCTATGTTCAAATTTTTGACTTGGCTACCAATCCAGGTCATGATTTGTAATCGAGCACCAACTATGGTGTTCAAGAGGGAGTGTATCCACAGAGGTACCAGCTTTGGCTCATCCCATCTTATTGCTATTTATTATTATTATTATTCTTTAGTATTTATTATATATATGTTTTCTACAAATTTTTATTTCTTGAAAAAGAGAAAATGAAAAGGGTAAAGTACTGCCCTACTCATGAAATATTCTTTGAAAATAGGGATAATCTCATTGGCCGTTATAACTAAATTTTTTAGCTTACAAAATTTCCTCAGTAATTTGCTCCTCAGAATTGGATTCAGAGTGCCCAGTAATCCAGGCACTTGACCCTTATGGCCAAAAGAGGGGAAAACTTGGCTATTGCTCCCGAGGAGAGCAGATGTTGGCATCATCCATGTGGCACTGGTTTTAGGTGCATGCAGAATGCAAGAGTTCTGAGGTTAAAAAGGCTTCCACCTCAATTTCCAAAGGCGTGGGAGGTCAGGCAGTGTGCCCCTCAGAGGACAGTGTGTGAAGCTGTGAGTGCAAAGCAAGAGGTGAAGTGGAGACCTCAGAAGTTTGGAAAAGCAAGGAACGAGTATTGTCTGAGGAAAGCTACAAGGAGGGAGCAAAGCGGGACCAAGAGAGAAGCCCTAGGAGCTACAACCATTAGAAGTGCATAGGGGTGGAGTCATGCAAGCCCTTTGGAGCTCACAATGTGCTACAAGTTGCTTCAGATGCTGGATGTGGGACTATAGAACTTAATGTTTGCCCTGAGGCATGTTGGACTTGCTTTGGTCCTGTTCCTTTGTATTTCTGTTTGTAACTTTTGGAATGAAAATGTTTTTCTTGTGCTATTGAAAAAAAAAAATTTTTCCTCAGTAATGGAGATTTTGCCTGGAAGTCTTATACAAATGAAAGAAACTTTCAAGAAAGAGTTTGTACCTTTGCAAATAATTTTGAAAGTCTTATTTTTTCCTATTATAAAATTATAAACTTTTAAAATTACTAATATTCTGTAATATTATTATTCTAAATAATAAGCATTATAATCCCAATTGTATAGCCATGAATATTAATCTCCTTCAAAGGTTGTATGTAATTTGATACAGTTTTAAAAAAATTCTTTGTGCTATTCTGATGGGATTAGAAGTAAGAAACGATTACCATTTCTTTTGGAATAGGTGAAATTTGCAGGATTTCCTAGGAGTGAGTGTGGTATGGATTAAATGGAACTGGTTCACAGGTCTTAGATCTGGATTCCAGGGTGCTGACATTATATGTCATGGGTTCCTCTTTAGAAATGACTAGGAATAATGACAAAAATGGTAATAAGGTTGCCATTACTGGAAATTTTCAAGTTGTCCATACAGGTGCTTTCTTTTTAGGAAAGAACATGCAGTGAATCACAGTTCCTCCCATGAAGCCCTTTGAGGGGAAAAAAAAGTTCAAAGGGAATGTCCCAAGGATAACTCTTGGGGACTACCTTGAACTGATGCTGAGTCAACAGGGGAATTTCTCAAGCATTCTTAAAGCTTAACCCACAGCCACACCTGTCAGCGGTTTCTTTGTCAGAAGCACTTACAAGTAAATTATGCCTAAAGTGTGAGATATCTGCAATTCTTTCTTTCCTTCCTTCCTTCCTTCCTTCCTTCCTTCCTTCCTTCCTTCCTTCCTTCCTTCCTTCCTCCCTTCCTTCCTTCCTTCCTTCTCAACAGGATCTCACTATTTAGTTCAGACTGGCCTTGACCTCACTTTATACCCTGGGCTGACCTTGAATTCCTTCATGGAAATCCTTCTGCTTCAGCCTCTTCAGTGGTGAAATTACAGGTTCATGTCACCATGTCCAGTTTACAATTTATTCTTAAACAACTGTTTTCATTCCTTAAACAGAACTCATTGTAAATAACGGGACTGCATATTTCACTAATTACTAATTTTCTACAAATATAAGCCCTAAAATTTACGTGAAATGATGATAATAATAAATTGTGCATTATAAATGTGTTTTAAAGGATTCTAGCTCATCTGAAATATTCTGCTTAATCCAAGACCAAAGAAAGAATGGATGTGTTATAGTCTCTCTACTCCAGGCAATTTCCCCTTTAAAGGCAGCAACGTGTCATCATTTTTGTCATCTACTACCAAATTCTATTAATGTTGGTTTATTTTGTACTTTTTCTTTTGTTGTGGAAAACAGGATACCAGACTTTTTCAGACTGTGTAAGGAACAAAGCATGCACTCCCGAAAAGGCAGAGAAAGGATTTATTTGGCTACCCTGGCTCAGAGAAGCTCACACTTGGTAACTTCTGCGCCCCGGAAATAGTGTCACAATGGTTTTTACAGAGTTTGTGGTGGGTTAAAAACAAATAAGCTCAAAGTTACTCAAAAAAGGCAGACATAACTTTGGCCATCCCGTCAGCCTCAGTCAAGTGGGGAATCTAACTTAAAACAAGGGAGGTGAGGATAGGCGCCAAAAGTTAGGGAGTGATGTTCCAGTTCGGCTCCAGGAGCAGGAGGAGGAGGAGGAGGAGCAGAAGGGAGGCTCCAGGGGGTGCAGGGAACTGTGAGCCCTCCCTGTTAGCCTGTCAAAGGATAGCCTGGGCTAGAGGAGGGAGCAGGGAGTGTGTGAGGGCAGAAACTGCAGTGATCCACCAAGGCAGAGGATTGGCTTTTAAAATAGACCAATTTCTCTTTCATCTTTACTAAGTCATAGCTGTGCAGATAAATTTTGGGTACACACTGCTCACCAATGTTTGATATGAAATTATAGGGACGCTAGAAATTTCTAACATGAGGTATTTTCCTATTCTATCAGAATCTCCAGGTGAACTATTTTTAAAAGATATATAAAAATATATAAAGATGTCATTTCATAAACATAACAAATCATTATGGAATTTATTAATCTTTGTTCTTTTTTAATTTTAGTTGTTATTAGTACACGTTTGTAGTACATAATGATTAGAGTCATTGTGGGGAGACTGTACATGCACGTAACATATCTTGATTGTTTTACTCCCCTTCCCCCTCCTCTCCCCAAATGAAGCTTTTTTTAGAAAAACTAGATCATGGTCTATGATTTGGTTGGATATCTGCTGGGTCCTCTTATCAGGTGTTGTCTAGAATGAGCAGGAAATGCCTAAAGCGCCTAAACTTTTCCATATAAAGCTCTAAAGAAGGCTGGGTCATCTCTGAAATGTGGCCTTTAGCTGCTCAGAAGCCAGGCTAGGATTGGTCAAATCTCTTGGCAGCAATTAGGGTGCAGTTCTGTAACATCTGCGGAGGGTTGTACACCATACCGTGCTATGACGTCCACGGATGGACAGCAAGCTGCTGCTCCACCACCTCACGCCACTGCTGGGCCAGAACATACAGCTCCCAGGGCTCCTAAACCCAAGGGTATACAAGAACTAAACAACGGGTTTAAAATAAAGGAAGACAAATTATTTGAAGGTGGGGGAAGGGGGAAAAGGGAGGTGGGGGAACAGACATGGTGGACAACTACGCCGAATAAGTAGGGAATCTTTGAGAGTGAGTAGCTCCTGAATGTCTCATCACAGCTTCTTTTATTAGGAGCTTCCCCCTGCCCCACCTCCCAAGGCTCTTGGAATCTGATTGGCTACCTGGCTTGTCCTTCATCCTAACCATGGATTTCTTCTGGCCCTGTGTGGAGGGTAAAATTATGAGTGGGGACCTTAGGGCTAAGTGAAGGACAACTTTTGTGATTCTGTTAATTGTGCTTAATCTCATTACCTAAGAACTTCATTACCTAAGAAGTTCATTACCTAAGAACTTCCAGGTCTTGAGTTCTTTGATTTTCTTCTTACTTTCTTGTGTTTAGCTGCTTTTGTCTTTCTAATTCCTCAAAGTCTAGCTATCTTTGCCCTTTTAATTGCTGGAGTCTGGCTGCAGAGGTCAGAACTGCCTTATTAATTTTTAATAAAGTACAATGAGCCTTCATCCTGTTTTCCCTACCTACAATGCCCCCTCTCTCTTCGGCCCTTATATATTGGGAGTTACTTATAGTTTTTTCGTCTCTTTTCTCCTTCTCTCATCCCCCACCTTTGTTTCCTTTTACTATATCTGTCAGTATGCACACTAGGAAACAGAAACCGCCACGGTACATATTTTAAGCAAAAAGAATTTTAATACAGAACATTATGTGCGAAGCAAGAAGACTTTAATGCAGGACATTATGTGCTTAAACAGTTACTGAAAGTGAAAGAGGATTGGAGGTGGTTGGGCCCCTAGGACTGAGTTGATTGCCTCCACTGGGAAGTTACCATCTGTAAGTTCTCACTAGAACTGTAAATTCTAGAACTTCCTGGAGCTGTTACACTGGCGTTCACACGCTGACACTGAGAAACGGCACTGCTTTTCTTCTAACCTAGCAGTTTTTATTTCTTAAGTTGAAAAGAGTATAGAATATCTTCGTTATTATAAGGACACTAAATATTTAATTTTCTGACCCATTTAACAAACATTAAGTGCTGATTTTGTGTTTGGCACAGTATTTTGTACAGAAGAAAAGCAGAAGATTTTTCTCCTTAGTGAGGAAACAGATTGCAGAAATCATTATAATCAAACAACGGATCGGCAGGAGTAAATGGATGCTATGTGATTTCATAAGATGACTAGCCTATGAAACTGGAAGGCAGGAGGTATTCTAACTGAAAAATAAAGCTCAAGTTAGAATTTTCTAGATGATTTAATAGGTGAAGAAAGAATTACAATTTAGAAAGAAGAAATACATCTCAACTATTCTCAATGAAGAAAAACTGAATATTAGGGGAATAGAGATAAGGGAAAGGGATGAAATCAAAAGGATATACAGGAACGTAAGACAGGTTAGCCGCTGACCTCAGGGATTTTGAAGGTGTGAAATTGTGTGGTAGAAACTACAAGTACTTTGAATACTCAAAGAGAAGTTTCCTCACATTGAAAGAACCCAGCAAGAGTTCTGTGGAATGCATGGAATTGACTAGGGCTGTGTTTGGAAGGACTGCAGAGGCTGCTGAAGATTTGGTGACCAATGTGAGCTACTGTGCAGAGGATACTTTCATGTGGCCCAACTGTTAACAGGGGATACACAGCCCATTTTTTAGTAAGACACATCTTTGCGGTGGCAGAAACTAGGCATGTCACTGGCGCTTGTGGAAAGTTGAAAGTGCCAGGAGTCATGCACAATAGCAAGGCAGATGAATGTAGCAGAAAACACTGTGTCTCACACTTGGTTCAAGTACTGGTGTGGTCTGTAATTAGTGGCTACATCACATAGTTTCTGAGCTCTGGATCTATGGAAGCTACAAGGTGTAGAGTTAATACTTTGCTCTTTGTAGTCTATAAAGCCATTTCCAGCCCTAAATTGCTATGTGTTCTGAAAAGATAGGGACTAGTCGTCTGGTGTGGTGACACTTCCTTGTAGTGACAAATGCCTGCAGCTTGGGCAACTTGAGAGCCTGTCTCTAAATAAAACATAAAAAATGAACTGGGAGGTAGCTATGTGGGAAGGTGCTGGGTTCAATCTTCAGTGCAGTGAGAGTGAAAGAGTGACCTATTGAAAGCGAGTTTTATTGTGCTGCTATTGTTGTTTGACTTTAAAAAGCTACCGATGGCAATGGTAAATTGGGGTTTAGAAGTTTCAGCTCTCCCAGCAAGATGTAGAGAAAGTAATTTAGTCTTCCCAAGCCTACTTCCTTTTTTATAAAGCTGGGATAATACTTGCCTTGCCTACTATATGTTGTTTTCAGGATCGAATGTGATGACTCAATAAAGGGTTGTATATTCCATTAAGTGCTAAAGGAAATATTATAAAGGCAGTAAAGCAGCAGACCTTACAGTAATCTTGTGTGAGGAGAGACAAGGGCACAGAACCCGTACCTGAGAAAACAGAGAGTAACAAACATAGCAGAAGACATTTTGAATAAAATATGGATAAAAATTAGTGGCTAATTCTAGCAGAGGGTGAAGTAGAGAGAGAAACAAGCTGCTAACAGTGATTATGGAGATCATCAATATTTATTTAAAATCTCTGTGCTGGGGAATGTCAAATTTTAAAGATGCAAATAGATAGTAGGATAAAAGAATTTTTTTATTATGGATCAAAAGCAAGCCAAAATAAAATTTTGCCTTGTGAATTTTAGGAGGCCTATGGAAAGAGAATCAGGTCTCAGGAAGCTATTTGCATCTCTGCATTCTTCACTAATATTTTTATGTAATATACTTAAGATGATGAAATGTGATTATATGTCTACTCTGGAAAGGATGCACACAAAAAAAGATAAACGATGAAGCGGTTAAATTTTATCAGCTCATTGCTTGGCACCTCATAAATAAAGCCAGGAAACCAGAAGTGCAAAAATGTATTTATGGAAATCATAATGAGCTCTGAATATAAAATTCTGAGACAAGTCTCTGCTCTAGGCCCCTGCAATTGCTACCATAAAGGGAGCATTTCAGACATCATGCTCTGCAACATCATTCTTTCCTCAGGAATTCCTCCAGTCCTTGATGCATAGCCGGAGGAACACAGACCTTTGGAGGTTGTATTTTATGGGTTGCTATGGAATTGTCTAAATATTATGAACAAGGTAGTAGTATATGATATGCAACAGAATTAGAACAACTAGAAATCCTTTTCATACCCTTGAAACATAAGCTTCTAGCTGGGAAGAATGGTGTGAATTTTTTAAATAAATGAATTATCTTTTTGCATGGTTAGATTCTGAATAGAGAGCGATATGAAGAGTCTGGAACTTCAAAAGAGGATTTCCTCCAGGAAGGAGCTTACAGACCCTGACAAAGAAGTGTACAAGCAGGCCAGGGAAGATCCATTGAGGGGTAGGAAGAATTAACCTGGTAGCTTCAGGGATTTAAATTCTAATATTGGTGTTACAAATAAAACTGCTTTAAAATCTCACCCCAAATATGTGGTTAGCACTGAACAAGTCAAGACAATCTTAGGTTCCAGCAAGTCACCCAAAGCAAAAAAATCTGTCTCCAACTGGGTTTCATGCTGGTAGACCCCAAACTCATAGCTGCTCAGGGTTACATCTTTGACTCTTTCTCAGAATTCAAAAATTGAATTCAATAACTTAGTTATAAGTTTTAATTCAGAACTTACCCACCATAAACTGCTGCTTCTCCCTGCTTATACCTAAGGCAAGTTTCACTTAAATGAGAAACAGTGTTCTCTGCACATATCTTTTAAATAACAGTTCTGCGAATGCTGTTTTCTTCTGTAGATCAAGCTAGCAAGTTTCTTCTCTGAATGAACATTTCTAATTTGTCAATTCAAAACACAACAAGCCCACGTCACAAGCAGCGCCCAGAGAACAGGAACTAGCTGCAGCTGGGCTCTGTGGCTTTTCTTGTTTTCTTTCTTTTTCTTCCCCTTCTGCAAACACTTGCTACTGAGTATTCATTTTTTAATTAAAGAGGGAAAAACATTTCTCACAAGGCCTTTTACCTCTACCAAGAGATTCAGATTTAAAAGTTGAACATTTGTAAAGGATGGCATTTCACTTTGCAAAGCATAGGGAAATCCATTTGTCTCTAAGTTTTACTGACAGTGGAAGGTATTCACCCCGTGTTGACTCCCTGTGTTCTCACCTACCCTGTTTGTGAAGAGAGGAAGATCATCTTCCTTTTTTTTGTTTTATTTTTTCATTGATTTTTCTTATTTACATCAGTTCTTTTAACATACACCACCACCTCCATATTATTGTGTGAAATACTCCTGTAGAAGGCTAGGAGGTCTGGACAAAAATATACTAAATAAGGGAAGTTTCTGAAAATATCTGATAAATAAAACAGATAAACTATCTCTTGAATGAAACATTCTCCAAGGATCATTTTCAGAAATGAAAGTGGCCAGTATTCCTTTTCTTCTTTTGAGGTCTTGGTGCATAATGAAAGGAGCTCCGCAGAACAGGTTCAAAGTTCATCAACAGTCCAGACTAAACATAACAGACTTAGGAACAAATTACATTTTGTGATAATCTTGGTATAATCTCATATCATATATTGGTTGAAGTAATTGGTGCATTAATGTAGTCTTGAAAAAGGTTTTGCTATAGAGATTCTAGCTATATTCCACGTAAGAAATGCTTTATGTTCATGAAGTATGTATTTTTTTTCCCAAATATCAAATAGAGGATGGGAATGTAATGGACAAGTATGAAAAATAATTTTATTTATGAACCAGTGAGAAGTTTTTACCTTTCTCCCATGAAATAAAAACCTAAAGAGTTAACATTAAATGTTTCAAATATCTAACATGAAACATAATTGCATTAAGAGATATTAGTGGTGGGAGTGTGGTCAAAGGTAAACTGTTATCAGTAAACAGATTAAAAACCAACAGAGTCCTGTAGTGCATCTCTGTGGGCTTCCTGCCTTTTGCTCAGCTCAGTGAGACATAAATTCTACTGAGTGGACAAAAACTGCCTCATCTTTGGTGTCTCTAGGATGTTGAATTTCTGCAGAAGGAAGTAGGTTAATCAACTGTGTCATCTATGAGTGACATAAATGTGACACGTAGGTAACTGATACTTTGCATGCTTCATCAAATGACAGTGTGCATGGTGTCGCTTAGTTCTGAGGGGAGATGTGATGTTTCACCTTATCCTCTAGGCAAAGCTTTCTTTTCTTTCCTTGGTTGAATACTTCACATAGTTATTCAAGATGCAAGGATGACAAAGTATAAAAATAAATGTAGCTCTCTCTTGCAGTCTGTAAAGTAATGGATTCTGTGCCTTGGTTGTCAACTAGGGATAATTTTGACCCTCAAGTAACATCTAACAACTTTGGAAGACATGTTGGATTATTGTGATTGCAGGTGATGGAGTGAGAAGGGGCCAAGAAAAAAAAAGTAATATGCTGCAAGGTGTTGGGTGGCTTTCACAGCAAGAAACCAGCCAGCCTGGGTGTCAGTAGGGCCAAGGTTGAGAAATGATCTTTTATAAAAATTTTCAGAAAGAACAAACTAACAAGTACAGATGATATAATCCTTAAGTACTGTGTCCTTTTATGGTTAGAAAGCTAGTGTTTTTCTATACGCTTTTAGAATTTTGGTATAAAACAGCTATGTTACAGACAATTTGAATTTGGGGGACATGATTATATTTTTAAATACATGAAAAGTCGAAAAGGAGACTTTTCTTCTGTTTATGTGTGAGAATCAATTCATTTTTTTCCCATCCATTTATAAATCCCCAAATAGAGGCTATCTTCAACCCTGGGAATAAGTTAAATGAAAAATGTAGGAAAAAAAGTTCTAGTTCACATTTATATTATAAACACTGTAGACATTATTTTTTGTTTGTTTGTTTGTTTTTCTCCGGTACCGGGAACCGAACTCACGACCTTGCGCTTGCCAGGCAGGCGCTTTGCCGCTGAGCTAAATCCCCAGCCCCAGTAGACATTATTATAGCTCTTATTATGCTGAGTTATTTTGTAGTAACACATCTGAATTTTTTGTGTTTTGTTGGCATGTGGGAGTGGCGTGAGATACCTAAGTTCATAGTTAAATATCATTGCACTTCTAATTACAGTAAGCAGTGGAGATCTGTTTTCATTTTGGATCCCAACTAGGAAAATTCTTTTCTGAGCCATAGCTCTCACTGTTATGGGAAGCAGGAAAAAGGAGAGTTGGACCACTGGAAAGAATATGGACCCAGTTTACTCCATTAGAAAAACAAAGTGGTACTTTATTACTTAGCCATAGCCAGCAGCTCATACTGCAATAAAATAAAATGAGCTGATAAATATATCAGTCCCTAATTGGAATCAGCATATATATGTATGTATATGCACCTTTTATCCAGTTAGGTGTAAAAATGGTGTTGTATGTCAACAAACTATAGTAATGCTGACCCTTTATCATTACAATTCCTGAGTATCAATCCTGTCCTAAAAAAACATTCCCAAATAATTTCTGAGCTCCTCAAACTGATTCCATACCTGTATTCCCTTTGTAGTGCTCTTCTCCTCCTCTCTTATATATTGTTCCTCCTGATTTGTATTTATTGTCTTTGCACCTTGGAACATTTATCTCCTGATGGTCACTCATTTGACAGGAACTTGCAAAGGGAACTAGGTCCAGATTTTTTCAAAGCTGCTAGTGACTGCTGTACTTAGATTCCTAGGTCTGGTTCTAAATCGTCAGAGAAAATGTTCTTTTCAATTTTCTGCAATTTGTTGACCCATAGGCCTTCCCACAGCACCAAAATCTAGAAATGCATGATGTCTTTGTAAAGGTGGCTACTTCTGTTCTGTTTCTCATTCCTAAAATGAATAGAAATCCCAGCTCCTTCTCCACATATAAGCAGAAGTCCAAATACATGATATTCATTCCTTTTCTTTTCTTTTTCCCCACTGACAAAAATAATGAGCAGCCTCAGCCCAACCCACTAGTTTATTCTCCTAATCCATAAATTTATTATTACCCAAAATAGTTTTCTGCTTGTAGATTAATGACAACATAAATGTAATAGAATATTTTCTTTGCATTTGTGTATCAGAAGATTATAAAGAATAGTCGTTCCAAAATCAAATTGAAAAGTCTACGACTGGAAGATATTTGAAAGAGTTACCCTGAAATCTTCTGAATTACCTTTCAAATTCTTTAGTGTTCACTTTCAGCCAAGGCATGCTATTAAATGAGGAGAAAATTCTTTTTTAATAAAAGAGCAGACTAAGAATATGATAGTAGAGATGGCATTAGCCAAGAACATTGTGGAATATAAAGAAGAATTTTGATTAACCTAGAACTTTTGAATACATTGGGTCAGTTGAGTCTTTCATTTAGGTGCACTTGAGAACTGAGGCCTTTCTGATTAATTTTAAATTTATAATCAGCATGACCACTCACTTGAGCACCAGACTTCTGTGTCCCATTACCAGTTTACCACCCCAACTTGAAGATGTAAGAAAAATCCAAACTTCTGATTTGATAATTGAACTCCTGATCCTCCCCCTTCACCAGCACACTTTTTCTGACCCTGTCCCACACTTTTTTGTCTAGGCTTGTGGAAATTCTGGTTTTTCTGTTCTTCAGGACAAAACTTTTGGGATTGTTTATTCCTACTGAAGTTTCTCTTTTCCTACATCAAACCTATTGCCAGTCTTATGAGTTCCAGAGACTAAAACTTTCAATTACCTCCATCAAATTGTCCCTGGATAAGGGCACCAGCATCTCCTACCAGGCTTATTCCAATGGCCATCTAACTAATCTCCTGCATTTACTTTGTGTGTCTTGACTAAATTGAACACAGATCCTGTAAGTTAGGTTACTGGAAAATTCGCCAGTGGTAGTCCATTTCACTCACAGTGAAAGTCAGAGTTCTTACAAGGGTCTAGAAGGTTCTTCAAATTATTTTATTCTGCTCCATTGCCTTTTACACTGAATCTCATCTCCTGGAAAGACTCCTTTATGGGTGTGTGACTTGTACAGTCACATTAAGCCCTGTGTTCAGAAGGTTCCCATATGTGGTTTCTTACTGAAATTCTTAATAATTTTGAAAAGGAGCCTTCACTTTTTTTTTTTTTTTTTTGTAGTGAGCCCTGTAAACTATTTAGTTAGAAATCTTCTCCGCATCTTTTACCCTCAAGCTGACTTCCTCACACTTTTGCAAACATTCCAGACACTCTTCCTCCGCAAGCCTGTGAATTTGCTATTTCCTCTATCTGGCTGTCTCTTTCCCAGAGAGCTCACATGACTCACACATGACTTCAAGTTTTGTCCTAACTTTTCAACGAGACTTACTCTGCCCACTCTATTCATATTGCAGACTCTCTATTCTTTTTATATTGATGTACTTTTTCCTCATTAAATTTAGGATTTTCTTACATTACATTAAAAAATTACATTAAATTTTTTTCTTCTTTTCATCTTAATTGTGCATTACCTATATTTCTCCTTGAATAAAGTAAGCTTCATGAAGGCAAGCATCTTTATTTGTTTATATACTGCTATAAGCTATATGCATGATTGATAGAGGGTGCTTAATGAATTTTTTTTTGAATACATAAACATTGAAAATTGAGGGGCTGGGGATTTAGCTCAGTGGCAAAAGCGCCTGCCTGGCAAGTGCAAGGTCGTGAGATCGGTTCCCGGTACTGGAGAAAAAAACAAAAAAAAACAAAAAAAACCAAAAAACAAAAAAAAAAGAAAATTGATATAAAAATCTAGATGTAGAGTTAATTACATATAATATGGATTAGTACACACACATATATCATCATTATAGAATGTGGGTAACTTAATTCAGAATAAATTATTTTGTTATGTCCATGTGCTATGTGTTTTACTCTATTTCAAAAAGTAACAGATCAGGATCCTCCAAATGCCTCTAAAATATGGTAAAATTCCAGGTTATTCAAAATATTCAATTTAGTTCAACTTTGAAATTTTGGGGCCCAAACATCATTGCTTTTTCTACATAAGGAAAAAGAACATAGTGAAATGTGCTTCCTCAATAAAAGCAAACTATTTATGTATCTACCCCTAGTCCCCACAAACATAATCAATATAACACAGAGCTTTCTGGTTCGTAAAATGGAAACTTGCAGTTTGTGATGGCCAAATCAGAACTGACTGGAAGCGGAAGTTGTGAGCCAGTTCTGACTTAGTTTTTATCAAGTTTCATTTCCTTTAAATGAGGCTCCAAACATGTGGCTTTCCTCTTATCATATGCTTCAGAGTGAGACTTTTTATGATACACCAGCACATCTTGTCTTGTCTGAGCCCTTGCACAAATGTTTATCTGTAAAGAGGTGACAGATCATTTGTCTGTCTCAACCTTTCCCTCTGGGCATTATTTTTGTTTTTCTTTGAATTATGTTACATGTCTTATTTTTTGAGCTTTTATTAATAAGGTGGTGATCTTGCTTCTCATTTTGCTGAAAAGGTAGCAGCAATTCAAGAAGAGTTTCTGCAGATTCCCACTACCTCATCCATCCAAACTCCGGGCTCTGTGGCCACCTATTCTTTCTTTCCTTTTCCTAAGGATGAATTGTTCACTGCTAGAGCCCGCAGTCATTTCTTCCCTTTCAGGAAAGCTAGAGTTCCAGTAGTTCTTGTCTCTCAGCAATTTTTCTTTTGCCAACCTGATCTTTCCAGTCTGCAGTTGAATGTACTTTGTCTTCTTTAATTTTTTTAAAACTGGGCATGGTGCACACTTTGATTCCAGCACTCTGAGAGGCTGTGGAAGGAGAATCGAAAGTTTGAGATCAGCATAGGTAATTTAGCTGTCTCAATATTTACAAGAAGGACCAAAGATGTACCTCAGTGTGAAGATCTGGTGTTCAATCTCTGGTAGTACCAAAAAAAAAAAAAAAAAAAAAAAAAAAAAAAAAAAAAAAAAAAATTTCTTGATCTCATTACTCCCTTTTACCCACTTCAGGCTATTTTCTGTTATGGTAAATCTCCATTAAAGAGCCAACTATACATGCTCTCTCCAATAGTAAATAAAGTAGATTAATTTCATTCTGAGTTAAGATATTGTTTTCAACATTCCACAGGAAGTATCCTCCTCTACTGTATGTTAAGGATTTCTGTCATTAAAATGAACAACAATGCTCAAGTCTATCTTACCTGACCTATCAGTAGAGTCAGACACAATTCAGTATTACTTCTTCCTTTAATATGTTTTTCACGTGTCTTTCAGGACAGACCTGGTTTTTCTCTACTTCTCTGGCCATTCCTTTTCATTTTCTGTTCCTGGTTCCTCATCATCAGCTGATTTAATGTTGGCATGACCCAAAATGCAGTCCTCAAATCTGTCTTCTTTTCTCATTTAATTCATGACTGATATTTTCATCTTATAATTTTAGATCATCCTTATGCTGAAAACCCCCTAAATTTATATCTCTATCTGAATCTGTCTCTCTTTAACTCAAATTTTAAGTATCTTTACTTCAGTGCTTAATTGATCTCTCAAAGTTAAGATCTCTATATGTATTTTCATCATTTCTTACTTGCTTTTGCATAATTCTATTCAATTTCCATGGATGTATGAGGTTGTGCTCAGGACACAATCTTTAGAGTCAATCTTGATATCTCTCACATGTAGTCTGCTGTACATCCTGTTATCATCTTCAAATATTTTCAGAAATTATGATTCCTTCTTATTACTTCTATTGCTACTAAATTGGTCTAAGCCATATTATGCTTTGCTTTGGTTATATCACTGACCTCTTAGCTAGTCTTTCTTTTTATATTTTCTATTATATACTTCATTTTTAGTCTATTCTTATATAACAGCCAGAGAGATTCTTTTTTAAATAAAGAGACTGATCATTTTTTCCTTGCTCAAAATCTTCTGTTGACTTTCCTTTTTCTTATAGCAAACCCAAAGTCCTACAGGGCTCTAAGCATTCTGACATTCTGTCATTTCTCTGACTGTATCTCCTTTTTACATGTTTCATTCTACCCATACACATTTCATTCTGCCTCTGCTCTTTCTTGACCATGACCAGTGTTATAGTCCATCTTCTGTAGCTGTAACCTAATATTTGTGACTGGATGATCTACAAAGAGGTCATTTAGGTCACAGTTTTAGAAGTGTAGAGCATACACTGGCATCTGCTCATCTTCTGGTGATAGCTTCATAATGTGTCATGATATGGCAGAGGGCACCACATTCATTAGCACAAGCAAGCCCAAGAGATCTTGCACATATAACAGCAATTACCTATCAATCTACTTATCCACTAATCTACCTACAGGTCTTATACTGAAGAAGAGGGATGTTCAGACTGTCCTCACTCAGGATGTGGAATATAATTGAAGGGCTAAGGAAAAGGTAGGAAATAGTTTATGTTACATTACAGCCTACATTCCTAAGATTGAATCTTCTCCAAATGTGCAAATATCCTAATTTTCAGGCACAACAGTATAATTTTCTTTTCTAAAGTATGACAATGGTAGATGTAGAAGGGGGCACATAGGAAATGCATGAATGACCTATCTGTCTCCTGGATTCCTTTATGTCATATCTGATTTATTATGTGTCAATTTATTTGTGTATGTTCATCTTTGTGCATGTGCCTCATGTTTAAATGGATTTCAAGCTACTAGAGGAGGAGAGTGAATCTTGAGAAATATGTAGTCATGGAAGCTGGCATCTGCTTTTCCTCATGACTACTCATCCCAGGTCAGAAGTAAATGGCATGGAACTCTTATTAAAGTGACTAATAGAGATGTTTTTTAGTTCCTGGAATCTACTTGGAGATCAGGCTGATTTATGCTTTTGAAATTTATAGATAACTTTCTTTAGGATACCTATACTCTATTTAAAGTGTATAGAGAAGGCTAAATTCATTTATTTTATAATTAAATGATTCACCTAGTACTGAAACATTGAAAAATATAGTGAGTAGAGCTCACTGTTTTCTAGAAATCCCAGGGAGAAGGCCATATATGACCCTGGTAGGTTCTCTGATTACTATGGCAACCATGGAGGTTGGTCATGTGAAAGTGAATCAAATGATTGATACTTCATCTTTGTCTGTCATAGTTTTGTGATCAGGCTGATTACTAATGTGTAGGCATTATCATTTGCTGCTTCTTTATGCAGTTTCTTTTTACTGAAGTTTGTTTTAATCTATTTGTATTGCTAAATCAGGGTACTATACACTAAGTAATTTGTAAACTATAGAAATGTATTCCTCACAGATTCAGAGGCTGGAAAGTGAAAGGTCAAGGGGTGAGTTCAGTTTTCTGGTGTGGGATCCTCTCTGTTTCTCAGGATCATCACATGGCTTTATTTTCTGTAGAGGAGAAACTCTGTGCCTCACATGGCAGAAAGTGGAAGGACAAAAGAGCCTCCTTCTGTCAAGATTTGAAAAGGGCACCACGTCCAGTTTTGGGAAGTGGAGTCCTCATGACTCGATGACTTCCCATATACTACATTTGCCAATATTCTGGTGTTGGGAACTAAGTTTCCATGTAAGTTTTGGAGGGATAAAATCATTTGGATTACAGTTTTAGGCCTTTTGGCTCTGTGCTCTGCAGATGTTGATAATACATTAATTAATAGTTCAGTAGTTCAATATCCAGGTTTAGCTACTATTTATGTGAGTTATACTTGCATTTAGATGTAATATATTGCTTATATAAATAGATATCATTATGACAAAACTTTATCAGTTTTAGTCATGTCATCAGAGATTAAACTGATAATTGTGTAAGATCAAGACAATTCATTAAAGCAGAGTAAATACTAATACATACTGTAAGTATCTTGTAGCTTACTAAGAAAATGACTTATTCATATTCAGTTGGTAATTTGTTTTATTTGAAAATTCTTTATTAGTTTCCATTATATTTCAGAAATTCTTCTAGATATCAGAATACAGTGAAAGAACAAACAGATCAAAGACCTGATGTCATAGAAATTAATGTTCTAGAGGTGATGGAGGTCAAGACAATAAACAAATAGTTAAATGAATCATATAATTCCTCATAATGATATACGAGCCATGAGAAAAAAATAATAGAATACAATGCTGGAGTACAAGGGAAGAGTTTTTGGGAAAGTCTCTCAGAACATGTAAAATTTGAATAGAGACCTGAAAGAAATTAAAATGCAAGTATATATCACATTAGAGAAGTGGACAGTACAGAAGAAGTAGCAGCTCCAAAGGCCCTGTGTCAAGAGATGAAGAAATAATGAATGGTAATGAAAAGAATGGTAGGGTTAATATATTGGTTATCACTAGAGTCATCTGATGGAAAGTCTTGTAGACTGACTAAAAAGTTAGGGTAATATTCTGAGTGATGTGGGAAACTACTATGTTTCCAAAATAGAAAAGCAATAGCCTTTTATTTATATTTAAAAAATCCCATTGCAATGGAGAATGGATGTGGGAGAAAGGAGTACAAAAATAGAGGTAAACCACATAAGAGGCTGACGGGAAAAGCCGATGGTGCTTGGATGAAATCTAGGATGTTAGATAAAATGGAGGTAGTATTAGGCATCAGATTCACCATAAATTTTGGGTACTGTGTTAGTCACTTTCCCATTTCTGGGGCAAAACATCCAACATATGCTATTTAAAGGAGGAGTGGTTTATTTTAGCTTATGGTTTCAGTTCATGTAGGGATAACTGGCTCCAAAACAGAAATAGTATGGTAGAAAGGTCACATCAGGCAGCTAAGTAGCAGAAATAGAAGGAAGCATAAAGGAGGGAGATATGCTTTTCCAAAGGCACCCTCCACATGACACACCTCTTCCTACTAGGCCCCTCCTCCCCTAAGCACATTTTCCTAGAAACTCACTAATGGATTATTGAGTATGCTTTGAGCAAATCATCTTCCAAAAGCCTCTATTTCTGAACCCATGAGAATTTTAGACAGTGTTCTAGATCTAAACCATAATATGTAAAGAGTAGCTATGAATTACTAAAGGAGTTGACAGAGAATGTGAGAAAAAAAGAGCTATGAAAGATGACTTTTGGACAGTGAACAGGAAAATAAAGTTAGCACTAATTGACATGGTGAAGACTGAGAGGAAAGTTGGTTTGGGTAGGATAGGGATCAAGAGCTCAGTCTGAGAAATGTTACCTTTGAAAAGCCTATTAAGTACCCCAGTGAAGATACTGAGTAGGGTTGGATACAAGGACCTGAATTTTGGAAACAGATGAGGGCTAAATATATGAACTTGGAAGATAAATCCAAGTATACAAGACTGGGAATACCTATCCCATGGGTAAGGATAAAGAAGAAAAGAACTTCCATACTGAGAGGCTGGGAAGAAATGCAGTAACCAGAGAACTGGGAGACAGCGAATCAGGGGCTGGTGAGGGAGATCCCTAAGGATCTAAATGAAGAAAGTAGGTATTTTCCTAAGGAAAGATTTGTCATTCCTTTTCTTTTCTGATGTGTTGACTGAACCTGACAAATTAAGAAAGAGAAGGAATGATGATTAGCCCCTAGAATTTGAAACATAAAGTCTATAGAAAATCACTGGTAAGGTATGGTAACATGTTTATGTCTCTAACATATCCTGTTCTTTCTTTATCCTGATTCTCCACTGTCTGCTAAGACTTTCTTGTCTTTTTCAGTAGTCAAAATCCTATGATCTAAATTGCAGCAATTAATCCTTTCCACAAGCTGTGTTATCTTTCTAAGTATATTATGAGGGCTTCTTTTTCATTATTTCTTACAATTCAGAATTCAGACTGTTCATTCCTTGTTACACTGTCAAACATTGCTACATTCTCTATGATGCATGTGTTAGAAATTATAGGTCAATTTTTGAAAACAAAATTCAGTTTATCTTTTCCTAGTAATGTTGTATTTCAACTGTACTTAATATGTCCACTTGACAGTGTCGTTTCAAATTATTGTTTATTGTCTGGGGTCTTAATATTTCAGAAATATCATTTTCTCAAGTAGGGTTAGACTGGTGTCTGAGTGCATCAAAAGTATTCCAGGTTAATTAGTGATGCAAATAATATTTCCTTAGGAAAGTTCGCTTGCCTTCCTTTCTGTATGTAAGTTACCAGATTGTCTATGTGGTCACTGATTACTCAGTGGGAAAATTAAACAGTATAGTTCTTCAAATATGGGAGAAGGAAGCACCTTTAGAAAGGGAAGGAGGTAAATGAGGTGATGTGAGGGGGAATCACACTTTTTACCGGCGCACTTTCACCCTCAGCTGACTAGAAATAGGAGGAACTGGGAAAATCCTACATATTCTTTGATAGTTGGTGGAATTTTTAACATGAATTTTAGAGTTTATACTTCATATTTTGTTTCTTTTTGACAATTCTCAGGGGAGTGAAGGTAAAATAAAAATGTCCATTGTTTTCTTGGCTGACATTATTGAGAAATAAAATTTTTTTCAGCATAAGATAAAATAGTACATTTTGCTTGGTCCTCTTATAGCAACGTATATTGATCATTCTTATTTAATTAACTCAGGTTACAGTTTAAATACTTTGTACTTTACTTTCTATGAGGCTAAATCATAAAATCCAGTTCAAGTCAAATGCAATCTGACCCTAGGTTAAGACAAGAGTGAAAAATTAGACATTGAGGTACAAAAACACTTAGCAAAGTTTCTTAATGTCTGCGTCAAAGTGGGAAACATGTAGAGGATGGCACTGAAGTGTGTATGTGCTTTCATCCTAAGTCAGCCTTTCTGGTACAAGTAGTGGCGTATTTCCCTTCTGAGGCTAGAACTGTTTCAAGAGAAGGCCATTCTTGTAAATGAAAGCTTATTTACATTTGGCTGGAGTGAGAGAACAAGGCCCAAAGAAAGAGAGCAGAATTTCTCAATTATGAGCTTAAAATGACTCTGATCACCTTTCCGGGATCAGTTTTCCCAAGACTGGTTGAAATGAGGCCTGTGCATTCTTGTGTTTCATCCATCTGTACTCTGCACCATCTCCATCCGTCTTCCCCAGGTCTCTGTAGTTGAACATGTTGGGCAAGACTCTGCTGCATAAATATTTCCCTGATTATAACTTCAGAATATCACTCTGTGTCAGAGCTAAATGTTCTGACTGAGGCTCTTTTATAAGTCTCACAGAATGCACAGGACTCTGCCCTCACTTTCCATTCACAGGGGATACCATAGCTCAAGAACTGGCATTTTCCTTAATCTCCAGTACTTGAACTTGTCAGCCTTTTTGTTATATCCATCTGTTTTGGCAAGAGATGGTGTGTTAATTTTAGTTTGGAGTCTATCCGTCTATCTATCTATCTATCTATGTATCTATCATCTATCTATCATCATCTATCTATTATCTATCATCTACCCATCAATCTATCTATCATCTATCTATCTCTTATTACTTAGCTTATATAGTGAGTTCCTCATTAGGAAATATGAACTCAGTTTATACTTCACGTAACACGTAGCTCAGTGCTAATCCAGCATTTTTCACATTAAAAAAATTTTAAAAAAAGAACAACAAAAAATACAGAATTTCAAAACAAAATAATAGGAGATTAACAATGCTTAATATATTATTGTTACCTTCAAAGTTGTTCAGATTAGAAGACATAGGCTTATAACTGATTACACCAAATGACCTGAGATACTTGTTACAAAGTATATTTCAGGGCCCCTGCCCAAGACTGCAATTCCAGGATGAGGTCCAAGAACAGTATTATTTTGTTTTCAAATGATTTCTCTCTGGGGATCATGACTATACTTTGAAAAATACTACAGTCACTAACAAGAGTTCAAAAGCTACTTCTTTTTTTAAGACAATGCTTTACTAGTACGTTTGCAATTTATATAGTTTATAGTCCTCTTGTACCATATGGTATTTATACTTGTGTGTCTGGTTTATTTCACTTACCACTGTTTTCCAGGTGCATCCATTTTCTGAAAAATGTGTCAAATATGTCAGTTTTTATAGTCAAGTAATATTCCATTATATATATATATATATATATCTCACATTTTCTTTATTCAATCATCTATTGATAGGTATACAGGCTGCTTCCAGGATTTAGGTATTATGAGTTGTGCTGCTCTAAGCATTGCTAGAGTATGATGATTTAAGTTCTTTGGGGAAGAAACCTAGGAGGGAGATGGCTGGGTCATGTGGAATTTCTAATTTCAGTTCTCTGAGAAATGTCCATACTGATTTCTATAACGATTGTACTCATTTACATCCCCTCTAACAATGCAGGAGAATTCCTTTCACCACACCCATGTCAGCATTTGTTATTGTCTAATTTAGTAATGATTGCTTTTCTTTCTAGAGAAAGATGGAATCTTAGTGTTGTTTTAATTTTCATTTCTCTAATAGCCAGAGATGGTGAACATTTTTTCATATATTGACCATTTGTATTTCTTCCTTTCTGAAGTGTCTGCTCATTTCTCTTGCCCACTTCTGGACTGGGTGTCTAATTTTAGGTGGTTTTTCTTTTTTTTAGTTCTTTGAATATTCTAGATATTGGTTTTCTATCTAAGGAGTAGCTGACAAACATACTCCCATTCTGTAGCTTGTCTCATCACTCTTCTGATTGATTCTTTTGCTGTACAGAACCTTTTTGGTGTGATATAATCCCATTTGTTGATTCTTGGTACTATTTCTTGTGCAATTGAGGTTTTGATTAGAAAATCTCTATAGCAATATCTTCAAATGTTTTACCTATTTTATCTTCCAGAAGGTTTAATGTTTCTGTCTTAATGTTTAGATTTTTGATCCATTTTGATTTTCATTTAATCTATGGTGAGAGATAAGGGTCTAGTTTCATTCTTCTGCAAACAGGTAACCAGTTTTCCCAACACCACTTGTTGAATAGGCTATTGTTCTTTCGATATATGCTTTTGGCCCCTTTGTAAAAATCAAATAGTTGAATATGTGTAGGTAGGTTTCTGTACCCTCAGTTATGTTTCAGTGAACCACGAGACTGCTTTTGTTCCAGTAAAATGCTGTTTTTACTACTACTGTTTTGTAGTATAGCTTAAAGTCAGGTATGGGTATGCCACGTGCTTTGTTCTTATTTCCCAAAATTACTTTTGCTTTGCCGGGTCTTTTCTGACTCCATATGTATTTTAGGATTGTTTTCTGTAGATTTGTAAAGTATACTGTTAGTATTTTGATTTGGACTGCATTGAATCTTTATAACAGTTTTGGAAGTATGACCATTTTGACAATATTAGTTCTGCTTATTCAGGAGCAGGAGACATCTTCCCATTTTCTAATGTCCTTTGCCATCTCCTTGTTTAGAATACTGTAGTTTTTTTTTTTTTTTTTTCTGGTAGAGGTCTTTCACTTTCTTGATTGGGTTAATTCCTGGGTATTTCGTTTTTCTTGAAGCGACTGCAAATGGTATTGTTTTCATAATTTCTTTCTCATCTCATTCCTCATTGCTGCACACAAATACTAGTGATTTTTGGGTGTTGATCTTGTATCTTGCTACTTTGCTGAAGTTGGTAATTAATTCTAAGAGTATTTTGGTAGAGTTCTTTGAGTCTTCTATGTAGAGTTTCATGTCATCTGCAAATAATGATAATTTGAATTCTTCCTCCCTTATATATATATCCCTTTTATTTCTTTCTTTCATTTGCCTAATTGCTCTGGCTAATGTTTCAAGTACTATATTAAATAGGGGAGGTGGTAGTGGACATTCTTGTCCTGTCAGGAGCTGAAGTCTCCCAAACCCCTGGAGAAGTGAATGGTGAAGGATAAAATAAAAGATCAAGGTAATGTGG
>NW_004955406.1:29981485-29988765 GCF_000276665.1 Chinchilla lanigera | reverse complement strand
TTTTTTTTTTGTTTTTTTTTTGTTTTTTTTTACATTTTTCTCTCAATTTTATTGATTTTTCCACTCTCATTTTTATAATTTCCCACCTTAATTTTAGTTTGGGGATGTTTTGTTGTTATTTCTCAAGTATCTTAAGACTTCTCAGAATGTTAAGTATTTGAACTTGCTCTGTTTTCCTAGCATGAGCATTGCTTGTGATGATTTTCCTCTTAGGACTGGTTTCATAATATCCCAGAGGACTGTACAAAGTTATATAGTTATTTTTATTAACTTCCAGAGAAAAAGAAAAAAGGAAAAAGAAAGTTTTTTTTTTTTTGTTTTTTTTTTTTTTTTTTAAGTCCTATGGTCTGTGGTACAGGAAGTAGGAAGTAGGAGGGAGCAAAGAATTCTATCGATGCTAAAGGTGTGTTGTTATATATCTAGAAAGAAATAACCAGGAAAACTGAGTATAAAATTAGCAGTGGAAAATGAGGATAGGAAAAGATTCCATGATAATATAAGTATTAGAGAAAAAGTTTAAGGGAGACAATTAGAAAGTTGGAGTGGAAAGAAAAGCAAAATTGTGAATAAATAAAACATAGGAGAAAGAGGTCAGGTGAAGAGATACAGATAAAAGTCGGAGGGTTATAAATGGACCACAGAGAATTCTCATACCCTCTATAACTATATGGGGAAGGGGAAAAAGGCATGAGTAAGCTAAGCACAGATACAAACATGCTTATAAAAAAAAAGTGTAAATGATGGAGTAAAAGTGTGAGGAGAAATGTACAGATGGAGGAAAATGGCAAAGAGTTAAAAAAACTTCAAAAAACATAGTGCTGCTGGGCCTGCAGGTCTGTGTAGAGCCATGGACATGGGTCTCCCTTACACAGGATGGGTTTTTTTAAAGTTGTCAAGAATAAGGCCTACTTTAAGAGATACCAAGTGAAGTTTAGAAGAAGATGAGAGGGCAAAACTGATTACTATGCCCAGAACCGCTTGGTGATGCAGGACAAAAATAAGTACCACACACCTAAATACAGGATGATAGATCATGTCACTAATAGTGATATCATTTGGCTGATTGCTTAAGCCCGTATCAGTGGGGATATGATAGTCTGAGCAGCATATGCACATGAACTATCAAAATATGGTGTGAAAGTTGGCAGAACAAATTATGCTGCAGCATATTGTACTGGCCTGCTGCTGGCCCACAGGCTTCTCAGTAGGTTTGGCATGGGTAAGATCTGTGAAGCCCAGGTGGAGCTGACTGGAGATGAATACAAGTGGAAAGCACTGACAGTAAACCTGGTGCCTTCACCTGCTATTTGGATGCAGGTCCTGCCAGAACTACAATGGGCAATGAAGTTTTGGAGCCCTAAAGGGTGCTGTGGATGGGAGCTTGTCTATCCCTCACAGTACCACACGAGTCCCTGGTTATGATTCTGAAAGCAAGTTCAATGCAGAAGTACATCGGAAGCACATCATGGGTCAGAAGGTTGCAGATTATATGCATTACCTCAAGGAAGAAGATGAAGATGCTTACAAGAAACAGTTCTCTCAGTACATGAAGAACAATGTAACTCCAGACATGATGGAGGAGATGTATAAAAAAGCTGATGCTGCTATGTGAGGGAATCCAGTCTATGAAAAGAAGCCTAAGAGGGAAGTTAAAAAGAAGAGGTGGAACCGTCCTAAAATGTCTCTTGCCCAGAAGAAAGATCAGGTGGCTCAAAAGAAGACAAGCTTCCCCAGAGCTCAGGAGCAGGCTGCCAAAAGTTAAACCAAATTTCTATGAAGATTTTTCAGATAAAGACCAATAAACATTCATCAAGCAAAAAAAATTTTTTAAAAGAGTAAAATAAAAAAAAGAACCATCAAATAAAAAATATTACAAGAAGTTTTCTATTGTTTTGGACACATGGCTCCTTTCCTTGGCTCAGTTTAAGGAGCAGAGCTCAGGCCAGGATGTGTCTTTGTTCATACGGCAAGTATAAGGTGGCAGCCCAACCCCAGAACTGTGCTCAGTGTAGAGCTCTGCCTACAGTGAGAACATGGTGCCAATGTGAGATTCCAGTCCTGGGTAGTTCAGGCTGAAACCAGCCTCAGAATGCAGGAGCCAACTCTGTGGTCACCATTCACTGCCTCTCAGCAGGACTTCTCAGTCTGCTCTCCAACTGCTGGCAGTTTCCTGTCTTTCCTTCATTCTCTCTGGGACCTTGACTGTGTAAGTCAAGTCTCTGGGACACAGGCTCAAATGCCCAGCCTTTCCCTACAATGGTGTCCCCTCGCTCCTGCTCCTGGTGACTGTCCATGGGTGCTTATACTGCAGTCACTCAGCAACTGTTGATTCTGGTGGGCTGCTCAGGAATTGGTGTCTCAGGTTTTTCCTGCTGTCTCCAACTGCATAAGATTTTCCTGGTCCCAGTGCAGCTCTCCAATTCTCTGTGAATAGAAAAGTTGTTAGTTTCACTCTGCCTTCCAGCTGGCAGCTACCCAACTGATGTAGGCAGCGCTGCTGCACAGTCCCTTCTCTGCGGCATGGTCCATTTCTTATCACTTAATCCTATTTTCTCCTCCTCTGTCAGTTCCCTCTTTGTTCCCAGGTAACCTTCACTCACTTTGGTTCCTCTCCAAGCTATCGTTTTCCAGACTGTAGATGCTTTGTCCTTGAGAAGCTAAGTTGCTGGCACTCACTGCTTTGCCATTTTCAAACTTCCAAAAGCCACTTGAGTGATTGCTGATGCTCATAGGATAAGAGCAAAGAAAATTAGAGACTGTTATTTAATTTTATTTTCTGTAATCACCACTGGCTGTCTTGATGGATTATGTTGTTGAATATTACTTCTTAAGTGGTTAGGTTCAAAATGTTCCTTGCTGCAAAATTACCCACTCAGTTAATCCAGCTCTCCACCCCGAACCATTTGCTTGATTATTCTGTCTAGTCCTTCAAATTTCATCTTAAATGTTACTTCTCAGAGACTGCTGAACTTCCCCATAGCCTTTAAATAGATCCTCCCCACTCAGCCATTATTGCAGCTCCTATTGCAGTTGTACATTTGGCAAATATATATATTCTGATACACACACACACCCATATGCCCTATTTATTTTTTTGTCCTTCTATTATTTTCTTTTAATCAGGAGCTTTGTCCATTGGATCACCAATGTGCATTTAACGACTGATACTATTACTGCTACTGATGCTATTCTTAGTATTTTATAAGTTTTGGTAAACAATTATAAGTAAATGAATGGATAGTTCACTTAGAAATTTATATATTCATATGGGTAGGAGTTTTAGCTTTCATTATAAAAAATGATAAAGGTTGTGAAATCTATGCTTTATGGTTTATTTTGATGTTTTACTTCGTTACTATTTTGGCTAAGTAGACATTATCTTTAACACACAGGATGGTATCGGGGGACTGACTGTCTCATTCCACATGTCACTGATAGTAAGTGATAGTGTTCATACATCATTTCTGCATGAGCCTCACATGCGCTCTTGCACAGTCCGTTATACATACAAGGGAGGAAATCCATAGTAACAGGTTTGTCTGTTGCAACAGAATTAAGGAAGGATCTCATAATAGTTGTCTCACAGATCACACACTTTTGGAACTATGCTGTATGAAAATCCATTACGTACATACTTTTCTCAAGATTGTGTTTGTGTACTGCTCATACAGCTCTTCACTATCAACTTTAAAAAAAAACTGCTGTTGAGGAAGTCTCCTTTTAGAAGACATACAGCCTTCCTTCTCCTCTGTACTTAGGACTATGTATACAGAGTTTAATTATCAAATTGAAAAGTATAATAATGAGGATATGCTCCAAAGAAAACTAAATATCTCCATTAGCACGTAAAATACAGTCACCTGGTATTTACTTTGAATGTATCACATAGATATTAGAATACCACAGAGATAAGAAGCCCAGGTAGCTGTCTGGCTAGTTCACCTTTTAACCTGAGTATATAAATTCCTGTGGACTCTCACCTAAGACTGGTGATAGGTCTACACTTTCAGTGGCTCTGTGGGTTTCCTCATATTCTTCTCTGGTATATGTGTACAAAACCACCAATTTATTCCCCACAGTTGACAGAACACTATTCAGGCAGAATGGCTGCTTGTTTATCACAATGTTCTATGCATAAAATATGGGTACTTGCTCAGTTTTGAAACTTAAGAGAGTTTTATAGATTGCTTATGAAAGTTTCTCAGAGAATTAAAGTTTCCTATTATGATAATGTTTGTATATTATGTGACCTCAAATAAGAATCATTTTAAATATCTAATTAAAATCCTACATATATCTTTCTGATTAGCTTTGCTTTGTAAATTTTATTTTTAGCAAAATGTTTTGTTTGCGCATAGGCATTAGAAAACAGGAACATTTTGTATGGTCCTCTGATTCACTAAAGTAGCCTGAATTTTGTTTAAAATAGTTGCAAATCAATGCTATAAAGCAGGGTGCTGTATTACTTATGGATTTTATTTCTATTCAGATGGTTCAATGTTAAAGAACATTACAGTCTAATAAATGTACTGTGGATCATCTGACAAAGTCATGTGTTTTAGTATGGAATCCAAGAAAGACTTTTCTGTGGCCTTCTAGTTTTTTTAGTAGATAAGAGTAAGAACTAAGAGGTAATCTACAAGCAACTTACTAACTTCAGGACCAGGTCAGAAAAAGCAAGACACCCTTATATTGGACCTTAACCTTATTAACCATACAGACAGTGATCAGGCAGATATAAACTCTAGTGTACTGCCAAACCTGGTTTTTAACTGGGACAGTAATTGCAGAGCTGTAAAATAGACTCAACTAAACGGAATTTTTAAGAAGTAAAGTTTGGCCCTCATCATATTCAGCTTAAAGGTGAACAACCAAGTAGCTGTATGGGTTGCTTATCTCTGTGACATCATAATAGCTACATAACAAATCAAAATGAAGTATTAGGTCTCTCAGTTTCCAACTATAAAAATTGGCAAGATCAATCTTGGTTTGACTCCAGCTAAAAGAGGCAGTACTAAAGAATAAAGACTAACAAATGCATCCTTGCTGACCTTGACCTTGGCTTAGGTTTAGTATTTGATGGCAGTCCTGGTGCACAAAAGGCCATGCCACCAACCTGAAGCCAGTGAGCTGGGAGCCACTCTCAGGCTTTGGGTAGATTGGTAATTTAGTACATTAAAATCCTGAAAATGAGTAGTGTGGGAGACAGAAATGTTACTAGGGGAAATGTATGTCATGAACATTTTCAAACCCATGCCAAGAATTTTAATTTCATAAGAAATCACAAAGGGAACTAGAAGGAAAACATGAATTCTGAAAACTGGGAAACAATTTCTAATTTGAAAAGCAGTTCCAGATGAGTGAAAGTGTTACAGTCAGCAAATATAATAAATCTTTAATAATAAATTGATTTTAACATTCTAACTGATATCATTAGAACATATTATAGAGTATATTCTATACAGCTGACAGTTTCTTCAAACCTTACTAAATAAAAATCAAGCAACCTATTGAAAGAAATGCTAGGCTAATAGCCTAGTGGAGCTCTTTTATTTCTCCCAGTGTCCCCTGTCCTAATTCTGAGTTGTAGTCTTTTACCTGTGCACAACCTCCATGTTTACCATGTCGCTTTACTGATGAAAAACATCCAGTGGCTCCACATCAACACTCGGAAGAGGTCTGAAGTCTTTGTGTTTATATTCATGTCCTTGCTAGTCTGTCCTCAGCCTGCATTCCCAACACTACCTTCTAATCTGCTCCCAGGGTACTCTGCTATAACTATGTGAGTCTGATCCCTGTTTCCTAAAATCCCTAACTTTTCTATGCTACATCTTTGTTCCATTCCTTTTTCTCCCATGCACAGCCCTCATTCCCCTATTTTATCTTTCTCCAGGCTCACATCCAGTAGAATTTCTTTCTGGATTGCTCTATCTCATAGTTATGGTTATCTGAATTGCACACATGCATGATTATCTAAACAAGTTACTCAGAAATGTATCATGAGCTTTGCTAGTTCTAATTGAGCAACTTCCTCAATTAGACTGAAAACTATCTAAGGATCAAAAGCACATTTTCTTTATTTTGTTTGTCTCCCCAGTATCTAAAACAGTGCTATGCAAGTACTGGTAATTAGTATTCAGAATATAATTCCACCTAGAATTACCTTATGAGTTTAATCTAAACAAAAATTTCTGAATTATTTGCCCTCTGTTTGTAAACTGGACCTCTGATTCTATTCGGAGAGATTCTGTTCACTTAAGCGAGCATCTTTCCAATTACTGTTTTAAATTTTAGCAGATAAAATCCCTGACATAGTCAACAGAAATGTCCTAATTTATGTGGTTGACCTATGTTTTTTTGCTATATTTTGTACAAATTTTACATGTTGCCTCAAGAAAAGCAAACTATTGCTGAAATGAGTAATTCAGAGCTTCGCTGGTTAGTCCATCGTCTTATTCCGGAAGCAAAGAGTTCCACGCAAGCCTCATTTACATCTGTATGCTGCAAAAGGAAGTTTTGGGCAAAGTATCTGCGGAGTCTGTTCAGCATGCGTGTCCCTCGTAACCACATGGTCCTCACAAAACCACCCATATCCGTTCTCATACACCATGTCTAGCCACTGCATTAATCATTCCTAACAGCTGCACTTTTTTTAAAGCTTCTGAGATCTTTTGTGGCTATGTGAGATGTGTGGTTCTAAGTAAGGCAAATGCCACTTTAAAGGTAAACAGCTCTTTTAAGGTAACTGTTTACATACTATCAAAAAGAGTTTGATTACATATCCGTGTCTTACTCTGGGCTTGGAATTCTTCGAAGGCTAAGACTCTGTTATTTATTTCTTCATCATGTCCAGCAAGGGCTGGGAAGATTGTGGGTGTTCAGTGAATGTCTTATTGGATGAAGGTTTAAACAAAGAAACAAAGAAAGAGAGAGAGATATATGTCTAGGAGGTGAAGTTAATAGTCCTACAACCAATGAATCAATTAACAAATGTTTACTGAGCACCAAATCATGAGCCTTGAGCTTCAAAAATACAAAGGGAAAATGATATTACAGATATATCCAGGCTCATTTTTTATCCAATTTAAAGTGAATGGAGGGGCTGGGGATTGAGCTCAGCGGCAAAAGCGCCTGCCTGGCAAGCGCAAGGTCGTGAGTTCGGTTCCCGGTGCCGGAGAAAAACCAAAAAAAAAAAAAAAAGTGAATGGAAGTAAAAAGGTAAAGTGGAAGGAAAGAGTTCTCTCTTTCTTCTCTCCTTTACTGAGTGCAGACCTTGCATG
>NW_004955406.1:29979953-29981385 GCF_000276665.1 Chinchilla lanigera | reverse complement strand
TTTAGAACAAAGACAATACAAGTGGTAAATCTTGCAAATTGAGAGAACTGTCTTATCTTTAATGCTGACAGTTAGGCTCTTTATTCTGAGTGACTCTTCAGCTGTGATCTTGCCTTCAGAGGTTGTGAATTGAGTTTTCCTAACACAGCCCAGTCCCCAACAGGGAGAATACTTATTTTTTCCATTTAGTTTTTTTTTTTTTTTTCTGGTACCGGGAACCGAACTCATGACCTTGTGCTTGTCAGGCAGGCACTGTGCTGCTGAGCTAAATCCCCAGCCCCTCCATTTAGTGTTATACTGGTTATTTGTTTGTCATAAATAGCCTTTGTCATATTCAAATATGGCCCTCTATCCCTGTTTTCCTCAGAGTTTTTATCATTAAGTGGTGTTGAATTTTGTCAAAAGCCTTTTCTGTGTTTACTGATATGATATTATGATTTTTGACATTGATCCTGTTTATGTGATGTATTACATTTATTGAGTTATGTATACTGAACCATTTTTGCAACTCTGGGATGAAACCTACTTGATCATGGTGTATGATATTTTTTAAAGTATGCTGCATTCTATTTGCTAATATTTTGTTAGGGATTTTTGCATGTATGTTCATTAAAAAGACTGGGTCTTTATCCAGTTTGGGGATCAGGTTAATACTGGCTTCCAGAAGTGAGTTAGGGAATACTCTATCCCTTTTCATTTCTTTGAATAGCTTTAAGAGTATTGGTGATTGTCTTAGTTACTTTTCTCATTTCTGAGACAAAATACTCAACAACCAAAGTTAAATGGGGAAAGGTTTCTATAGCTCATAGTTGGTAGAGGTTTTAGTCAATAATTAGCTGGCTCCCAGGCTGGGTGGCACATGGCAGAGGGGCAACAGTTCATGGCAGAGGAAGACAGCAAAAGCAACAAAAGGGTGGGAGGAGAGAACAAGCCTTTTTCTGTCCCTTATACTGTATACAGGCTACCTACCCTAGGGTGGGTATAGCACTCGTGCCCTTCATCCCAGCATTAGACCATGAATCAGTCACAAACTCTAGGCTCAGTCAGGTCCAAAAAGCCCAGCCCCCATGACTGAATGAGGCTTTGAGGGGGATCAAGACATAAACCATAAGAGTGGTTTAATACCCTTAAAGATTTTATAGAATTCAGCAGTGAATCCATTGGGTTCTTGTTAATGGATTAATAAGCATATTTATGTATTCTTGGGTTAGTTTTGACAGTTTGTATGTGTCTAGGAATCTTTTAATTTCTTCAAAATTTGCTAATTTGTTGGAATATAATTTTGCAAAGTAGTTACTATCTTTTGGATTTTCTGTTGTGATTTCACCTCTTTCATTTTTGATTGCGTTGGCATGAGTCTTTTTTCTCTTTTTCTTGGTGAGCCTGCCTAAGGTCTTATCTATTTTATTTATTCTTTCAAAGAATCAGCTCT
>NW_004955406.1:29971739-29974936 GCF_000276665.1 Chinchilla lanigera | reverse complement strand
TGATGCTTGTTGTTTTCCTGACTCTTCCATTATCATAAGTATGCAAATTGGTGGTTTGATTAGAATCTTTAATGTTTAAAAAGATGAAAATTTTTATACAGATATTCAAATGTCTGTCTAGTCTTAAGAAATAGCTGGCAACAGTGTTTTGACACTTCTACATAGCAATAACTATCTGAAACAGCACAGTCGCTGCAATAGGGCACATGAATACAGTCATAGTTTCAGGCTTCCATTGTGTATATTTTGGAAGTACATGGAATATATAATCATCATTTGAACTGAACACATGGGTGTTGAGAATTCTTAAATTAGAATAGGAGAGGATAGGAATGATGGGCAGCATGTTACTTTTCAGCTTAGTTATATACTTGGGTATGGGTACAATGAACTTGGGATCATTTTTACTACATTTTTTTGCCACTGTTTAGGTGTGTTGATATCTTTACACACTCTGTGTCTTATTCTCTTCATTTATTAAGTAGAGTTACTTGGTCACTAAAGCTGCTCTTGTCTTTGCTGTTTTCTGAGTTTTTAGTTATCCAACAGAAACAATATGACAAGAGAGTAAACTGTTGGGAGGGAGAAGGGAGAGAGAAAGAATTTGGGGGAAGCAGAGACATTGATTTAGTTCCTATTTCCTAGCCACGTTTCAGGGTTGTGTGTTTTAATCTTCTCCAGCCTGTCATAAGGTGATATTATCTTTTAAACTGAAAAAACAAGGGCTTGGAGTTCAAGTATATATTGCAGAGGGATATCTCTTCTTTCTTGGATCTTTAGTGTAAGATGCTTCTAACTGGCCCTGTTGATTTGGGTGCTTTTCCTTCAATAGAAAATTGGATTGGTGATATAACAAGTTTGCCTCAGTGCTGAATCATAAGGTTAGATTTAGAATTCTATGAATTTTAAAGGACATAACATATAAATTGCTCACATATTTTTGCAAATGCTTAATAAATTAAAATAGTATTCTTTTTTAAACTGCTTTAAAAATTACTGAATTTGTATGAATTCATAACCTTGAAAGAGTTAATGACTATAGGATATGTTATTTCCGTTATAGAGGTATTTATCTACACATCCTTGTCTATCTGTTTCTATCTATAGACATGTTTCTTTCAGTTTTAATTCTTTTAAAGCCACACATGTCTGTTCTCATAAACCACATCAAGCCATTGGGCTGATCATTATTTAATCATATCAAGTAATAGAAGAGCTATTTCATGATCACTAACCAGAATCAACATAGCATTTTATATGTATCAGCAAGAATCATCATAACAATCTAACGAAAACCTTGCCATAGAGTTACTAAATGTATTTATAAAGAGCAATTGCTTAGTCTTTTCCTTTTAATTGAGCAATTACCAACTCTAATTCTCACATATGAAGTACCACTTTTGTTTCTGGCTGCTTTACATGCTATATCCCTGATGCCTCTAACTTATCTTGTACCTACTGACCAGAATAATCTTCAATTACATTTTTTTCTCCTACTTTCATATTAAATCTGCATTCTCTCTGAAATATAACTGAAGCTTGTTTCTCAAGGACTTCTAGAATTGCTTACACACTCTGGTTTCTCCTTTCTGTCTTCCTGTTTTCTTAACTATCAGCTCCAGACCAGCCATTCTCACACACTTGCCAAATCCTATGACTTCCTAACCTTCTCTTACATGGATTCACCCACTTAGAATGTAGGCTCTAACCTTATAGTTATACGGGGAATCAGATTATTTAGAGCTTGGGCTCTAATAAAAATCAGATCATAATGAAATCCAAGCCATGGCTTTTGGATAAATTACTTAGTCTTACCAGACATGCTTGGTTTGTTTTCCTCCTATAAGAAATGAGACAATAACAACAATTTAGCATACAGCCTAAAGGAGATAAGGCATGCAAAACTGGCTAAACAATTTGACAGTAGAATCAAAAATTCAAACACTTCTTGAAATATTCACTGCTACCAACCTCAATCAAGCCACTAGCATATCTCAGTTATTGCAGTAAGCAATAAACTTACAATTGAATTGCAAGCAGCTTTGTATCCACTCTCTGCTTCATTAGTGACTCTGCACCATGCCAGCCTAAATAATTCCACCATAAATATACACTTTGGTCATAATGAGTTGATGGCTTCTCACCTCATTAAGAGTAAAGACAAAGTTATTAAAAGGCCTTGCAAGACCCTGAGCCCTTGTCACCTATGTGATTCTTCTCCTAAACTCTCTCTGGCTTTCTCTTGCAGGCATACTGTTTGTCTAGTTATTCCTCAAACTTGCGAGACACCTTTTCTCTCAGAGCTGCTGCTCATATTGCTCCTTCTACCTGAAGTCTGTTCCTCCCATTTGTATGGCTTCTTTTCTCAGCTTCTGGATCTTTACTCAGATGTTACCTTTTCCATAGGCTTCTTTCTGGTCATCGAATTGAAAATTACAGCCTCCCCCTCCCCATCATTTCTAGCTTCTTTTGCTTATTATACTTGTCCATAGTATTTTTCAACATGCAGTATGCCATATATTTTTGTACATTTTATTTATTGTTTGCTTTTGTGTAATATTCACTAGTTATGGATACATTTATATCTGATGTTTTACTGCTGCAACAGGTAATGCAATTAAATATTTGGTAGATATTTTGTAACATATTAATATTTTTCTTAGAAAAACTAAGAATACTTATCATTATTGCAATATCTCTTTTTGTTTGAATCCAGACTGTAATTTTATTTTCTATCTTTCTCTTTTTAATCTCTTTAGGTCTTGCCTCACCTAGTTCATTTTCATTTTCTACATTTATATTGGGGGCTTAATTTCTCTAAAACATTATTTTATCTGGTCTTGAATAGTTTCATAGCTTGCGAGTAGTCCTAGGTACATGATATAGTGAAGGAAAGGTGCCCTCAAGCCTTTCTTAATTATTCATTTTTTAATTTTAAAGAGAGTAGTACATAAGACAGAAACAAAAAAATAGAACAGTAGTAGCATGCCAGTATCATGAACATAAACAAATCAAAGCAAGAACATTCAAAGGGATACAAGGTCTCAAGACAAATTAATACAAATCAACAGTGGTTGTTACACTGCATATTGCTATTCTCAACTATATTGCTCAGATTGTCAGATGTAAGAATAAAAGATTGCTCAAACTATTAAAGAGAATAAGAAAATAATTCTTTAATAAAACATTAGAGATAA
>NW_004955406.1:29915621-29966395 GCF_000276665.1 Chinchilla lanigera | reverse complement strand
AAGAGTAGCAGGGGTAGCGGGCCGAGTTCATCTAGGCTTCAGATATTGCCCAGGACAGAGCGTACTTCTCACACTGGAAGGGAAGGGGAGAGGGTGAGCTCTCCAAGGCTACTGACTAGGTTCAAGTTTCAGCTGAGCTACCAGGGGGGTGTGAGTTGTTCTGGCAGTGACCACCAAGGAGCCAGAAGTTGTCCAAGGATCCACATGCCTCACACTCTAGTGAGGGAGGCCCCAGAGCAGCTCACTGGGTTCCTAAAGGTGTCTGAGGTTTGGTCCAGTCCCGCATGACACTCTATGGGTGTGGCGGGGAGCCTCCTAGGAGCCAGAAAGTGTCTGAAATTTTGCCTGCCTTGCACCCTGGTCAGGGATGCAAAGGTGGGACTCATCAGGCTTCCTGAAGATGTCTGGGGTTCAGCCCAGCCTGGGCCCACACACTATGGGTGTGGCTGTTAGCTACCAAGGCCCCAAAGGGCTCCCCAGACTTTGACTGCCTTGCACACTGGTCAGGGAGGCAGAGTCCAGACTCACTGGGTTTCCAGAAGATGTCCGGGGCCTCTTAATTATTTTATCTTCAGACTTTGAATTACTCTTAGTACATATTGGACTTATGGCACCTCATTATTTTCCACTGCAGGTTGTTCTGTGTCTATATGTCTATGTCATATTTCTTTGAAAATGTTACATACTTATTATGTATGTATGAGTGGAAGAATGGTTGTATTAAGATAGTATTAGGTGCATATTAATATGTACCTAATGTGTTGAGTTTATTGCAGGAAGTCATCATAACGTAATTCTAACATATTTTTTATGATAGTTTGAGCAGTAAGTATTGATCCTAGGGAGAAAGAACCACTTTCTTATAAATCCTCTCCCACTAAATCCTTTTAAAACTAGTACCACTCAATTTCATGCTAAAGAATGAATATATATGTATATATATATGAATATTATAAATATATATGTCAGTGGAATTTGCTTAATCAAAATAGAATGGCCTCCACTGGGTCAAGGATGAAATATTACCTGTTTAAACTTTGATAATTTCTGTCTTTGTCTAGGAACTAAATGAAAGTAGAAATCTTACAGGTAATTTTTGGTATATATAATCAGTGGGATAAAGTGAAGATTTTTCCTGCTCTTTTACTCTTCAGAATGTTTATGCCTAAGAATCTGGAGGATAAAGCTGACATCTTTTCTTTTAATTCCTACTTGTGTGTACCTACATTGCTATATATTCACTTCCTCTTCTTTGTTCTTCCTTTGCGGTCTGCTTCGTATTTTTTTCTTCCTTATTTTCCATATCATCTTCCTTGTGCTCCACATAATTCATTTTTAAATTTTATTTTTAAATATATACTTTCCCTGGAAAACATTACCATATCAAATTAAATGTTTCTAAACTCATCAGTTTTCCAGGCCAAACTGATGAGTTTATCTAACGATATGGATGAAATATCTCTGCAAAAAATGGAGGGAGTTAAGATCTAAATCTATCTATCTATATATCCATCTATCTATCTATCTATCTATCTATCTATCATCTATCTATCTATTTCTTTTAGAGACACATGTTTTTTATTTGTGAGGAATTTATAATCTAAATAGGAAATGGATAGTTAATTGGGTTAATTACTTAATAATACATGATAGAATATAGACATCACTTATGTGTTCAATTTTAAAGGTAACAGTTGTTAAAATACTAAAGAAATTAAGTATAATTTGCACTAAAAAGCAAGTTCCCTATTTGATGTAAATATTGACTTCTGGAACCCTATCAGGGTCCAGTAGATCATCAATTTAAGCTGGAAGTTTAGGAGTCATCTCATATTGCCTATGTGACCTAGGGGTTCCCCCTAATGGTTAATTCTTTGAAAGCTGGTCAGGGAAAGGAATGCAAATACTTGTCAGGGGTAAGAATTAATGTTAAGTCAATCATGAAAATTTGGCTCAAAAAGTCAAAAATTTAATTTTTAAAACATTTATATTTTAAATAAATGTGTATATATATATATATATATATATACATAGTTCATGTTTGGAGGAATATGCAATTACTATATACTGTCTTTTAAAGATACTGTTTACTTTGAAATGCATAGATAAGGAGCTTTCAGTGCTCTGGGTTTTGGCTACCACCCCAAAGAAGACACAGAATGATTCCATCACTCCAGAAAATCCCTTCCTGTTTCCTTTCTATACTCATCCCCATCCATTTGCCATAGGCAAACATTTTCTTATCTCTATCACTGTAGATCAGTTTGAGATGGTATAGCAATTCATGTAAATGGAATGATAGAGTCTGCTTTCTGTCTAGCTTTGTTATCACTCAGTATAGAATTTCTGAGATTTATACATATTGGACAGGGAATGTTTTGTTCTGTTTTATGACTGAGTAGTTTTCCATTGTATGACTGCATTATTCAGGATTTTCAAGAGAAATAAAAAGAACAGAATTTAGTTTAAGGAAGTGGCTCATGAGATTGTGGATCTGGCAAACCTAAAGTCCCCAGGAAACTAAACTAAGAGCTGATACAGTGTGCAGGACAGGTGGGCTAGAAATTCAGGTAGGACTTTTTATGTCATGGTATTGAGGGACAGTTCCTCTTTTCCTACAAACCCTCAGGTTTTCCTCTTAAGTGCTTCAGCTACTGGATGAAGGTCATGTACATTATAGAGGGTGGCCTAACTTATTCCATCTACTGATTGTGAATGATAATCTCATCTATAAAATGCCTCCACAACAACATGTGACCTAGTGTTTGAAAAATTCCTGAACACCAGAGCCTAGCCAAGCTGACATATAAAATAGAATCATCTCAGTAAATATAGCAGGCATTGTTTTTCCTCTCTGAGGCTGGTTATTATCCCAGTGTACCAGAATGTGACTGAATTTAGAGATAGGTCTTCAAAGATGTAAATTATAAAGAAATCATTTGGGCCAGCCCTAATCCAGTGTTGACTGCTGTCATAAGAAGAGGAAATCTGCAAGTCACTTGCAAGGCGGTGAGAGAGGCTCTTGGGAGAAATCAACCCTGCTTACCTCTTGATCTAGGAGTTGTGGCCTTCAAAACTGTGAGGAAGCAAATGTCTGTTGTTGATGGTACCCAGTCTATGGCATTTGGCTATGGCAACCCTACAAATTGGTTAGGTTATTTCCAGGTATTGGCTTTTATGAAGGAAGCTTCCCTGAATACACATACTTTTTGAGAACATATGTTTCCATTTCTCTTGGAAAGAAATTAAACTGTGTCATAGAGCAAGTGTTTCCTTTTATGATTCACTAAAAATAATTATCTAAAATATTACAGTAGACTCCCCCTTGCAAACTTTTTTTCCATGGTTTCAGTTATCTCTGTTTAATCACTATCCACAAACATTCAATGGGAAATTACAGAAATGAACAATTTATAAGACTTACACTGCATGGCATTCTGAGTAGCGTGGTGAATCTTGGGCCCCTCTGCTCTGCCCTGACCAAGATGGGAGTCACACTTTCACCCAGCACATGCGTGCTGTGTTGCTACCCACCCTTTCATCACTTAGGAACTGACTTGGTTATCAGACTGCTTAGCGTAGTATAAGTGTATTTGTGTTGAAGAAATTTTTATTTTACTTAATAACGACCAAATGACAGAGAATAGTATGTTATTAATTTGAATAGGCCAAAGATAAACTGTAAAGGGCTTGATTTAAGTGAAAAAGGGACAGTGTCAATGAGGAAGGAAAAAAAAATCGGTCATATACTGACGTTGCTATATCCATAGTACAATATAATATGTTGTGACTGAGACACACTAATTTACATATGCATAGTATATATTATTTTTATAATTGTTTTATTTTGTTAGTAGTGTGTATGTATGTGTACATGTACAGGAAAAACTCAGAATACACAGGATGCAGTGCTGTTTGCAATTTCAAGTATCCACTGGGAATCTTCCATGTGTCTGCATGGATATGGGCCTCTCCTCTCTCCAACTTTCACAGTAACATATGTGAAGCTCAGGTGCCCTCCATCCTGGCCCTCATTTGACTTTCCCATTCTAGTGGGTAAGAAATTACTTTATTACACTTTTAATTTTCATTTACCTGATGGATGATGATAAAGAGCATCTTTTCATAGGCTCCTTTTTGTTATTATATTTATATTTATTTTATTATTATTATTTATTATGCACCTGATTGAGTCTTTTGCTCCTTTAAAAAATTTAGATTTGGAGTTTTTACATCTGGATATATGTTTTTTGCCAATTATGTGTGTTGCTGTTTGCGCCTTGTCTTTTCACGTGCATAAATTCCGTGAAACTATAGTTTTGAAATGTTTATATTTTTTGTTTATGACTTTTTGTGTCCTATGTAATTTTTGCTTATCTAAGTATTTTAGTTATATAACCTGCTGTAACAAAGTACTTTGAACTGAGTAGCTTATGAAAATAAAACTTTGCTTGGCCAGGCAGGGTGGTGCACACCTGTAATCTCACTACTTGAGAGGCTGGGGCAGGATGATTACTGTGAGTTCAAGGCTAGCCTGGGCTGCAAAGTGCATGCAAGCCCAGCCTGAACTGCATGGTGAAAACCTGTCCCAAAAAGACAATAAAAGGAAGAAAAAAGAAAAGGAATGCAAAAGAAAGAAAGAAAACAGTATTTTTTAACAATTCTGGAGGCTATAAGGCTGAAATCCAGGCACTGACGGGTCGGTTTCTTCTGGAGGTTCCGAGGGACAATCTCACTGGTGTCCCTCTCCTAGCTTCTGGTGGTTAATGGCAATTACTGACATTTCACTGCCACACCTGCCTCCGTCTTCACGTGACCCTCCCACCCTCTCTCTTCTTACCTTTTATAAGGATCTTAGTAATATTGGATCAGAGCCTGCCATGCTTTAGCATGACCTCATTTTAACCTCTTTGCATCTGAAAAGACCCTATTTCTGAATAAGGTAACATATACATATAAGTACTAGGGACTAGGACATAAAAATGTACTTTTTGGAAAAACAATCAAACTTGCAAACCCAATTAATAAAACTATTTCAAATCCTAGGTATGGTTTTTTAAGCTTTATGATTCCACCTTTTGTAAATTGGCCTATGATCTATCTTAATATGCATATATTTAATATGATTGTAATGGAATAAAAATTCAACATTCTTCAGATATTTATCCAGCAATTGAACTTCCTGATGAAAATATTTTGTTCTGTCTACATTACCTTCATATCTTTTCCCCTTCCTTCCTTCCTTTTTCCTTTCTTCCTTCCTCTCTCCCTCCCTTACTCTCTCTCCTTCCCTCCCTCCTTCTTTTCCTCTTTTCCTTCCTACCCTCCCTCCTTCTCTCCCTTCCTCTTTACTTTTTCTTCTTTCCTCCTTCCTGGCTCTTCTCTTTCACTCTCTGTCTCTCTGTCTCTGTCTGTCTCTGTCTCTCTGTCTCTTTCTCTCTGTCTCTCTCTCTGGGGAGATTAACTGAATGTTCACTTTCCACAACTGGAACTTCTATGCACTTTTAAAATATTTTCTTTAGTATTAGTTTTCAGCAATTTGACTAAGATATGATTAAACATAATTTGGGGGAATTATTTTGTTTAGAATTAGCTAAACGTTTTGGTCTGTAAGTTGATCTCTGTCATCAGTTTTAGAAATATTGGCCATTATCTCTTCTTGAGCTCGCTCTCTATTTGCTTAATTCTTTCCCCTCTCTTGGGCAATGTAATTGTTGATACATGGTGTCAATTTGAGAAGTTTAGAAGTTTAACTCAGCAGGGGGCCAGGGTACTCACTTTGTAAACATCTGAGTCTGTGCAAGAGGAGGGCGTGGAGATGGTGTGGGTATAAAGAACCCACCCTAGGGTGGAAAAGGGAGGAAAGGAGGCTTGCAGCTCCTCACCCCCACCTTTTTGCTGTTGCTGCTTTTGCTGCCTTCTGCTGCCTTGAAGTGTTGTCCCTGTGCCCTACCACCCTTGGAGCCAGCTGATTACAGATTGAAATGTCCACAAACTGTGAGCTAAATAAACTTTTTCTTCCTTAATTTTGGGCACTGGGATATTTTATCTCAGCAATGAGAGAAAAGTAACAAAGACAGGCAACTCTGAGGTTTATTATATAACAAAAAGAGGTTTATTTTGGCTCCCAGTTCAAGATCAAAAGGCAACATATGGTGATGGCTTTCTTGCTGGCAATGCCTGGTGTGGCACATGGTAACACACAGCAGCAGGCAGAAGTGTGCATGTGCATGTCTTCTGGTCTCTCTCCCTCTTCTTATGAGGCCACAAGGATTTACTCATGGGGCTCTACTTTGATGGTCCCCTCCAATCTCAATCATCTCCCAAGACCTCACTTCCAAACAACATAACCAGATTAAATGTTCACCTTCTTGATAACTTCACTGCCTTAGTTACCATCTCTTTACTGGGATAAAATACAAGTTAAGGAGGAAATCTTTATTGTACGGTACAGTTTATAGAGATTTCAATCCATAGTTTGCTGGATCTAAGGCAGGGCAGCAGAGCAGAGGGGCATGGCAGAAGAATAATACAGCATGGCAAAGCAGGAAGGAGGCAATCAGCAATGAGCTACCCTTGCCCTTTTATTGCATTCAGGCTACAAGGCTATTGATTTGTTCTACCCACACCCAGTGTAGGCCTTCCCATTATCCATACTCAGAACTATCCTATATCAATCAGTGGAGTTATTTAGTTATCACACACCTGGAATCCATATTCACGCACTCTATGTCCAGTCATCTCCCCAAAACCCCACCTGTAAACTCATGAGGCTTTGGGGGGACATCTAGATGCAACACATAACATTCATGATGAAGATTAAGTTTCAACACATAAAATTTTGAGGTTCATTTAAAAACATACCCAAGTTATAGGATACTCCAAATACTTTGTCTTGTAGTGATGAGGAAGATGATAGATTTGGGGATAATTTGTCATATTAAACTGATGCAATTTGGAATATTTTATTAAACTAAAAGAAGAGCAATTATATCTTTAATAGTATAAGACCTATGCATTACAAACATGAGCACTTATAGTCAGTATGAAAGTGGGAAATTTTAATGAGAGACAAGGACTTGTATAATGTTCTGACCTTCAGAGTTTTCCAGGGACTACAGAATTTGCACTTGTAGTGGATTGACAACTAGTGGTCAACTTATAACCTCCAGCTGAACTGAGTAAGCATGGTGCTGGGTGTGGGAGGCCCATCTGAATACTGTTGCCAGCAGCACAAGAGGCAGACCTGAAGAAGAAGGAAAAGGCTTTTGGGAACTAAATAGGCTGTTGGGAGCAGAGAAAGGCTGTTGGAGCTGGTGGAAGCTGTAAGGAGCTGTTGGTTCTGTTGGAGAAGTTTGTCATGCTGGCTTTTCTGATTAACTTGGCTGTTTTCATCCTCCAAGGAGCTTGGGACCTTGTTGGCCCTGAGAATGGCTTTGATTCACTTTAGGGGAGCTCTGGTCCTCACTTTGAGCATCGCTTCCTGGCTCCAGAGGGGAAGATGGTGCACTGCCGGTCTCCTGAGAAGCTTGCTGGGTTGGCTTCCCTGATGGGAACTCAGCCATCTTGATCATCGGAGCAGCTCGGGACCTCACTGTTGCTGAGGATGGCTGTGGTACCTTTCGGGGGAGCTCTGGTTCTTCTGAGCATCACTTCCTGGCTCCAGTGCAGATCCCTCAGCCTGCTAGCACAGATCCTTCATTCTGCTGGCACAGACTTCCTAGATTCCACCACTGACCTTTGGGCCTTCCCAGCAGATCCTTGAAACAGGTCTGCATGAGATATTTTTTTGGCTCTGAGCCTCCAGTTGGTTTCATGGGAGGCATTGTTATGAGCTCTAGGTATTCAGCTGGACTCATGTAGGATATTGTCATGGGATCCAGGTCCTTGGCTAGATTTCTTGGTCTATAGTTTGTGGACAGATTTTACGCACTCTCTTGTATATCATTCCTTGGGTGACTATTATAAATAATCTTATAAAATATATGTCCTGTACTGTATTGTTCCCCCTTGCAAAATATCCCCCAAATCAACACAGTACCCATCCAAAATACAAATTATTTGTACCTGAAAATTATCTGTTGGTACTCATAAATATGAGTTACATATAATAATATAGCATTAGAAAAATTTTAAATGAAATTCAATATGTAAGATATGTGACAGTATCACTTCAAGAGTCTAGTGACTTAGTATCTTTGTAACAAAAATAGGAAATCTTAAAGGAAAAGTGTGCACTAAGGTGAAAATCTAGCTTTACCTATTGGTATGAGCAATTTTGGAATACACCCATAATCTTCCTTTAGTGAGATGAATCTTGGTTCTTTTGGTGGTGGGTTTCAGAAGTGGGGTGAGATGAAGAGAGACAGAGGTGGAGGTAGGAGAGAGAAAGATAGATACCACATCATTCACTTAAATCAATAAACCCATTTTCATACTTTGGAATTGCAAAGAGGGACATCTGTAGATGGTACAATAGTCCTATTAATTAAAAATAATTTGCTTTTTCCTTCAAAGCAAAGACAGATAATAATATTTTCTAGATATCTATCTAAAGGCCAAAAAAATCAATAATCCCAGGCTAGGCATGGTGATGCACACCTGCTGTCCCAGCACTTAGGAGCCTGAGGTAGGAGGATTGCTGTGAGTTTGAGCTCAGCTTGGACTGTATAGGAAGACCGTGTCTCAAAAAAAATTAATAATCTCCAAAGTGAAATAACTTATATAATCAGCAGACAATAACTGACTGGTGGATGGACAACTGGTGGTCAACTTGTAACACCCAGATGAACTGAACCAGCATGCTGCTGGGTGTGGGAGGCCCATCTGAGCATTGTTGCCAGCAGCAGAAGAGGCAGAACTAGAGAGGAAGAAGTTTAGAGGCTGTTGGGAGCTGGTAGAAGCTCTCAGGTGCTGTTAGAAGCTGTAAGGAGCTGCTGGTTCTCTTGGAGGAGCTTGTCATGCTGGCTTTACTGATGAACTCGGTTGTTCTTATCATCCAAGATGCTTGGGACCTTGTTGTCACTGAGAATGGCTTTGTTTCACTTTGGGGGAAATCTGGTCCTCACTTTGAGCATCGTTTCCTGGCTCAGTCTCCTGGAGAAGCTTGTCATGTTGACTTTCCTGATGAGAACTTGGCTTTCCTAATTGTTGGAGGACCTCAGGATCTCACTGTGATACTTTTTGGGAAAGCTCTGGTTCTTACTTTGAGTGTTGCTTACTGGCTCCAGTTCAGATCCTTCAGCCTGTTGGCACAGATTCTTCATCCCGCTGGAACAGACTTTCTAGCTTCCACCACTGACCTCTGGGTTTTCCCAGCACAGATCTGTGAAACAGATCTGCATGAGATGTTGTCATGGGCTCTAAGTCTCCAGGTGGACTCATGCAGGAAATTATTGTGGGATCCAGGCCCTCAGCTGGATTCTTTAGTCTTTAGTGTGTGGACAGATTTCCTGTACACTCTTTTTGTATGATTCTTTGGGTGACTATTATAAATAACCTTATAAAATATGTGTCCTGTATTGTATTGTTTCCCCTTGTAAAACCCCAAACTATAACACTGATTACATTACAATTTATCCAAAAGAAGTTTGGCCTGAAGAAAGTTAAAGATCACAATTAAATAATAATGGTAATGGTCAAAGACTGTTGCAACCTTGATAATTTTGATGCACTATGGTAAGTTTGAAACATTGCAGATATAGTAAAACCTCAGATTGTGAGCATAATTTGTTCCTGAAACATGCTTGTACTCAAAAGCAGTTGTATATGAAAGTGAATCACTCTCATAAGAAATAATGGAAACTCAGAGGATTCATTCCACAACCCAAAAATATTCATATAAAAATGATTACAATACTGGAATATGATACAAAATATAAAGAAAAATAAGTTAACCTGCACTTACCTTTGAAAATCTTCATGGCAGTGTAAGGAAGACAAGAGAGGGGGTGTTATTGTGTAGGACAACTTTCTATTACTAGCACAATTGCTGCTATCTATTGGCTCAGTGTAATTTTTTTCTTTTTCTGTAACTTTAACAAGTAACCTACCTAATGACACTTACTTTTGCATCCTTTTGAGGATTTTGCAGAAATGTGACATTGCCTTGTTATTAAACAAACTCATCATTTGCACTGCTACAACCTTATTTGGGTGGTACTTGTCTACAGAATTTTACAATTTCCAACATTTTACAAGTTCCCTAATCTCATTTGCAGTGAAGGATTACTCTGCCTTTTGGTTCTCCTCTGCTACAGATAATATCTCCTCCATAACCTCTTGATGCTGAGGTGATCACCCATAATCCCACAGTGAGAGACGGGCTAGGGAGAAGAACCATTGGCTCAGTTGTGATCATGTGACTTTCAACATCACATATGACTTGTATTGCAAGACATTGCTCATTTCTCAAGTTACAGTTTATTAGAAATGCTTGCTTGTCTTGAAGAATACTCATAGAACAAGTTATTCACAGTCCAAAGTTTTAGTATATCTTTCTTATAACATTTGAATTTGTCTTTTAAAATTTTTATTTAATTTTAAAATTTTATTAGTTTCATCGTTACTATTTGTTTTGTAGTTAATGATTCAATTATTATTTTCTTATTCTTATGCTCTCTAACATACCAAAAGTTAAAAAATCTAAATATCCAAAATTAGTAGGCTAACTCCTTAATAGTCTATAAACAACTCAAATTCTAGATAAAAGTATAATGTAAAAGTCACCAACCAAATGTTCCAAAAGTATTGTAAAACTTTCTATGGTGAAGCAATATTAAACATAATCTACATATAATGCTTAGGGATAGTGTTTTCACCAAACTATCTTTATAATGAAATGTCAAATTAACTGACTTGCTTTTGGCAGATTTTCATTCAGATAAATGGCTAGCAGGTAATTTAAAAAATCAGATCATACCATTCTATTATTAAGGCAATTAATCATTTTGATTAAAAACAGTAAAGCAGAAATTTCACAACCACGTTCATGACTATAACTTATAAATTGACTAACAACTAAAGTTGACTAACTTCATTGGTGGGACAAAGTGTTACCAGGTAGTTCCTTTAGAAATGGCTCACCAATCAAAGTGTTCCAGATCTTTCTTGCTTCTAACAAAGAACTGGATGAGAGAAGCCAAAAATGGTCCTACAGGTGTATTTGAAAAGTGAAGGGGTAAATGGGTAAGGGAAAAACTGATTCTATAGTGAACTTGGGCCAAATAAAAGAGAAAAAGAGCAAAAATGAATGTAATAACGTGTCTGGGAGAGTCTTGATAACAGGCTTCTTGAGGCATTTGTGTCTTTATGTGTAGTCCACACTTCATGGGAACCCATGAGAAATTCTACATGTGGGATCATGGAAACTATTTGTTGCTGTCCTGGGAGCTTGTAATTGACATGTTCTGCTTGTTTCCCAGTCAGCTTTGTCACGTCCTACCTCCCTAGCAAAAGTGCCTGACACACAACTTAAAGGGAAGTTTCAGAGGTTTCATTGCCTAGTCAGGTGGCTCCAAGGCAGAATTAGCACAGTCAGTAGTTCATAGCAGCCAGGAAACAGAGATAGCAGGAAGAGCTGGAGAAGATGAGGCCAGGGACCAGACATAGTCCCCAAGGCCATGCCCCCATGGGCCACCCAAACACACACAGAAGTGTGCTTTACTAATCTCTTATGGTCGTCTCAAGCCAATCAAGTTGACAGTGAAGGTTAACTATCACAATGATCAATCTGAAATGTGTTTGTACTAAAAATTATGAAGAATGCATTAAATTTGTTATGTGATTATTGGGTTATGTATCATTGCATTGTGTGATTATTATAATTCTTCTCCCAACCATTAATATAATTCATTTAAAAATATTTATCATTCAATTAAGAGTTGACAAATTTCCAACATTTCTTAGTTATTTTGTAAGGTCTTAACTGTATCTATTCTCTTGCTATTACCAGTGAAGAAACATTAAAGAGGTAAATGTTTAAAAGCATCTTATTTATTTTGGAAAATTTTATTTATACCCTACAGTTGAAATAATATCATAATGAATGCTGTGTATCCATCACCTAACTCAGTATTTATTATTCATTAGTATGTTCTTATGTTTTTATGTACATCTATCTGAACATTTCCCTTATATTATTATAAAGTTGTATCATTTCATTGGTAAATGTAAATTTTTAATCAATTAAAATTTTAAGACAATTCAGCATTATTTATAATAAATAATGTCACCTTACCTACTAGTCCAATATTTTGTTTTCATTTGTTTATCTAGAAAAAGTAATTTGAGTTATTTCTGTATCAATTCAAATGAGGACCATGTTGCATTTGGTTAATGTTTCTAAGTGCCCTTTTATGATGCCATGTATTTGTTGAAGGTAGTGATTCAACTGTTATGAAAATGTTTCCACATCTGAATATGGTCAATTATATTCACTTGTTCCTTTAAATCCCACATTTCAGGTTCCACTTTTGGAAAAAATACTTCACAACTACTGCTACATGCAGCATCTTCCGTCACATCAGGGAAATACCATATTAATTTGTTCCACTTTTATGACTGATCATTGAGTTAATGTGTTTCCTGTTTGGCAAAATGCTCCCTATTAGATCCTGACCCAAAGATATGAGTTGTCAATTACTGTGTTGGCGATGTAAAGAAATCTATTATTTCATTACAGGATACCAATGGTGATTTGCTAATTTGCAATCTTTTTGCATTTATTAGCTAGAATTTTTCCATGAAGAGAGTTCTTAGGTTCATTTTAATAACGTTTGGCTATCATTGCTGATTGATTGCCCTGAGAGCAGTGAGATGGAGGATAATGTGCAGGACATTTACTAGGCACTGTTCCTGGAAATGATATATTTTGAAGGAAATTCAAGCCCTTTTCAGGCATATGAACCTACACGTCTCTAACCTATGTGTTAGGATCACATTTGTTCCCAAATAGAAATTTGACTTTCATTTTGCAGACTTTCTTTGGTTGGAAGTGTAATTATTGTTTTGAATTTAGATACTTTTATAGGTCATATCATCACTATCTTTCTATATGTATGTCATCTTTCACCAAGGAGGCCTGTGACATTTATACTTGGCTTTTAACTGCACAGTCATCACTCATTTTTTTTTTCTTACACAATGTTATATGTCTGTTGTGATCTTTATAATTTTCATAATTATTTTCATCATGTTTCCCAAATAGATGACATATTACAACAGCTAATGCATTCCTCTCCACCAATACACCAGTCTGGTGAAAATATTACAAATTGAACCACTTCCTTCTGCCAGAATCTATGTGACCCACCTACCATCAGTAATGATCTTCGTTATCGGTTCACAGGCGGATGGTTTAGCTCTAAAATTTTATCATAATGTTTGTTTTTTGAACTATACTTGACAATAACTGCTTATAAGCAGGAGGATTTCTTGGGAATCAAACTCTGTGATGGAGGTTAGCATCTAGGGCACCTACAGAATGCTCTTGGGGAAGGAAGGAAGCAGGAATGGGCAGAGGGAGAAGCCAGCCTGTGATGTGATCTCAGCAGCCACTTCAGCAGATTCTATAGGGCAGTGGTGGTGACCCTATGGTGTGCATGTTGAAGTGGGCTGTTTGTATCACTGAAAGCTCTAAAAGGTTCACCGTCACTTTGGTAGGGCGTTTGGTGGACTTCTCAGTCATATCTAGTTGAGGCAACAGGCTTTTAAATTCATAATTACTTCAGCTGAACAGCATGAAATATACTAGGCACTGCTAAGAAAGAATAAATTATGTATAAAAATTAATTTTGGATCCTTCAGTAATTATCAAAGGTGACAAGTGAGTGTATATGTGTGTGTTTTATTATTGCTAATTCATATTTTCACGTATTTCATCTAGTTCAGGTTTTTCCATTCATTTTTATCACATAGCACATATAATCTTAAAGTGACAGTACAAATATTATCATTAACAAAAAGACTATTGAATGCAGCTAGCTTTTTCTTTGTGATTTTCATTCTTAGGATATATCTTACTAGTGATAGTAAGAAATACTGTAAGTAATAATACTTGAAATAAGCCTCTGTGTGGTTTTGTCAACAATTTGACATGCAGTTACATTTGTTTCATTTTTTAGGGACTGCTTGTCTTTTCTTTATAAAATAATTATACTTTACTATGACAGAAAACAAAAAAATTTTAGAGTTCCAATGTATGTGTATATGAATGGGTGCTTATATACACAGACACACACTCACACTCATTCAGAGATATCCAGTTTCTTATCCTGTGTCTTTCTCAAGTGACAATTTTAATAGTTTTTAGTTTATCTTTCATACTATTTCAAAATATAAGTAAATTTATATTTGTAGTTCTCATTCAAAAGCATTTATTTAAATTTGAAAATTAGAAAGACTTTCAAACCTATAATTATAGCACAGAATCTGGACTTGTAATTAAACAAGTGTCAAAAATATTCTTCATTTTGCAGCATTATAAACTGATAGATTAGAACAGCTTCTAATGAAACACATCAAGTGTTATAACTCAAGTAAACATAAACAGAATCTTATACATGGAATATCAACTCATTCATACGGTGACTTTTAGTTTAGCAATTTGCTATGAATATGTCAATTAATTTGTAATAATCTATGAGTTTGTCTCTATTTTATTTTATTTTATTTTATTTTTTATTTTTTTATTTTTTGGTTTTTCTCCGGTACTGGGAACCGAACTCACGACCTTGCGCTTGCCAGGCAGGCACTTTGCCGCTGAGCTAAATCCCCAGCCCTGTCTCTATTTTATAAATATGAAAACGAGGCATGCCTAAGGTTTTGCCGTGTTCATAAAAATTCCGGTCTTCTACCTCCTATTTCACATTTCTGTGATATTGTCTTATGAATTATTTGCAGATAATATGAATGCTTATGTGTTTTCAGCCACTGTTTTTGGGTGCCACAAATTACTTTAAGTAAGTTTTAGAGGTAAAAAATCTGCCGTATTTTTTGGAGATTCACAATACAGTTAAGTAGTCTTTGAAAATTTCTGTATTGATGAAATGTATTTTAAATTATATGTCCCAGTATTCCCCAAATTTCTAAGACCAAAGAATATTTTTTCTCCTTAACTAAGCCTAAAAATGTGTTAAAGCAAGAACACTTGCTATTATGTGTTGGCTAATCTACTTACTAGAAATTTCAATCAGCAATCCTTTCAATCCTTTAAACATAAACCATGTCTGAGAATAATATTCAATTCAGTTGGACATCTAGAGCAGGTTGGAAGGTAAATTTTGGATAATTTATGCTATAATTGAATTCAATTTTTACTGACTTATAATCACACTCTAACTGAACATACATACTTATTGACAACATTGTACTCAAAGGAAAATTCATCCATATTTAGTTAGGCTAACAGGGGCATCAGCAGCAGCCAGAAGTGCTTTTGTGTGTTGTTAGCAACAAGAAGCCATGACAAAGCAAGGTCCAAAACAGGAGCCTTCTGCTTTTTCTCATCTGTGAAGTGCTGGAGATTAATGAGCTTGAAGATATAAAAACTATTTACCATTGGAAAATATGTTCTATGTTAAAAACAGAAGAGAATATAAATACAAATATGGTAGAGCTTTATTGCTTTCTGGAAATGTATGTACAAAATAAAAAATGAACACTAGAACTACCTGAAATAGCATGGCATTTTTATTATCTAAATTTGTTCCATTGTTATTATTTTGAGTTAACTTTACATATTTTGAAAAAAATGTCTTTTGAAGAAGAGGCATTTATTAAATTCTAAGAATCCTTGAGAATTAAAAATTTTTAAGAGTATAGTTATATAGGTAAATGGATGCAACTAAGACCATGCTCATAAGTGCAATTGATCTGACCCACATGTGTAAACATTATCTTATCTCCCTAATGTAAGAACCTGAAAGAGTAAATAAAACCCAAAACGTACAAGAGATATTACAAAAGGGAAAGAAATTGCTGAAAGGAAGGAACAATTGGGATGAGGGAAAGGAGAAAAAGAAAAGAAGGGTATGTATATATATGGAAGGATAGCTGGGGTAACTGTACTGCTGATGTCTAATGTTTTATTGAAAGGAGCTGTTAATCCTTAATTTTTTGACCAATTTTGCATGCTTATATCTTGTAATCTGAACAACTAATTTGAAGACAACAATATGCAATATAGCAACCATTGATTAATTCCTACCATTTTGTCTGGTGAAACTCTGTATCATTTCTAATTTTTTGTTTTTGTTTTTATTCTCTTGAATGGTTTGATCAATCTTTCATTCTTACATCTGGTAATCTAAGCAACTTCATTGAAGATAACAATACGTAGTATAACAACCACTGTTAATTCCTATCATTTTTGTTCTGATACGCTGTATCATTTTTATTGTTTTTACTTTATTTTATTTTTGTCCGTGTTGTTGGTATTTTGCTAATGTTCTTTTTTTATTATTATTCTCTTTAAAATAAAAATTTAAAAAAATTTAAGGGTACAGTTATGTGGATAGATAGGGAAAATATCAGATGATTTATCAGCCCCAAAAAGGTGAGGAGTAAATTAAAACTATTGTTTGTTACATGAGGTTTTAAAAGTAGCGGGGCTAAGGTAATTTTAATACATTTATTCATCAAGGACCACAAAAATGACAGTATTAAGTATTCGAGATTGTGATAAGTTCTAGAGGAAATAAAACTCAAGAGTGAAAATTTCAAGGTCTCTATTTGCTGCTCTTTTTGAGCATATGATTATGATAATATTAATATCAGTGTAAGGGGAGTTATCAAGTACCTCATTATAATATGGCACGAAGTATATGTATTTGTTTGCTAGGGCTGCCAGTAACAAAGTGCAGTGGTTTGGTCATTGATTTTCTCATAGCTCTGGAGGCTAGAAGCCCTAGATCAAAGCGTTGGAAGGGCAGTCTTTTTTTCTGAGGCCTTTCTCCTTGGCTTGAAGAAATACCATCTATATTAGTGATATTGCCAAAGCCCACACTTCCTGATCTCATTGTAACTTCATCCCCACTTTAAAAAACCTGTCTGCAAATGCAGTCACACTCTCAGGTACTGAGGGTTAGGACTTCACCGTGAATTTTGAAGAAATATACTCAGCCCATAATAGTGTATTTAAATAACTGTAGGGCTTTCAAAAAGGGAGATATAATGAATTCTCAGAATTCTAAATAGAAAACATAGACTTCTGAATAGAAAACAGAAATTATAAAGAGCCATAACGGACATTATTGGCATAATTAAGAAATTTTAAAAATAGGTTGTATATTATATAATAGCATTGTATTGATGTTAGATTTTTACAGTGAGATATTGTATCATAAATATGAGAATATTCCAAAATATACAGTGAGATATTTAGGAATGAAGTGTTATAATATCTTCAGGCAGTTCTCAAATGCTACAGAATGCGCACACACACACACACACACACACACTCACACACACACACTCACATGCTAAGAGGAACAAATGTAGGCAAAGGTTAATACTGCAAAATTCACAAAAGAGGGTATGTGAACTTTATATACTATTTTTGTATTTTTTCTTTAGCTTTTGAAATTTTCAAAATTAAAAGTAGGAGGAAAATAAACTTTCTGTTATTGTTTGTATGCTCACAATTTTTATAACTTCTTTTGTTTATTTGCTACCCATTGAATATCTGTTAGTAAATGACCTCATGGCTGTTTCACTCTGAATGTGTGGTGATTGTTTCATGGAAGTATTTGCTTTATGGTCATCATTAACAAATATGTTAATCAAGTATGATCTCACTATGACCCTGAAATGATTACCAAGTTTGCATAACTGTGGTAGTTTATATAACAGAGTGGTCTTCCAAAGTACTCCCGACACCTACCAGTTTATAAAACATTTGCTTAAAAATGTTCAGCTTTAACTATTCATGAAATAATCTAGATCAATTATCATAAAGCAAAATTCAGTAAAGTTTTATTAAACATTTACGATTCACATGTAAGTGAGACAGACTTTGTTCTTGACCTCAAGGAAACCTATGATGTTCTCAAAAATGTCAGGCAAAACATTGCAAGAAATAATGGACTGATGATTTTCATGTGCCTTAGGAGTGATGAGAAAGATGTGTGGTTTTCAGATAACAGTGAGATTTGGGAGAAAGAAACTTTGATAAATTGCTCTGAAGTAAAGAATTGGGTTATACCCAAGAACTTACGCGTTCCAGAAACTTCTAGCAATGGGCAAATCTCCTTAATTAGAGTTTTAGTAAATATTTTTCCCTTTAATCATCCTATAAGAGAAATTTTGGCTAGCTATGTTCTTAGTAACCTGTTGATTGCTGGCATCTGGAGTCATTTTTAATAGGTTTTTCATCTACTAAGATAATTAATACCTGTGCAGACAACTATTGTTTTTCTCAGAGGAGTTTGTGGATGTGTGCTGACTCACCCTCTCATATCCTATCCCCATAGTGACCTTGAGCATATATTTTTAAGAGGACTAGTCAGGTCTGTCTGTGCCAGGCTGTAACCATGGAACAAAAGTAAGTAAAATGTTGCACAATCTTAAGAAATTGGCTAGGGAAATGTCATATTCTAAATCAGTGTACTGTTTTTTTAAAAAATAAGGATTATTAGAGTTACTTTATCTGGTTTTACCTTCCATGGAGGAAAAGTTAGCATTTGTGTTACCCAGATTTCCATCACTGTGATAAAATGCATAAGATGATCCATTTACAAGGAGGCAAGAATGACTTTGGCTTCCAGTTTCAGAGGTTTTAGTCTATGGTTGTTTGGCCTTGTACTTTGGGGTAAGGCAGAGCAACATGGTGGAAATATAGTTTCATGGCAAGCAGGAGAAAGAGTCAGGAGTATCCAAGATCACAGCACAGTGGCCTGGCTTCCTGCCCCCAGGCTATCACTCCTGTAATTTCCACCAGCTCCCATTAGCACCATCAGCAGGGCCCAAGCCTTTAACACATGAGCTCTGAGGGGAACATTTAAGATCCAAACCACAGCAGCATTAATAGAAAATTCCCCTCTCTATTCAATAGGACCTACATAATGTAGCTACGAAATGCAAGCAAAATTGGTACTGATGGAAATTTCGATCACAGTTTAGCTTATGATATTATTCTAATAATGAAAGACAGTTGATCAGAAAGTGGACATAGACAAGCTTATTTCTAAAAAATATTAAAAACCCTGGCTGTCCTTAAAATAGAACATAGATTAATAAAAAATAATGAATATCTACAGTTGGGAGAAGAGGCTCCAAGGACAGAATGTTGTTTCAGAAGCTGACCAACTGATGGATACAGCACGTTCTGTTGACTGCAGAGCATGCGCTGATTGGATCAGACATAGCAGTGCAGAAATTCAAAGCTGGAATTGCAGTGAATGCATCCAGTGGGCTTTAAAGCAGGACATTTCACACCAAAAGAAGAGACATGGAACATTACAAAAGGCAACGGCTAAGCAGAACCATTTTAATCTATACAGTCTTATAAATAATACATACTTGAATTTTATAAAGAATATTCCAAGGAGCTTAGGTTGAATAATTAAAACTGATCATTTCCAGCTCATATTTCATAGTTATTTTCAAGTGTGTAATTGTTCTGTCCCACTTAACCAAAAACTTACACAAATTAGGATCATGCTAATTAAAGTATGCTTGTCTAGACATATAGTTTGATAATTAAACAGAACAGACTTTAAGGAAATATACATCACTATTGATAAAAGGTTTATTTTATAATTATAAGTGGTTTAATTCACAAAGTAACAGTATAAATTTTAATTTAGGGTTAGCATAATAACAGGTGACAAAAATACATATAAACACTGATAGAGCTGGAATAAGAAATATTCAAATAGACAGTAGTAGTGGGAACATATTCTCTTAGTGGTAAGGTGAACTTTGGAACTGTAAATTACACATTTTAAGCATGCACAAAACATTTATAAATTTTTGTGTACTAAAATCAACAGAGGGGCTGGGGATTTAGCTCAGCGGCAAAGCGCCTGCCTGGCAAGCGCAAGGTCGTGAGTTCGGTTCCCAGTGCCGGAAAAAAAAAAAAATAAAATCAACAGAATACATCCTCTGATCACAGTACAAAGTAATTATTCATGACAAACCAGAACCAAACAATAACAAAACACAAAGCAAAACCCAAGCTTGAAATATGCCTCCAAGTTATTTACATAAAAATTATGAGAGAAATCACAATGAAAATGAAAAATATCATGACCTAAATAGTACAAATGTAATATTTAGAAGTTTAAAGGTTTTATTAAAATGTATTTAAAGAGAAATTTATACTGGAAGCTCTGTATGCTTATATTAATGAAAAGTTTAAAAATTAGTGAAATCACTATGTAGTGCCAGACCGGCCTCCAATTTGCAATGATTCTCCTGTGAGTGCTAAGATTATAGGTGTTCACCACCACATCTAATTAGACTCAGTTCTTTTTTTTTTTTTTACAAGTCTAAAACATTTTTCTAGCATCTTGAAAAGTTCATTGCCCTGAGGCTTTTGCCTGCAGCACCTTATAGGTAAAATATTTCCTTTGGAATCTAAGTTTTTATATTTCTAGCCTTCTGGTCTTAGTACCTTCTACTTCTGTTTTAATGGTTATTTAATGTTCAATTTTCTTATAAATGAAATAAAAATCCATGTATGTGTAGAAGATTTTGCTTTAAAATGTATGTAGGCATGTACTGGAAAATTGTTTTTATAAAACTATACAGTTAAAAGAAATGTATAATATTTTAAATGAAATTGTGCTGTTACATATTAACCTTTGTTTTACTATTTTCTTTGATTCTTATAACGGAAGAATCATGTTTAAAAAATATAGTTTCTACACACTTTCAGAATGCTCACCAGCTTTAGGAGGTACATTTTTTCCACTGTCCTCGTCTGCCCTCCAGTGGCTCTAGAGCAAATTGAAGAAAAATCCCATAGGTAAAAGCCAGCTGACTAGTTTTTGAAAAACTATTATTATTTAAATTCAGTCTGCCTTCTGGAGTAATATGTTACAAAACTTAGAAATCTCTTTTATGGTAGTAACATGGACTTTAACATATATCTATATGATGTTATTCTATAGAATATATAGATTAAGCAAAAAGACTAACATTAAGATAATTTACACATTAAAAAGTAATAATAAAATAGCAATGATAAATAAAGTAATAATTATAGGTAACATTTGTTGACCAGGTATTCACTGTGCTAAGTACTTTCCATATATTACCTTGTTTTATTTTTACAACATCAGTTCCATGTTTTATGGGTAAAGAAATTCTGGTTTAGTGTGGTTAAGCAACTTGATTAAGGTTAAATATTAAATAATAGTTATAGCTAGTGAAATAATCTTTAGTGTCAGAAATTCTAGTACTTTTTATGACTACATTGGTCAGTATACACATAGGAAATGAAAACCACCTTAAGATCTTAATGGAATGTGGGTTAATCCTAGAATGATAATGTATCTTCACCTTTAGTGTAAGAGCCAGAGAAATAGATTCTTCAATGGACCTTCTGGAATGTTTGCCAAAAGAATGTAAAAATGTAAAACGGACTTGCTGGGAGCTTTCACCTTTGAGGTCCTTGCTACAAAAATGCCACAAGTCTCACAACACTGAAAAACCTGGGGGCTAACTCTGCTGTAGAAAGCTTCTGTTGTCCTCACCTTGCTCATCATCCGGAACTGCTGTGTTGAAGCAACTTGGTCTGTAGTTCATGTCCAACTTCTCCATCTGGTGGACGCAATTCAATCCAGAGCTCTTTCTGCAAGGAGGCCTGGGAAAAGTAGTGTTCATTTCCCCGGCCTCTGTAGCCCAGAGTGAAGCATAGAAGTAGGGGAAATGAATGCTGGAGGTCCTCTGTTACCCCAGGCACAACACAATTCCATTTAGGCCTTATGGAGATAAATGTTTTTCTTCATAGTGTAGATGAAGAAATAACAGACTAATGGGGGAAATAACTCACAGAGAGAATAGAAACCTATACTTCTCTTATCCCAAAGCAGAGGGTGTGTCATAATCTTTATATGACTGTATGATGTCATCATTATTTCTATGCCAAACTAAAATGGAACCCCCATTTCCCCACATAGTTTTTATGAGAATGGGAACCAGATTCAACCATGGATAAATTGAACATGGCAGGGTTCTTGGTGACTGGACTCTTAGGCTTGGGGAAAATAGATGCAAAATCAATGTACAGCCCTTCTGCTGTGCATCTTCTTTGAGGAAATGCATATGTTTACTAATACCTATGAGTTGGTCAGGCACAGGGAGCTAATGGCATTTGCTGGCAGTGGACTGTGAATGTAGTTGGCGTATTTGGAAAAATTGATATACGTGATGTACTCAGACCAGAGGAACATCAGGCAGTGGCAAAAGAAGACCAGAAAAGTAGAAGGTGTTTTTGTCTGTGCAACTTTACCTGTCCCTGACACCTCCCAACACCCACCTACCCCAGGTACTAACTCATCAGCCATCATCGTCCCACTTCAGAGGTGAATGTATGGTCCTCTTAGACAAGTGTGACTTCTCACTCCAAGAATGAGAACCCTGAGAGAGAATGCCTAGAAACTGAAGAGCCAGAACAGAACTATGTTGCTAGCAGTATTCGAGGCAATCATTTGATAATGGTGCTTTGAAGAAATTCCCATGAGATATACACAGGTTTCCTGGCTTTTGTCTCTTCTGGGGTGAACTGCTTATATTTTCAGTCTTAGAACAATTTAGGATTCTCGAAAAAAAAACTTGTTTATCTTAGAGTCAGTTTCTGGTGCTTCTCACCAATGGGAGACCATACTGGTCAAGAAGTCGTGATCTTATTTTTCTTCTTAATGGTTTCAGAGGTGTTTCCCTTGGGAGCTGAAAGGATGCCAAGCTATTTTCATTACACTTGTGAGTCCATACTTGAAGTTGGAATAATGTTATGAAGGTTAAAGAGGTATCACAGTGTTCTTTGGAATAACATTTAGCTGACTGTGATAAAATGTAGGCCAGTTCCTTCTCAGTGCCACGACAACTAAGTATTTTATTCTGGAAAAAGAATGCCAGCCTGTCAGAGCTTCATAATATTTGACAGTCAAATGTAGGAAAGAAGGATGTACTTCTTTCTTTAATGGGGAGTTGGAACAAAATTAAGCAGCCAGGAACCTGTGGGGAATAAGAACCCAGTGATGCAATAAACACTTCTTGACTTAATGCTTAGATCTCATGGGTAACACGGTAACTGTCTGGATGTTTCTGGTTTTTTGGCAAAGGGAAAACCTTTACCCTTGTCTTTTCCCTGAGGCTAATGATTAGTATGGTTGTGATTTAGTGCATCTGAGTGGATCAAAGTGGAAGTCCGCGATGCATGCTTTGAAAATTCTGTGCTAAGATTTGACTCCTCACGTAGTTGTGATCATTAGCCTAAAACGGATAGCACTGTGATCATCTCAAGGGAAAGCAGACAGCAGACAGTTGTAATAAGCAAGTTGAATAAGACAGTGTGATGAGTTAGTCATGTCCGTTTGCTGGATTGAAAATAAATGGTTTGAATTTTAGGAGTTTGAAATTTAAAGGTGTCAGAATCAAGGGTATAATGTTCTCAAGGAAATTGATGCTTACTTCTTTGAAAGGCACCTGGCAGTTATAAAACAAGGGGAGGAGAAGTGTCTACAGAGGTGCTAAATTGTCCAATTTAGAGGTGCCCAATTCTAAACTGCATTTTAGTAATCAGATTTATATGAACAAGATGAAGAGAGGCAAAAGTTTTTTAAGATACTGGCAGCCATTTTCTAAAAAGGAGATATGGCTGCAGTGAACTCTGACCTTTACTAAAATTTCCTGAAAAGTGATGGCAAGTTATTTCCATATCCAAACTTCGAGTGCACTCATGTATCACTGTGAAAGATTCATGTTTCACTAGGTTTTTAAAATTAGGATAACCTCTCTAGATTCATTTTATATCAAAAGGCTCAGGAATTATACTAAAAAATAATCTTTATTTTTATGATTATCTTTCATTAATTTACCTAACGGGAGCTATTTTGTGTTAAAACTCCTACGGGCATTGACATTACAGTTGGCAGCCAGGTGGAAAAACAATCCCTGCCCTCAAGGACGTGTGCAGGGTCTGTATATAGAATGTGTGCTATGAGAAAACAGAACCAAAGTGACTCACAGCCTGACTCAATCGCTCCTCTATAATAAACAAAAATCAATACAGATCCCATTAGGTGCTTTGAGAGAAACTTGGAGGTATGAGAGAAGCTGCTGAGTGTATTGGCAATGTTAAATAGTTTTGGCAGGATGGACTGTGGTAAGATTTGAGTTGAGCTATGAAAGAAAGGTAGGTGTATGGAAAAATATGGGAAAGCAACCCAGGTAGAGCAAAAGCAGGTACAAAGAATCTGGGAAAGAAAGGAACTGAATTCATTTATATGCAGAGAAAACACACCAGGAAAGCCAAAGATAGTGAGAAATAGGGCAAATGGATTAAGATGGAGAAGACATAGACTACATCTTATCTATTGTACTTTACTCTGAATTCTTTGGAAAACCTTTGGTGAACTGGAAGTCTGAGGTAGCATCTTGTTTAAGTGTCTTCTAATTTTTACTGTTTTAAGAGTTTAATTCTGGGTTGATGCTTGTAAATTGCTTATGCAAGTAGCTTTATTGCTAATATTTTAGAACTCACAGGAAATGACTACTTTTCAGCTGTATCTTCCAGGTGTAGCTGGATTTTGAGTCTTTTGCAAAATCCTACATCTCCAATTTATTGGGGATGAGAAGTTGCTGCCTACTTGGCTCAGCCCCTATTTTTTTGACACTGACCTATAGTGTTTTTTAATGACCCTTAGGCAACCTCAGTCTTGGTATACCAGGAAGAACAATTGATTAGAATAAGTATGTCAGCTTAACTAAAATGGTACAGTCAGGAATAACTAGCATGAAACATACCCTAGAAAATGATAAACTGTGGTAATTATTAATTTACCACTTTTAACTGTATGAACTAGATTTGTGATCATATAACAAAATCTAAAATGAATCAGAAAATTGAATTCATAAAATAAACCCTCAATATAGTTGATTTTACCCTCAGGGGAGAGAGTTTAAAAGGGATTTGGGGAAAAATAGACAAACAGAAGAAGAGGAAGAGATTAGAAGCATGGCTGGAGGACAAAGGAAGATCAGATAAACTTTGGGACATTGGTAAAAACAGGAAGGAAAGAAGGAAGAAAAAAAAAGAACAGAACAACAACAACGAAAATAAAACGAACTCATGTTCACATTCATATAAAAATAAGAACAAACAAGAAAAAAAAAACAAACCAAATAGAATCAAACTAAAAATAAAAGACAGGAAAAAAAAACAAAGACAAAAGCATAAAACCACTTTAAGTTTGTCTTTGCTATAGACAATGTGGACAGACATAGTCTAGATACAAGTTAATTAATTCCAGCAAGCCAGCCATAGCTTTATATTGGGGTAGTGGATAATCCCAGCAAGCCTGCATCTGTAGTTCCAGTTAAGTTCAGGCTGGTGTCTGGCCGTGAGTGTGAAACCAGATTTGTTCAGCCAGAAAATCTCTGTGTGCCTCCTGCAGGCTTGGCTTCTTACCCTCCTACTGACTTGAGTTCAGTTCTGTGTTACCCTGACACTGGGAGCCACTAAATGGAGCCAGCCTGTAGCTCCTCTAAGTTGAGAGCTCAGTTAGTCTCTCTCCAAGATAGCTACTAGCCAATTGCCCTGCCCTGGGGTATGTATGAACCAGAATAAATCACCAGCCACTGCAGTCTGCTGAATCCACTGCTTCATTCCACTGGTACATTTCTCTGTGGAAGCCTTTGGGGTCACCAGTAGTCACTGTGAGTCTGCAGGTTTGAGCTGCCCCTCCCACACAGTGAGACCAGGCTGAGGGACAAAATGCCTCCTGCCACCTCCTTCTTCTTGAGTTTTCTTTCTTTGTTGTCCTCATGGGCTTCAATTCTTACTTCACAGCCTTCCCGAGTCCTGGGAGCCAGCTTCTGTCTGTCTGTTACTCACATTGCTATATTCCAGGGTCTGGACACCAAATCTCAGAGAGATTCTTTCTCTGATGGTCGCTACTCCATCATCTTCCCAGAAGTTCTTAAGTTTGATTTTATAAGAGATCCTTCTCTTTATATTCTTTTTCATAAATCCTTGTTTTCTAGCATAATTCATAAATCTTTTTTTCTATATAAAAATGGATAGGAGGGTACACAGTAAATATATGAACACATGTTATTTATGACATTTTCTTTACCTTTTCTTAACAAACTGAACACTAATAACATGACTTCTTTTTATCTGTTATTAAAATGTGAATAAAATTTATTTACAACTAACCAATAAAGTATCACAATTACACGTCGCTTTTATTATTTTTTTTCTTTTTGAGAAAGGATCTCACTGTGCAGTTCATGCTGGCCCTGAGCTTACTTTGTAGCCTAGGTTGACTTCAAACTTGTAACAATCCTCCTGCCTCAGCATCCTGAGCTCTGGGATTACAGGCATATGCCACCATGCCCAGCTGTCACTTATGCTTTGTTTGTTTGTTTTTGTTTTTGTTTCTCTTCCAGTACCAGGAATCAAACTCATGACCTTGAGCTTGCCAGGCAGGTGCTTTGCCACTGAGCTAAATCCCCACCCCTGTCACTTATGCTTTGAATAGCACACGTTGCCTCATACACTATAGCATCATCTATATAGAAGGCATTTCACAGATACTTCCTGAAAGAGTAAATATGTACAGTCATACACTGGCCTTTTAATGCTTTGAAACTCATCAAATTTGATACTTGATGCATTTTGACTTGAAAAATCTTACTCTAGCATTTAACACACGTTAGAATTTATGGGTATTGATTTCTTTGTGACCTTCTACCTTTCCCAGCCAAAAAAAAAATGTTTTTTGTTACTATTTACCCATCCTGGAAAAAATTAATAAGTACCAACATACCACTCTACATGAATTTTCATTTAAAATGCCATTTATTATTAAATATAAAAGAAATCTAATTTAGTTGCACTATTTATAAATTCCAGTAATTACCTGTTCTATTCCTATGTTGGAGTTGTTGCAAAGGTTTTTGTTAGAATAGACTGCAGAATGTGGTGGGGTGATGAGAAACTATCACTTTCCCTTCTCTATACCAAATAAGAAACTTGTTTTTTGAAAACTGAGAATTAAACAGATATTCAACTACTAGAGAGATCATTTTCAAATCTATAGTAAAATCTTGCAGCATGATCTGCACATAGTAAAGGAATCAACAAACATATGTTGAATTATAGTAATTAGACTTTAAAAGGACTTGTCTTAATTAAACAGCACAGAAAATTATACACATTTCCTTCATTTCAGGAAGTACAGGCAGACTAAACCACCCCAAGACATTTTCTCAAGGAAACCAGTAATATCAAGAAGTGATACTTTAGAAAATCACTCACTGAGTCATCAAATCTTGATGAAATCTTTATTATGTAGAAGCTACTCTGTAAGGTGCTAGAAATAATAAAGGATACTTGTTTAGTCTCATGCCAGTGGCTGGGTGTGCAATTGTCACTTGTTTTTTTGTTTTTATTTCTTGACAAATGATCTTCATCTGCTTTCTGTATAGTAAATTCCTCCCTTCATTCTTCTTCTTCTCCTCCTTCTCCTTTTTCTTCTCCTCTTTCTCCTTCTCCTTCTCCATCTCCTTGTCCTTCTCTTTCTCCTTTTTCTCTTTTTTTTTTTTTGTCTTTTTGAGACAGGGTCTCACTAAGCAGTTCAGGCCAGCCTTGAGCTCACTTTGTATCCCAGGCTGACTTCTAACTCACAACAATCCTCCTGCCTCAGCCTCCTGAGTGATGGGACTACAGGTGTGCACCACCACACTGGGCTGTCCTTTTCTTCTTATTAGCATTTCGCATCTCAGATTATTGAGCATTTTAGAAGAGTACCTGAGAGAGGAATCAGTGAGGATATCTTGCAGTCCATGGAAGTTTGGACTGGTGTTTCCTAATGTCTGTTCATGCTCTCCTATATTGGGGGGAACCAGGAAAGTCCCTTGGGGGCTCTACAAAGTCCAAAGTGTCACAAATATCTGTTGCAGAATGGTGTGGTGTGTGTGTCCACATATCCATATGCAGGAAAGCTAAGATCTTGCTTTCTTTTCCAGTTGGCCAATATCAGCAGGTGCACAACCATCTGTTAGTCATATTTTGTGTGCTGTCACTTCCATGGTAAGGATAGCTTTTTCATATATTTCTTTTTTCGGTTCCACATTTTTGGCTTCTTCTTTGCAACACAAAGTCATCAGGAACCTTCTGCTGCCTGTTCATTTACTAGAACCTTACTGTTCCAACAGGGACCACTCTTTGTTCCTTATGTTGTGAGAAGTTTGGGCTATATCTGTATGTAGTGCATAGCCTCTGCCCAACTTTCAATACTCTTGATCTAATTTTCATTGTACTTCAGAGATGATATTTATGTGTTGTCACTTATGGCTATTGACTTTCTTTAATTTCACTGAAGAGGATCGGGTCGTCTTTTTGTTTCCCTCCTCCTCCTCCTCCTCTTCCTCTTCCCCCTCCTCTTTCTCTTCTTTTTCAATAGTCTCTGAGGAGAGTGGCAGAGATTCTTGCTTGCCCTCTATCCAAATTGTCTCAAAAGACTTAAAATGCAGTTATTGTGGTAATGAGGAAGAGTGGAACGCTAAAAATGGTTCTCATTGAGAATTAGAGCTTATTATGTCTGTGCATTTTCTTTTACTTTCCTAAATGTATAGCTGTATATAAAAAAGAGTCCTAATTTACATCTAGAATTTCTAGATGTTAAAAAAGGTTGCCAGTGTATGACAGAGGTAGAATTAGTAAGCTAACATGTTCAGTATGCTTTGTATTAAGGTTCATAAGAAAGACTGTTTTTAAAGCTACTTAGGAAGTGAAGTGGTTAAAGTCCCTTCTAAGAGTTATATATGCATATATCTGTTCCCTGGATTTAAAAAGATGGAAAAGGCTAGAGTTCTAGGCCAAACTGTTTCTATTTAGGTGGTGCCTAAAGTTATAGCTTTTGTTAAGTATATGTGTGCAATGTAGTCAATGCCAACATACATAAGGGAAATTTAAGTTTTTATTGGAAACATAGAGTCTTTCTAGATGTTTAATTTTTCTTTTTTTTTTTTGGTACCGGGAGTCGAACTTGGGACCTTGCACTTGCCAGGCAGGCGCATGTGCTGATGAGCTATATCCCTGGCACTTTCTAGAAGTTTAAAGTTCACATATGCTAGGAGTGGTTGCACGCCTGTAATCCCGGCACTGGCGAGGCTGAGGCTGTAGGATTGCCACAAGTGTGAAGCCATTCAGAGCTACAGAGTGAGTGCAAAGTCAGCCTGGGCCTAGGCCAGCGTAACCCTCATCTCAAAGACCAATCAATTAATTAATTAAAAAAGTTCACACATGTAAAAAACAAGGGGTTGCAATGACACCCTTTAAGTATTTAGGTATTTTTTTTGTTACTTCACAGAAACCTCTGCGCTTGGGGAAGGGAGCTGTCACATGCAGTGCCTTGGACAGTATGATGACTGTTCATGGGTGAGGGAGGGGAATGTGGAGAGCAGGAAGTTCAGTTAGCTCAGACTGTCTAGTCATTGTTGTTTATTTACATTGTAGTTAGTATTGGTGTTAAAGAATAAGTCCTAGTGCTCAAATTATGTTAGAAGTTGAAAAATAATCCATCCATATATATGTATATGTATATATATATATATATATATCCTTTTGTTAGTTTTTAGGAAGAAATGTCTTCCTGAAGTGACCCTTTTAAAGCCACCTTTTGGAACTAGACATAGTCCTAAACTTGATCACTGAAGGGGTAAAGAGCAAAAAGGGAAGGTGAAGTTGAGGGCTTTTGCCACTCTCTCCATATCTGAAAGGTGTTTTTCCACCATAACCATAGATCTGTATGTGCATTTTTGATAAAGTGCTTGGGTTTATTTGCATAAATTTCATACTCTGCTGCACAGCATCTAAGCTTTATAGATGTCCTAATATGACTATACATGATAAAAACTAGAGATAGTGAGTTAGACAGCATATAAATATTTTTTGTTATAATTGACAGGAAAGACGCATCTTGGACTAGGGACAGGAAGCGCATGTCAGGCCTTGCCAGTAGGCAGCAGAGAGGCAGAAAGAAGCACACAGGAGAGTTGTGTGCAATGTGGTCAGATTTACGTTTTGGAAAGAACCATTGTTTTGTGTCCATCTTCTAGATACACTATAGGAATATGTTAGCAATTCAGCAGAAACATTTTCAAGCAGAAGAGATCTAATAACTCTGACACATGGTTGCTGTACTTTGTTGTTTTATGTCATTTTAAATTGAACATTAAGGAAATGCAGTACTTTAATTGTAACTCTGCTAGCAGTTCCATCTTGAGGCCTGCTGCCATTTTTATTTTCAGTGAAATTTTTGTTCCAAAGAAAGGCAGGATTATAATGTTTTTCTAATGGATTGAGTTGGTTTAGTGTGATCTTGGTTATCAAAATTACTCTTGTAACTTTGAGATTTTGAATTTGTGGATATTGATGTTGTATGGAAAAGCCTGACGTACACTGGACCCTCTCAGCCACACAAAATGGCACATTGTGTGTGTACATGTGGGTCCTAGAAGGACACGTCCAACTGATCTGCAAATGACTGTTTTTTCCTTCTTGTGTTTCATTTCCTGTAATAGACATATTAATTTTTAAAAAAGGTTATTTTTAAAGCTCAAGAAAAGAAAATTAGAACTTAAAATTGAAGAGGTAGAAAAATTGTAGATGTTGATAAATTTGATGGTGAGTATGGTATAAGAAGGGAAGACGGAAGGCAGTGGAGATGAAGAGGTCAGGTACTTGAAGCTGGGGTCCTGATTCAATCCATCCAGGTGAAAACTGAAGGATGATTACAATAAGTGAGGGTGACAGGAAAACTGAATCATATAACAGAATTCTCAGGGAATGTGCATTAATTTGAAACTATGAGGTGAGAACAAAGACTAAAATGCAAACATTTTATGCAGTGCCTAAGACAAAGCTGCATCCACAGCAGCTTTAAGAGATGAATCCTGTAACAGATGTAGTAAGTAAGCTCAGGCTTAGGGTGGCAATGTCTGCATGCATTGTCAAAAGCTGCGTGGAAGTTGAGAGGATAGCAGATTGTTTACTAAAGTGCATCTTGTGTTGGAAGGAATAGCTTCTGCTCCTGCATTAGTCACAGGAGCATGGGCAGAATCTGGGCTTGTGTCTTTCTAGGTATTTTTTATGATACTCAGAAACTTCTAAAATCTGTGGGGAACTTTCTAATTTCATTAAATTTTCAGTTGCCTTTTTGCTGCTTCTTAATTAAGTAATGATAGAATAGAAAATGCTACTAAAATCCTGATTGTAGCTGTTGCTCCATTGTAATAGAATTGCTTAATTTATCTCTGGGGAAGTTGGTTCTTTTGTTGATGCAAATGCTGAGATAAGCTCTGATGGTGGTTTTTTTGCTTGAAAATGCAAGGCTATGGGAGAGTTCTCTATGGGAGAGTTTCTCTGGAGTGGGAGGAAGACAGATATGAACTGAAAATATAAAACTACAGGTATGTGGAGTCACAGTATGTGAACAAGGAGATGAATTTAAAGAAGAGTCAAACTACAGGGGAGGAGAGCCTTACAAACATGCTGGAAGGAGGGGCTGTGAATGCATATGGACAATGATGAGTGCTTCTATTTCACAGAAGTGATAACAAATATCTAGAAATAGCATTGACCTCCATTGAATTTTCCATATTTCCTCTCCATTTAGTACTTCACCATCTGTTAACACCACTGAAAGTCTTTTGTTTAAAATAGCCTAGCTCTACATATACTTTGGAAAAGTAAAAATGAAAAAGGTGGTGGATGGTATACCCGTTAGAACAGCACGGGGCTTTTTGTAGCAGAAACTTGAAAGGACATGGTTTAAGTAAGATAAAAAGTTTATTCATTTTTTCACACACAGAATTGTACGGGAGAACAATCCACAGCTGCATGGCCACAGGGACTCAAATTCCTATCAGATCACCACTCTGCTACAGAGCAAACATGACCTGTAGTCATATCCATCCTGCAGATCCCCAGGACGGTCACTACAGAAGAATCCTGTCTGCTTTCTAGGGGAAGGGTAGAGAAAAGGTATGGAAGAGTACATTCTCTTCCCTACTGAGGGTTTTGGGAAGTTTTATAGGAGACTTCCATTAGTACTTAGAGAAAAGGGAAGCTGGGAAAGAGAGTTACAGCTGACTAAAATTTGCTCAGACAAAAATGAGCATACTATTATTTTGAGAGATAAGGTGAGAATGTAAAGTTAGAAGGTGAAACAGGTGGGTCAAATGTGAATTGCTGCTTGATGAGCCAGGCAGCAATGAGGATCCTCTCTGAAGAGCACTCACGCAGAAAATAAATATCTCTCCTCATTACCCCCCTAAATCTTACTTTCAAGATAGTCAGGAATTTCCTGGGGACAAAGATAGGATTGTTACAGGATGTACAATAGTAACTCAAATGATTCTTCTTCAGTATTCTAGACTTATCTATATCCTCAGGGGCAGAGACCTAAATTATCAGGAAGGCCCCTCAGCCTACTTCTTAGGTTGTGACATCTCAGATTACACTGCGGTCTCTAGTGCTCATCTCCACCCCCGCCTCACATGTCATGGTGTATCTCCACATTTCCTTATTTAAAACTTCTGTACTGATAAAAAATATCTGGTTAGGTAACTTTAAAAAGTTTATCTAACAAACATCCTGTTTCTATATCTTTTTATTAAATAAATGTATATTTATGAATTCGGGAACATGGTCATGACTGTAGCAAATTGCATAAACCTTGATCTATGGATCCAAGTCTAATTTTCACTTGTAAATGCCCTATTTAGAGACTTCCCGTGGGCTGTCAGGAGGAAACAGAAGGAAGCTTTAGGTTTTGTGGTTAGAGCTCCACGGGATTAAGATCCCCAAAGGCAGGAGAAAAATAAAAACTCATGGGAGCCTCATAGTGTGTGTTCTAGGAAGGCAAAAAAACTTTCTGAGAAGAGGGAGAGTCAACACTCATGCTTTCTGATATGAGGCAATAAAAGTTGGTATAGGTTGGCTACAAGTGTAGCATCAGTGCCATTGCAGAATTCCCTTAGGACTACTCAGAGTGTTGATTTATAGTCTCAACAAAAGCTGTAGAGAAGAGGAAGTATGAATGGACTTATAATTTTATTATAATATGACAAGTGTTTCAAATCTTTTGAAATAAAATCTGAGCCTCAGATTTTTCCCTTTGACTGGTACAATTTGTGAAATAAAGACAGCATTTAATAACAATTCACAGATATGATAGATATCACAATTAGTAGAGAATTTTTTCCCAAAAAAAGCAGAGTTCTCATAACTTGTGGGTTTAGGGCTCCTTTATACTTTGAAAGACTACTGAAGACACAAACAAATTTTAATTATATATTATATACACTAATTTATAAAAGTACAAATTGAAATAGAGTTTTAAAATTTTAATACTAGCTGGGCATGGGGCATCAGGAGGATCACCATGAGTTCAAGGCCAGTTCAGGCTACATAATGAGTTAAAAGCTAGCCTGAATTACATAGAGCCTGTTTCAAAAATATTAATACTAATTCATTTAAGAACCAATAATTAACTATCCCACTGCATTTAACATAAATAATGTTCTCAATTAGCACATATTCATTGTACAGAAATATGGGATTTTAATGACATTTGTAAACATGTGTATGATATTTTGATGATACTCATATTCATTATAGTTCACTAGAACAGATTTAAAATTTTAAAAATATATGTATATGTATGATAGGATTTACAAAGCAGGCTTACATTGACAACCTGCAGGATCAGGTGTGGAAGAATGCAAAAGGGCTGCCTGTGCACCAGAGAGCTGGAGGATCCAGTCAGAAGTTGAAGGCCCTGAGCTCACTGCAGTGTCCCATGTGAATCAGGATCAGGCGCCAAAGGGTCTGCACTAGAAGGCTGAAAGTTTGTGCTGAAAGCCTGGAGGTGGATGGCAAAGATGATGGAGAAGACTGGAGCTCTGAAGTAGAAGCCACAGAGAGACATTCTTTTACCCTTTTGCTACAAAAGCTACAAGCCTTTTGATTGGTGCCACTTATATACAGGGTGGGTCTTCCCTTGTCAGTAAGTCAATCATCCAGACACATCAAGAACTCTGCTAAACCAATCGGCTAGGTGGACTTTATTCAAGGTGACATCATGGTTAAAATCACTGCATCCTCCCTGTGACCCTCTTTTTTCCCTACTCCCAGTCCCTTTCCTTTTCTCCGGTAGTTTCCCCTCTACTTTCATATTGTTGTTTTCTTCCTAAATCCCTCATATCCAAAAAACATAATACTTGTTTTTCTGAGTCTGGTTTACTTCACATAACACAATGATCTTCAGTTCTGTCTATTTTCCTAAATTAACATGATTTCAGAGATGTAGGTTACTACTCAAGGTCCTGGGTTTGATCCCTAGTAACACCAAAAATAAATAACACAACAATAACGCACAAATGAAACCCTGTAGTTTTCAAATAAAATTTTAGTGAGAAGAATGGTACTGTTCATGTTTTCCATTTTTGCAAATCTCCCTAATGTTACGCTGAATAGAGATTGCTGTGGGTTATTGTTTTACTAAGCAATATTTTATGTCATGGTGCTCTGGTTGAAATAAATTAAGAAAATCCAGCCTTGTACACATCATATAATTGAAAACATATGTGAATTTTAATAGTCTTTATAGATAGTTGTAAATGAATAGTCTTCTTTGATAATACACTCAAACTTGATAAGTATGACTTTCTTAAAGGTTATTCATAATGTGGAACCTAAAATTATAACAATAAACTTTTTTTTAACTTTAGAATCCACTGTCTATCATGTAATTTGAAGGTATTCAGGTGATTTTTTTAATATGATGCATTGAACATTTAGAAAATATTGTGATGCTGAGTTATGCACCTCTTGTAAATGTTGATGAATTTCATTTTGCAATATCAAGAATTTCTGTTCATTAATTTCACCAACAAATTCATAAGAAAATTCTTTAAGTATTGGAAAGCTGTCAAGCTAATGGAAGCTTTCACTTGAAGCTTAAATTGTTATTGGCAATAAATACTGTCAGTTGTTCAGCTGTTTTCTTTAAGGGACAGGCTTACTTTATTCAGTTTTAAGAAAGTATATGCCAAATATCCAATCTGAATAATCATATCTGTCTTCCAGTTGTTCTTTTCAGTAAAAATTATGTTTTATGAAAATGTAGTGTCTGGTTTCTCTTCAGATCATATAAATCTTTCACCTTTTACTAAAGAAAATAAAGTTCAGTTCACAGTTGAAACAATTACAGAAATGATTTTTCTCATAACAGCCACTGAAATTTGGTATGCAGTAATAGTATGTGTACTTCCCATCTTGTCACTTGACATATTAAAAACACATGCACTCAAGGGTCCAGATTTAACAACAATGATTTTTGCTGTTTGATCAAGGGCATTCTTTTTTAAAAATAAAACCACTTTAGTAAGCTAAAAATTTGCATACCGCACAATTTACAAACTTGAAGTGTAAGATTCAGTAGATGTTAGCACATTGACAGAATTGTACAACTATGCCCACAGTCAAACTTAGGTCATTTTTATTAACCCAAATGGAAACACTCTTCCTACTACCTGTCATCAAGGGCATTCTTAAGCGGAAGTGGATGTACTGGTAGTGAAAAAAAGTGGCCACACAGTTTGGTAATGGCCTTGGTTTGTTCTAAAATACCAGAAGTATAGTATTAATAGTTTTTTTGGACATTCAGTATAAAAGTCAACGTAGCGAAAACAGTTGTCATTAACGTAATCTCATGAAAATTGATTTCAATTTACTTGTACACTGAAATGGTCTTGAAGATGCTGTGTTCATTTTGAGAACTGCTAAAGTATCCAGTGAATATGTTTCAACATAATTAGTACCCATTAGAGTTTAGTGTTCAGTTCTGTTTTCAGACTCCTGAAAGTGAACAAAATTATAGTTCGATGATTGCAACAAGTTTAGTAATGACTAATGCTATCAATTCTTGGAGAATATAATTTATGAAGCAGCAGACAGTAGGCAATATTGTTGCTAAATTCCGTCTTGGAAAAGGATGATGATGGGATAAGAAAAATATGTTCTTAGTATACTACTCAAAACCCAATAATCACCACGTATTTCACTAGTTTGTAATTCCTTTTAAGAGATTCTGTTGATCCTTCACTAAAACTGTGAATTTTATCCAGTGATATTGGCTATTTCCATGCAGTGAGTATATTTTACCAAGAGTAGAAATTTGACTTTTTTCTTACGAGTCACTTGCAATTTTCTCTCAGTAGCCACAGGGCAGATTTTGCTGGGGTGTCACTGGTCATCTCTGTCTGCTCCCTTTCCTCACCTTTTCTTCTCTACAAACCTCATTTTTTCATGTAGGCTTGAAAGTTTCCAGCTTCTCTCTGACCCTGTGGTTCCGCTTTCCTCAAGTGCATTTGCAGAGCACACTCCAATCACTTTTCTGCCTGTAGAAAGATAAACATACAGACCTTTATTTACTCTTAGATATTAGCTGAAAATCAACACAAGAGATATTAAACATTTACAAGTCAACTAATCACCTCATCCTCCATCTCTCCTATTGGAGGCAAGTTGCTCTTTTACTTTGTCATAGCTTTGCTGCCTTCTTCCTTGCAAATGTTCCACTGGTCTTTATTTTCTTTCCCGTTTTGTGAGGATACTCACAGCTCAGGTCTTGACTTCAGCACATATTTAATTATCTTCCATTTTTTCATATTTTGTGGCCTAAATTCTGTCCATTGTTTCCAGATTATTATGTTGAAGCACCAGCCCCCAGAGTGGTGGTATTTGGAGCTGGGGCCTTTGGGATGTAATTAGGTTTAGATGAGGTCACGAGTGCAGGCGCTTATAGTGAAACTCATGTCCCTATACAAAGACACAGTTTGCTCTTGCTCTTTCTCAGCCGTGCTGGGATACACCAAGAGAGTGGCCATCTATAACCTAAAGAGAGAGCCTTCACCAGAAAATGATCATGCTGTCATCCTGACCTTTGACTTCTAGCCTCTACACTGTTACAAATTAATGTTTGTTGTTTAATCTCGCCAGACTGTGGTGTTCTGTTATGGCAGCCCAAGATGACTAAGACATAACCTATCTAAATGTATTTCTGTCCTAGGTGACTATAGCTGCCCACTTTTTCCGTGTCCACACTTGATTAAGCTACTGAGCAAAACCTGAGATTTCCGGATAGCTGATAACACAATATATGTCTGTGTATCTTTAGCACTAGGAGCCATTGTACAGTAGTTCCTCAGTTCATGGATGATTTTGTTTACAATTTGGTTGGCAAATAGAAGAATTTGGCAAGATTTTTTTTTATTTGTTCACAAACTTTGCATCGGGTAACAAACATGACCGTAGCCATCTTTCCCATACAAACACAAATGTGGACATCTTTTCCCAAATCATAGAATAAATTAAGTTTGTGAACCAAGTGTATTGCACTACACTTTGAGTGGGGGAATAGGTATAATTTTGATTCTATTCTACTGTCTTCAAACATGTCTCCATTTGCTCCTCATTTTCATAGGAAAGAACCACCTCTTTTGAACCACTGAGAAATTATAAGGAAGCAGAACATGGAGACTCTGGATTCTTATTATTGATATATTCTTGTGTGATATTGGACAAAGTAACTTCTGGGATGCTTTTGTTTCCATCTGCAAATGGAAAAATTGCCATTATCAATGTCAAAAGAAGTTCTGAGTGTTAGATGAACTCTAATCACATCAATTGGGATATAAAATATGGTCAATAGATTTTTTTGTATTTATTGATATTGAAAACTAAAATCATTATAGAGAAATTCTCCCAATTTTTTGTCATGGCATTTTAAATTCTATATTTTTGTCTCCTATCATGGTGCAGTAAAAGTATTTCCTCAACAGAACCTGTTCCCCAGCAGGAGTCTTCATAAAGTTCTTGTTTTATTAGTTATACCCACTGTCTCTTCTAGCTTCATATTCTTCTGATACTAGATCCTTCCCATTATTTGCTTTTATCTCTCATTGCTCTATCTCATTCTTTTTCTTCAAAGCTCACACCTTCCTTCATCTACCTAATGGCTTGTCACTGAAGGTTCAGCTTAGATATCAGTTTATCTAGAAATTCTTCCATAATTCCTGAGATCTGGCCTAGAAGCCACTTTTATGAGATCCCTTAGCATACTGCTCCCCCTTGCCAAAATGCACATCACACTGGGGTTGCCTCATTGCATGTTTGTGTCTCTAAAAATATTGCAATCACTCTCAGGTCAAGGAACCTATATTTATCTTATTTACTGTCACATCTTCAATATGGCGCATAAGAAGATAGTGGGTATTCAGTAGTCATTTCTTAACTATAGAAAGAGAAATAAAGCTTAAGAAAAATAACAAGGGAAGGTGAAAATGTCGGTGATATTTTAAAATCATGCTCTTGACTACTCACTGACCTGTATATTATCCTAAAGCTCTCTTAAGATTTGTAAAATATATTTAAAAAGTTATCAAAGAGATTTGATAGAGCAAGGGCCTAGTATTAATCTTATATCAAATATAATTTAAGATTAATTAAATGGTCAGTACAATTTTGAAGTTGCTGAATTGCTTCCCCATTTTCTGTCTGCAGTCAGACTTAATATCTCTTAGGAGTTATATGTAATAGTGAAAGGCCAGAAAGCTTTTTCAAAGGCTTCCTTTCTTTGTTTTATTCCCAAATTATTCATAATAAAGTTCTTAACATTTCCCCTATTCTAAATGGAATGAATCTTACTTCCAAAGTGGATTTCAGATGTTCTGAGCATGAGACAAAAAAGCAAAAGCAAGAATACATCGATGGTAGTATAAATCTTGAGCCACTGAAAGGGGTAAAAAGCTTCCTTTACCAGATGCCAAACTCTTCTACTCCTTTTGTTTGTCATGGAAATAGGAAGGGCTCCCAACTGGGAACATCCTGGAGAACAGAGTGTACAACTCTGACTCATAAGCTTTTATGAAAGCTGTGCTTTCTGAGTTAAATTGTATTTCCTGACTCCTAGGGCACAGAGGATACCCTGTGGCCAATAAAAGGTTTTAACATTCTTTCAGTAGTAGTCTCTGCTTTCTGTTTGAAATCACACCAGTCGTAAAGGGCCATGACGACTACAATAAAAAAAATGCGATTGATAGTTACATGGAGCCACAAAGAAATACTTCTCTCTGTTTTATACTTGGTGTTGAACCTTAATTATTAAGACCTTTACATTATTCCAATGTTCAGTATCCTCCAAATTAAGCATAGTTCTTCTCCCCAGGAAGTAGTTGATGTAGACATTTAGGGGAGAAAATGCTGTGGACATTAGTGAGTGCACATAAAATGCTGTTACTCAAGTGGGTAATTTACAATTCAGTAATCCACATTCTAGTTTCATTCCAATTTTCACTTCTACTACATATTCTGACAATGTCATCTGCCCATTTTCCAGAGCAACATATTCTTTCTTCCACTTCTCCAGATAATAACAGAAGGAAAGAGAGATGTAATTCCCTTTATTGTATGCTGCGTGGGGAAGGTCTAGAAAAAAAAAACAAAAAGATAATGAAAAGGCTAGACTGATGACTATTATGTTGGGGTACTTCCTCACAATTCTCTGCCTTGACTTGAAGATAAACCAGATAAAGATTACTATTCATTATCCTGTTTATCAAATGTATGTGAAATAATGACACAATTACCTTTCTAAGGGTTTCTCTAGGCAGAATATGATTTTGATGATTAATGTATATTTTAGCCATCGTTTTGGATGTAAATGCATCTATGTAGGTGATATTGGCTTTCGTGTATGTGAACACAAGTATTCTCCTTAGGAGATTTTATCAGGTAGTCCAAATTCAGAATCTGGAAAAGATAAGTATTATGCACATCTCTTTATATGATTATACACCATTAATCCCAGCATTGGACCATGAATTAATCACAAACTCTACATTCAGCCATGTTGGAAAAGCCTGCCCTCATAACTGCATGAGGCTTTGGGGGGACATCCAGACACAAGCCATAGCACAATAATACATAATCAACTACATATGCATACATATATATGCATGTGGAAGTATACATGTAAGTACTACATACATATATATGCTCATACATGCATACATCTGTCAACATACAACATACATCAGTTAACATTTAGAAATGATCAAGAGTTTTAATATAGGAAATTTTGAATATATCGTATATTTTTCTTGGAATGAAAGATAGACCAGGACACATTTATACACGGGTTTCTGGGATGATACATTTCTTGGGTAAGGAAAAAAAAGATACAGAGATGGCTTGCAGGAAAATCCAAACACATGAAAGAAAAAAAGAATGAACACAAGACCCTTTGTGTAATTTCAGTCTTCTTGAACTTTATTTTCTTGATTTTCCTTCCTTGTTTGCTTTTACTAAATGACTATGGAGGAATAAGAATGCCAGTATTAACAATGGAAGAAATAAACATTTAATTTCATTGATATCAACCACTCATGATTGGCCCATATATTGTTTTAGAATTGTCAGTACCTAAACAACACAAATTTAATGCAGTTTCTATATTAAATGCTTCTCTTTCCAAAATCCACACATAGAATAACCTTTAAGATATATCCTCTGTTAGAAGATGGTAGAGAAATGTCCAATTTTTTAATCATGAAAACTTTACTGAAAAGTTGCACAAATATGATTTTTAGGGTCAGGTCTATTGCAGTAAAGTCCTTCAGCTCTTTCACAAATGTCTCAGATTCCTTTAGCTGTGGTTTGATTTTCTCAACTCTATGGCCAGAGCAGATAAACATGTCCCAAGTATTCCCCAGTTTTACTTGATGTTCAGTTGAGGAAAGATATTGTTGAACATTTGAGAGAATATATATTTTAAAAGGGTCTCTCAGCACAGTTTGTTCACAGTCAGTGATGCACTTTAGCCAGCAAGTGTTTAATTTCAAACTTAATAAAATTACCAAAATGTGGATCTTAAAAGAGAGAGGTATTTAAGAAATGTCTCTTTGGGGAGTGATTGCTACCAACTGCACATAAAGCACAATTGGATATTGCAATGGTACTTACTGTAAAAGTGCATCTGTTCCTGGGCCTATTAATTCTCTTGCTTATAAAAACCACCCATCCCTGAGTACACAGAGGAAAGGAGGGTGCAGAGTACGATGCTGATGGCCACAAGTGGAGAGGGGCCAGGGCCATTGAAAGCATCTCTGAAAGCCACTTTAAGGCACTAAAGTCCAGCATCTGTTTGCTAATATTGTTTTATCACTCTGCCAGGCCATGTCCAGTTTATTCAATCTAATGTAGGTAATGAACATGAAATCTTTAGGGTAGCTAAGAACATTTCCTAATGAATATAAGAACTTTAGGAACGGAGATGATGATAATGGATGGAACAGTGTTATTTGAATCACTAGACCAAATAAATTGGACATGACATAACAGCTTCTTGTTTTTGCCAGAGACTCACTCTGGCTCCTTAGAGAGAAATTCAATCATTTCGGTTTTGGTCAACTCTTTATCAGCTGTTTAAATTATGTGATGAATAGCTCCAGTGAATATCCAGGGGCCTAGAATCTTATGAATAGCTTAGGGTGCTTGTCTATATAATAGAAGGGTTTAGAGTATGTTGGCTGAGCACATTTTCCTTGCCAAATCTTGCATCCAGAATTACTTGTAGTGAACTGATGTGCCTAATTGGTATCTTTTGAGAGTTGCTTTCATTTTCGTCTTCATGTTTCAGTAGCATAATCCTAATGAGAGCACATAGGGGGTGAAACACACCAACAGTTTCCACTAAGATGGATCACCCTTTCTGAAGTACATGACACTGGTTTAAAATTGGAATATAATCTTTTAGTCTTTAGTTTTCTACTTAAAAGTAACTGGTTCTTATATAGTGCTTATAATCAACTGAAGTTCTAAATGTTTTACATATGCATTCATTTAATTTTTACAAAATCTCTATAGAGCAGTTACTACTAATATCTCTATCATATAGATGAGGAAATTGAGATCCAGAGAAGTATAGAGACATAGGTAGGATCACAGAGCCATAGCTAGTAGAGTTGGGATTTGAATGAATGCCACAGAATCTATGCTCTTCCCCACAATGCTATACTGCCTCTGAGAAATTTATAATGCAAGTTAGGATTACTCATTGTTGCAAATTACCTATGTGGAAATAGAGTGGACAGTCTGAAAAATATTCATATTGTTACTAAACAGAGCAACTAGCCCTGAAGCCAAGGATGTTTAACACTATCAGTCACACCCAATTAAAGATACTTAATGCACATGTCCTAAAGCTTTTCTCGGAGGCTGCAAGGAACAGAGGTATGTTCAGTTCCATTGTGCGATGGGGAATTTCATTATGAAATCTGGAAAGAGCCTGAAACACTGCATATTCAGGTCCCATAGTGAGAATGAAACTGTAATGCTACAGCAGCCCTTGGGGAAAAGTGGAGTTCTATTCAGCATTCAACATTACTCAGGCGGTAGCTTGATTATCTTGTGCTGCTTCCGGAAATATAGACTCAGAATTCTCTGCTTTTGAGCTTCATTATTTTATGTCTTTACCTACCCTTTGTCTCAAAGCTTTTAAGCCTTTGCTTGTGGTAATGGTCGTTATTTGCATACAACATATTCACTATCTAATATGTGGGCATTTTGTTTTAGGACAATCCTGTGACAGACATCGAAAGCTGACTGCCTTAGAGTCTAACATCCGCACATGCTCCAAACAGCTGTGGCCAAGATTTATTGACAATGTATGCCTGAAATTCCCGGGCCAGTTCCCCCACAAGAGAGCTAAAGGCCTTTAGACATTTAGCATATTATGTTCAAATCATACTTTTACATATTTCCTCCTAGATTTTTTAAATGCCAGGTAATTTAAAGGTTTTTAAAGTTACATATGATATCAATAATAATTAATAAAGTTCTTATTTCAAATGAGTGAAAATGATATTTTCTAAACACCTAATTTAGACAAAATTATTAACCATGTGTTAAATCTGAAGAAATGTTATAAAATTGCACAATTTAAACATGTCCATCCAATTTTGTAGTCCTCACACTCTTTTTCTGACATAGATTTAAAAATTGAGGACAGATATAGCTTTCGTTAAAGAAGAAGAAAATTGATATTGAAGTAAAGTCTTTCAAATGAAACCTTTTGGTTTTGTTCTTACTGATTTCCTTTTTATGAGGCTGTTAAAAAATTATTCTAGGGCCCGGGGATGTATTTTAGTAGCACAGTACCTGCCTGGCAAGTGCAAGGCCCTGAGTTCGATTCCTGGTACAAAAACCTGTATAGTCTCTAGAAGATGATGTGCCTTTCAAGAGACAACATGTGCCTTTCAAGAGACAATAATAAAACCTATTAAACTGAGAGTATTCAGAACTTGTGGATGGATTTGTGTTCTTTTGTGTGTGTTATTCCCTTGACTTAGTGATAGCTTTTCCCTTATGGATTCTTTACAAGTTCCCCAAATTATGGAGTATCTTTTATCCCTTGTATTCTTGTGATAGTTTAATAGAGAAAACCTCTGAGCTGATCTTTATGTAGTAAGAAAAATGATCTGTTGGGGAAAGACTAGAAAACTGAATTGGGAATAAAAAATGAGTTTTGATGAGCTGTGTTTTCTCAGAAAGCTGAGCCACCTGTATCAGAATACTATTTGTACTCATTTGTTAATATTTGATATCATTTGCGATAACAGGTTTTCTTCATTGATTTATTCTGTAATCTTACTTGACAGTTGGAATCCAAGTTCAACGTGTCACTTTTTGTTAGGAAAATTTGTATCTGTCATTAAGAAGGGCTCCAGTATGCTTTTCCTTATATAAATGCAAAACTCTTATTTTGTTTTTATTTTTCACCTGCTGATCCCTGGCAATGTGTTGTGAATTGTCTATTGTGCTAAATTCGGCTGAACTTTGTTCCAAGTAGCTAAGAGACAGCTCTCTGCTGCTCATTAGTGGAAAGTTTTAAGGCTGTGGTGGCAGGCAAAGGAGAGGCTCATAAAATATTTATAAGAAATAGAACGAACTGGATTAAGAGTCAGGAGTGTGCTGCTAAACTGTAACACAGTGCAGGATGAGTCACTTAACCCCCTCAACCCTTAGTTCCTCCACTGGCAAAAAGGGTATGCTAGTGTTTGTCCTCAGAGGACAGTGTGAGTTTGAAATATTTATACTGGCTGTTTGGCACATGGTGCTATTTCTAGGCCATTCGAAAATACTATTTTTTCCCTCACTGGAATGATTTCCTGAGAAATAGAAATTACATTAGGTAAATAATGCATTGCTCAGAAATAAATAGTTCAATAACACAGCTAGCATGTAGATAATTCATCCCGAATTTGTCTGTAGTACTGCAGAATGTTAGATGATTGCAAACGCAAAGAATGTCTGTAAGTCATTACATTTAGGTTCTGATCTGTGATGCTATAGAGTTTTCATGTAGATTTCTGAGAGATCCCAGAGGTGCAATGAGGGAAGGAGGCCTATTAGCAAGATTTGATGTTTTCCTCCTCCATTGTGAGAGATGAAACTAAACTTATTTTTACCTTTTTTTTTTTTTTTGTCTCCCAAAAGATTTCAAAGTATTTTGCCAAAAAAGTTTGGATATCGCTAGTCACACTCAGCACCCTCATTTACAGAAAAAAAAATCTGATTTGCAAATTGATGCCCAAATTATACAAGTCTATAACTCTAAATGCAAAAGGAGCTGGAATTTGACAAGAAAAAATCACTTAAGCTCTTAGAGAAGTACTTTCAACCTTGGCTGCACATTGGAATCACCTTGAGAGATTTGAAAAAAATCTTGATGCCCAGGTGGCTCTCAGACCAATTATATCCAGTCTCCACAGGTGATTTGGATGTGTAGCCAATGTCTGAAACCACTGGCTTGGCAGGAGGGAGAGGTGACTTTGACTTTGGTTGCTAGGGAATTGCTTATGGAGAAAGTAGGCCTTGAGTAGGATTTGACGGATGAGTTCAGTTTTTATGGAAAAAGAAAAGATGGAGGTATTCTAATTGACATAATAATACTGATTTCAGAAAGTATTGTGCTATAGAGAGATATAGAATGAGAGAGAAAGACAGAAATATAGCATGATACTAAGAATCAGAAATAACTTGAGATTTTAGCTTTATCACTTACTCCCTGTGAAAATGTGGCTAAATTGTTTTATCTCTAAATTTTTGTTTTTTTCATCTTCAAAACAGGAAATAAAAGTGTCTGTTGACCACGTGTAGTAAAGGCTAGATGGGGAAACTTTAATGTCAGGTCTTACCAAGTGTCCAGAATTTGACTAGAATCATAATCATTTTTTATCAGCTGGCTATCACTGAAAGTTAAGGATAGTTTTAGGAGTTGAATTAAGGAGTTAGTTTATGGCCAAATTTTGATGTCTTTGAATGCAAGGATAAGCAGATTTTTAATTTTTTGTCACTAGAACTTGTTTTTGAAAATAAGACCAAAGCAACCAATCCAATAATGTTAGATGAGTACACTGGCCATGTGTAGGAATGATAGGAGAAGGCAGGAAGCAAGGGCAGAGGAAACTGTCAGGGAGAGGAACAGTACCCAGGAATGAGGCTTCTGGGTTATAATAGTTGGCATTTATGAGAAAAACATATTAGAGGAATACTTTTTAGAAAAATTAAGGACTAGTGATTGATTTGATTTGTATGATAGCTTGGAAAACTAAAAGCAAAAAGAAAGTCATAGCTTCTTTGAGGTTTAAATAGTCACAGAAGAACTGATACTTACCTTGGGAAAAGTGAGGAGTTCATTGTTAGGCTTCTTTTCTTTTTTTGGAACTGAAACTGAACTCAGGACCTTGGGCTTGCCAGGGATTATGCCGCTGAGCTACATCCTGGGCCCACTGTTGGGCTCTTAAATCTGAGGTTGGTGAGAACTGACGGAGTTGGGGAGCAGGCAGGTGAAAAGATGCTGTGAACAGCAGGAGGAGGGTCAGACGTGAGGAAGGAGTTTGTCACTCGAGTAGAATTTGTGGTGGACGGTTTTAATGTAGCAGAGATTCCACAGAAGGTTTTCAAAGTCAGGAGTATAGAACTGTTCAACTCCATAGGTAACTCAGACCGCATTTGCGACACCCTTTTTCCCTTCTCTCTTTCACTTTCCTACTTCTTCTTCTCCCCACTTCAAGCCCAGGTATCTAGGAAGGTGTTGTCTCAGTCCCACAGGATGGGCACTGTCTGTTCCTTCCTCTTGCACACACTCAAGATTTCACACTCTCTGTTTCTTCTGATTCGAATATTCTTTACAGTAAACAGCTGCTACTTCCCAAATGTCAAAGTGACACTACTGAAGACACTCAAGCAGTGATAAACAGATAGTCACTACCATCATGTAGACAATTGAAGTGGGTGAAGGATTCCTCAGGTGACAAAAAAATATGCTCCACCCCTATCTGAGGGGCTGAATCAGGTTTACCATAGTTTTCAAGTGCTGTGAGCAAAACAGAAAAAGATAAGAGGTAGAAAAGAGAATTGTATCTGAATTGAGTTCTGCTCTTGAAACTACTACTTAGTAAATGACGTCAGTATGTGGGTTATTTTCCCTGAGATGTGAATTAGATGATCTGATCAAACATTGAGGATTGTTCTATAGATTTCAAGACAATCAGGTAGTTACTTATTTTGACTCTTATTTCCCTTGACAGTTGCATGAAGAGGTAGTCAATATAATATTTAATATCCTCAAGATAGTGATGTCCTCAAGATATGTTTTCTAATTAAACTTGTTTTGACTCATTCTGAAATATAATTATTTAATGTATTTTCGCTGCAATAAAATAGAGTTGAATCAGTGTCAGATGGTCCCAAAGAGATTAAAGCAAAGTAAACAAAAGAAAGCAATTTTTTTTTGTTCCCTAAATTGCCTTAATTTGGGTAGTGTCCTCTTATGGATCAGAGATTCACAATCCGCTTCACAGAGTTGTTCTCCAAGTACCTTTGTCAGACTTGATATTCACCAGGTGGGTTCCTGTGGGGGTCATTTCTTATCCTTTCATTATGAATCTTCTCAAGTTTAATGCAACTCTTTTCCTTCATAGTGAAATCATTTAGTAAAAACACACTATCATCTGCAAAAGCATGAGTCTAGAGTTTATTATTTGGTCTTTTAAAGCCAGCGGGAGCTGTTCCTGTGAGTTTGATGAGCAGTAGGATGTATAGTCCAATGGGCCACTATTGTGTGCCGTAATTTCTGAGGTCTAATTGCAGATAAATGATCTCTCTTCTAACAGTATTGAACTATTGTTGGTGTGGAACTTCCATGCATTTATTCATTCATTTCTTAATCTAGGGTTAAGCAAGAAAAATACTTTGTTGTAGTTATCCTTTCTTCAGGTCATTCTTCTATAGCTTTTCTAAACAGATGAAATCACTCAAATGGTAAATGAGATGAGTATTTTTTTTAGTCTGACACAAAAGTTAATAAAGACACCAACATGTTTTCTGTTTTTACTAGGATTTCTGTAGCCATATTTCATGTTTATACTTATATCTCAGTCCTAGCTCCTTCTTCAAAACACGTACAGTTTTAGAAATGTAGCTTCTTGTAAAAGACATACATTTATTATTTGTTTTGGTGAATTTTTTAGTGACTAAATATTTTTCTGGTCCCAATATAATAAATAACTGAGTGAACAGTGTCAAACAGATAAACATGGTTGAGTTTTAAAATCAGTATAGTTGATTTTTAATGTTTCTACAACAAAATGAAAACTTAACCATCAGACTGCTCTATGGAGCCAGAAGGTGGCACTAGAGTATTTGAAGTGGCCACATGCAGCTCTACCTATTACAAAATGATAGGGTAATACTTTTGAAAAATACTGTTTGTAAATGATTTAAAAGAAAAATTAAAATTTGATGTTTCAGATATTTTCAGGTTACTATTGTTCTCTCAAACTGAGAACACACCGAGTAAGCATTTTAACAAACAAAATTGTGAGTCAAGTCAGAAATGTAGGGCCAAAGATCTGTGCAATGACATCCCATAGATCAGTGAAAATGGCTGCCTTGCTTTAAGAATGTGTAGATATAATGTATGCATGCACACACCTCCTTTTATTATGTGTTTATACATCTATGGTGTATACATCATATGTAATGTGATACATATCACATAGCTAACACACAATGTGATCAGTGGAAGGGGACTGGGCTATTTTTGCCTCTATACCCGTCTCATTACTTTTTATGCTCCATTCAATCACCCCTTCCTTTGCAGAATACTTCCTCACTTCTCTGTTAACACTAACTGCTTGCTCCATTTTTGTGTCTTACTATTTCTTTATACAGTTTTAAGGAAACTATGCTTGGTCAGCCCACATATTTATTTTCCTTCCTGCATAGTTTGTTTAATTTTAAGTAACTTGAGGAAGGAACTGGTTCTTTTCTGGCTTGGACTCTAATGAGGAAGCTTTCACTAATGAATGTCAAACATTCCATTCTAACAGAGCATTATGGAAACAAAACAAAACAACCACATAAAATAGAACATGAACTTTACATTATAGTCCAGAAGTCAACATTTTCAGGCTAATGTTGATATTGATCACATTTAACCCATAAATGATCATAAATTCATTATTAGTTTACTAACATTTCTAATAAGAACTTTATCATTAAAGTTATTATATTCCTATTGGTGTGTGGGTGGGAGAAACTAATCTTAAAATATAGGAAGATTAGATTGAAAATCATTACCTTAATCATTTTGCAAATTAACTTTTGCTTATAAAACTCTCCCAGCTCCCTGTTCATTGCATCTATAAATCGGATCAAATAAAACTAGACTCAACACTGATCCTGCCATATGCTGGCTGGTACTCCCTCATCAGTGAGGAGTTTACATTATAATTTTTAAAGCCCCTGTTTATAAACCTTCTGTTTATTTTCAAATATTGCAGTAATGCTGAAATCCAAGCCAACGATCCTTAATACTCAAGAACCAAATGCTCTGGCTAAATAAAGATACAGTATCTTGGAGACATATGGATTCATGAACACCTTTGTGAGAAGTTTAGTTTCATGACTGAAAATGTTTAAAATAAATTTGTGTTATATAAATTTGGAACAGTTATTTCACTGTCAAAATTGTAGAAAAATGCAGCAATTTACTTCTTTTGAGATTGGGTTTTGCTAGGTAGTCCAGTGTAGCCTCAAACTGACTGTGTAGCCCAGGTTGGCCTTAAACTCATGGGAATCCTCTTCCCTCAGCCTCCTGAGATTATAGGCATGTGGTTTTATTGGGTTAATAATATCCCTTAGTTAGTGCGGACTGATCAGGTCTGCAATCTCCCAAACAAGTGTATGGTGAAGGTTAAATAAAAGAGGCAAATAGAATGATTTCAAGGCTCCAGGAGGATCAAAACTTTCTCATAGAATTTGAGATTCTTTTGGGACTAAGACCAAGACCTTCTCTGGGTGGCCCATATTTATTTAGTTATCAGAAGAAGTGAGGCGTGAGATGCCTGAGGCTATAGTCTTTATCTAGTTGAGGTTGGATCCAGGTGTCCTTGGCTGTGATCTTGTCTTATCTCTTGAGGCTTCATGACTTCACCATTAAAGGCCTCAGTAGGAATCAGTGGCTCACAGAGGTTCACTTACTATGAGTCCACCACACAGCTCTGGACAAGGAGCCTAGGCCTTAGACAGACTCACGAGGAAACATAGAGAGCCAATTAGTTAATTTAAATGCTGCTCAGAGCTGATACATAGTGGTCTCCATCATGGCATCAAGGTTAGCTTTTAGTTTATATTTTTAAGTTGGAAATTAGAGTTGTCCAAGATCTCATTTGTGTTACATACCAGTGTACTAAAGAAACACACATTCATATGTATGCATACACACACACAACCTCCTTCTCTACTCATGAATATCTTCACTGAGTTGTAGGTTGGGGTGTTCATTTATGGAATAGCACCTGCTTTGCATGCGTGAGGCCCTGGTTTTGATCAGCAGCACCACAGATAAACAGAAGAAAACCAACCATCACCACTACCAATGACAAAACACTCTAGTGAGTTAAAATTAAAGACAGGTAATGATAATGCATGTGGACCAAACATCAAAAATCTTTTAATGATTCCAAACCAAATGGAGAGGTAAAATAGGACCAGTGTTCTAACTGCCATTTCCTTCAATTTTCTTCAAGTTTTTTCTAACTTAAATAAATTAACTGTGATTTCCTTGACATAGAAAATCAGTTTCTTAAAAGACAATCCTTCTTTCCTTCAATAGTAAAGAGAGGAAACCCTTATTCCTCAGAACCTTTTAGATATAGTATCAGTATATTCTTCTTTTTATTTTAAATAGAGTAGTACATGAGACACAAACAAACAAAAAAATAGAACAGTAGCAGCATACCAGTATCACAAACATAAACAAAGCAAGAACATTCAAAGTGATACAGCAAAAACATTCAAAGTGATACAGTGTCTCAAGACAAATTAATACAAATCAACAGTGGCTGTTACATTGCATATTGCTATCCTCAACTACATTGCTCAGATTATCAGATGTAAGAAT
>NW_004955406.1:29912263-29913318 GCF_000276665.1 Chinchilla lanigera | reverse complement strand
TGAAGGTTTTTTCTGCATCAATGGAGATGATCATGTGATTTTTGTCCTTGGCTCTATCCACATGGTGTATTACATTGATTGATTTGCATGTATTGAATCATCCCTGCACTCCTGGTATGAATTCCACTTGGTTGTGTTGTATAATCTTCTTGATGACTTGTTGTATTCTGTTTTCTAGTATTTTATTGAGAATTTCTTCATCTATGTTCATTAGGGAGATTGGCCTGTAGTTCTTTTTCTTCATTGGGTCTTTCTGTGGTTTTGGTATTGGAGTAATACTTGCCTCCAGGAATGAAATGGGGAGAATTCCTTCCCTTTCAATTTCATGAAAGAGTTTGAGGAGAATTGGTGTTAAATCTTCCCTAAATTGCTTGTAGAATTCAGCTTTGAATCCATCAGGACCTGGGCTTTTCTTCACTGGCAAGTTTTCAACTACATTCTCAGTGTCACTGGCTGATATTGAGTTACTCAGGATTTTTATATCTTCTTCACTCAGCTTTGGTGATTCATATATCTAGAAATCTGTCTATTTCCCCTGTGTTCTCCATCCTATGAGAGTAAAGATTTTCAAAGTAGGTATTGATGATCTTCTGAATTTCTTCAGAATCTCTAGTGATTTCCCCCCTTTCATTCCTTATTGTGTGTATTTCAGTTTTTTCTTTCCTTTTTTGGATAAAGTTGGCTAATAGTTTATCTATTTTATTTATTCTTTCAAAGAACTAACTCTTGGATTCATTAATTCTTTGTATTGTTATTTTAGTCTCCATTGTATTAATTTCTGCTCTGAGCTTTATAATTTCCTGCCTTCTTTGTGCTCTGGGTTTGACTTGCTCTTCTTTTTCTATGAACTTGAGGTGCAGCATCAGATTGTTTATTTGTGCTTGTTCTGTTTTCCTAAGGTGGGAATTCACCACTATAAATTTCTCTCTGAGGATTGCTTTCATTGCATCCCACAGGTTCCTGTAGGTTGTATCTCCATTTTGATTTGATTGTAAATAGTGTTTAATGTCTACTCTGATTTCATCTATCACCCATTGGTTGTTCAGGAGGATGTT
>NW_004955406.1:29911154-29912163 GCF_000276665.1 Chinchilla lanigera | reverse complement strand
TTCACACATTTGGTTAAATTCTTTTATTTCTTTCCCTATTTTTTGCCTAGCTGATCTATCTCTTTGTGACAATGGTGTGTTAAAGTCCCCTGTTATGATTGTGTTGCTACTTATTTCATTTTTCATGTCTGTTAGAATTTGTCTTATACAGGTGAGTGCTCCTATACTTGGTGCATAGATGTTTACGATTGTTTTCTCTTCCTCTTGAAGATTTCCCCTCACAAGTATGCAGTGACCTTCTTTATCTCTTTTGATTATTCCTGGTTTGAAATGCACATTGTCTGCAAACAGAATAGCTACACCTGCTTTTTTCTGTGTTCCTTTTCCATGGAGTATTGTTTTCCATCCTTTACTTTTCAGTCTTTGAATTTCCTTTTGAGTTAAATGTGTTTCTTGTATACAGCATATAGTTGGTTTTTGTTTCTTAATCCACTCTGCAAGTCTGCTTATTTTGGTTGGTACATTGAAACCATTTACATTGACGGTTATAAATGGTATGTACTGCTGTTGTCCTGCTGTTGGATCCTCCTTTTTCCCTCTGTTTAATTGCTTGCTCTGCTTGGTCATGCCTTTCTGTTGTTCTTGAAGTTGAGGTCTGTTTTATCTCTTTCTAGTATATCTTTTAGTACTCTTTGTAGGGTTGATTTGGTGCTTATGAATTTCTTCAGTTGTTCTTTATCATGAAAATATTTTATTTCTCCATTAAATTTGAAAGATAGCTTTGCAGGGTAGATCAATTTGGGTTGGAAGTTGTTTTCTTTCAGTACCTGAAATACTTCACTTCAAGCTCTTCTTGCCTTAATGGTTTGTGTTGAGAAGTCTGCTGTGATTCTGATAGGCTTTCCTTTATAGGTGATCTGCTTCTTTTCTCTAACAGCTTTTAATATTCTGAGCTTTTGTTGAGTTTCCGGGATTTTGATTACCAAATGTCTGTGTGTAGATTTATTTTGGTTATGATTAACTGGAGTTCTATATACCTCTCTTATCTGGATGTCTGATTCTTTTTCCA
>NW_004955406.1:29909415-29910538 GCF_000276665.1 Chinchilla lanigera | reverse complement strand
TCTAGTTGCATCCATTTACCTACAAAAGCCTCGAGTTTATCTTTTTTAATAGCTGAGTAATACTCCATTGTATGAAAGTACCACATCTTTTTTATCCATTCCTCAGTGGATGGGCATCTGGGTTATTTCCAAGATTGAGCTATAACAAATTCTGCTGCTATAAAAATGGGTGCACATGTATTGCTGTGGTATGATGTCTTTAATTCTTCAGGGAAAATACCCAGAAGGGGAATAGCTGGGTTAAATGGGACTTCTAATTCTAGTTTTGTGAGGAATCTCCAAATTGATTTCCACAGTGGTTTCACCAATCTACACTCCCACCAGTAGTGGAGTAGGGTTCCTTTCTCCCCATAGCCTTTCCAGCATTTGTTATGGTAGACATTGTCTCTGGGGTAAGATGGAATCTCAGTGTTGTTTTAATTTGCATTTCTCAAATGACTCATGACGTTGAACATTTTTTCATGTATTTATTCGCCATTAGTATCTCTTCATTAGAGAAGTGTGTATTCATCTCAAATGCCCATTTTTGGATAGGGTATTTGAATTTGTGGGACCTGATTTTTTTTTTAATTCTTTGTATGTCCAGGTAGAAGTCCTTTTTCTGAAGGGCAGTCAGCTATAACTTTTTCCCAGTTCACTGGTTTTCTTTTGACTTTATTGGTGATTTCTTTAGATGTAAAAAAACTTTTCAATAAGGTGAGATCCCATTTGTTGATTCTTTGAAGTATTTCCCATGCATTTTGGTTTTTGTTCATGAACTGTCTGCCTACCCCAATGTTGGCAAGATTTTTATCTACTTTCTCTTCCAATAAATTTAGTGTTTCTGTTTTAATATTTAGATCTATGATCCATTTTGACTTTAATTTAGTGCATGGTGAAAGACATGGTCTAGTTTTAGTCTTTGGCATGTGGAACGCCAATTTTTCCAGCACCCTTTATTAAAGAGGCTACTTTCCTTCCATTGAACATATTTGGCCCCTTTGTTGAAGATAAAGTGACTGTGTGTGTAGTTGTATCTGTATCTTCTAATCTGTTCCATTGATCTTTAGGTCTGTTGTCATGCCAGTACATGCTGATTTTATCACAGTAGCTTTGTAAAATAATTTTAAGTCAGGAATTGTGA
>NW_004955406.1:29893705-29906135 GCF_000276665.1 Chinchilla lanigera | reverse complement strand
TTATTTCCTGGTTCCTTGCTGTTTTTAAGAGATCCCTCCTTTCACGTTTGTTAGTGGCAATGCTGTCTTCATGGTCTGAAAGTCTACCTTCAGCTTCATTCAGGTGGTTTTACAAGCTTTCAATGGAAATATTAAGTTCCTGGATATCTGTTTGCATGTGTTTCATACCTTCTAGTTCTTTTCTATATTGTTCCCTGAAGGTTTCATGGAGTTGTCTGTGCTCTTCTATTTTCTAGTCTATGTCATCTTTGGATATGCTGAACATTTCTTTCATTATTGTTGTCATTTCTTTTCTCACCTGAGACATTATTTCTGATCTGATGTCTTCTATGGCCTGATGAAGTTGTTTCTTTACTTCAGTTGCCATCATTTCAGATATTTCAGGTATATGACTTCCAGGCTTCTCTGTGTTGATGCATCCTGAACTTGTTTTGGGTGGTGTGGAGGTCTGTGATTGCATTTTTCTCCTTCATTTTGTTATTTTTAAAGAACCAGAGACTCCCTGTAATGCAGTCTCACTGTCCTGATTGTGTATGAGTGTCAGGGCGAGAGTCTGAAGCTGCCCAGTACTCAGTGTAGCTCCTGTGCTGGTGAGTGGTGGCAATGTGGGGTTCCAGATGCTCCCGACCTTTCTTGCATTCAGTTAGCTCCCAGGAGTGTGTGGGAAGGGCGAGGAAGGCCCATCGGCATTCCTGAGACTGTCTGGGGTTTGGGCCAGCTTCCATAAGAGTTGGAGGGGATGCAGACCGAATTCACTGAAGCTTCAGGTATTACCCAGGAGAGAGCCTGCTTCCCACACTGGAAGGGTAGGTGTGAGGGTGAGCTCCCTGAGGCCGCTATGTTCAAGTTTCAGCTGAGCTACTAGGGGGGTGTGAGATCTTCTCACAGTGACCACCAAGTCGCCAGAAGTCGTCCAGAGATCCACTAGCCTCACACCCTAGTGGGGAGGCCCCAGTGCAGCTCACTGTGTTCCTAAATGTGTCTGATGTTCAGCACAGTCCGAAACACTATGGGTGTGGCGGGGACCCTCCTAGGCCCCAGAGGGTGCGCTAGGTTTCATCTGCCTTGTGCACTGGTCAGGAATGCAGCGCTGCCACTCACCAGGCTTCCTGAAGATGTCTAGTGTTCAGCCCAGTCCAGGTCCACACACTATGGGTGGGGCGGGTAGCCATCGAGGCCCCAGAGGTTGCCGATGTTTCGCCTGCTTTGCATGTCGGTCAGGGAGGAAGAGCTCAGACTCACCAGGCTTCCTGAAGATGTTCGGGGCTCAGCCCAGCCCAGGCAGACACCCTATGGGTGTGGCGGGTAGCCACTGAGGCCCCACAGGGTGCTTGAGATTTCACCTGCCTTACACGTGGCCAGGGTGGCAGAGCCCAGACTCACCTGGCTTCCAAAGATGTCAGGGGTTCAGCCCAGCCCGGGCTGGCACACTATGGGTGTCTGTATCAGTATATTCTTAAATCTATGTTTGTGGACCATCCCCTTAAGCATGAATAACTCTGAATGCCACATATTTCTCATCATTTTCAGTTTTTTCCTCCCAGAAACAGTCGCATGCTTTTTCTTCCTTGTATCTATACTCTCTTTCCTCACCCTTCCAGGAACATACAACCTATTTTAGTCATTTCTTCCACATTTTACATAATCTGTGATGCACATGAGTCATTTTTTCACTTTAATGAGCCATTTTCACCAACTTCAAACATACCATGTGCTTTTCTTTTGGTGACATAGTGTCAGAATAAAACACAAGTGAGTGATTTGGAAGATCTTTTCTCTTTCATTAATTATTTTTTATTTTCTCTGCCTATACTACTTACTGTTTTGTGATTAATACTAAGTTAGCCATCCAGTGGCGACTTATTGAATACTTCATAAATAAACACAATTTCATAAATTGATGAATTCAAGATTTTGAGATTAAAGGACTCACCATATATGTATGTCTTGACTCATTGTCTTGACTCTTTATTTCATGTACAGACATCTCCATGATGTGAGCTCATATATTTATTTCATATTTCATCTGTGCCTGAGAGAGTCTAATAGTGCATAGAAGGTACGACACTGTTATCTACAGTTTCTGGATTTGACACTGTTTGAATTGTGGTCCTAAATTATTAACTGCATTAAGCACTCTTAGAGCTGGACTCTCATTTTAAAATGCAGAAGATAATACATAGCTAGTGGTGTAGCAATTAATTGTGGCTAGTTCTAGATTATGTATCTAACATTCGTGCGGCAAATTTGTGCAGGTCCTTTAACTCTTTGGGTCTGGGAAGGGCAGAATATTCTTTTCAGGCATTTTAAAAATATACATGAATTGAAATTTAATCTTGGTTTCTTCAATTGTTCCTCAACTTTTAATTATATTTTGTAAGGATTTAGACTTTGCTGTTAGTTTGTTCACCAGCTGAACTCTTTGCTTTAGAGACACCCTCCAGTTCCACAGACTTAAAAATTGATATGTCTTGTCTATGTATGATAAAAAAATTCATTTATCGATCTAAAATTCTCATGTATACAGAATTCCTGTTGTAATTCCTTTACTCTATATTGCCTTTTTGGTGCCTAAGAGCAGTCTTAAACTTAACATGTCCAAAACTAAATTCCTGAATTCCCACTCTCCTCCTCATGCTCCAAACTCTTCTCTAAGTTTCTCTGTTCCTTTAATTGTTCAGATTTAAACAGTCTCATCCTTTCTGTTGTTTCTCCTTCTCCTGTTGTCTGATCCAATATGAATAGCAATTCTCTTGGTTTAAACTACATTATCACCATTTTTATATCCATGGTTGTGTCCTTGTCCATTCAGTTATAAACTGTCCTACATTACAGTATACTCATGGTCTCAGTCATGGGTCTCAGTGCTTTTGACTTGCCTTCCTGTATTCTATTTTTAATTATATTCTTAAAAGTAGGAATCAGTTCATGATGTCACTTTTTTATTCAGTCCTTGTGTCTTGCTCAATGTCTTCTTACTTACTAAGACCAGAAGTCAGAGTCTTAAAATGGCATATAACGCTCTAGAAATACACACAATTGCATCCCCACCTGATCTCCCTTCTAGTTTTCTCCCCTAGTTCTCTCCCATCTCTTTATACTAACCTCCTGGTATGCATGCTCCTGCTTTAGGCTTATTGTAGTAGCTATTCCCTCATCCTACATTTGTCTTCTTTTGAGTAGTCATAAGACTGGCTGTCTCATCTTCAGACCATTGCACTAATGTAATGTTTTCAATAAGGCCTTCCTGACCATCTTACTAAATTCTGATTGCTTCATCATCCTCCATCCTCCTTCCTTACTTCATTTTTCTCACAGTATTTTTATGACAAATGACATTGGTCTACTTATTTCACTTATTTTGTACTTTATTCATTCTTTAACTAGAGAAGCAAGTGCTATACAGCAGGATTTTTTTGTTTTGTTTATTTTCTCCCAGATCTCAGATCAATGCCTCTCTCAACACACTTAGGAAATATTTTTAAATCAATGAATAAATTATTAGCATGAGATATTATAATGGTTACATGCAAATGCATTACACTTAATTTATCATGTATGAAATACTTTTCAATAATGATACATATAAAAAAACTCAATTTTGTTTCACAAGCTAGATTTCTTTAGTATCCTACATTGGTTTCAGATTATTTTGCTTCCCTAGCAACTCAACAGTCTACTGATTCTTTATTAACTCTTATATACTCACTTGTACAGCTTCCCTAGTGAAATAGTTTATAAATCCTGAGTTGTTTTAGATGTTAGAATGTAGTTCAATTTGTCTCTTCATTTAAAACACATTACTTTTAGAAAGTACCCTGTGTTGTCTTGAGAGTTATTGTCTGTTTTAAAAATATGACTTTGTAGATTGTTTTTAACAAGTACAAGAGAGCTTAATGATTTCACCTGTAAGATGAATTGAGGCAAAGATAGGCCAAAGTTTTAGCCAATATTATCAAATTATAAATGTTCTGTTCTTCTTAATACAAAACTACAAAACCAATTGCAAATTGAATCTTCACACTTAAGTATAAGATCAAGAATATAATCTAACAACCTTCCAAACCTAAGGTAATAGCATTTGTGAATTACATGCAACATAAAATTTAGATGGGTAATTAGGCTATATGATAAGATTTTCTTCAAAGCACTGTTAATATGGTTACCAAGCTTTCTAATAAATGAAGTTCTTGTCATCTGTGGATTTCTCTTTAACAGTCAGAGAAAACACTACATAGACAAAACAAAACAACATAGATTTTATTTCAAAGGTGAACTGTTTTGATCTATTTAAGGAAGATGTATTTGGTTTTATCACTTTTGCTTGACCTTTAATTCAGTCATAAATATGATGTATTATTGAAAAACCTGAATTTAAATTTGAGTTGTAAACTAGATATAATTAGTTAAACAGTTAGGAATACTGAGAATTGGGTAAACACTTATACTTATAGATGACTGGTTTATTTGTAATCATAAAGCTTGCAGTACAGAATATATGGGCATGTACATTTATAAATATTTTATATGATATTAGAAAAGCTTATTGAGGAATATATTTGCTAAAGTGAATATAAAAAAATTCGAGTACAGAAAGATTTATGCCCTGATGGAGTACTGTTTCTTAGGCAGATGATAGACCCATAGCAAAGAATAAGTCAAGGTTCTTCAGAAAGCAAAAACTCCAGAGAGGATGGATGGATAGATGATAGGTAGAGAGATAGGTAGATAGGTGAGAAAGTGAACTTATTGGGGAAATTGGTTCATGTAATTGAATGACAGAAATGTGGCTCAACCCAAGTTTGAAGACCTCTGAATCAGTGCAGGCCTCAGAATCATGTAACTTAGTCCAAGGCCAAAGACCTGAGAACACAGTAGGCAGCTAGTGCAAGTCCCAGAGTCCAAAGACTGCAGCACCCAGACTTGTAATATCCAAGGAATGAAAAGAAGGATTCTCAGCTGTAGAAGAAAGAATTTGTCCTGGGTATATGTGTGAGCATGTTTGCAGAAGAGATTAGCATTTGAGCCAGTACACTCCATAAAAAAGATATACTTGCAATATTGTGAGCAGATATCATTCATTTTTTGAGAGCCCAAATAGAAGAAAGAGGCAGATGAAGTGTGAACTTGCTCTTTCTGTTTGAGCTGGAACATCCGTCTTCTCCTGCCCAAGCATCAGTGCTACTGGTTCTCAGGATTTTGGGCACAGACTGAAAGTGTATCACCAGCTTTTCTGGTTCTCCTGCTTGCAGACAGCATATTATGGGACTTCTCAGTTTCAGTAATTCCATGAACCAATTTTTCAGATACATCTCCTTCTATATATCTTTCTTTATATCTGTATCTATCTAGCTCTCTATTTATCTATCCATCCACCCATCCATCCATCCATTTGTCCATTCATTCATCCATCCATCCAATTTGTTCTGTTTATCCGGAGAACATTAACAAATGGACTGGTAAGGTCTAAAGAAGAACATCACAGTAAAATTATAGTATTTTCCTTGTACTTCATGAAATTACACACTAGTACTAAATGCAAAGCCATATCTGGCATATACCAGTAACTCAGCAAAGTTTATTGAATGGATACATTGTACCAGGGTGCTCCAGAACAAATTTGCTTTCGTTGGAATGCAAGAAGTATATTTTTAATGCTCAGTATGAAATCAAGCTATGAGATGAATTACGTATTCTGGATAAATCATTTCCCTTTTCATACTTGTTTTTTTCTAATGGGAATGTAAAGTGAAGAATTTGTGATGATGAATTTATATAGTCGTTTTGCCAGGTGCAATGTAATTGGAATGGTAGTACAAAATGATTAAATTTATTATCACTTCTCTCCTACGTTCTTTCTTCAGGTCCTGTTTCCATTCCAGTACAATTCAGGTAGTCTGGAGTTGTATCTCTTTACTTCAAATACAACATTCATTTCCTCTTATGAATGTGTTCTCATTTATTCCTATTTAACAGTAATATACATTCCTCCATTCTTTCTATTAACAACTTTATTGAAGTATAACAAACACTATAAAATTCACATTGTAAGAGTATAATTGAGCAAGTTTAATAACTTTATAGAGTTGTGTAACTTTCATTAAAATCCAGTTTTAAAACATTTTTAATTCTCTCAAAAGTTCCCTTGTGCCTATTTGTAGTTAATCACTTTTTCCTCTCAGTGATATACATTTAAGTACACGTACTACATCTTTCACAGATAATTACATTTATCCTGTTTTACAATTATAAAGCTTTTCTAAACAGAAGGTATTTAGAAAAAATTATTGTTAAATAAAGATGCTGAAGTCAGTATGATGACTACTTTTTAATAAATTTTTCTATAGCACTGCAGCTGTACGTGTAAGGCTGACCTGTCTGATATATAACAGGTGTCTTTAGTTCTCTGCCCAGTATCATATTCCAAATGAAGCAATAGAGGAATTGATCTGCACAGTAATAAGCCTGGTGTGGAAGGCTAGGAGTGGTTCACTTCTATGCAACATGGAAAGTGCAGGTTTTTGTTCATGACTTGCCATTTCCTGGTTGTTTGATGTTGGATAAACTATTTCATGTCACTGAATTTTTTATTGTTTTATCAGATTTTTATAACAGAAAAGGAAATATCTCTGATAATACCTCATCAAAAATTCTACACATAGGTTTGTTCCCTCCTCATCATTAATAAATACCAAATGCATGTAAACTTAACTCATTTTACCAAAGCTCTAAAGGCAAGTGGATGAGTTAATAAGTATTTTTCATCCATGTGTTTATAGATGATTCATTAAATACATGCTTGAAAGTAATTAAGATTCATGTAAATTACATTTTCATATGACTTGAATGAATGAAGTAATGCATGAGAAGAATTTGTGGAAATTTTAATCTAATTCCATTTTAAGTTTGTGAATTCTAATATTTGACTTTTCTAGATGAAATTTCCCAAGAAATTTCATCTTTACACTTGAGAAAGAATCTTAAATTGCTACTGACACTTGGCAGGAAGCATCCTACACAATGAGACAGCAGTTGCATTTCTGTCAAGGTTAAATTTCAATATATCATGTCATATAAGGAAGAAGCAATCTATCTGAATTGTCTTTAAGTAGAAAGAAATGGAATGGGAAATATATGAAAATCTTCCGGTAGCACTTCTCAAATATCTTTTGTGTCAGATTCCTCTGCTTTTGAGTGGAACCCATTGTTGATAAAGCTGTACATGCCATATACTGTAGAGCATTCTTCATCTTGTGCCTGGCAGAGAAAAGACTTACCTTTTCAGGCATACATTGCACAGCTTGGAAGGATTGAACGTTTTACATTTTAATTTTTTAAAATTTCCTATATGGTGCTGTATTTAGTGGGTCAGCAGTCAGTATGTTCAGAAGGAATATGCATGTTCAAAAATCATGTATTTACCATTAGCATACCTCAAAGATCTACAGAAAATATTACTAAAATTCATTTGGAACAAGAAAGGACCCAGAAGACCAAAAGCAATTCTGGGCAACAAAGGCATGGCTGGTGATAGAAGAATCCCAGGCCCGAAATTATGCTATAAAGCTACTGGGATAAAATCAACATGGCACTGACAAAAAAGCAGGCCTGAGGGTCAGTGGAACAGAACAGAATATGTAGACACAACTATAAATACACTCAGCCACCTTATCTTTGACAAAAGAGCCAAACATGTTCACTGGAAGAAATATAGTCTCTTTAATAAATAATGCTGGAAAAACTGGCTATCCACGTGCCAAAGACTAAAATTAAGCCCATGTCTGTCACCATACACTAAGATAAAGTCAAAATGGATCAAAGATGTAAATGTTGAAATAGAAACAATAAATATATGGGAAGAGAAAATAGACAGAAATCTTGAAGACATAGGTGTAGGCAGAGATTTCTTGAACAAAACCTAGACTGCAAGGGAAATAGTAGAAAGAATCAACAAATGGGATCTCACCTTATTAAAAAGATTTTGTACAAAAAAGGAATTACCAACAGAGTGAAAAGACAACACACAGAGTGGGAAAGAATTACAGGCAATTGTCCCCCAGACAAAGGACTGATATGTAGAAAATATAAAGAACTGAAAAAAAAAAAACAGACTCCCCCAAATTCAAAGACCCAGTCCAAAAATGAGCATCTGAGATGTATACATACTTAGATCAAGATATACAAATGACAAATAAAGATATGAAAAATGTTCACCATCATTGGTCATTCAAGAGATGCAAATTGAAACAACACTGAGATTGCATCTCACCCCAGAAAGAATGGCTAGCATCAAAAAATCAACTGATGACAAATGCAGGAGGGAATGTGGGGAAGAAGGAACTCTTCTCCACTCTTGGTGGGAGTGTAGACTGGTGTAACAACTCTGGAAATCAGTCTGGAGATTCCTTAAAAAACTAGAACTAGTGGTTCCATTCAATTCAGCTATTCCCCTTCTGGGTATTTTCCCAGAAGAATTAAAAACATCATACCACAGCGGTATATGTGCACCCATGTTTACAGCAGCACAACTAGTTATATCTAACTCTTGGAAACAACCCAAATGCCCATCAACTGAGGAATGGATAAAATGATGTGGTTTTTCTGTACAATGGAGTACTACTCAGATATAAAGAAGGATAAACTTGAGAAGTGTATAGTAAATAGATTCAACTCAAGACCATACTCATAAGTGAAATAAATCAGATCCATATGTGTAAACATCATATTGTTTCACTACTGTGAGAAAGATAAATAAGATCCAAGAGGTACAATAGATTTTGTGAAATGGGAAGAAACTGTTCAAAAGAAAAGACAAATTGTGGTGAAGGAAGGGAGAAAGGAAGAAAAGGAAAAAAGAAAAAACATAGGTATACACAAGATAGTTAAGATAGTTATACAGCTAGTTTCTCCTAGTTCATTGAAAAGAAAGGTTTGTGCTAATATTGTTTGAACGAGATATGTCTATATCTTGTACTCTGAATAACTAGTATGAAGGCAACAGTACACAAAGTAACAATTACTGTAACTGTCCTCCTAACCTGTTTTGAGACTTCATTTCACTGTTATATTTATCATTTTTCTCTTTAAAATTAAAAAAATAAAAAATTAAGAAAATGCTGCATTTAATGGCATATGGTGACATCAATAACAATTTGTAGATTTATCACAATTGGTTTCAGTTTTCTTTGTTAAAGATAGTAAGTAAATCACAATAGATAGTCAATTATCCCTCTCATTTGTCCTTTGTATTTGTAAGAGAAACTGTCATATTTCCCTTTCCTAGGAGTTTTTATTTCATGGGTAAATATATTTGTGCATGTTTTCATCTTAATTTTTGATTGGTTTTTATTGAAGTTTAAATATTAGTTCTTAGATAATATATAAATGGTTTTCCATCACACTTAATTATTAAATCTTCATACCCTGGCTTATATGGCTTAACAGTGACTTCTCCTTAACCTAATTTTCTGACCTCAACTGTGTCCATTCTTTGGTGCAATTTAACTCTAATTTCAACTTTTTTTCTTGCTCATCTTTCTTATGTGAAAAACCTCACCACTAGCAGCATCTTGTTCCTGGAATGATCATAATCCTAATCATGTCACAGCCAGGGCTGCAGTTCGGTTTCCCAGGAAACAGACTCTGAAGCAGAAATTGGGATGCAGGGAGTTTATTAGGGAGTGCTCTCAGGTCAATGTTGTGCAAGGGAGGAAAGCAGGATTAGGTAGAGTCAGAAGTTGCACTGCAACATAACTCAGCAAAGTCCTCAGGTAGCCCCACAGGCATCTTTGAAGTTGGATCAGCCCTTTAGAGTTGTCAGGAGTTGGGTTGAGGGGATCAGGCCTTTGTTCTTCATCATTAATAGTTATTGACTATAAAGTGCTCCTGGAAGGGGTGTGATCCACAGCAAGGCAGTTCCCTTTACTCAAGACAGGACTAACAACTGAGAGCTCTGAGTCAGAAATGTACCCAGCACTGGGGGGATTCTCACCAGTCCAGAGAACATTGAGAGAAGGATCATAGGGTAAAGGCTGCTGTCTTTTCCTGGTTTCTCAGATCTCAGCTTAAGTATTTATTCAGAAGGCTTTTCTTGATTGCTATGGCAAATCCAAGTGAGCCGTGCACTGTTATGATCCTCTGTCCTTGGGTGTGGGAGGAATTTGTGACTTGTTTCTCTTCAGTAGAATATGATAAAGGTCATGGGTTGCCACTCTCAACATTATATTTTACTGTATGACTTTGCCTTACCAGACTGGAGTGAGAGAATCCTGATGACCTGAAAGAAACAGTCAGACCAACTGGAACCCTTAAAACCAGGACAGCCAGGCTGGGGCACACAAGTGCACACATGCCTTTGGTGGACAGACGGACCAGAACCCCATGACACAGGAGAGCTGGTCCCACGCATGTGGAGTAAACAGCAAGACCAGAAACATGGAAGTGTCGATGCAGCAGTGATGATCCAGCAGTGGGGCTCTGGAGAACACCAACAGAAGACCAGTCCCAGCTCCCACATCCAGAGGCCAAGATCAGCTCCGTACTCAGCACAATTCCCATGGCAAACTTGGCTGGAGGGCACAGCACATTTCTAGGAGCTGACATGGTCACTATCACAGAACTGTAAACACGAGAAGCATTTTACTACTTTTCTTCTCCCTTGTTTTTCTGTTTAGTTATCCCTTTCCTGTCTGGTTGGAAGTAGTTGTATTATGCCTTGTATTTTGTGTTTTGTTTTTACTTTTGAATATTTCTTGTCTTCTTTTTCTCTCCTCTATTTCTCAGGTCTATTTTTTTTTCTTTATTTTCTTCTTTTCTTTCTTTCTTCTCCATTCTTCTTTTCTTTCTTCTTTTTTGCATTATTTAGATTTCTTACCTATCTTTTAAATTTTCTTTTGTTGATCCATTTCCCTCTTTCCTCAAATACTTTTTTGAATTTAAACTTTCAAGTGAATAAATATTGTCTCTTCCCTTTCTGATTGCTACTTCACATTCTATTTCATTCTTTTTCTCCCGCATCTTCTGGTTTCCCAAAACTCAGGTGATCATCCCTTGACCTCAGCCTTGACCATGTTATATTTGACCTCATTTATCACTTTATCCTGTCCTCTGCCCATCGTAAACCCCCCACCCCCTGTAAAAGGGTGGAATAACTGTACTAAGGAGAAAATCACGCATACAAGTACATGGTATATACTTGATTTTGTTATATAACTTCAGAGTTTGCTCCTGTGGTTGGAGGTAGCAGGTTAATGGTTACCATAGTTTGTCGGTAGTTAAACTGTACTTGAAACAATTGTTATTAGTAGTTATACTACTTTAGCCATGATGTCATACATGTTATAAACAGTTTTTCTCCCCTGTGTGATAATGATGTGATTGTATGGGGTTATAATCACCACCACAACCCAGTACCAAAGGATTGGGTGCTGATCCAAATAGTAATTTTGCATCCTTTACAAGTTGGGAAGGTAGGAATTGGGATAGCTCTAAAGAACCACCTACATCTAGAGGCCATTCTGGAAGAACAGACATCTAGGGAAGCCTCAATAATAGTGGTAAAGCTATCATAAGAAATCAGCAAGCATCAACATAGACCAACAAACCCCAGCTCACCCAGGCAAGGCTGGAAGACAATGAGATAGATGAAATTGGAAGTCAAATACTAGAACTTTCTGAAATAATAGCAACAGAAGTGAAAAAATAATCAAGTAGAAAGGGCTATAAAGAAAATAATCTTCCAGATACAAAAAGAAATGATACTTAAAATCAAAGGTTAGAGAAAACACAGATAAAAGAATAAGTGAGCTTTAAAAATGATGGAAACAAAAAATGGCCAACACAAGAAAGAAATGGAATGTGTGAAACAGATCAAAACAGAAATCCAAGAGATTAAAATCTCCATTGAAAGTATATGGAACACATTGAATAAGGAAGAGGATAGAATTTCAGATCTTGAAAATGGAATTGCAGCTAATGATCATGAAAAGAAAGATATCTTAAAAATAGCAAGAGATAATGAATAATCAATCCAAAAGCTACAAGATGATGCAAAAAAGAATAACATAAATTGATTGGGAGTAAATGAGAAAGCTGGAGATAGCACAAATGCAAATAAAAAACTCTTCACAGAAATAGTGGCAGAAAACTTCCCAAGTATGGGTAAAAAATTTGGCATAGAAATAAATGAAGTGTATTAAACTCCAAATAGCCATTGCCAAAATAAAACTACACTAAGGAATATAATGATCAAGATTCCAGAAATTCAGCAGAAGAAGAGAATATTAAAAGCTGTTAGAGAAAAGAAACAGATCATCTATAAAGGAATGTCCATGAGAATCACAGCTGTCTTCTCAACACAAACCCTTAAGTAAAGAAGAGCTTGGAGTGAAGTATTTGAAGTCCTCAATGAAAGCATCTGTTTACCAAAATT
>NW_004955406.1:29892042-29893605 GCF_000276665.1 Chinchilla lanigera | reverse complement strand
ATCACAGCTGTCTTCTCAACACAAACCCTTAAGTAAAGAAGAGCTTGGAGTGAAGTATTTGAAGTCCTCAATGAAAGCATCTGTTAACCAAAATTGATGTATCCTGCAAAACTATATTTTGAAATTAATGGAGAAGTACAATACTTCCGTGACAAAGAATAACTGAAGAATTTCCTAAAATTCATTGGAAATCAGAAAAGAACTAGAATAGCAAAAGAATTTCTGGGAACAAAGGCAAAGGAAGAGACATCCCAATCCCTGACTTGAAATTATACTACAAAGCTACTGTGATAAAGTCAGCATGGTACTGTCACAAGAACAGACCTGAAGATTAATGGAACAGATTAGAACATACAGGCACAACTACAAACAGACTCGGTCACCTTATCTTTGCCAAAGGGGCCAAACATATTCACTGAAAGAAAGATAGCCTCTTTAATAAGTAATGCTGGCAAAACTGGCTTTCCACATGTCAAAGACTAAAACTAGACCTATGTCTATCACCATGCACTAAATGAATGTCAAAATGGAGTAAAGATCTAAATATTCATACAAAACACTGAATCTACTGGAAGAGAAAATAGGTAGAAATCATGAAGACATAGGTGTACGGAGAGACTTCATTAATAAAACCCAAACTGCACAGGAAATACTCCAAAGAATCAACAGCTTGGATCTCATCTTATTAAAAAGCTTTTTCACATAAAAGAAATCATCAACAGAGTGAAAAGAAAACCCAGAGTGGGAAACTATTTTAACCAACAGTCCCTCAGATAAAGGATTTATATCTATAACAAATAAAGAATTGAATTAAATCAGACCCTTAAAATTCAAAGACTCAATACAAAAATGGGCATCTGAGATAAATACACACTTCTGAGATGAAGAAATACAAATGGCAAATAAATATATGAAAAGATGTTCAATGTCCTTGGTTATTCATGAGTTGCAAATTCAAACAACACTGAGATTCCAGCTTACCCCAGAAACAATGGCTATCATCAAATAATCAACCAATAACCAATGCCTGAGGGGAAGTGGGGAAAAAGGAACCCTTCTCCATTCTTAGTAGGTGTGTAGACTGGTACAAACACTACGGAAATAAGTGTGGAGATTCCTAAAAAAACTAGGATTAGAGCTCCCATTCAACACAGATATTCTCCTTCTGGATATTCTCCCATAAGAATTAAAAACATCATACCACAGCAATATATATGCACCCATGTTTATAGCAGCACAGTAGCTAAATTTTGGAAACAACCCAAATGCCCATCAACTGAGGAATGGATAAAAGAGCTGTGGTATATACAATGGAATATTGCTCAGCTATAAAGAAAGATAAACTTGAGACTTTTATAGTAAATGGATGCAACTCAAGACTATATTCATAAGTAAAATAAATCAGAATTGCACATGTAAACATTGTATTATCTCTCTAGTGTAAGAAAATGAAAGAGTAAAGAATAGAATCCAAAAGGTACAATGGACATTGTGAAAGGGAAAGAAACTGCCCAAAAAAGAAAGAACAACTGGGATGGGGGAAAGGAGACAAGAAGAAAGGAA
>NW_004955406.1:29869939-29890317 GCF_000276665.1 Chinchilla lanigera | reverse complement strand
TAAATATACCAGAATTTGTGTATATCAGAAATTAGACACAGAGCACCTGGAGCAAAAATAGTGTTTCACTGAAATGAAACTTCATTTTCATCAAGGTTTTATACCTTTAGTATTCAGTAATTTATTGAAAGATCATACTACCACCAAGTTTTCCTCATTCCTGCACCCTACAAACTTAGTGTTTCACTGATATATCCCTGATCATGTAGTAAATAACTCTAAAACTTTCAGTATTTTTCTGATAGTCTATCAAATAAAGTCTCAACTTTTTAGTGTGGCATTCGTGGTTGCTAAATTATTTTCCTAACTTTCTTGCCTCATATATAGCTATCTGTCTGCCTCACACATTTTACTAGTAAGTTAACTTAAAAAATGCCTCTGTTCTTCAAGCATCTCTGCACATTTGCTGCTTATACACCTTACCCTTTTTCTGCTGCCCTCCTTAAAAGCTATCCTTCTCTCTCTCTTGCCCTGCCCTGTCATTGAACTCACTTTTTTTCTAATGAAATAATTCTTGAATCTCCTAGTCTTTCATGTTTGTTAGCTTTTTGTTGCTATAATGAGATTCTTGATCCAGGCACTTCAGAAGAAAAAGAGGTTTATTTAGTTCAAAACTTTGAACGTTCAGGGTCTAAGCATCACAGAGCAAGCTCAGCGAGGGCCACTCATTGATTGTGTGACTTTATGGTACCAATAACAATAGGAGCAGCATGTGGAGGAAAAAGCCAGTGATTGTGTTTTGAGCCAGAAGCAGATGCTAGGGTCCCTCATTTTTCTTTAAGGTCCCTCATTTCTTGCTTAAAGAGAAATGAAGGACCCTAGTGACCTAAAGACCCATCACTTGGCCTGACCCCTAAAAGGTCCATATCACTTCCCAACAGATCCACATAAAATTGAAGTTTCAGTTAAAACGGACCCTTTGGAGGGAATACAAACCATATTCAAAACATATATATATATATATTCTTTAATCCTTTAGTGGTTGTATCCTTTAATCTTTAAAACAAACCTCTAAAGAGATAATAGTATATATATTTTGCAGATAAAAAAGCTAAGATTAGAGATGTTAATTTATTTTCTGAATGCCACACTTTAAAAAAATTTTTTTTTGTCTTTTTTTGAGACAGAGTTTTGCTATGCAGTTGAGTGTGACTTTGTGCTCATTTTGCAGCCCAGGCTGGCCTTGAACTCACAACAGTCCTTCTCCCTCAGCCTCCTGAGTGTTGGGGATTATAGGTATGTACCACCATGCCCAGCAGCCATACATTTTTAAAGCCAAAATGAGAATGTGAAAACTTTTAAGCCCATAAGCCCATTCCACTATATGATGGCTGCTACTCTGTTCTGAATGGCTCTAATGCTGATTGTGTTAATCTAGTCTTTGGTTTTTATTCAATTCTGTTGTACTTTTAAAATATTATTATTTTTTTCTTATATTCTTTTCTGGATTATAAACTCTTCGAATCCAGGAAAACTTCTCTTAATTTAATTTAAAAATTTCCCATAACTCCTCCTTTTCAAAGTTATATTTAATTAGGGAGTGAAGAAGGATTCAATTTCATATCCATTGTATTTAATAAAGACAGTCATTTCTGCATAGAGAAAGTCATTTTGGGGTCTGGGCCAGCCGAGTTCCTTTCAGGGGTTATGTGTTCAGGTCGATTTGGATTTGTCTGTAGCATTTACTATGCCCAGTGACCTTACAGTGCCTTGCCTGTCCAGGATCTGTGAGCACTTGGCTCCCAGGAATCTAACATATTGCTCAACCACTATTTATTTATTTATTTATTTATTTTACTATTTGCAAACAGCATCTACAGCAAATTCTCTCAACAATGACTCATTATCAGAAATCCATCTGAGGAGCTCATCAGAGTTCTAAGCCGTGTCCTAAGACTTGGAGTCACCCCCATTAAATTGAACATCAAGCGTTCATCTCAGTGCTAGAGGTTTTGCAGGGGCCAGATCAGAGCAAGAGCACATCTGGATGCAGGGATTCTCTTATTTTCTTTCTGATGGGCTGCAGTAATGATCTTACCTGTTTTCAAAAGAAAAGTCTATGATGTACACATGCATGAAAAATTTCACTGATGAAAATGTAAAGTGAAGATGCTGCTTGTATATTTGCTTGAGAAATACTTTAAATATGGGCTTGCTTTATTTTTATTTTGCATTCTTGACAAATAAAATGTCAAATATAAATGTCAGTCATTCTTTTAGTTCCATTCTATCAAGATGAATTATTTGATAAGGAAACTGATTCTAAGGGAAATTAAGATGAAGTCATCAGTTAATTACTGCTCACATCTCGACCAATATCTTATCCGTCTCTCCAGTCCCCAGTGTTCTGCCTGATTATTAGATAAAATAAATTGCTACAGGTTGTGACCAGGTCTTAAAGGTCAGGATGTTATAAAAATTGCCAAACAGCCCCTATTTTTTGTTTGCAATGGCAATGTATTATTCTGATCTTTTCTCCTGTAATTTTAGTTTGTTTTTAAATATAGAAGGTGATTTTGCAGAACAAAAACAAAAACAAAACATTCAACAACACTGAAGCACATAAGCAATAATGAAAGTGTCTATGTTTCCTCCAGTTATATTTATTTTCATGAAGAGTAAATGTTAGCATTTTGGGTGTGCTCTGGAGATATATATTCATACTTATGCACTCTTATGCAAATTATTATTTTCATTCCAGACTACAACATGAATTCTTTCCACAGAAAAATGTTGCTTCCTCTCTCCATACTCCTTAGGCTGCAGGCTGACTTTTTTTAAACAAAGATTCTTCTGCAAGACTGGATGTGTTTGTATTCATCGTATTTACTTGTCCAGGCATGCGGAGAGGAGTGTGGTCAAAGGTGAGGCAGTGTGAGTGGCGATATTTGCATTACCCATGACTCCCTGGAGGGCTGTCAAATCTTGTCCTTTGATCTCAAGTTGTATGAGTGGAAAATGATCCTTTCTGTGATAGACTAATCACTTCTAATATGAGAAGGTGAGCTGTAAAACAAAGTTAAGCATTTTTCTTTTTAATTATTGATCACTGAGTTGTACCAATCTCTAGACACTTCTTTAGTGGCTTGAAAGAAGAGCATTTTAGCTTGTTAATGCAAACAATATTTCATGGTTTCTATTGGCCTACATATATAAAAGTCACATCCATACATTTCATAAAATTGTTTAGATCATTTGAACATTTAACAGATACATTATATAAAGTGATGCTTATTTAACACATTTAGCTATTCTAGATGAGATAAACGATATAAAAATTTTATTTCCATTTGAGTAATCAAGCTAGGAAGGTTTTTTCCCTCTTTTTTCTTCCTATCTTACTAATACACATGTATCTTTGCCTATAGTTATTTATACATACAAATCATTATCTCTTCAAATTAAGTGCAATTTTAAATAAAATTTTATCTTTTTTTTTAGGTAAAGAATAGATAGCACTATATATTGTAATATAAGTGGAAAAAAATAAAAAGCTCATAATTCAAAGAAACAATTCAAATTAATGAGAAAATGTCTTTTTTCAGTTTTATTTATGTCTTTGTAAATTTATGTATCAAGGGCATAATCTTATTTAAAACAAATTGAAGGTGTCTTTAGGTTGGTTTTAGAAGATGTTCTGGCTTTGTAAAAAAAGAATAAAAATGGCTTCCCGATGTGGAATTCATTCATCACTCTAAAAACAGGGAATAAAAATTCTTTAGTATTTCTCTCTTTCCAGATGAAATACTATTCATTTTAAAATCTGAATGATCACTGTGATTTCCCTAAAAATATTTAATTACTCTTGATATCTAAGACAGAGAGTCTGGTTCGAATAAATTTTTACCAAATTGCATATAGTTTCCATTGTTGAAATTAACAAAGACCATGACAGTTCTCAAAGAAGGTCATCCTTCCAATAATATTGTACATAAATTAATGTTCACATTTGGATATATTTTATAATCCATATATCTGTATTGATGATGTTTCAGATTTTCAATTTCCTCTATAAAAACCTTGTCTAGATAATATTGATTCTCCAGCTCAGGGGTCAGCAAAATTTTTCTATAAGGATGCAGGTGGTAAATATTTAAGCTTTATGAGCCAGATGGTCTCTATGGCAAGTACTAAACTCTACCTTTGTTGCAGAATGGCTGACATTGACAGTCAGCAAACAAATAGTCCTTACTAGGTTCTAATAAAGCTTTATTTACAGAAGCAAATAGCAGGTCAGAATTGGCCCACAGGCCTTAGTTTGCTGTTACTTGCTGTAGCTCAGTGTTATTCATAGAAACTTGTCAATGGAATGTTTAACATCAGTACAGGAAATATGGAACATGTACCAGAATGCAAATCTGCATAGCATGTTTTTGATGAGGAAGTAGTTATAAAAAATACCTCGTGGTAACTAAATAATGCTTAGTGACTTTGTAGTCAATTTATATTCTGCCTCAAGTTCCTTTTCTCACCATCAACTGGGAATAGTTTTGTGGCCAGCACTGGTTCATAGGGCACACTGAGGAGCAGTGCTCCAGCTTTTTCTCTTATACATCAGTCCCTAAAGTTTTCAGTCAATCTAATCTACTGTTCTCTTATTAGAAAATCACTTTATGCTACTTAGTTTGGTGTTATTATTGAAACTGCAGCTCAAATGTAAGGCAAAACCAGATGCTTTGTTAGCAATTACTTCTTTAGCGTGAGTGGAAGAAAAGTCTCTCATCTTTATGGTCATTCTCACCTCATTCCCTTTATTTCCTTCATTAAAGTCATATTCATGCTATATTTATCTTTCAGAACAAAAAATATTAATGCTTTAACTTTTATAGTATAGCATTGCTAATGGGACACACTTTTAGAGTGATAATGAGGGAAAACGTCTTTTTTCACTTTTATTTATGTCTTTGTAAATTTACATTTTCTGAAATTATTTTTAAAAAGTAAAGGTCTCGTTAGGTTGGTTTTAGAAGATGTCTTTGTTGCTTACTTCTATGCCAAATAATAACAATATTTGGAGAAAACTTGTGCATATTTGGCAATTTCTCTGTTTATCCATATAAAAACATGGAGTTTCAATGTTATGATATGTTACCATGATAAAAACATGTGAACAATGGATGGTATGATTGTTAATCATGGTATATCAACTTGAATGCATTAAGACATTCACATTTGCAGCAGATTTATTCATGCACAGTGTTGGGTATATCTGTAACAACTGACATGAAGAACAGCAAACAGAGGCGTGAAGAACCATGTCAGATGTGGGTGGCATGAATCAATAGGCTCAGAGTTTAGATGGCATAAAACAGGGAAGAAGGAGGAAATGTGTCTTGGATAGTTTCAGTTTCATCATCTCCTGTAGATGCCATTTCTGTTTCTTCAGCCTTTGACTGAAGAGACACCCATGACCCCATAGTGAACTTTCGGGCCATTAAACTTAGTTAAACTATTGCTGCACTCTGATCCCTCTTGTTCTGTGGCTTCTGTCTTCTTGGGTTGAGTAGATAGTACTGGACAATCCAGCTTTCCAGCATGCAGACAGTTACTGTAGACATTCCCAGCTCTGGTTATGCAGATAGACATTGTAGAATGTCCCACCTCTGATCCTGTAAGCCTACCTAATAAAGTCCTTTGCATCATTATGCATATATTTCCTACTGATTCTGATTTCCTAGTAAGTCCTATCTAAGAGAGATTTTGGTACCAGGAATGGTTATAGCAGAACAAAATTTAAAGGATGAATTTCTCTAATTGCTTCAGTAATTCTTGGACTTGGCTTGCTAATTTCATGAGGCTGAACTTGCCATGGTCTCTTGTCCGATAATATAGAGTGGTGGTGGCCAATCTATGGCACACATGCTGCAGCAGGCAGTTTGTATCATTGAAAGCTCTAAAAGGTTTGCCATCACTGATATAGACAGTGTTGATCATTTGTGATGTAAATTATTTAAAGCAATATACAACACAGAGTCATCTGATTGTCTTAATTTGCCATTTGTGAAAAGTGAAGAATTTAGTGATTCCATGTCCAATGCATTTGATCATTTTCAGAAGAGTAAGGAATATAATGATGCTGACTGATTGCTCTGAGCATCTCTAGATAAACTGTTAAAGAAAAATAAAAGATCAGGGACTGGGGATTTAACTCAGTGGCACAGTGCCTGCCTATCAAGCACAAGGTCGTGAGTTTGATGGCTGGTTCCAGGATCAGACATGTATAAAAGGTCCATAAGCTTTTAGGTATGTTTACAAAGTCCTAAAGCTTCTGTGTTTGTTGACAATGTTGTACTGGAATATTGTGGTTTCTAGTTTTCAGGTTCCCATCTGCATATATTTCTACAGTTTTCTAGGTTTTTCTGTGTTTCTAGTGTGTTTTTGTTTTGTTGTTTGGTTGTAGGGCTTAGGTTCTTAATTTCGACCCTTACACTCTGATTGTGTGATTTATTTTATCATTTTGTTGGTTTACTTTTCAACTTTGCTGCAGTTGAAGTGAAGGAACTGATCAGAGAAGAATAGGATCCTATAAAAGAGGTTCCAGGTATTTTGGAGGAACTTGATGAGGCTAGAGACACTGAGCTCCTAAATTCTGATGAGATTTTGCCAGGATAAGAGATTTCTCCATCCTCAGTTGCAGAAGCATTCCCATTCCTTTGCCCTGTGGTGGTGGTTCTCTACTGGTACTTGGGAAAATTAGTCCTGCATAGACCATCAAAATAGTAGTGGTTTTCCCTGATGTAGTTACTAAGAAAGATAATGCTGATATATCTCAGGACCAGCACTCACCAACTACTTTTGCCTCTAGGGCTATTACCAGGCTCTATAAGCTCAGACAGCTTCTAAATGTGAGGTACACGGTCCGATCCACAAAAAACATACTATATTCCCAAAGAGTATATTTGGCCTGTGCAGAAGATGAATGGTTCTCCAAGAATGCTGGTAGATTACTGGATGCCTAATCAAGTGAGAACTCCATTAGCAGTGCCATACCAGTGTGGTTTTCTTCCTTTGACAGATTAACCATTTTCTTGGTACCTGGTATATATCTATTTATTCGCCAAATGTCTTTTACTTCCTATTTATCCATAAGGGCCACTAGAAGCAAATTGCTTTCAGCTGCCAAAGACAGAAGTACTTCTTTACTGTCCTACATGTGAATACCAACTTTCTAGATCTGTGTCACAACCTAATTCACCGGGATGAACTTACTTCCTATTGATGAAATTATCCTGATTGAACCATGTCATCAAGAGTGCAAACACTCTACACTGTTGGTAAAGTATTTATATGTCAAAGATGGGAAAGAAGTCTAACTAAAATTCAAAGTCTGTGTACCTCAGTGAAATTTCTAGGAGTCCAGAGGTATGGGACATGCAGAGGTACCTCCCCAAAGGTGAAGGATAATTTGTTGCATCTGGCCCCTTCTACAACCAAGAAAGAGATGTAATTTCTAGTGGGCTTATTTGGACTTTGGAGGCAACCTATTGCAAGTAGGTAGCTTACTTGGAAGTGTTACTCCAGCCTATTTATGGAGTGATTCAGAAATTTGATAGTTTTGAGTGGGAATAAGAGGAAGTTCTTTAATAGATCCAGGCTGCTGTGCAGTCTGCTCTGCTACTTAGGTCATATTATCTAGCAGGTTCCATGGTACTTAATATGTCAAATAGGGATGCTGTTTGAAGCTTCTGGTTGGCCCCCATAAGTTAATCACAGTGAAAGTCCTTAGGATTTTGGAGGAAGGCTCTATAATCACCTACAGACAAATACTCTCCTTTAGAAAAGCAGCTCTTGTTCTTCCACTGGACTTTAGTGGAAACCAAGCATTTTACTATGTCATACCAGGTTACTATGTGATCTGAGCAGCCCGTTATGAACTAGGCACTATCTGGATCCACTAAGTCAAAGTTGGACCTTCATTGCAATAGTCTATTATCAAACAAAAGTTGTATGTATGTGATCAGGTCCTAAGTTGTCCTGAAGTTACAAGTCACATAAAAATGTGGCCCAAATGCCCATAGTTCCTACACCTACTACACTGCTTCTGACCGCAGTATGCACATGTGGCCTCATGGGATGTGCCATATGATCAGTTGACAGAGAAAGAGAAGTCTAGAGCCTAACTTATAGATATAGCCACTACCAAAAAGTGAATAGCTGAGGCACTATGATTCTTTTCCAGGACATCTTAGAAGGATAGTTGTTAGAAGAAATCTTTGTAGTGGCAGAAATTGGGACAGCACATCTTGTTATACACTTGGCTTGGGAGAAAAAATGGGCAGATATGTGACTATATACTGACTTATTGGCTGTAGCCAATTGTCTAGCTGATGATCAGGGACTTGGATGAAGCATGACTGGGAAACTGGTGGCAAAGACAGTTGGGGAAGATGTATGCAGATAGACCTTTCATTATGGGCAAAAGATGTATTCCATGTAAATGTTTGAGAAAAGCTCACCTCAGCAGAGGAAGACTTTAATAATCAAATGGATAGGATGACTCATTCTGTGGTAGGAGTCAACCCTACCACCATTTCCCAGTGAGGCTCTGAACACAGTGACCATAATGGCAGGGATGGAGGTTATACCTGTAGTCAGTAACACGGACTTTCACTCACCAAGGCTGATATTTCCCCCTGAATATAAATTTACCAGCAGCAGATACTAACAATAAGCCTTTGATATACCACCATTCCATGGGGTGATCAGCCTGTGACCTAGAGGAAAGTTGATTGTATTGGACCACTTTCATCAGGAAAAGAGTAGCATTTTTTTTACTGGTATAGACACTTGTTCTGAGTATGGATTTACCTTCCCTCCACATAATGTTTATGCCAAAACTAGCATCCACGGACTTATGGAATGTCTCATCTGCTGTCATGGTATTCCATGAAGCACTGCTTTTGACCAAAGAATGAATTTTATGCCCAAACAGTGTGGCACTGGTCATGTTCATTGACTTCACTAGTCTTACCGTTTTTACCACCAACAAGAAGTAGTGTAATGGCTTTTGGAGGATCCAGTTACGGTACCAGCTAGGTAACATTAACTTCCAAGGCTGGGGCAAGATTCTTTAGAATCAGCACACAATATAGGGTGTGGTTTCTCTGATAGCCTGGATTCATGGGTCGAGGGATTAAGCAGTGGAACCAGGAATGGTGCTACTGTCCATTATGCCTAGTGAACCAATAAAAATTTTTGGTTCCTATTCCTGCACTCTTATGCTGGCTTAGTTTCAGAGAGGGGAAAGATTTCATCCAGAAGCAGAACAATGATACCATTAAACCCTGGTAATTTTGAATTCCTAATGTCTCTGAGTCAAGAGGCTAAAAAGGCAATTAAAATGTTGATGAAGATAGTTAAACCAGTGTGGCAAGGGAAAACTGAACTACTACTGAACAATGAAGATAAGGAAGAATAAGTTTGCAGTGCAGAAGGTACCTTAGGGCATCTCCTAGTATCACCATGTTTACTTATTAAGGTCAATGGGAAAAAACAGTGCAGGCAGAATAAGAAATGACCCACTAGCTTCAGGATCAAAGTTATAGGTCACCTGATCAAGTAAATAACCAAGAACTGCTGAGGTTCTTGCTGAAAGCCAAGAAAATACCAAAGAGATTGTAGAAGAAAGTAGTTATAATTACCAGTTATATTCCCCATGGCCAGTCACAGAAATTAGGATTGTAATTATCATAAGTATTTCTTATTTTTTAAATATATTTTTGCATATGTGCATATATATTAAGCAGGTATCTTTGTTTTCTCAAAATATTGATTGGTTTAATTTTAGTACTTAAGTATTGTTGAATTTACACTATAATATTTAAATTATGGATTATGAGGAGAAGAGTAGGTACCACCCAAAGAAAAACTCTGCCTTCTGTTCTGGGGAGTGAATTTATATTTTCATTTATACAGAGGATTGTTCATGTTAGGCAGTATTACAAATTTGTAATGTTTTTGAAAATTAAGTATGATTTAACAAGAAGTATCTTTTTGTCAAACTGACAAGGGGCAGAGTGTAATAATTAATCATAATATGTTATCTTGGATGAATTAAGAAAAGCTTAGCAGATTAGTGGAGCACAGTGCTGGGTGGTTCTTTGGCTAACTGACATGCAAACCAGCAAACTAAAACAGGGAAGAACCAGCTCAGATGCGGCTTTCACCAACCAAGGGCTTGTAGTCTGAGCAGGATAAAACAGGAAAAGAGGAGGAAGTGTTCCTATTTTGGAGGAGCTCTAGACTTCACCGCAGACTTTGTTTTCAGCTTTGTAGACTAGTCTCATTAACACTACAGTGAGCTTCCAGGCCTTTGAAGTTGGATCAGCAGTGCATCCCTGATCACTCTTTCTATGTGGCTTCCAATTTTGGGGTTGAGCAGCTATTGGATCATTGTTTTCTAGCATGACCTTTCTAGCATGAGTCTCTCAGCTGTGATCCTATAAGCCCTACCCAATACATTTCTTTGCATAGTTACACATATATTTTCTGTCAAATCTGTTCCACTAGAGAACCCAACCAATAGAGATTTTGGTACCAGGAATGCGTAGTATTTGCAGAAATTTGCACCCTAATAATTGCTTTCAAACTACTATTTTGAATTGTTTCTACCTAATCTTTTCCAAATGATAGCAAACATGTAATTTTAAGTATGTAAAATTAGGATATTATGTTTTTTCTTTTGTTCTTATATAAGTGATTTTATTTCTAATTTCTTAAAATCTGAAATATTGGAATGTTTTGTACTTCATAATCTTTCTAGGTTACTCAAGCTTAAAATAGTTGTACAAATTGGCTATTCAGGCTTGAATTCATGCCTTCTTTTTAAACCTACCAAATGGCAATGTAAAATTGATTAAATTGCTTACATGTCTAACGTGTCACCATTTTAAATTTTTACCAGTTGTGATTAGTTGATAATTTGTGTAATAGTGTGAATATTTCCTATTACAATCTTCTGTTCTATATTGAATTTCTACTTATATTTTAGAGAACTTATCAATATTCAAACTATGTAGGATTTCTTCTGTGAACCATACAGCAACTTTCTTTTTCCTGACATCACTCAGAAAATGGTGCAAGTCTTAGCTTCATGTGGATTTTAGAGATGTGAGAGAAAGTGTCACAAAAGATAGTTTGGTAGCACCATATATTCATTCCATCATTAAGAATTTATTCGTTCATTATTCAGTGTTCAGAATTTTTCTTGAAAGTACCTAAATATAAGAATTCAGTTTGATAGAACTTCATGAATGCATTTTGTAATTGAGAATTAGGTTTTCATGGTTTTTATCAATTTAGGCACATACAAGCAGAGATGTTTGATCATTTTCTATTTCCTGGCTTCACATTTCAAGCCTTTCCAGGGCAGAAATGAAAGATTATGAGTGTGCTCCATTTCTATAGCTCTTTCATTTCTACCCCAACCCTAGCTTACTTTCATGTCTGCAATAAAATTTTGATCCAGGTTGGATTTATGTGAACATTATATTTTTCAGATTGACCTACCCTGTGACTGAATTTTGCACTGAACTTTATCAAGTTGTTATATACCATTGCAACTGTGCACCTTAAAATTAGATGGAAGAAACAGAATATGTTACTAAAGGATGTGCTGACTGGATAAAAAGTGGATTTTACCTTGTTTCATATTTTTTGAGCATATAAGCCACTTTAAAAGTTTGCAAGTCTTTAAAGCATTAGGTCTAGGTATTTCAAATGTGGTAAGGTTAGAAAGTGCAGTGAAAATTTTAAAGGCTTCGTGTGAATGAAATTCTGATGTGCTATATTATTAAAGAAAGTAGACAGAAGTTCAGGAACATGTTGAAAAAGAACCAGACAGCTAAATTTTCTTGTTTTAACTTTCCTACTGACTAGATGTAAGACATTAGATAAATCATGTTCTTTGTGTGCCAGTTTATCTACAGACAGATCATAATTTGTCATCAATTAGTATTGCCATGTTGAACTGACAAAATGTGGATGAAAGTCAAACAGTATTTTATTTAGTTCATCCGAAATAGTTAACTGTGTAGTGTTTATAGGACCACTTGGAACTGTAAATAGTTCATAGACTTCCCATTACTATTTTGAAAGTTAGCATGCCCGCTGATTAAAATAGCTAGCTTGTTTAGGTTGGCATCTCAACCTGGCCATTTAAATTAGTGACCTTGGGAAAGCTTGCTTATCCCTATGCTGTATAATCTCCTCATCTGTAGAATGAACAGTACTAATCTCAGACCTTTGTTGTAAGTATTAAATATTTAGTACCTTAAGTTATATGAACTAGTTCATAGTACATAGTAGGAATGCAACCAAAAGCAGAAACACTGAAATGACATCCAGGATTTGGAGGCAAATTTATTTACATAGGTGAGCACTTATTAGGATCAGTTCTAAAATATCAGGTCTCAATCTCTGGTAGTCTAGGGCTTTTGTATGATGCACAAACAAGAGATACAAAGGAGGCACAAAAGCAAGACATAATAGTCTGACAGTTCTTCTGATTAGCTAGCAGGAAGAGATCATCAATTACAAGGGCAGATTAATGATCATCAGTTCATGAAGCTTGGTACAATTGCACAATCAGGCATCCTGCATGTTTGGTTTGCTCTCACAGTTACAGGGGTCAAGAAAGTAATTACAAAGCCATGAAGCAGTTACAGAGGAAGGCAGTTTGAAAAGAAAATTTTAAAAAGAACTACTTATCTTGTACAGTTTTTCCCTTTCAGGAACATAATAGATCCTTTGTTATATTTTGATTATTATATAATCATTAAGGTCATTATTGTTACCTTCAAATCCAGAATGTAGTGAATTTTGAAGTCCAGGTTTCTAGACTGAAAATTGTTGATCTAACTCTTAAACTTACTGAACAAAATTTCAATTTAGAAAAATATATCAATCAAACAAGCATTTATAAAACAATATTTTCATTGTTTATTTGTAAAGTAAACCAGTAAGCATTATGTATTCATGATTAATTCAAAATGGTTTGCCCCATTTTGTTTTGTCTATGACCCTGAGTTGACAAAGACAAAGTCAAGGTATGAAACTCCCTTGCTGACAAATACATAAAAGACTTCCATTCAAGAGTATCTATAGATTGAAAAAAATTAGTCTTATTTTATCTAGATATTACTTTTGTTTTATATACATTTCTAGCAGTGATATTTTTCCTCCTCTTTTTTTCCTCCTTCTTTTAGATATACATATACATAATCTTATACCTGTAGACTGAGGAGGCTATATATATTTGTATATTTTTGTAGTCAGTGTTTACAAGAGAACAGATTTGGTGCAGGACAAATTTACAAGGGTAACTTACAATATTTGCTCACAGAGTCAAATGTAGAAGACTGCAAGACATCTGTTCACATACTAGTAATCTGAGGAATCCATCTGAGTGCCTGGATCCCAGGGCAATGTTCTGTACCAATGCAGTGGAAGGCCTAGAGCCCATGGCAATGTCCTGTGCAAGCTTGTATCAGGAGGCCATGGAGTCTACAATGGAGGACTGAAGAAGGATCTGTTCCAGAAAGTTCAAGGGCTGGCACTGTGGGCTAGGGAGTCTGTGCCAAGGCAGGCTGAAAGGCCAATGCTGGAAGCCAAAGAGTCTGTGCAGAGAACTTGGGACAACTGCTCAAGGTTAAGGAGGAAGACCAAAGCTCCTACCAAGAGAACAACAGCTATACTTGGCAAAGGTGAAGACCAGAGCACAGCAGAGAACAGCTGAAGCTTCTCTGAGGGAAATCAGCATAAAATCCTCTTCTGTTCTCCTTTTATGCTATGCTGGCAGTAGTCCTCCTTAGGTGGGTCTTCTATGTGCAGAACCATGGTAACTCAATTCAGCTGGCCATCCCCACTCAAGTGGACCCTTAATTAAATATATATATATATAAATGTATATATATATGAACTAAGCATCAAGTGTACTGAAGAGTAAAAATGTTCTGCATTAATTATTATCATGCACAAGCTATGAAATATTCTGAGTAATTAAGAATGAATAGAAGAACCACAATGTAATTTGTACCTTATTATAATGAATTGTTATACACTACACTCATTCTGTTATACATTGTATCCTGTGATCAACTTCCATAAAGCATCATTCTACTAACACACATTTGGTTTATTATTTCAGTTGTGATGATTGATTTTTTCTGGGAAGCTCTATATTAAAAGTTGAATAGGTCTTACCTACTGAAGTACTTTATCTAAATGTTATTGAAATCTTTTATATTCTATAATTATATGACATAATATTGGAACAAAAACATTTTATATATAAACACTATTACTGTTCATTTTATTTAAATATATGTTTGTCCAGTAACCACATTGTCTCTTTCATTTTCCTAAAATATATTGTTTTAAAAATACTATCACAGTAATTCTCCCTCAGGTCCTATTGAAAGCTAAAGATTTTTAAATGCTATATTCTGATACTTCTACTAATAAAATTTTCTAACTTTCTTATAATTAACATACATTTGCAGAACTTCATAGGAATTCTAATTCTTAAATTGAAGAATTTATGATTATAGGAAATAGAACTTTTCATTCATACTTAAGATAAATTACCTAGCTGAATTTTTAAACTCTGTATGATCTATAGGGTAGCCAATGTTTGCTTTTTTCTCCTTGGTTTTGAATATAGTCAATTTTTAAAAGTGATCCATATGAACTTTAGAAGGCTATATGTACTCTAAATGTAGGTTGGTTTCCATTTTCTATAGGTTTTCCATACTTTTTAAAAAATTTCTACTGCCGCAAGCATACAATAGTGAAAAATACCCCTACTTTTAATTATAAGAATTGGGACTTTTGAAGAGAAATGCATTTAGTCAGTGCTGTGTAACTGGGATCGTATCTCACTGGTAGGTAGAGTACTTGCCTGGTGAATTTTGTAATATTTAAAAACATTCGCAGCTCAAAATTGGATGACTCAGAGCAAAGTGTTGATATTAGTGAGAAAGAACAGATGATGCAGTAGGAAAACTCAAAATATTGGGTTGTCAAAGAAGATACACATAATTCAGAAATTTTACCTGATAACAAGTTACATTTTAACTTTAAGAAGACAGGTGGAAAAAAAGAAAAGAAGACAGATGGTCATGAGGCATATGTGGGGGAGAGAGAGAGAGAGAGAGAGAGAGAGAGAGAGAGAGAGATCCAGTATCTTTAGCATGCTGACCAGGTTACTTCTTGCCAATCAGATTGTGTTGTGGCTCAGGTTACATTATGACCCCTCTGTATTACATATATGACTACATAAATGACATAGAAGTGAACTATTTTGCTATGACACATTGTAATTTTCAGGTGACTGTATGCCTATGCAACTTCTTCCAGAGAGCCATATGCTATAAATTGATAGATTCCAGGTTTGTTTAGTAGAAATGATCTTAGACAAATTAGGTATATTCTGATAAAATCCTGTCATAGATAAGAATTTACTAGATAAAGAATATTAATTGTGTACAAAGAGAACAGTCATTTGCATGCTTACAAGGAGATTTGATTAGGTTGACCTTTTTTTTGTTTCTCAAAGTGTCCCTCCATCTCCCTTGCCCTGCTACAAGGGAAATTACAGATTGAAAACCTTCTACTTAATTTTTTTCTCTCCCAGAACCATTCTTGAAGAAGATGCATTTAACCATAGATTTAGAAAGAGACTGTAGGAAAAGTATAATCAGTTCAATTGTCACTGGGTCTTTGGAAAATGGCTTCTTTTGCAGTATTCTTTCAGCTGATCCAGGGAGACGTTACAGACATTGGAAACAGTAGAGCTATATAACATAACTTACAATCCCCAGGCAGAAACAGTAAGATGAAAATTGTCTTGGAATATCAAAATTATAGATTATCAGTGGCTGAATCAGGTATTTTCTCGATCAGCCTGAGGACAGTATCATAGCTTTGCATATTCATGCATGTTGAGGGAGGATTTTAAAAAGTTACTGCATTCACAATAAAGTTATGAGAGCCAGTGCACTAGAACTCTCACTACTGAAACAAAGGTTGAATGTGGACTTGTCAATTGGATGTCATAGAAGATCAGAGCCATCAACATAAAGTGCAGTCAATCAGGTGGAAGATAAATACAAAAGGAAGATCAGCTGGCCTTAGGGAAGGCCATTGCTGATACAGAACATGACGGAGAAGATATCCTTGACTTGGTGTTAGAAAAATGTGGAAAGTCAGTTGAAATTTAACATTACTTCAGGCAGAGAAGAATAGAGAGGGAGAAAAAGGGAGAGAGAGAAGAGAGAGAGAGAGACAAGTGGAAACTTGATTTGACTTACTTTTGTTTTGGAAGAGGCTATGTCACCCTGAATTGCGAGATAAACTCTTCAAAGTAGTTGCTCAGGGTACAAGACATGGACATAAAAATTTGTCCAATAGATATTAGTAGTATCTCTTAGTTCATTAAAAAGGAAGATATGTGCTAATATCGACTGGAAACATTTTTATGCCCATATCTTTACCTTGAGCAACTACTTTAAAGATAACAACATGTGGTGTATTAACTATCATTGTTCTCCTATTATTTTGTTATGAAATTTTGTTCTACCTTTTTTCCATAGAAAAGATAAATTCTTGTAGTGCAAAGGAATATTTTAAGGCAAATTCCATTCAGTTACAATGAAAATGACATTTCTGAGATCAAATTTATTACTTTACAATTTCAGCTATGCTGTACTACTATTGGTAAAGAACAAATAAGTAATTCAAGGAAGCTGGCAATGAAAGATATTTGATCTCACTAATTATCAGCAAAATGCAATTCAGAGTGTATGTCGCCTCACTACAGTTAGAATGGTTATCGCGAAAAAGACAAATTAAAATAAGTGCTGATAAGGATGTGGAGAAAAGGGAATCCTTAGACACTGTGATAGGAATGTAAAGTAGTACAGACACTGTGGAAAATAACATGGAGGTTTCTCAGAATATTGAAAATAGAAGCACCGTATGATCCAGCTATCCCACTACTGGGTACATACCCGAAGGAAATTAATCAGTATGTTAAAAATACATTTGCATTTCTACGCTTATTGTAACACTCTTCACAGTACTAAAGCATTGTAGACAACCTAAGCGTCCACCAGTTGTCAAGTGATAAAGTAAATATGGTATAAATGTACAATGGAACAATACTGAGCCCTAACGTGGATGAAGTCCCATCATTTTGAGACAACATGGATGGAATTGGAGCTCATTTTATTAGGTGAAATAAGCTGGCACTGAAATACAAATACACATGATGTTAGTTACATGTAGAATTCAAAAAAGTGGTCTTACAGAAACAGAGAATAAAGTAGTAGTTACAAAGGGCCAGGGAGCTGGTCATGGTGATACATGCCTGGAATCTCAGCACTTGGGAGCCTGAGGCAGGAGGATTATTTTGAGTCTGAGACAAGCCTGGGCTACAAAGTGAGTTCAAGGACAGCCTGAACTGCATAGTGAGACCCTGTCTCAAAAAGACCAAAAAAAAAAAAAAAAGAAAAGAAAAAAAAAGGCCAGGGAGAGTAGTGGCAATGGAAGGAAGATGTTGGTCCTTGGGTACTGAGTTACATTTCAAAGAAATAAGTTCTAGCGTGCTATTGCTCAGTAGATTTACTGGCTATAGACAACAATAATGTACTACATTTTTCAAAACAGCTAGAGGAAAAGGTTTGGAATGTTTTCACCAAAAAGTAATGATAGATGTTTCGGGAGATAGATGCACTCACTCTGATTTGAACATCACAAAATACATACATGTATGGGATCATCACATGTACTTTGTAAATGTGCACAGGTTTTTTTGTAGGAATGGGATTGGGCCTTCGCACTGAGTTACATCACCTACCTATTTATTTATGTATGTATTTTGTGCATTTGTTTATTTATTTAGAGATAGTGTTTTGCTAAATTATTTATAGTGTTTTGCTGAGTTTCCTAGCACACTCAGATAATGTGTACATTCTCATGTCAGTTAAAAGGTTGTTCTTATTGTGCTACCTTGACCATGTTACTTAATTTTTCTGAGTTGTAGTTTATTTAAAGATAGGTATAAGAATGCATACAGTGTCTATGAAAACTAGATGAGATGTAAGAGAAAATGCCTAATGTGTGGCCTGCAACATGTAGATCCCTAACAACTGCTTGGAAAAGTGTGATCTGACGCGATGGAATTGAGGTAACACTATTCCTTAACATTTCATAAACTATTTAGTTTATGCTTGCATATGAAGGCTTGCATATCTTTTGGGATATTATTATTTTTATTCTTCTGTTTCTGTAATGCAAACATTGCTTGTGGCAGCTATGTTTTCAACTGTTTTCAGATGTTTCAGCTGTGAATGAGTGAGATTATATATATTAGGTCCCACTAAATACCTTTGTACTACTGTAGTTACATACATAGTAAGTCAGTAATCCCTTACATATGCTGATTTAAAAAGTCTGCATTTCTGCAATTATTCCTCTGTATCAGTGACAGTGAACAGTTTAGTACCCTCAGTGACATAAAGAGCCCCCTATGCCACGTGGGCCACAGGCTTGCCACTACTGCTGTATATCATCCATCTTTTCCTTAACATTGGTATTTTGTTATTGGCATTCGTTATGGGACTTTTGTTGTTTCATCATAATTTCCATGAGTGAACAAGGTAAAACTTTTGTGAGACTTCATTCATCATTTATTTATTCCTTTTATTTTATGATATCAGTGAAAATACTGATATCATGTGTGCATTTCTGAGAGTCTCAAATATCCTCAAATGTAATAAACAGTACCTGAAAGCTATTTGGAAGGACTTGTTCTCTTCAGAGGTCAGGAATGTGGAATGATAAAAGATGCAGTATTTCCTCAGGACCTGTTTTTAAACAAGAAGCAAAAGGGAGCCTGTGTCTTCATTTTCAAAAGAAGTTTACTGAGGTTTGCAAACTCATTTGTGTTTGAATGCGAGAATGAGAACCATGAAACTAATTAGAGACAAAAGGCTACACTGACACTGTCGTTTTTTTCAGTACAGCACACTTGAGGAGCTCCAGGACGGGAAGCTGGAGGGGATTTTATGACTCATCCCTTCATTTTTCAACAACAAACTAATCCAAAACAAAGTACAATATTTCTGCTTATAGTTTTGTGAATTTATAAACTGAGTCCAAAGGATAAGAGTAAATTAAAAATATTCTACACAGAACTTTTAAAAAGTAATCTTTGCAGCAATTTTTTAGTAGAGTAGTAAATCTATTAGTTAGCAATTTTCTAGTAAAGTAGTAAGTCCATTAGTAGTAAGTGGTTTAGTATTTTTTAAATAATTCATTTAGACCTCAAAATGCAGAGTAACATACAAATTACATGGAATTTAAAATTGTGAGGAAAAAAAATGTGGTTGGTAAACTAATGATCTGGAGAAGTAACCCATTATTTTTTCATGATAAGATTTTATAAAATCTTTAAATTTGTTATTGAAATATCTTCTGAAATTGTTTCATGGGTTTTTGAAGATTTTATTTCTTTTACAACACAACACAGATGCATGATGTTTTTTCTTTTCATAACCATGCTGTTGAAAATACCTCTACGGCTCTATGAACTGAAATGAGATGAGTTTGGAATAATATACCATAACAAAGTGGACTTTATATAAACACAAATAGAAAGTGTCATCACTTATAACCTGGGCTTCAAGAGTTCAATGAGATATATGATGTCTCCTCTCTGGCATTAGAAACTTATTAGGAAGCCAGTGACAAAGTTTGCCCTTTCTTCTCTTCTCTTGATTTTTCTTGAAGTCAGATGTAACAGAGTTTGTGTAATGAGTTAGAGCATAGCCTTTGTTATGGGTGTCACTGCTGTTTGTAGCTCAGGTTCTCATCCTATGTAACTCTTGGAGTATTTTGTCAAGTCAAATTTCATTTCCAATTGCAGTAATTTGCTTTTTGCTTCAGTTGGTTGAAAGTAGCAAAAATAGAGGCATCAAAGACTAATTACAAAGAGTGTGTTGGAGGAACTGAAATGCTCAGATGAAAACAACTGACTCTTAAATGATCGCAAGGAGCATTATCATCTAAAGAAAGAGCATAATTTAAAATTAAATACAATTGGGAGTTAACTGTATTGTAGTTTAAATACATGCTCAGAGTTATGTTACTATTTTTTTTTTTTTTTTTTTTTTTTTTTTTTTTTGGTTTTTCTCCGGTACCGGGAACCGAACTCACGACCTTGCACTTGCCAGGCAGGCGCTTAGAGTTATGTTACTATTGACTGATTGTGTCATGTTCAAAAATAATACTTTGATTCCATTAACTTTAACTTCGAAAATCTGGAAAAATCTTGAAATATTAGAAAAATGCACATATTCTAAAATGTCAGCAAAAAA
>NW_004955406.1:29847740-29869573 GCF_000276665.1 Chinchilla lanigera | reverse complement strand
CATATCATTCTACAGTGTGACTTTAAAAGTCCCAGAAAGCACATAAATGTAAAGCTCACAAAAAATATAGCAGTTCTTTTGGGATCATTTGAAGAAGTTGTTGTAATAAATGGCATTAAGTTCAATAGAAAAAGTATTTGTGATACATGTAGGGAAAAGTAATTTAAATGAATATTTAAAAAAATGATTACTTTTAGTTAAGTATAAAATGTGCTTATAATAATCTAGTATCCATAGTAAAATATTTTTGAATTTCTAGACATTACTTATGCATTTTAATATATACTAAATGGACAAAATTATAGGTAACATTTCATTATTATAGATGCATATAATTATATATGTGTATGGGTTACATTTGAAAACTTCAAATATTGTGGCAGAATCTATTCACATATGAATACCTGACTTTTGATTAGCAAATTTGACTAAAAATAAACATGGTAAAAACAATGTCATGGTAGTACATGATTGTGAAATCAGTGCTAGGCCGGAGAGAATATTATTTTATGACAAAACTGACATAATTGATTTTAATGTGTCAATGAGGAATATTAATAATCTCTAGGTCTAATATTCACATATAAATTGGTATTGCTAGAAATAATTAAAAGAAAAGTAAATTCTTAAATAAGTTTGATAACAAGAATTTGCATCTACCAACGGCTAACATTTCTTAAAATTTTACTTTAATTATATATAAAATTATAATTTTACTCTTAAAATATTTTTTCTCCCATGATTGAATAAAAGAATTTTCAGTGCATTCTGTTTTTCTACTTTTTACACATATTGAATGGAACTTATGTTTCTAAAATGTCTCATAAGTCTTTAAAAGTCAGAATAAATATTTTTCTCTTCTGTTTATTCAGAATTAAAGCTCGTACCATTCTAAGAAGGCTGCAGATTTCTAAAGAATAGGCAGTCTGGTAAAAATTAAAATTTGTATCTCTCCAAGGAAACTACTGATGGATAGAGAATACCATGCTAGTTATTTTGAGTAGTGCGTCAAATGGAAGGAGAGATTGACTGTCTTGTGGTTGGTCTCTGTCTTTCCCTCTGCCTTACAAAATGAATTAGTAGCAACTTTTTCTCAATAAGGTTAAATCTCTATGAAAATTGTCCTAAAGAAATTCACAAAGTTTTGGAAAAATGGATTACCATTAAGAAATCTGCCAGTTTTTCTTTAAAAGGTTGTTGGATTTTTTCTGACATGCTCATTTGTGTATTTATGCATTTGTGTGAATGTATAAATGCTCTCAAAGGGCAGAATGAAAAATAACCAGCTTCAAAGTGGGTAGCCGGATACTATTCCATTAGGGGTATTGTATCTCTGTTTTGTGTATATATGTAAGTGTGAAAGATTTTAGGATGTTGGAGAGAGAGAATGAGTTCTTCTGATTCATTAGCTCAAGGAGAGAAAGAATTTTTAAAATGCCATTCCGAATTTCTACTTGAGAAATTTTGGCATAATGAGAAAATCTTCTTGATCTTAATATTTTCACAATCATGTGAACCCAAGACCTACTGCTTCTCCCTCCTAATTAGTTAGCAGTCTAGTAGTGTGACAGCCTTCTGGAGGTCAACATTGTCAAATGTTACATTTTTTAAGCATGGCAGTTTTATTTAAAGATGTCATGTCTCAGGAAATGTGAGATATGAAAAATTTATTCAGATTTAGCGTACTAAATCTGAATAGTCACAGGAATCTGAACCTAGTACTTGATCTCTTGTTGGGATAAACTCACATTCACTTAGTTTCCACACATCATTAATTAATTACTCTTCTCATAAAATAGTTCCTGGTTGTAAATGTTAACCTGAGTATTAGTGTTCTAAAGCTTTACTTCTATGGGTCTCTTCTGTGTAATTTTTTTTGTACAGTTATCAAAATTTTGTGTGTATAAAGACTGGTTAAAGTGATCCTTACAAATAAATAGAAACCCTTAGTAGAGAGATATTTGGAGTGTGTCAGTACTGTGGAAGTTTTCTATATGAAAATAAACTCCATCCAGAGTGATAGCTGATAGTCTTACAGAAACAGTCCAAATTTCATTTAACCTATAAAGTAGTAGATGGTTGATAGAGTTTATAACAGTACTGTGTCATAGTAATACTTGTCAAAATCTTTTATATTTATATTTTTATTTATTATTTTATATAAATATTTATTTGCATTATTTCACATATTTAAAAATTTCATGATAATTTACTCAATGTTTATTGCTGACCTATATACTCAGGAGAGGGGTACCAAAAGACCAGTGGGCTGCACTGAAAACTGCCACAAAGTTAAATTCCACTACTAATTGTGGACATATTTGCCTATTAATTTTCTTATTCAAATTTTTATTTATCCAATATTAGTAGGGGGAATTTTTTCTCTGAATTTCTGGAATGAAGTGGATTTGGCAGTGTACCTTTCTTACTAATGTGGGGACTCACATACCTCGCAGTGCATGCCAAGGCTAGAACAACACCTTTATTTGTCTTCCTTTTTGATATATTCAAGATATTTGTATTGATCATTTTAAATAGTACTTATATAGTCAAAGAGCCGGACTACACAACATTGAGAATGATGAATATATAAAATGAAGAAAGCAAAATAATCTAAGTTATTCTTTGAGAGCAAAATAGAGTGGCATTTTAAGCTTTCAACATACATTTTTATTTCACATAAAATCACAATAATATTCAAGAAAAAAGGAATTAAAAGGAAGAGCTTACATCAGGATTGTCCAAGTTAAAAAAAGCAACAGTAAGATAAAAGATCCCAAGGGGCTTCACTGTGGAGGAGATAATCCCTGTAAAATCAACATCCAATTTAGATTGTAATTGCTTTGTACTTTCAACCACGTGAACAAGTCTGACAATCGAAGGATGTATCATATAGTTTTATCCTTAGTGTGATCTCATTTTCTAAACATTGTGTTTGTGTGTTTGCTTTTTCTTATTTCAACAACCACCCCCCCAAAAAAAGTCAATGGAATTAGAAATGGCATAGGAATATTTTTTCAGTTCAAGTGAGAAATTCTAAATTAATAATTTGACCATTTCTATTACTTTCAGGTGACAAGATAAATCCAAAATCTAAAACCTGTTCCAACTCTTGCTTCTTTAAGCCTCCTTTGGAATTAATATAATTTGGGGGTTACCTTTACTTATGTGTACAGAAAAAAAGCTGATAAATTTGCCCTTATAAAACCAAATAGCACAGCATGGTATTAATATTCAATTTAATACTAAATTCCCATTTTTAAAAATTATCACACAATATTTAACTTCTTTATAGTCTTGTAATGCTCACAGCTTTCTTTGAGGCAAGAACATCTCTAGATATGGGTAAAATATCTTAAGAATACTGTGACATAGATCAGAATAAAACTGGTAGAAAATAGAGTAATTAATAATAAGGAATATTAGTTTTGTCTTGCAAGGTTACCAGAGAGTCATATCAGGACAGCTAATATGCAATTGGTTTGATATTCCTGGCTTTCAATTACACGTGCGATCAGGAAACATTCTCAGTATCTCTGCTATAGTTCTCTCCCACTGTTCTTATGTTAGACCTTTGATTTTACTTTTAAAAAACATACATGAAATGCCTAACTCAGGGCAAACCATTTCACTTGATGTGTCTTCTATTCAAACAGCAGCAGTTTATAGCTGTTATAGATAAAGAAGTCAATTTGTCTTACATGTGATACTATTCAGGAAATACCTTTTCTGTTTCAGAACCTGAGGCTTCAAATTTTTGCTGTTTACCTAAGAGTGCACAATGAATTTCTGGCATTGTCCCTGCTTTTGGGGTGGCCTGCTCACCATTTCTGCCACTCCTGTTGGCCCATCGCCTTCCCCAAATGCTGGTCCTTTCTCTCCCGGGCGCCGCTCATGACTGTGAAATGGATTGGGCAGTGTGCCTTCGTTATTAATGTGGAGAGTCTCATACTTCACAGCACAATTCCACAGCTAGCCTAGCGCCTTTGTTAGCCTTCCATCTTGACATAATCAGAAAATTTAAAATTCAAAATGGAGAGAATTTTGGAGAGAAAATCAAAAGTGCATAGTGGGGATTTGCCTGAAATGTTTTGCATCTGGAATAAATACTTGCAGTTTTGTTCTTTCTTTTGTTACTGTTAGAAATATTGTATGTGAATGCTTTATTTTAATTAGTCAGTAAAACTCATTCTTGGCCAGGTGTGGTGGCACATTCCTGAAATCCCAGCACTTGGAAGGCTAGGACGGGAGGATTGCTGTGAGTTCAAGGCCAGCCTGGGCTACTTAGTGAGTTCAAAAACAGCCTGAAATGCATAGTGAGACTCTGTCTCAAAAAAACCAAAAACCAAACCAAAACAAAATTATTTCTTCTTTAACCATGAAATCTTCTAAGTAGCTTATAAGAAATTAATACGAATATATGAAGCATGCGGGTAAAGTTGTTGTCAACTACAATTCTACAACTTTATCTTCTTTGTTTACTGTTTCTATATTGGCAAGAAATAAACAGTCTAACTAGAAGGTAATAAATAGTAACAATTGGTTTACCGGGGTCAAATCATTTATCAAAATGTTATAAATTCCAGTAGGAAATTGAAAAATCGAAGTAGCCATTTCATTATTGTCCCATGGAAGAGAGGATCAACACCCGACCCAAGATGTGGTCTGGACACCATGGTACATAACACAGGGTGTAAAGAGATTATTACTTACATAAAGAAAATTTCTGAGAAAAGCAACTGAGGCTTTTAACCAGCTCAAAAGGAGATTCTGACAAATGGCTTTGGTTTTTACAGTAGTTAGAGGGTAGGCAAAGTGAGGCTTCCCAGGAAACAGAGAAACTATCAGAGATGGAATCAAAAAGTTGTCACCAGTCAAACCTTAAAAATGGTGTCATATTCTATGTCAGTGATGGTAAAAGCTACCTTTTAAACCAGTGCTTTGAAATGCCTCTCTTTTTCACTTGCACTGTCAGTGTTCATTCTGTATCATTTTATGCTACTTTATTTCCATGGAACTGGTGATAACTGCATGACATATGGATGTGTCTTTGTTTATTCTTGGCCTGTTCCAGCTGAAGTTTTAACTGCTCCAGAGCAAAGATGATATCTGCTTGTTTACTGCTACATTCACACCACCTACACCGCACAGATAACATAACAGGCACAGAATAATTTTTTTGCGGGGGTGGTTTCTGGTACCGGGAATCAAACTCACTACCTTGCGCTTGCCAGGCAGGCGCTGTGCCCCTGAGCTAAACCCCCAGCCCCCAGAATAATTTTTTACAAGTAATGTCCATCAGCTTTTCCACATTGTGTGCTCCACGCAGCCAGGAGTACACCCGTATCCACCACAATTGCTTTCAGTGATTCAGAGGAATACTTCCTGCCTCAGTAAATATTGGTGGCAAGAATTCATTTTTCTTTGATACAGCACTTTTGCAAGATTCTTCTATGTTTTTACTTTCAACAAAAGATTAAATTATAAAATCTTGGCTCATTTAAGTTCTGAAATAGAGTAAGGGGTTGAGGATGTAGCTCAGCGGCACAGCGCCTGCCCAGCAAGTGTGAGGTCGTGAGTTCGATTCCCGGTACCAAAAAAAAAAAAGAAAGAAAGAAAGAAAGAAAGAAATAGAGTTAGAAAGCGTTAACTGAGTCCTGTCGATTTGCTTATAAGTTTGAGCAGGGCAGCAACTCTATCAAAGAAGTATAAACTGGAAATTCACTTTTTTTTTTTTTTTTGGTTGTTTTTCTCTGGTACCGGGAACCGAACTCACAACCTTGCGCTTGCCAGGCAGGCGCTTTTGCCGCTGAGCTAAATCCCCAGCCCCTGGAAATTCACTTTTGATGGCCCAGTAATGCTAAAATTTTACACAATTTCAGAGTTATATAGACATGACTACTCTTTTTTTCACAGAATGCAACAAAAAAATGTTTTTATTCCTGGAGAACTGAAATGAATTATATAAACTATAGAAAAGCACGATTGATATTAGGAAAAACCTTATGTAAAATCTGTTATGCATGCTCATTAAAAAAACAAAGTGTACCTTGAACTTAAATGAATAAATATAGAAATTGACACATAAATCGAGAAATAACTAACACGGATAAATTAGATGTTGCTATGCTTTACAGTCTAACCCAGTAAGAGTGGGAAACAATGCACTGTTATACGCTCTGAGAGTTTGACTGGTTATTTTTAGCTCCTCTTAAACATTTAGTTCACTCTAATTCGCTGTGTTGTTACAATGGCGTTTGATATCGTGCAGCTGTGCCATTCGGGGGTTGCCAAAGTCTCCGCTGACTGTGGTGCGGTCACAGGCTGGGAAAGGTAGCTCCGCCCAAACGCTTCCCCGGTGTCCAGGCCTTAGTCAGGCTGGCTTTCCACTGCCTGCCTTTCGCTAACTAAGAAAGATGGAGAGATGCAGCTTTTACAGACTGGTCTGTTGCTGAGCAACCAGGTTTTCCAGCTTAGGAAACAGGTCAGGAAAAAGGGAAGGAGATGCAGGGGTGATTAAAGGTTTGTCTGCCATCTCTGATTAAGCAGAAATCCTCTGAACAGAAATTGCTCTAGACAGATATCTCCAACCCATAGGGATACACATTAATCTCATTAGGCAAGGGGTTAATATCTATTTGTTAAAAGTATTGTTTTCCCATCACCTGACAGAAAGTATTAGTGATTTTAAAGAGATCAAAGTCCACAGCATTATGTTTGGTGAGTTAGAAATTTTAATATGATGTATCCATCATCTGAAAGTCAAACAATTCATTCTTGAATAACAAGAAAAAATGTTATATTTTAGAGTCAACTTGTTAATTAATTATTTAGAGGTACAGTACTTTAAATGTTATGATGAAATGTAAGGCTTTTTTTTTGTAATGGCGTATAAAATAGGTTGAGGCAAAGAGGATCACAAAGTCAAGCCCAGCCTGGACAATTTAGCAACTAAGCGAGAATGTGTCTCAAAATAAAAAAGAAGAAAAAAGGGTGGACCTTCAGTGTGATCGTTCTGAGTTCAATGCCTCCTACTCAGAAGCAGAACTATTGAGACATTACTTACACAGAGATGGATGGGTAGATAGATAGACAGGTGATAGATAAATTGCTAGTACTTGTCAATATTCTAAATGGAAAACTGCCTTAATGAATCTTGAATGACTGAAAAAGTTTGAAACAGAAAAATTCTGTTATTAAATCAAATTTCGTGTATTAAATGACATGAACTTGTGGTAGCTATAGGCCGTCTGATATATTTAGGACCCAAAAGAGTTAAAAATTAGGTTAAGATCTTAGAATTAAAAATTAGAACCCCAAATATACGGAGAAATAGAGAGGAAATTGAAAAAGAAACCATGAGACTTTAAAAGTAAATTCCCACAATTTCTATTAGATCAAAATTTTGGACATTCATATGTATGTGCATGGTTATTTATGCATATATTAGCTCCACTGATATAATTATACATGCTAAAACTCAACATTTATTATTTTTCTTATTTGACTGATCTGCTGTTAGAAAGGGATGGTATCCTGTTTCAATTATTAAAAACTTTTAGTGTTGTCAGGAAAGTAAAACTTTTGTGTTTGAAAGTGGGGGTAGGCAACAGGCATAAAGCTTCAGTTAAATTATTTAAATATGACATGGAGATCTACTGCACAATGCTGTATCTGTAATCAGCAATAGGGTATTTTACACTTAAAATTGTAAGAAATTAGATCTCACATTAGTTGTTCTTATGACAACAAAATACAATAGAATAAAAAGAGGAGGTGTGTTAAGAAAGTGAAATTACCTCAGAGGAAATAATAAAGTGTCTACTCAGCATCGTGTATGTGCTTATAAATATATCTTAATAACTCTGCCAGAATCTAAGCTAGGTGTGATTATCTATGCATCTATTGGTTATAATTCATGCATATATTTATACACCTCTTCTTACAAGGTTAATAACAAGTATAAATAAATTAAATTGGCAGTGATTTATTGACTTTAACTTTGTCTTCTCGGTAGACGATCTATTGACTTTGAGAATTGAAAACAGGTGACTATATTTAATACCCATAGAAAAATAGGTGGTGAGATTCATCCTTTTATATTCATGATGAATTCATTACAGTAAAAATCCAATACTCAGCATCTTTAAAGAAGTATTAGAGTACTGTAGAAGATTTTCTTTTTGAAAGTATTCTAGATCTCAGTTACAGATAGACATGCATTTACATTTATATATTTTATATTGCTTGAGTTTAGATCAAGTAGTTATAATTGCTATGATACTGAATAAAGGAAACTTTTAGCACAGACATATATATTTATATGCATATATTTCACAACATACATATTTATATGTATATATTTTACAATTGTAATTTTGATGAGTAATCACTACCTCTAAATCTATCTTTAGAACTGAAATATTTTCAGTCACATTCTTATTTCCACTTCTCTATTCCTTCACTGGTAGTAAAACCTCTGAGAATTAGAGAGCAGAGGCACTGTGCCCACTCTCAGAACTATTTTATGACTCTTTGTATTATTGCTCAGCTCCTGTCATGGAAATATAGAGAGGCCACATTAGAGGTGAGAGAGCATTCTTCAAAACTCACATCTTAAGAACTGGTTTTCCACAGATATTTGAATTTTAACCTGATGTGGTTGAGTGTAACTGGGAAAAAAGTGGCAAAAAATGCTCGTGCTGTTTAGGTGTAAAGGGCTTTTCCTGTATAGGAAAATAACATAAGCTCCACTAAGTAACCCATGGTTGATTTTACAGCTATCCCTAACCTATGAAATCTCTTGCTGTATAAGATTTCCTTATTACGCTCCCTTTGGCAGCACCTATAATAAGATTTCCACACAACTTTAACAGACCAGCAGTGTATCAAGTAATTTGCATTGGAATGTGATAATCAGGATAAAAAGAGATTCTTTAAAATATAAAGCTCAGATCAAGAATAAATTGAACATGTGAATGTGCTGATTTAGATGCAGAAGGTGAATTCTAACAGTGGGGTAACTGAAGAAATTAAGGCTAAAGCTTTTCCTGAGTGCCCAGTGGTGTTAGATTACAATTGAATATCTATAGAAACAACTGTGACATTCAAATAGATATTAAATGAATATATTGTGCTCCGTGATGTTTCACTGAATTCTAAATGAGCTCAGAATGATGATATACCAAGAGATGCTGGAGTACTTCAGACACTCAAATGCATGTGTTTAAATAAAACTCCATGGAATGTTCTTTACATAAGATGAATTTTTCCTATTCAGAAGGAAAGTAGAGCAATATATATATATATATACATATATATAAAATATATATATACATATATATATATTTGCACACAGCCTCATCACAAGTAGGAATTTACTTTAATAAGCTTTTTTTGATTTATAGATGAACTTTTGCAATTCGAGAATGACTTTGCAATTCTTTGGAACCCTGATGCCTTGAATTTGCAGCCTTGATTATAGTGTGCCCTGTAGCACGAGCTAAACTACATTCACTGTTAAATATGAAAAGCAGTGGTGATCTCTGTGAATTAACAATGGTAGTGTAGTCTGTACTAGCAACAGACCTTCTAGGGAACTGGAGAATTGGGATGGTATGATTAATCAAATGTTCTGCTTAGTATTTTTTAACCACATTTTATAAAAGGAGTAGTAAATGCTATAAAATTATATAGCAATAAAATACACATATTCCAAGTTTCTGCACCTTTTTGACAAAGGTAAATTTGTGATTGTGGGACAAAGCTCATATAGTAAACTCAAAGAATGACCTCTTTGAGGAGGAGCTCCCTGGGGTTGGATCTGTTCTCTGTTAGTAGTTTGGAGAAGGAGATGCCTGAGCTAGAAGCTCCCAGTGATTCGCAGCCCGGTCTGTGAAATTAGTAAGGCATAAGAAAACTGACGCAGAGAGGAAAGCACAGAGGCTCCTGGAGCAGGAACTATTTCATGAGGCCACTGGGGAGAGCGACCAGGAGGAATTTAGGATGTAGAAAATGCCTAATTTGCTCTCATCTCTCCGTATTTTCAAGATGACATCAAGCCCAGTAAATTCATTTTAAAATGTTGTAAATTATAGTTTTGCCATTAAGTGGTATGAGTTCTTGGTGAGGCCACAATATCTCTCTAAATTTCAGTTGTCCACACTATAAAATGAAGTTAAACCTACAGTGCTGGGCAAATGAAAGTTTAGTAAAATCCTTTATAAAGTAAATAGTAAAATGTTCACTTGATTAATGGCTGCTGTTATTATTATTCAGTGCTCAGGATCCAGTGCTCCAAAACCTGGCTGCCCAGTGCTGCTCTACAGTGCAGCTGCCCTGAATGCGGTCTTCACACGCTCCTGCACGACCCTGTTCTACCCTGCTCCTGATTTCACCCCAAAGACTACCTCAGTGATGCTCTCTCCATTACTCTTGGGATTTAAACCCTGTCCTCTGCCTCAGGGTCTTCATTCCCCTGCTCCCTTCATTTTCAAATGATTGACCCTGGTTTATTCCCTTAGCTTAAATATCCACCTCCTCTGTTAGGTCACCTCTGAGTATCAATCTGACTATAAAGTTTTAAAATCATTTTCTGCCAAATTGCCTTATTTTAATGGCCCCAAGGCAATCCTATCATATATTTTCTTGTTTGTTGCTATGGTTTTTGACTACTTTTCCCTGAAATAGAATGTTAAAATCTAGAAGAGCAGAGTATGATTAATCTTGTTCACATATGTATTCTACTCTGGTGACTGGCCATAGTAGCTACACAGTAAATAAATTTTTGGATGGACAAATTTATAATGTAAGCTGGCTGTAAGGGTACATTTGCATTATCTATGTACAGCTGCTTCCCCAGTCTGTGCTGTAAGAGGAATTCATCAAACAGGAGTTAGGATTTTATTAGGCAATAAAGATAGCAGCCTTAAAATGAAGTCAGGAAGCCAAAAATGGAATCTGTTGATTCATGACCCTACAAGGATCTCACAAAAACATTTGCTAGGTGTCCTTTGGCTGTCAGGAACCTCTCCAGAACATGTCATGGGCCATTTATAGGCACTGTCTTAGTTACTTTTCTCTCCTTGCTGAGACAAAAATACCAAACAGCCCAAGTTAAAGGACAAAAGTTTTATTTGGCTCACAGTTTGTAGGGATTTCAGTCTATAATTGGCTGGCTCCAAGGCAGGGAGGCTTGGCAGAGGGCATCACAAAGAATAGTTCAAAGTGTCCACAAGATAACAAAAGTAACAAGGGAGGGAAAAAACTCTGTCTCTTATACTATATTCAGGCTACCTGCCCTATGGCAGGTATAACATTCATACCCTTAACCCTAGTCAGAACTATGCCAAACCAAGCAGTGGACTGATTTAATGATTATATGCCCTTAATCCCAGCATCACACACACTAGATTCAGCCACCTCTGAAAAAACCCTATGACCACACATGGATTTAAGGGGACATTTTGACACAAACCATAACTGGCACCGTGTGAACACTGAACACATTAGATCCTATCAAAAAAAGGTCTGTTGTAGGGTAAAGATTAAACTGTGTACACAATGGCCCACACTCTCTTATAAATCCCTTAAACACTTTGAGACAAAGAACTTTCTTGGGTATCCTGCCGAGGACCCCCTCTGGATAGTGAGACTTCTACTTCATTTTCTTTATATCTTTTAAATAAATTTACTTTTTCCCTACCTCCTCTGTCTGTGATTTTGTTCTGTGTCATTGTAGGACATAACCCCAGTTCTCTGGTGTCATATTTGGGGGGCTCATCTGGAATTCCAGGAGAAAGTAAGTAAAATCTATGCTTACCTGCACTCTTTGTTGGAACTTTGAGGCTTTTTGCTCCGAGTAATACAGGGACCCTGTCAAACAAATAAAAATGATTAACACAGTCACCAATCTTGAATTTTCTCTGGGGAAATGTTTCACGGATGTAAAATGAACTGATCACCCTCTCCCACAAGCGGAGGGGGCCTCAGCCCAGTCTCACCTCAATGTTCCTTTCTGATTTGATGCTTCCACTGGCAAGGGAAAAATCTCTGCCCTTGATGCTCTTGGCTCTCCATAGCTATGAGTCCTTGGACTTATAGTTCCTTTAACTAACTGTAGGTTTTGAACAGAACAAATCACCTTTCTCTATCATGACTCCCTTTGTTAGCAAGCTGATCCAGGAACTGTATCTTGTTGCCTCATATTCATTGTTTGGTTGGCTTCTTGTGGGCATGGGTCAGATAGCTAAAGGTCATTAAAGGTTCTGCTGTTTTAAGGACTCTGATGAAAGGATCACTCAGTAGTGGGATGGAGCAATGTAGGCTCTGATGGGCTCAAGTAAAATTTCACACATTTGCTAGCCTTATGTTTTATATTTGTGCAAGAAAAGGAGAAAATATCTTTGTCACATGATCTTTTCTTATATCCTAAAACTTGCCCTGGTTGATTCTGAGTGCTAAAGCTCTTGCCTATAGTCTTTTGTCTTCCTTCTGAATCACATTTTTCCTGTTGCTCAAACTCTTGTTCTTTGACTACTCCCACCTGCTAAATTGCTCTACTATGCTCCCGGATGTCAAATAAACTGGTTCTTTTGGATAAAGGCTATGGCTTTCATTTCTAAGGTAATGAGACCAATTTTCAAGCTGGGTATTGGATGAGGAAAATAGGTTTGAAACTCCATGTAGTCTGCACTGGGTCCTAATGGATAAAAAAGTTGGTGTTAGCGCCTCCCTAAGAATGCCAAGGGAGAAAACAAGCCTCCCTGGAAACTTCAGGAAGTTAACAAAAGTCCACTGGAGCACATCCTGGCTGATTGATAAATTTCCTTTTAAATTCCAATTTAAATGGAATTTTTGTCTAATTGACATGCTCAAAAACTTTCTTGTGTATCAGAACAATTCTTAAACTATAATTTCAGAGTTAACTTGCTCTTCTGCTTCTTTCTGTCTTAACTAAGACAAGCCAACTCAAGACCACTTAAAAGTCTGTTGGTCAGCCAGTCCTAATTAGAATGTAAACATCTAAGAATTCACTCTGACATTAAAAAGAAAAAGTGTACAAAGGGCATTTTAAAATCTAAGTGACTACTAAGTTTATTACAAAAGGAAACCACTAAGTAGGAAAGAAAGGAAACATGAAAAAAGTTATAAATATGAAGATATATTTTTGGCATGAGAAGATTTTATGTGATAAGGTTTTGGTCTACCAAGATGGAAAAGGAAAGATAGTGGCAAAACTAGGAAGTCTAAATATGTCACAAGGTTTATAGATGATGAAGCTTATAAAAGGAGATATATGTCTGATAATTTTCATTATAAATCTCCTTGTTGCTCAAGGGTGGCTAAGGGACAATAACACTGACTCTGGTGCCATCAGTCACTTCTCTCCAGGACCCAATTTCTGACTGTCAACACTGTTCCTTTTTATTGTCCCCTATGTTGAAGATCCAAGGATGAAGGACACTGCAGCTAAGATATTTTTGTCTTCTCAGATGGGGACCATAAAAGGGGGCACATGCTGGTCATAGCCTGATAGACAGATAACCATCTATGTCTAGTTAAGAGCTTCACTTTGAATTTAGCTCTGATGTCAATATGGCCCTACAATGTGCTTAAATGACTACTTTGCTTGTTTTTGTGGCTCCCAGTACCCTTCCTCGCATTAGCCTTGACTGCTTGCCCTTTGATACATAACAAGGAGTCTGGCAGGACCTTCAGTTTCACTTGCAGAAATATTTCAATTTCTTTGGGTAAAGGAAGTCCAACTTATAGTCATAAAAAAGGTATTCAGGGACATAAAATAGGACCAAGGGCATACCAGTCAGAGAAAACCAGTAGCCTTGTTCCCTCTTGACCCCAGTTTGGAGTCATTAGCCCGTAGGACCTCACAGGCAGCCAAGGGAAGTACTTGAACAGGAAAACCATGGGATGTCTTCTCTGGCTTTGATTTTTTTTTTTTTTTTTAAAGAATCAGAAGCTCAATCTCAACTCCATCACCCCTTTAGAATGCATTCTCAAAATCGAGGACTGCTTTGACATCCCAGACCCAGAAAAACCACCATCTGACCTTTTACACTAGCACCTGGCCCTTCTACCCTGAGGGATTTTTTAAAAAGGTCAACTACAAACCAACCTGGAAGAGATCACATACAGTGATCCTGTGCAACCTGACAGCCATCAAGGTGGCAGGAAGTGAGTCCTAAGTATATTACTCTTGACTCAAACTCTGGAAGTTACTAACACTCAGAGATGAAGAGACTGCTCATTACACCTGTGATGCAGTAAAAGATCTTAAACTTCAAGAAAATGTCATTTGATTTCTGAAAAGATGTCATGATAATAGAAAAGAAGTTTGAGCTCATCCTGTTTTACCTAGTTATACTTGTAGATATCCTTACTTTAACCTTTCAGTGGCTCAGCTTGGTGTGTCTCCTTTTCTTTGTCTTGGTTACTTTTCTCTCCTTGCTGAGACAAAATACCTGACACCCAGAACTGAGGAAGGAAATGTTTATTTAGCTTACACTTGGTGGAAGTTTCAGTCTATACTTGGCTGGCTCCAAGGTAGAGTGGCACATGGCACCAGGCAACTGTTCATGGTGGCAGAACAGCAAAGCAGCAAGAAGCAGCTGAAAGAGCAAGCCTCTTTCCCTCCCTTTACATTATATGCAAAGTGCTTGCCCCAGAGTAGGTGCAGCACTCACATCCATAATTCCAGCATTAGACCACGAATCAAGCATAACTCTAGAAGCCTGCCCCATGACTGCATGAAGCTTTGTGGGCATATCCAGACAGAAACTATAATAATCTTCCTGAGGAATGAAATGACTTCAGATGCTATGATGGTAGTGAGTAGTCACACACTACCTCCCAACACTGGGTACACTCAGCCCTAGGAATAATTTAATTACTATCTTTTGTCTGGGTAATATGACTGGAACCCTGCCTTCACTTTCTATCCTTTTTCTCCATGAAGCTATTGGGGAAGGCTCCCTCAACATCCAGTAATATCAGCCCTAGAAAAGATGACCTATATTACCCACCTAACTCAAGACTGGCTGTGTCCTAAGATTACTAAATTATATTAAACTGAGCTCTCCCTATAAACATTAAGAATACAGGCACATAAGTGGAAATAAACTATTGGAAAACTAACAAGATATTCCTACACCTTATATAACCTCATTCACCAGGATAGACTTGGAGGAGGGCATAGGTCTCGGCTCTCCAATTGGAGAAATACTCTCTCAAAACGGAACTATCAGACTGTGGGGCAGGTTATGTCTCTACTTCTTAACTTTAATAGCACAAGGACTGTATTGGTTTTTCTTAGACTCTCCATTTATAATATCTTCTTCCAATATATAATGGTCTATGATGCAAAAAGACAGGGGACTTCCCCAGGAACCTGAAAGAAAACAGTAATGTGTTTTGTTGGGGTAAATAACAAATAGTAATAACTTTTGTTGGGGAAACAGACATTGTAACTATCCAGAGACATGAACAGGATCCATGTTAACAATAAATGAGACCAACAATCACACTTGGAATGATCTCTCCCAATGTTTGGGACTTATACACAATGAGACGAGACATTACCTCATCTCCAGGTTTTCTCTTTTCACTTTTGTTATCTGAGACATTACATGTCAGACCCCACACAACTGCATCATTAAAGATCCCTTTGTGTTTATAGATGATTAGTTTTTGAAACCAGACCTTCCTGTATAGGCCCACAGTAATCCTGGGTCCATACAGTCTACCTTTAAGTTTGCCTGACTACATAGCAAAACTGCCTCTGTTCTCTCACAGAAACTAGCCTATATTTCCTCTGTGGGAGACTCATACAATACTCTATCTTTATCATAGAAGATGTCTCTCTGTCAGTGCCTTATTTGACATCCAGCTTGTTAACCAATCCACCTTTCCAACATCTGGACCCATATTTGGTCTGAGTTGTTTCCTAGAACAGGCTCTCACCCAATCTAGGTCCAAAAATTCCTTCTTTAAATCCTTAAAAAGGTGAATGTATACCCTTATAAGACCCTTCTTGCATTAATACTCTAGCTACTCTGCATTTTTGCACTCTGTTTACCAAATCTCCTTGTTTGTGTTGCTTCCTCTTACCTAGGGTACATTAAACTTCACTTAGACATATGGATGGAAGCCACCATGGAGATCCCACCTGACTTCTGTTACAGGCCATTACACAAGCCCTAGAGGAAGCCCCTGACTGCTGACCTCTTCTTGGAACTCTGTTACAACATGAGCAGCTAGAGTGGTCATTACCCCTTTTCCTTAATAGCAGTTAGGAGCACCTGTTCAGAGGGGGGAATGTTATAGGAATTAGTGAAACAAGAGTTAAGATTCTACTAAGCCATAAGAACAATAGCTTCAAAATGGAGCCAAGAAGTGTAAAATGGAATCTGCTGAGTCACAACCCTCCAGGTGTCTTACAAAAGCACCTTCCCAGTGTCCTTTGGCTATAAAGGACCTTCCCAGAGCATGATTAGGCAGTCTATTTGCTCAAGGATGTGTAGGTCCTGCATGGGCATGGTGTGCACACTACATAAGATTAGACCCTAGTCTGGCATGATGGGGGGAACATACCTGTAATTCTAGCACTTGGGAGGGTTTCCATGAGTTTCAGGATAGCCTGGATCACATAGTCAGTTGAAAACCAGCCTGAACTACATAGTGAGACCCTATCTCAAAACCAAAACAAAAAAATAGATTTAACCTTAAAAATATGTAATCTTTTATAGATTAAATATTATATTGCTTTTGTGTGATCTGAGCTCCCTTCTAAACCCCTTAAAAGTTCCTAGACAAAGATCTTTGTTGGATATCCTGCTGAGGATCTCCTCCCTGCTAGTGGGAGCTCTACTTCCTTACCTTCATATCTTTTACTTTCTTACATTTGTATCTTTTAAGTAAATTACTTGGATGCTACCTCCTCCATCCAGTTTCATTCTTCATCACCACAGGATGTGAGCCCATTGTTTTGGTATCAGTTGCATTGATTTATTGACTGTTTTTCTCTGATCAGTACGTTAAGATCCAGGAGAGCATGCCTTGACTAATTTTGCTTACTTATGTAACCTTTCTACCTACTTTGGGCATTGGCCATACTAAGTACTTAATAAATTTTTTTGATGAACTAGTTTTTAATATAAACTAGTTGTAGCATTACATTTCCATTGTCTATGTGCATTTTTTCCCTCTTCTGTGCAGATATTAATCCCTCACCCATTTAGTTTTGGCATTTCAGATTTGTTCATAATATTCTGAGGACATTTTTCTCCCTACTGAAAATTAAATGCTATCTTTCCTCCCTCACCTCCCCGTCTTTCTCCTCATCACTCTCTTCATCCTTCTTCCCCCCTTCTCTTCTTCCTTTTTCTCTTTTTCTTCAGTGACCATAGCCAGATTTACATTAGTATGTCAGGTCACCCAGCTTAAGCTTTTCCTACTCCATGTTAGTGCAGAATATAGGCAGTTTGTTATTTCACTTAACATGGAAGTAAATTCAAAATATAATGTTATGCTTTCAGATTTCTGTGCAGGGCTCTTAACAGGTGTGTTGAATTATAAATTGCTTAGTACACTGTGAAGAAGAACATCATTAAAAGATAGGGAAAAGTCATTTTCATTAGACCTCCATTGACCTCTCTTTTTCAAAAGACTCATGGATGCTGATCAGAAAAACTCCTGGATCCCTGAATGTCCTGAATGTGTAGTGGAAATCTGAGGCATTCTATACAGAAGTGAGAAGAAGTGCTTACCTGGAGTAAGCATTTTATTTTCTAAATTTGAACTCTTTGATTTCTAAGAACACCTGAATCAGGTAATCATATATTATTAATTCCTCATAGTCAATTTTAAGACATGTCTAGTATTTGCTAGTGAGAAAAAGCAATCTCTTTTCCACTTTTCCCCTGTAGTTGAAAAGGAGCTTGAGAGGAGTCCATCCTATGGTCTACCCTGATCGCAGTCTCCAAGGTCCATAAGGGGTTAATTCTCCAATGAATGAGACTCTGATCCTCTTTTCTTTTGTGCCCTTTCTCCCTTCTTGATATGTAAACACTTGCCTTTTCTTCCCTCCTAATATGTAAATGCTTTTGCCTTTGGGTGTGTTTCCTCCACTGTGGAGTGTGGAAACATATCTCACATCTCATGACATATTTTCCTCTGATAAATCAGAGAACTAGAACATTTCAGCCACAATTTGACAACTTTTCCCCATTACCCCCAGTTCTGGTACTAACAGCAAAATCTCTGAAAACCCATGAATAGAGATATTCTGGGCTCTTTTGGAGCTAACCCTTTGTATTATCTGTTCCACTCCCATCTTTATACTATAGAAGTTCCACATTATATATAGCAGACAATATTCCTCAAAGCTTACCTGCTAAACACAAAATTGCACCCCACATACACTTTGATACTATTTTTAACAATAGAACAAGAACAGGAACCAAGCATGAATACTAAGTTCCACCAAAACAGTAGGAAATTAAGAATTGCAGTGGAAAAACATTGGCCACTTGTATTTGCTAATTGGCCTTAAATAAAAGTAAATTTTCTCACATTTTTGTAACAGGAGGTAGTTTTTCAACCTGGAGCAAAGGCTTGATCACTGCAGTTAGTCTCCTACCCTCCTATAGAGCCTGGCAGTAAATGACACTTCCTCGATGGTTGCATTTCAGAGAGATATCTCCCAAGTCCTTGAGAATGATATTCCGAGGTTGTACAACTGATGAAAGACATTAAAAAAGAAATTTACTTGTCAAGAAAGTAGAGAAAGTATTTACAATTTCAGATAAGTGCTCTAAGAAAAGGTAGGTCAGCACCTATACACTAAAGTGAAGCCTTGTCACCAAACATACAACTGATTTCTCTTGAGACCAAATAAGCCTAGAGACATTTTATAATGAGGAGTTCATCTTGAATCACATTGCCAACAACTGCTTGTATTTTCCTTGCCTGGCACATGATGATTTTGGCTAGTGTAAAAGCTAGTTTCACGGTGTTTTTATTTTCTCACCTCTCATTGTAAACTATCACAGAAGGCACCTTCTCAAATTAACAGCAGAGTGAGTCCTGCTGGCTCTTTGTCTATCTTCAGAGTGTTTTTCATATTAACTTTCATCTGATGTATTGATGTAGGCATTTTTTTAAAGCAACGTTGTCATCAGTTGATGAATGTTTGGATGATATTGTTAGAATTAAAAATTGTGCTATTTTATGTTAAATTATTGGCACAATGGGAATCAAAATTATCTGTAGATGTTCCTGTGTATATAGAGAGTATATCAGATGAAACTATACTAAAAGAATTAGAAGTAGATCTTTGTTTGCCAGCAAAAGTGCTACTTGTGTGAATAGCATATGCTTATATTTATAATTCATTTGCTTTATTAAATTTGCAATTTTGTCAGTATTAACTAGACTTAAGATTATTTGAGGCTCCCATTATTTCAAAGTTTTCCATGAAATGGATCAACAGTATTAATCTATAATAATTTGTGAGCCTGCATTTTTATTTGCTGGTAGCAACTCTGTACTTTACTGGTGGTGAGAGTCTTAGTCAGTTACCTTTCCTTTTTTTTTTTTTTTTTTCCTCTCTTTTCCTTTTAGGTAAGGTTCAATTTGTTAACTTTAAAATTCTTTTCTAGTTTATTTTTACTTTTTAATTGACAGACAGATAAAATTATATAATTTGTTTTGTTCCACATGATATTTTGAAGTACATGTAAATTGTGGAATGATTACATCTACCTAACAAAAGCACTGCCTAAATGAATTATCATTTTTGTGATGGAAATACTTGGTGTCATTCCCTTTGGATTTTTTAGGAATACAATATATAGTCATTAACTATTGTCACTATACTGTCAATGACTTATATTTTTGAAGGACAGAAAATTTAATTCTTTTTTGTCAAGTATATGATCACTTGATAGTGTGCATTCAGAATAATTTACAACAATTATCAGAGTTGGCCACACTCATAGTGTGTCTGCCGGGGCTGCTGAATTCTGGACATCTTCAGGAAGCCCGGTGATTGCCGCTGCACTTCCCTGACCAGTGTGCAAGGCAGGCGGAACCTTGGGCACCCTCTTCGGCCTTGGTGGCTACTCTCCACATCTGTAGTGCGTCTGCCAGGGATGGGCTGAATCCCGGACATCTTCAGGAAGCCAGGTGAGTTGCCGCTGCAACTCCCTGACCAGTGTGCAAGGCAAGCAGAAGCCTGGGTACCTTCTGGGGTTCTGGTGACTACTCCCCGCACACATAGTATTTCTGCGAGTGCTGGGCTGAGCATCAAACACCTTTAGGAACCCTGGTGAGACACTCTGGTGCCTCCCCCACTAGTGTGTGAGGCACATGGAGCTGTGGCCAACTTCTGGGGCCTTGGTGGTCACTGCCAGAACAATTAACAGCTCTTCCTGGGAGCTCAGCTGAAACCTGGACAGAATCAGCAACCTTGGGAAGTCCACTCTCACCCCTGTCTTGCCAGTGTGCGAAGCAGGTTCTGCTCTGGGAAATATTTGAAGCCTTGATGAACATGACCTACTCTTGTGGAAGCTGAGCCGAACCCAAGACAGTCTCAGGAAGGCCGGCAAACCTCCCTCACCCTTCCCACACACTCCTGGGAGCCAACTGAATGCAAGAAGGTTAGGAGCATCTGGGACCCCACCTTGCCACCACTCACCAGCACAGGAGCTGCATTGAGCACTGTGGATCTTCAGACACTCGCTCTGCCACTCACACACAATTGGAGGAGTAAGGCTGTTCTCCAGGGAGCCTCTGGATCTTCAAAAACGACAGAACAAAGGAGCAAAATGCAATCTCAGACCTCCACACTACCCAAAACAAGTCCAGGAGACATCAGCACAGAAGAGGCTGGAAGTTATACACCTGAAATTTCTGAAATGATAGCAACTGAAGTAAAGAAACAACTCTATCAGGTCATAGAAGACATCAGATCAGAAGTAATGTCTCAGGTGAAAAAAGAAATGACAACAATAGTGAAAGAAATGTTCAGCATTTCCAAAGATGACATAGACAAGAAAATAGAAGAGCATAGACAACTCATGGAAACCTTGAGTGAACAGTGTAGGAAAGAACGATACTCCATGTGACAGGAACCCAGAGAAAAGCTGGTGTAGATATTCTGTTTGCAGAAAACATGAACTTCAAACCAAAAACAATCAAAAGAGATAAAGAAGGTCAGTACATATTTGTGTGGGGGAAGCTTCAAGAGGAAGAGATAACAATCATAAATATCTATGCATATGCAAATATAGGAGCACTCACCTATATAAGACAAATTCTAACAGACATGAAAAATGAAATAAGTAGCAACACAATCAAAACAGGGGACTTTAACACACCATTGTCACAAAGAAATAGATCAACTAGACAAAAAATTGGGAAAGAAATAACAGAACTTAACCAAACGTGTGAACATATAGACTTAGTAGACTTTTACAGAGTGTTCCACCCAACAGCACCAGAAGACACATTCTTCTCAGCTGCACATGGGACGTTGTCTAAAATAGACCATATACTAGTACATAGAACATGTTTAAGTCAAAGCAAAGGAATTGAAATTATTCCATGTATACTATCAGACCATAGTGCAGAGAAATTGGAAATTAATGACAAAGAAAACACAAAAACTCTATAAACAATTGGAAATTAAATAACATCCTTCTGAACAACCACTGGGTCAGAGATGATATCAAACTAGAGATTAAACACTATTTACAATCAAATAAAAATGTACACAAAACCTACAGGAACCTGTGGGATGCAATGAAAGCAGTCCT
>NW_004955406.1:29810923-29845160 GCF_000276665.1 Chinchilla lanigera | reverse complement strand
ATACTCATAAGTGAAATAAATCTGACACATATGTGTAAACCCCATATTATCCCCTTGGTATAGAAACCTGAAAGACTAGGTAAATTTCAAAACGTACCATAAATGATAGGAAAAGGAAAGAAATTGCTCAAAGGAAGGAATGACTGGGATGAGGGAAAGAAGAAAAAAGAAAGAAGGCAAAATATAAATATATAAATGAATAGCTGTGATAACTATTGCTGATGTCTGATGGTGTATTGAAATGAACAATTAATAACAATTTTTTATGTTCTGATCAATTTTGTATGCTTGTGTCTGGTGGTCTGAGCAACTAATCTGAAGGTAACAATATGTAATGAATTACAGTGGTGAACTCTTACCATCTTGTGTAGTGAAACTGTATTATCTCTAATGTTTTATTGAAGAATTATTTTCTTATTGTCTTTAATGGTTTGAGCAATTTTCCATTCTTATATCTGGTAATCTGAGCAACGTAGTTGAGGATAGTGATATGCAATGTAACAACCACTATTAGTTCGTATTATTTTGCCTTGAAACCCTGGATCACTTTGCATGTTCTTGTCTTGATTTGTTTATGTTCATGATACTGGTATGCTGCTAGTGCTCCAATTTTGTTTGTTTGTTTCTCATTTACTACTCTCTTTAAAATAGAATAGAAATATAAAAAAATTATCAAAGTCATCTTTGCATCCGTCAATGTACTAGTAGTCTTAGCACCTAGACATTAGTTGGGGGACATTATTATCTTCATTTACCTGCTAACTGTGCAATAAGGAAGTTTGTATTTCAGACGACTACTAAATCTGTGCTTTAAATTTCAGTTATTTGTAAATAACCACTATTTAAATTCTTTTTTTAGAAATAAAAGAAGGAAAACATATTAACAAACACATACTTTTACAAAATAGCATAAAAACAATACAAACGAAACAGAGTTACAGACAAGTTGTAGGAAATTAACCATGGTTGTTGTATTACTTATTGATATCTTCAAAGTGGTTTCTCAGGAAAACAGATAGAGACATGCAATATTGATCAATCAATGACTTATTAACTGTTCCTTTCTATAGAGCAATAGAAGACAGTAGTACAACTATGTTAGCTATCCTGTATATACATACTTACATAATTTTTCCTTCTTTCCCTTCTCTTTTCCCACATCCCAATTGCCCTTTACTTTTCAGCATTTTCCTTTCTTTTCACAATGTTGTCATACCTCCTAGTATTTATTCACTTTTTCAGGTCTTACACTAGTGAGACAATATGATTCTTACACATGCAGGTCTGATTTATTTCACTTATGAGTATGGTCTCTACTTGTGACCATTTACCTATAAAAGCATTGAGTTTATCTTTCTTTATAGTCGAGTAATATTCCATTATATAAAAGTACCACAATTTTTTTATCCAATCCTCAGTGGACGGGCATTTGAGTTGCTTCCACAGTTTAGCAATTACAAATTACATTGCTATGAACATGGGTGCACACATATCTCTGGGACATGATGTTTTCAGATCTTCTGGGAAAATACCCTGAAGTGTTGAATGGGACCTCTAGACCTAGTTTGCTGAGGAGTCTCCAAATTGATTTCCACAGTGGTTTCACCAGTCTGCATTCCCACCAGCAGTGGAGAAGAGTTCCTATTTGTCCACAGCCTCGCCAGCATTTGTTATCGATTGATTTCTTAATAATAGTCATTCTTACTGGGGTGAGATGGAATCTCAATGTCATTTTAATTTGCATTTCTTGAATGCAAATTATGTTGAACATTTTCTCATGTATTTATTTACCATTTACATTTCTTTACCTGAGAACTGTATGTTTATCTCAGCTGCCCATTTTTGGATTGGGTCTTTGAATTTGGTAGTGGGGCTGATGTTTTGTAATCCTTTATATATTCTAGATAGAAGACCTTTATCCAAGGGACAGTCAGCCAAAGTTTTTTCCCAATTTGTAGATTTTCTTTTTACTTTGCTAGCAATTTCTTTAAATGTGCAGAAACTTTTAAGTAGGATGAGATCCCAGTTTTTGATTTTTTGGAGTGTTTCAAGTGCAGTTTGGTTTTTGTTCATGAACTCTCTGCCTACCCTTATGTCTTCAAGATTTTTAACTATTTTCTCTTCCAATAGATTTAGTGTTTCTATTTTAATTTTGAGATCTATGATCCATTTTGACTTGAATTTGGTGCATGATGATAGACTTGGGTCTATTTTCAGTCTTTGGCAGGTGGTAAGCCAATTTTTCCAGCACCACTTATAAAAAGGCTATTGTTCTTCCAGTGAGTTTGTTTGGCCCCTTTATGAAAGATTAGGTGGCTGAGTGTGTTTGTGTCTTCCAGTCTGTTCCATTGATCTTCAGGTCTGTTTTTTAGCCAGTACCAGGTTGATTTTATTACAGTAGCTTTGTAGTATTATTTCAGGTCATGGAATCACTATTTAATTTCATGTGATATTTTAAATTTGATTCATGGTTATGAGATTTAATGTTACATTTCTGATATCAAATAAATTTCTGCCATGATTAGTGGTTTTTATGTTAATTGAACATAATCTGGATTCTGGAGCACAGACGTTTGATTTTATATTTTTCTGCAATAAAAATTATAGACAACGGTTTAACTACGAACATGATATAGTTATCAAGGGTGATAAAAGAAATGAACAGTGTCTACCCTGCACCACATTAGATGATAAATGGTAGTATTCTGAGTGTATGACAACTGTACGGATGGAGTATTCCTCACAATATAATAGTAAGTATATTATTTCACAATTCTAACTTCAATTTGTGAAAATTATTAATTTATATATATTTCAAGTATGAGTGTCAAAAAAATGAGAAACAAAAACTATTACAAATTGTTTAATGTCTAGAAATTTTTAGGTCATGGTGGAAATCTAATCTAAGGGCGACCAAATTTTTTCTTAGAAGTGGGTTTTCTTTATAACATTGTTATTTCAAAGGTAATTTCTTACTATTCAAAAAATCATTGGAATTTGCTGCAGCTAAATATACAGTCATTACTCAGGTTATCTATACAGGATACCATCTGTATTTTGGCTCTTCATGGAGCTCTTGGAATTCAGCAATTTCTCAAGTGTTACTCTTTCAAACAAAGTGCAAATTAAACACATACACAGAATTTCTCAAGTTGGGGTATACGATCCTCTTCCACATCTTACACACTTCTCCCTAAATACTCCCTGTTCACTGGAAATATTCTAGGATGACCTTGGGCACATGATAAAATTAAATTTTCAAAAATTGCAAATACAAATATATAAAAATAATGTAAACATATGATGAATTACCTGAATGACCATTTAAAACCCCATATTCATTTTATTGTTACAATTTATTGTGAGCAAAAATGTGAAATAAAATTTAGTAACCTAAACTTTTTTGAGTGTGCAACATAGAAATGTTAGCCATATGTGCATTCTAGGGCAGCAGATCTCAAGAATTTTTCATTTTGAAAAAGTAAAACTCTATATTTAACAATTCCCCTTTTCCTCATCTCAAACGTTCTGAAAACCACTATTTTACCTTCAGTTTCTAAGAGTTTGACTGTTTCAGATAGCGAATATACAATAGAATCATATAACATTTGTCTCTTTGTGACTGGCTTTTTTCATTTCATGTAATATTCTTGAGCTTCATCCATTTTATAACGTATAACAGGTTTTCCTTTTAAATGTTGAAAAATATTTCATTGTATCCCTATACTGTGGAATTGCTGGATCATATGTTCATTCTACTTGTATGGTTTTTAAGAAACCTCTTTACCAGTGATGGTGAACCTTTTAGAGATAAGTGAACAAACTGCTGCACAAAACTCATTTATTTATTGAAAAGTGCCAACATTCCAATTAAATCTGAATACCGAGATCTAGTTTAGAAAATGCAACTAATTCATTCACAGATTTTGTCTTAAAATCAAAGCAAATAGCATGTACACCATAGTTTCACCACCATTGAATACTGTTTTGCATAGCATCTGCCTCGTTTTATATTTCAAAAAAGTAAGTTTTCCAGTTTTCTTATGTGTATCCCAAAACTTAGGGTTTCATGTATTTTTTGTTTGCTTGTCTGTTTTTATTTTTATATTTTGATCATGGTCATTCTAAAAGTTGTGTGCTAATATACCCTTGGGTTTTATTTTGTTTTTTCTTAAGGTGAGTGATGTTTACCATCATTTAATATGATTGTTGACCATCTGTATATCTTCTTTGAAGAAATACCTAATCAGATCTTTTACCTATTTTTTGGAATTTTGTTTTTGTCTTCGGATCATAGGAGATCTTGATATATTTTGAATATTAACCCTGTATTAGACATATATTTTGCAAATGTTTTTCCTATTCTGATGTTTGCTTTTCCACTCTTGATTATTTTCCTGAGTAGAACTTTTTGTTTCATATAGCATCATGTGCCTATTTTTGTTTTGGTGCCTGTGCTTTTGGTGTGAGACTTAAGAATAATTGCCACATATAACATTAAGGAGTTTTCTATTAAGAAATTTATAACTCAACTCATATTTATATTTTTACATTCTTAATGTACTTTGATTTAATCTTTCTATGTGGCATAAGGTTCAGAGTCTAACTTCATAAATTTGCAGTTTTACAAAAACTACTTTTTTAAAAAATTAATAGGTTTATTGGTACAATTCAGATATAAACAATGATCACATTCATCACAGGGAATGTGGACCTATCTGTGATGCACCCTGTTTCTGGTTTTTTTTTTTTTCTTTCCAACCCCCTCTCATCCCTTCAACAATTTTTCCTCTTTCATCACTTATTTAAAAAGGGGTTTCCATTTTATCCTTCTTTAATCATTTTCCCTCTCCCTTCCTTTCCCTTTCCACTCTCCCTAGCTGCCCTTTCCTTTGAACCATTTCTTACTGTTCACTGCACTGGTTCAGGCTGGTTCAATTACTGTGGAAGTCAGTGTGGAGATTCCTCAAAAAACTAACATTAGAGGTTCCATTTGACCCAGCAATTCTTCTGTTGGATATCTTCCTGGAATAATTAAAAAACATAATGCCACAACAATATATGCACACACATATTTATGGCAGTACGATTTGTAATAGTTAAAACTTGTAAACGACCAAATGTCTATCAGTTGGTGACTAGATAAAAAGATGTGATATTCTTATACAATGGAGTACTACTCAGCCATAAAGAAGAATAAGTATGGACATTCCTAGGTAAATGGATGCACCTTGAGACCACACTTTTAAGTGAAATAAACCAGACACACATGTATAAATATCACATTGTTTATTTGTGAGAAACTGAAATGGTAAGTAAGGACCAAAACTACTTTTTAAAAAAATGTCTTTCCCCCATTTTATAACCTTTCAATCTTTGTCACATAGCATTTGGCTGTTTATGTTGGGGATGATTTGTGGGCTTTTTCCATTTAATTGGTCTGTGTGTCTTTATGCAGTACCATAATCTTTTGATCACTGAAGTTTTATAGTATGGTTTGATATCAAAAAGTGTGAGAGCTTCAAGTTTACTTTTCCTTCTCAAGATTGTTTTGGCTATTCAGGGTATTTTGAGGTGCCATACGAATTTTAGGACCATTTCTATTTCTTCAAAGAACTATCACTGGATTTTTAAAGTGATTACATGGACTCTGTAGCTCACTTGAAGTAATAGTCAACAGTATTATGTCTTCCAATCCACTAAAATGAATGCCTTTTATTCACTTGTATCTTTTACTGCTTTTAGTGGTGTTTCAGTCTTCAATATAATCTTTCCTCTTCCTGGCTAAGCTATTAAGTAGAAAGTTTTGTTCTTTTTTATTAAAAGTTTTCTAAACAGTGTTTATTTTATATTTTATGGAGAAAGGTAAAGCAGAATTTCATAACAAATTATTAGGAGAATAGCAATAGTTAATACATTGTATATTGTCATCATCAAAATAGTTACTCAGAGTACAAGATATGGGCATCAAATATTTTCCAATCAATATTAGGGTTGGCTAGAAGTTCATCAATTTTACTTATTCTTTCAAAGAACCAACTCTTCATTTCATTGTTTGTATTGTTTTTTAGTCTCCATTGTGTTATTTTTTGTTCTCATGTTTATAATTTCCTCCTTTATATGGGCTTTGGGTTTGACTTGCTCTTTTTTTTTCTAGAAGCTTGAAGTGCATGATTAGGTTGTTTGTTTGTGCTCCTTCTGTTTTCCTGATGTGAGAATTCACTGCCATAACTTTCTCATTTAGGACTGCTTTCATTGCATCCCACAGTGTCTGGTATGTTGTATCTGCACTTTTATTTTATTGTAGATATTGTTTAATTTCTTCTTTAATTTCATCTGTGACCCACTGGTTGTTCAAAAGGGTGTTATTTAACTTCCATTTGCTTGTGTACTTTTTGTAGTTTTTTTGCCATTAACTTCCAATTTCATTGCAGTCTGGTAAGATTACACACATGGGATAATTTCAGTTCCTTTGCATTTACTTAAGCGTGTTCTGTGGGCTGCTATATGTTCTTTTTTAGAGAATGACCCATGTGCAGCTGAAAAGAATGTATATTCTGATGATGTTGTTTGTAACGTTCTGTTAACATCTACTAATTCCATTTGTTGACATTGTTTGGTTCAGTTCTGTTATTTCTTAGCTAATCTTTGCTTTAATTGATCTATCTCTTTGTGACAATGGGTAGTGAGTTTCCCTGTTAAAATTGTGGTATTGCTTATTTGATTTTTCATATCTATTAATATTGGTCTTATATAGTTGGGTGCTTCTGTATTTGGTGCATATATATATATAATTGTGATATCTTCCTCTTGAAGTTTTTCCTTTTCAAGTGTGTAGTGACTTATTTATCACTTTTTGTCATTCTTGGTTTGAAGTTCACATTATCTGCAAACAGACTAGCTACCCCTGCTTTTTTCTGGGTTCCTGTTGCATGGAAGACTGATTTTCATTCTATTAACTTTTTGTGTTAAATGTGTTTCTTATATACAGCATATTGTTAGATCTTGTGTTTTGATCCATTCTGCCAGTGTTTCTTTTGATTGGTGAATTGAAGCCCTTATATTCATGATTGTAACTGGTATTTGTTCCCTGTTTTTCCCCTCTGTTTAATTGCTGCCCTATTTTGTGGTTTGGTTCTGCTATTGTTTGTGAAATTGTGGTCATTTTCATGTCTGTCTAGAATATCTTTTAGTATTCTTTGTGGGGTTGGTTTGGTGGTCATGAATTTCTTCAATGGTTCTTTGTCATGGAAGTATCTTATTTTTCCATTAATTTTGAAAGATGGTTTTGCAGGGTCCATCAATCTGGGTTGGAAGTTGTTTTCTTTCAGGACTTGAAATACTTCTCTCTAAGCTCTTCTTGACTTGAGAGTTCGTGTTGAGAAGGTGGCTATGATTCTGATGGATTTTCCTTATAGGTGATCTGTATTTTCTCTAACAGCTTTTAATATTCTGTTCTTGTGCTGAATTTTTGTGCTCTTAATTATTATATGTCTGCATGCTTTTTCATTGAAACATATCAGTCTTATATTGTTTTTTCTTTGCATCATCTTGTAGCTAATGAATTGTTATTTCCCAAGCCCTACTTATTTTTGAGAAATATTTCCTTTCATGTTTGCTAGCTGCACTCCTGTCTTCAAGGTTTGAAAGTCCGTTCTCAGTTTGTTCAAGCAATTTTGCTACCTTTCAATGGAAACTTTAATCTCATGGATATCTGTTTCATGCTTTCCGTTTCTCTCCTATATTATTCATTCAAGGTTTCCATCATTTTCCTATGTTTCTCTATTTTTAAAATCTATGTTTACTCTAGTTTTGCTGAGGAATCCCTTCTTAATGTTGTCATTTCTTTTTGTTACCTGAGAGATTAATTCTGATTTGATTTCTCTATATCCTCATAGATTTGTTTCTTTACTTTGGTTGCTATCATTTCAGAAATTTCAGGTTTGTGTCTTCTATTTTCCTCTACCTTGATGTGTCCTAGACCTGTTCTGAGTAGGTTGGAGGTCTGAGATTGCATTTGGGTTCTGTGTCTTGTTATTTTCCATTTCAAAATTTTTAAATTTTGTTTTCTGTGTTGTTCCTTGTCAGCTTCTGTAGTAGGTAGCTATATCACTAGTATCAAGGCCTCTCTAGGAAAAGTGTGTTCTTTAGGCATGTCTTCTGTGTGTAGGAGGTTCTTGGTTTGTGTCTGTCCCCAAATCCTACCTTTCCAAATAATCAAGAGTGCCATGTTGGTCTCTGTTTGGCTCAGTCCCCAGTCCTTTGTTGTTGGGCCGGGGTGAGGTGACCACCCCAGAGCATCTGATGGTTCATACTGTTACTGTTGCTTCAGGCTTTTCAACCCACTAGTCCTGCTTGTCCATTGTGTTTGCCCTTCTCTTTGGCTGGCATCCCCCAGTCATCTGGTCTCATTGCTGTAAGGGAGAAGAACCAATCACCTGGACTCTTCCTGGGCAGGTTCCCAGGTCCCCTCTTAATTGTTTCTTAATTAATATTGCTTACTGATTTTCTTTTTTATATTTTTTCTATTAATATGCAACTGATTTTTATGTGTTAAATTTTTTTTTAATTTTTTTTTTGTTTTTTTTTCCAGTACCAGGAATCGAACTCATGACCTTGCACTTGCCAGGCATGCGCTGTGCCACTGAGCTAAATCCCCAGCCCCTTTGTGTGCTCACTTTGTATTTTGCAACTTTATTGGATTGTTCCATTGATCCTAACAATATTGGTTGTGTGCACATGTGAAACCTTCAGGATTTTATACATATACATGTCATCCATGAACAAAGAAAAATTCGCTTCTTCCTTACCGTTTAAATGTCCTCTACCTTTCTTAGCCAAATGCTCTGACTAGGACTTTTGAATGTGCAGCCATGCCTTCTTCCTGACCATAGAAGAATAGCTTTGTGTTTTTCATGGTTGAAGAGAATTTTACCCATAGACTTTTTGTGTATGGTATTTAATATGTTGAGCTAATTTCCTTCTACGCCTTGTTGCCGAGGCGTTTTTTAAATCATGAAAATATATTGAATATTGTCAAATGCTTTTTTTGTCAAATACTTTTTAAAAATGAATTCAGGTGACATTTTTTTTTTAATGTCCTTCATTCTATTAATGTCATGTATTGCATTTGCATTGACTAATTTTCATTTGTGGAATGATCCTTGCATTCCAGAAATAAATTTTATTTGTTCATGTTATATAATTCTTTTGATGTGCTGTTAAAGCTGGCTTGCTAGTATTTCTTAGTGTGAATATTTTTATCATTATATATTAATAACGCTGATCTGGAGCTTTGGTTTATTTTCATTTTTCTGTCTTATCTTGGTATTGGGGTAATTTCAGCCTCTTAAAATGAGTGCAGGAGTGTTCAGTTTTCATCAGTTATTTGCAAGATTTGTAGGAGTCTTGTTAATTCTTTATATTCTTAGTGAAATTCTCTTATGAAGCCTCTGTCTTGTACTTTTCTTCACTGACAGGTTTCTAATTACTGATTCAATTCATTATTAGTTATATGTTGCTGATTTTAGTGATTTTCTCAGAAAACAACTCTGAGCATTGTTGATGTTTTTCTATTTTTCTCTTCTCTATTTCTTTTTTAATATTTATTTCCTCCTTTCCCCAAACTTTTAATTTTGTTTGTTCTTGTTTTGTTTTTAAAAAATATTTTGAGGACAATGTTAGATTGTTTGAGATCTTGGTTCTTTTTTATTAACATATACATTTACTACTTTAAACTTTCATCTTAGTACTGTCTTCACAGCACCCCAAAAGTTTTGATATGTTGTGTTTACATTTTCATTTATCTCATGATATTTTTAAATTTCTCATATGATGTTTCTTTGATCCACTGATTTTACAAATATTGTTTGACTGTTCAATATCCACATATTTTTCAATTTTTTTGTTTCATCTTGGTATTGATTTCTAGTTTTATTTCATTGTGTACAGAAAAGACACTTGATATGATTTCAAGTTCCCTAAATTGTCTAAAGCTTAATTTTTGGTCTAACCTGTGACCTGTCTTGGAAAATTTTCTGTATGTCTTTGTAAAAACTGTGTTTTCTGTTGTTATTGGGTGAAATGCTTCACATAAATCTCTTAGGTCCAATTAGTTTATAAGGTTATTCAAATCCTTATTTACCTTATTGGTTTTCTGCCTGAGTGATCTCAGGTTATTAACATAATGGTATTAAAATCTCCTATTAGCATTATATTACCATCTATTTGTCCTTTCAAATCTGTCAATGTTTGACTAGTCTATTTGTGAACTTTGCTATAGAGCCACATATATTTATAATTGTTATACTTTCCTAGTGAGATTATCCTTTATCATTACATAGTACCTTTCTCAATGTTTTGTGACAGTTTTTGACATAAGATACATTTTGTTTCATGTAAGTATGGCCACTCTTGTTCCCTTTTGTTGCTACTGGTATGAATGTCTTTTTCAATGTTTCACTTTTAGTCTATATTATGGCCTTATATCTAAAGTAAGTCTCTTGTACATAGAATATGATTGGATTTTGTTGTTCTAAAATTCATTAATACCAGATATGATGGCATATATTTGTAATGCCAGCACTGAGGGAAGCTGAGGCAAGAATATGGCAAGTTTGAGTACTGTGTGGGCCACTGAGGGAGAACCTGCTTCATAATTAAAGAAAAAGTTTAGGATTGTAGCTTCCTAGTAAAGCACCCCTGGGTTCAATACCCAGTACCACAAAAAAGTTTTTTAAAGATTCAGCCATTATCTAACTTTTGATTGGAGATTTTTATCTGTTTGGATGTGGTTACTAATAGAGATCATACTACTAGTGTCAATTTGTTGTTTTATGTATGCCTTGTAGTTATTTTATCCCTTCCTTGTTGCCTGTGTATATGTCATTGATTTTTCTTTTTTATTTGTTTGGTACTCATGTACTTTGATTCTTTTCTCCTTTTATTGTAGCCATGTATTTTGATTTCTTTCTCATTTTTTTTTTTCTGTGCAGTCTATTGGTAATTTACAGTGGAGATTATATGATGCATCTTATAGTTGTAACAATGTATTTTAAACTTAGAAAGCTAACTTCAGTTGCATATACAAATTATACCTTACATCTTTCCCACTCCTTGTTTATTATAGCATTGTCACAATTATATTTCCTTATATTTTTATTCATTTTTGTTATTATATTTATGCTTTTTAAAATTCCATGTCTTAATTAAAATTGATTTATGTATCACCATTATAGTACTGGTATAGGAGAAAAATATAACTCTCAACCTCCTAGATGTCAGATATGCTGATTTCTTGTTTGCCAAAATTGAAGAATGAATTCTAAGGAATAGCAAAGTTTAAGATTAGGAGAAATTGGGGCTGGGGATTTAGCTCAGCGGCAAAAGCGCCTGCCTGGCAAGCGCAAGGTCGTGAGTTCAGTTCCTGGTACCGGAGAAAAACCAAAAAAAAAAAAGATTAGGAGAAATTTACTGAGAGAGATAGTCCCTCATAGATAGGAGTGGACCTGAAAGTGAGTTGACAAATAAAGCCCAGCTCTCAGAGGAAGTTTTATAGACCAAAATCACAAAGTGAGTACAAAATCACAAAGTGGGTACAATGTGCATCAAAACTAAGGTCAACTAATAAGATCATAAGTATAAATGCTTAGGTAGAATTTATCCAGTGCAGAAGCAGGTCACATAGCAAGTGTACATAAGAAGGACAGAGACATTTGAGGAAGAGATGCATCAGGAAGTTCTGGTCACCCACTTGGGTAACTCATGTTCATTTAGTCTTTATTGGATCAGGTGATACTGATTATAGTATTAATAATATGTCAAGTTTGGTTTGAAAGGATGAAATACAGGAAAATGTGATTACTAAGAACAGGACAGTGAAAAAATGAACTGAAGCCTTTCACCTGAAGATAAGACTATAGTTGATTTTCAGGATATACCTATTTTTTAGTCTTGCCATGCATTCTAAAAAATTAAAGGGAAGTAAGGATTGTGATTGTAATCATTCTTTTATATGTTTTTATGATTTTTTTTAGATGTATGTTTGTAATCAGGTTAATTCATCAAAGTATTGTCTTTTAACCTTGAATTTTGGTCACCCTTTGAATATTTTGGTGCAGGAATGAGTGCAAAAAAAAAAAAAGAATTCTGTATGTGTAACTGTTACATTAATGTAAATGTGAATAGACTAAAACATGTTAACTTTTCACAAATCTGCCACTAGATACCATGGATTAAGGAAATGTGTATGCTTATCAAGTTGACCAGGGGTGCACTGTAGTGGATTGACAATTGGTGGTCAATTTATAACCCCCAGCTGAACTGAGTAAGCATGGCGCTGGGTGTGGGAGGTCCACCTGGGGATTGTTTCCAGCAGCATAAGCAGCAGAACTGGAGAAGGAGCTGAAAGGCTGTTGGGAGCTGAGAAAGGCCATTAGGAGCCGGTGGAAACTATAAGGAGATGTTGGTTCTGTTGGAGGAACTTATCATGTCATCTTTCCTGATGAACTTGGCTGTTTTCATCCTCCAAGGACCTTGTGGCCTTGTTGGCACTGAGAATAGCTTCAGTTCACTTTGGGGGAGCTCTGGTTCTCACTCTGAGCATTGCTTCCTGGCTCTGGAGGGGAAGAAGGTGCACAGCTCAGTCTTCTGAAGAAGCTTGCTGCATTGGCTTTCCTGATGGGAACTCAGATGTCTTCACCACTGGAGGAGCTTGTGGCTTCACTGTTGTTGAGGATGGCTGTGGTACTTTCTGGGGGAGCTCTGGTTTTTACCTTGAGCATTGCTTCCTGGCTCCAGTGCAGATTCCTCAGCCTGATAGTGCAGATCCTTCATCCTGCCGGCACAGACTTCCTAGATTCCACCACTGACCTTTGGGCCTTCCCAGCGCAGATCCATGAAACAGGCCTGCATGAGATATTGTCATGGGCTCTGGGCCTCCAGTTGGACTCATGGGAGGCATTGTTATGAGCTCTTAGTCTTAAGTTGGACTCATGCAGGAAATTACCACAGGATCCAGGCCCTCAGCTGGATTCTTGGTTATAGTGTGTGGACAGATTTCCTGCACTCTTTTGTACATCGTTCTTTGGGTGTCTATTATAAATAATCATATGAAATATGTGTCCTGTATTATATTGTTCCCCTTGCAAAACAAGCCTAAATAAACACAAGTATATTCTTGAAGTTATTATTCTTTGGGGAGGGATATAGGCCTAGTCATTTCATCTTTATCTTGAGGTCTGACCTTTTATACATGTGCCTCTGGCCACAGTTGTAATGTGTTCTGATCCTCTGCCTTGACTCCCTTAAGGGCCCACCCCTGTCTAACTGTATATATTTCTACATAAATTAGCAGTCTATAATAGTATTGCAAGATTCTTTATTTTTCTATATCTTACCTTTAGCATATAGCTTGTTATAACTTGAGTCCAGATGTCCCCTGAAAGCCTCATGCAGTCAGAGGTGGGGCTTTTTCATAGGTGGCTGAATCTAGAGTGTGTGATTGATTCGGGGTGCAATGCTAAGATTAAGGGAGCTAGGATTAAGTGTGGGTGATTACTCAATCAGTGCATTGATTGGTTTGATACTGCCCTAATCCTGGTAGTATGGATACAATATAGAAGGCAGAAAGAGGCTTGTCTTCTCTCTTGATTGTTACTTTTGTTGTCATCTGCTGCCATAAACTGCTTCTCCTCTGTGATACCCCTCTGCCAGGCTTCTCTGCCTTGGAGCCAACCAATTATTGCCTGAAACCTGTACAAACTGTGAGCTACATAATCTTTCTGCCTTTAAGTTTGGGTATCAGGTATTTTCTCTTGGCAAAGAGAGAAAAGAATCTAAGAAAGGGCTTTATATTTCTAGAACTTTTGGGTTGCCATCTGATGTCCTTTTGTTTCAGCTTGAAGGACTCCATTTAGCTATTTATGTAACACAATTCTAGTGGAGATAAACTCCCTTAAGTTTTATTTACCCCAATTTTTCTCCCTCATTTTTAAAAGACTTTTTAGCTTTTGATTAGAAGTATTACTGATGATTACTCATGAGTAATTACATTATAATAACATTATAATTACACATGATTGGCAATATTTTCTTTCAGCACTTCAAATATATAATTCATTCCCTCTGATCTCTTGAAATTATTCTGAGAGATTAGCTAAAAATCTTATTGAAGTCTTAAAGTCTTCATGTAGGCTCCTGAGGTCTTTGCCTACATCTACATCTACAAGAGTTCTACCTCTTCTGTCTTCCAGCAGATTTAGTGTCTCTGTTTTAATATTTAGATCTTTGATCCATTTTAATTTTAGTTTAGTGCATGGTAAGAGACATGGGCCTAGTTTTAGTCTCCAGCATGTGGAAAGCCAGTTTTTCCAGGACCTTTTATTGAAGAGGCTATATTTCTTCTAGTGAACATTTTTGGCTCCTTTGTCAAAGACAAGGTGGTTGAGTGTGTTTGGAGTTGTTTCTGCATATTATAATCCATTCCACTGATCCTCATTCCTCATGTCTTTTTTTTTGCCAGTACCATGCTGATTTTTATCGTAGTAGCTCTGTAACATAATTTCAAGTCAGGGAATGTAATGCCCCTGCCTGGCCTTTGTTGCTCAGAACTGCTTTTGCTATCCTAGGTCTCCTCTGGTTCCAAATGAGTTTTAGAACTGTTTTCTCTCATTCTGTGAGGTGTGCTAATGGAGTGTTGGTTTGGATTACATTAAATCCATACAACAACTTTGAGAGTCTTTACTCTCTATGGAGTCTGTTTTTACTATCCAACAGCAAGGGTTGTCTTTCCATTTTCTGATAACCTCTTTAATGTCCTTTTTCAGAGTATTGTAGTTTGCAATGTAAAGATCTTTCACTTTTTTTGTCAGGTTGATTGTTAAGTATTTTATCTTTTTCAATGTTCTTGTGAAAGGGATTGCTTCCCTAGTTCTCTCTGTTAGTTTGTTATTTGTGTACAAGATACTATTGAGTTTTGAGTGTTGACTTTGTATCCAGCTACACTGCTAATTTGGTTATTAAATCTAGAAGTCTTTTGGTGGAGTTTTTGGAATGTTCTATGTGGGATATCATGTTATCCACAAATAATGATAATTTGATTTCTTACTTTCTTATCCTTATTCTTTTTATTTCTTTCTCTTGTCTAATTGCTTTGTCTAAATTTTCCAGAATTATATTGAATAAGAGTGGTGATAGTGGACATCTTTTTCTTGTTCCTGATCTTAGAGTGAAATCTTCCAGTTTTTGACCATTTAGTATGATAATGTTGTTGGTTTGTCATCCATGGCTTTTTATAAGATTGATACAAAGACGATGTAGTCCTTTTTTTCTGTAGGGTTTTTATCATAAGTGGGTGTTGGACTTTGTGAAATGCTTTTTTTGTGTCTTTTGACATAATCATGTGATTTCTGTCCTTGGCTTAGTTGATATGATGAATTACATTTATTGATTTGTCTTGGAAATATTATAAAGAATCAACAAGTGAGATCTCATCTTATTAAATTTTTTTTACACAGGAAAAGAAATCACCAAAAGAATTCAAAGACAGACCATGGAGTGGGAAAAAGTTTTTCTAGCTTTTCCTCAGATATTGTAGTTTGGAGTTTTGCAAGGGTATAATATATTACAGGACACATATTTTATAAGATTATTTATAATAGTCATCCAAAGAATCATATACAAAAAGAGAGTGAAGAAAATCTGTCCATACACTAAAGACCAGTGAATACAGCTGAGGGCCTGGATCCCACAGTAATGTCTTATATTAGTCCAATTGAAGACTTAGAACCCACCACAATGCCCTCATGAGTACAGTAGGAGGCCAAGAGCCCACAACAATGTCCTCTGTAGGCCTGTTTCATGGATCTGTGTTGGGAAGGCCCAAAGGTCAGTGGTAGAAGCTAGAAAGCCTGTGCCAGCAGGATGAAGCATCTGTGCTAGCAACCTGAAGGATCTGCACTGGTTCCAAGAATTGACACTCAAAGTAAGAAATAGGGCTTCCCTGAAGAGTAGCACAGCCATCCTCAGCAATAGTGAGGTCCCAAGCTCCTCTGATGATACCAGCTGAGTTCCCATCAGGAAAGTCAACACAACAAGCTTTTCCAGGAGACTGAGCAGTGCACTATGCTCTGGTAACAGTCCTCAGGTGGGCCTCCCACACCCAGCACCACACCGGTTCAGTTCAGCTGGGTGTTACAAGTTGCCCACCAGTTGCCAATCCACCACATCAAAGGACTAATATCTAGAACATATAAAGAATTGAAAGAAAACTCATACCCTTCAAATTCAAAGATCCAATCAAAAAACGGACATCTGAGATGAATACACACTTCTCAAATGAAGAAATACAAATGGCAAATGCATATATGCAAAAATGTTGAACATCATTGGTTATTCAAGAAATGCAAATTAAAAAACAACACTGAGGTTCCATTTCACTCCAGAAAGAATGACTGTCAAGAAGTCAACCAATAACAAATGCTGGAGGGACTGTGAGGAGAAAGGAACCCTTCTCCACTGTTGCTGGGAGTGTAGAGTGGCACAACCACTGTGGAACTCAGTGAGGAGATCCCTCAGAAATACACGTGAGCAGAGTCTCATTTGACCTAGCTGTTCCCCTTCTTGATATCTTCCTATAAGAATTAAAAGCGTAACACCACAGCGACATATGCATACCTGCATTTATAGCAGGACAGTTTGTAATACCTAAATTTTGGAACCAGTCAAATGCCTGTGAACCACTGAATGAATAAAGAATTGTTTTATATATATACCTAATAGAGTACTAAGACATAAAGAAGGATAAATTTGAGACATTCATTTCTAAGTAAATGGATGAACCTTAAGGCCATACTTTTAAATGAACTATATTAGGCACATATGTAAATATCACATTAACTCACTGGTGTGAGAAACTGAAAGTGTAAATAAGGACCAAAACGTATAATAGATATTGTGAAATAGGAAGACATTTTTCAGATGGAAAGGGGGACTATAAAGGGGGGAGGGGAATTCTGACAAGAAGGAAAAAGAAAAAGAGAGAAAAGGATAAAATGGAAATAAAGCTTTTGTAAATAAGGAGGGGAAGAGAGGTTGAAGGGAGGGAAGAGGAATGGGGAAAAATAGGAATCACAATATATCATGTACAGGTACAAATTCCCTGTGATCAATGTGGTCATTATATTCAAATTGTACTAATAAATTTAATTCAAAAGATGAAGTACCTGGAAAATTCCTAAAAATAAAAAAGAAAATTTTATTGATGCTCCTTTATAGCATGATGAATTGCTTTTATCCTGCTCTTTTCAAATTTTCTTTTTTTCCTTGCATTTTAGTAGGTTGTTTATGTTTGTATTTGTGCAGGCTTCTTTAGATTCATCCTCGTTGGAATCCTTTAAATTTAAATTTGACAGTCTGTTTTCTTGCTCAGGTTTGGGAATTTAAGAACATCAGTTTTTCAAATAAGCTCTTTGCCCCGTTTCTCCTTATTTTTCCTTCTAAGAATCCATAATCTCTATGTTGATTTTCTTTATGTTTTTACATAAATCTTTTACTTTTCTTCATTAATCTGCTTTTTGTTCCTTTCATTTTACCATTCGGATAGTTGAATTTACAAATTTTTTCTTCAGCTTGATCAAGCATGATACTAATTATATCTAGTAAATTTTTCCATTTTGTAGTTATACTTTTCAGTTCAAAGATTGTTTCTCTTTTTTGAATAGTTGTTCTTTTTGTTGATTTTCTCATTCTATTCATAGGTTACTTTTCTGATTTTTTTGTCTGCTTATGTTCACTTATAATACACTGAGTTTATGAAAATCATTGTTTAAAATCCTTTGGTAATAAATAGATCTCTATATCTAAGTTCGGTTTCTTCCAATTTCTTTATTTTTGGTCCATAATTTCCTGTTTCTTTGTGTTCTTCATTAATTTTTTAATTTTTGCTTTTGATGAAATAGCCACTTCTCTGTCTTTATGGCCTGGCTTCATACAGAAGTCCTCCTCATAGAAATTAAGTTAGAAATTCTGGAGTCCTCTTAAAATTTTTCATGGGGATGTATCTTTCCCGAGTTTGCATGTATAATTTCTCAACTAGAGAAGTGTGCTTGCTTCTTTTCAAGTACACGAGTGTCTTTCTCCCTCTAGTGGCTGTGTCTGTGTGATGCTGGTGATTATTGGTCACTGCAAATTACTGATCTCACTTTAGTTTTGTGTAGCTCTCAAGCCCTTAAGGTTTGTCTTTTGCATCAAAGCTCAGAGCCAGGTGAAACCGAAGCCAATCCTTTAAACAGTCCATTAGACGATTTAGAATATTGGGAGTGAATCTCATTCTTTCCATCTGATGCAAGAAACCATGAGCTTGGTGCTTTTTCCAATTACAGTTGGCTGTACTGGCTTCTCCACAGAATCACAAGTTTTCTGGTGCTTCTACAGTCTCATGGGCTATTTTTTTCAGGGTGGCTCCAAGGCATCGAAAATATGTGAGCTGAAAACTAGTTACTCCAGGAGCTGCCTACTAGTCAGAATGATGCACGTACTTTCCATTCTTCTCTTTCCCTCCCTGAAGAGAACATGCAACATGAAGTTTTACTCCAAATCTCAAACTGTGCTAGTTTTGAAGCCAAGCTGATGCAGTTGAATTTTAATGGGTTGTCTTAACCATCTAAATGTGGTTAGGCTTGAGTTTGGGCTTGTCTGCAGTACTGCAACTTTCTAAAGTTCTTGAGAAATTGATATTTTTTGACTACATATTGTCATTGTCAGTGTTTCTATGGCAAAAATATTTCTGGGTTTTCTATTCCACTCTTTTGCTGATATCACCTCCCTATAACTGTAGATGAATTTAAGATCAATCTGGTTCTGAGTAATAAGGTTCAGAAAATCGTGAATTGTTTTGGGCCCAGCTATTTTTTATAATTAAAAAAAAATGAGAACGATAATACAATGCATATACTAAAAAGTATATAATTTCCCCAGGAAAGATGGACCAAAACCCTGAAATCAAGTCCAACACATACAGTGATACAAGTGCATATTCAAGTCAGTGGGACATAGAGACTAAGTTTCAACATGTCAAACTTTTCTATTATAATTTTTAATGCAAATAATTTGATTTCATAAACATTTCATGGTTTAAGAGTAAGGATAAGTAATTACAAGCCAGTAATATTTTATTTTCATTAACAAATAAGAGCATAATTGAGTACCTTTGGTATTTAGGTGACCTATGCACCCAGTAATGGGTATGCTGTGCATTGAATTATTGCCTCTAAGCTCAGAATTCACCCTTCTGTTAGATCTGTGGAAATAGACCCAACCCTTTGAAATATTTTTTTCATTTTCAGCTGGCTTTGAAGCCCTACCAGTAGAAAGTACAGTTTTTCCTGCCTGGCTCATGTAGTTCATAGGGGCCAACAGATTTCCCTTTATATCATTTTGGGGTGGTTTGTAGTGCAAAAGGCAGTTTAGTTTGTTATAAGTAGACAGCCAGTAAGGGACAGAACCTGAGACAGAGTCAGCTGGTTACAAAGAGAAAATAGCACGCATAATAAATTAATAGATAATTCAAGCCATACAACTAGTTAAGCTTTAAAATTACCAAAACAAACACAGGAAAAATGATAGAGAGTTAGAATGAGCACCCTAATGCTCAGAAAAAACAAAAAAACAAAAACAACTTCATAGACAAAATACACTGTTAGTTAAAAAATCCTCCCCACCTCTGGACTGGACTTTGAGGAGTTTAAAAATGCAGAATACCTGGGTTCTTTTAAACTTAATTTCCCCTCATTGAGTAATTTTAAAATTCTACATTAGGTAGGCTAAACCCCAAATGGTTATTTTAAACCCTAGCAGCCTGCTTGGGACCCCGTCCTAACTGGGAGCTCTTTTTCTTCTAACTTGCAATAAATACGCTCCTAGCTTCCTCCTTCTTCATGCAATTTCATTCTTTGACTTCATAAAGCAATGTTCTCTGTATGGTGATAGCTGGTTCATCAGCAAAGTGTTTCTGGTGTTATCTCCCCATGAAGCTTCATGTTCTATGCTAAAGGACATATTTGTGTCAAATGCTACTGATGGAGCACTAGTGATTTCTTTGCCATAACATGAGCTACCTCTACAAGCTCTAGATATCAGCCTGTGAGATCTTGTCCTTGAGTGTTCTATCTCAAACCTAGAGGTACTGGTTGCTCCTTATATCTACTTATTTTGGACTTTTAAATTTTTCTTGTTACTAATCAACATGTAATAGTAGCCCTTGCCATAATAGTTAATAAATTTTTATCCTAAATATTACCTGTCCACATTGTCTGCTTTCCGTCTTCTTTTTTGGATCTAGACAGATACAGTAGGTTTTGCATACATATGTGCAGTAATAGAGCAAATAGAGAAACCCATGTGTAAGGCTCAAATGGGAACTGCCACTCCCAGCCCCCAAACTGTTTGCCAGTAGAGGCACTGTTCTCAGCAGGGAACTCAGCTCAGCCCTGAGGTTGTCACTGGCAAACACAGGATGTTCTGAAAGATATTAAGATAAAACAAGAAATGTTGTAGGTCCCAGGACATCTGGAGACACCCAAAAATTTACACTGGACCCTTAGGGACTTTTCTCACTGAGCTGCAAGACTGCCAGAGAAATTTGACTACAGATGTTTATTAAGATCTTCCCACCTAATATCTCTTACCTTTCTCAATCCCTAAAAAAGGGCCTGCTTCCTTTTGTTCCCTACAGATGGCCTTTTTACCCTCTGTTTGCCTGTACCCAAGCACATAAATTCCACACCATGTTATCTCTAAACAGAGCTGGTGGTCTCAGCTGGTCTCTTCCTCTTGTATTCCTTACATCAAGGAGAAAATGGACTCCTCCATAGCATATAGTGATATCAGAAGTAATAATACTGTAGCCATCAAAACCATATTCATATTTGGAAATGTAATTTACAACAAAATCATATTATCTATTATGGTAACTTAATTGATGTTGTTAACTTACATTTATTTTATTTGTATATAATTTTAAATGTGGTTATTTCATATTATGCAAATTATAAAAGGTCTGGAACTTATTTGATTACTCATTCAAGTAACGTTAAGATATAAATATTTCATCAACATTAGTTATCTGTTTACATATTTTTACCTTAAAAGGGATTCATACTTGTTGGAGATTGAATTTTGTTTTTCCTCAAATTCATAGATTGCTGTTTTGATCCTGAGTATCTTAGAATATGAAGTTATTTGGAAATTGGATTGTTACAGATACAGTAAGTAGGGGATTTAACAGCTGAGAGGCCCCTAACCCAATATGACTTACATTCTTATAAAAGGGGAAATTTGAACATGTGCTTTCATAAAGGAAGAGCACAATATCCTCGTAATGATGACCTTCTACTATTCAGGGACAGGAGCCTGCAACTGATTCTTTCCTTGGAGCCTTTAGAAGGAACTAACCCTGTAAACACCTTAATTTTAGCTTCTAGAACTGTGGAGTAAAAATATTTTGTTTATACAGTCCAGCTTTTAGTATGTTTTATAGTAGCTCTAAAGTAATGCTATATCTGACTGAAGTTATAGAATATTCAGATTATTTTACTTGGAAATTTGCTCAATAGTCTCAAAGTTTTCTAACACAATTAATTGCTTAGTAGAAAAAATTATATGCATTTATTTTTAAACTTTTATTTCCTTTCCTAATTGCCCTTCAGTTTACTTGTAGTATCATCTATTCAATTAAATAACACTGGAAGGTATCTATTTTAACACTTTTTTTGTTTTTTTTTGGTTTTTCTCCGGGTACCGGGAATCGAACTCATGACCTTGCGCTTGCCAGGCAGGTGCTTTGCCGCTGAGCTAAGTCCCCAGCCCCTATTTTAAAATAGTCTTTATGGTATCACTTACATTTTGTTCACATTACTTCTTTTATATATTCATGTTACTGTAGAAAATAAAAAACCTTAGGAGTAGAACAAACATCATAGAGAAAATTGTCAAATTATAGCACATATGAATATGTCATATAACTAGATTATAGTAATACTTATATCAAAGGAATATAAAATAATGTGTACTGAATTCTTTATAATTTCTATAGTACTTACATGATATCCTTTCTTTTTGTGATCTCTTCTCTGTTTAATCCTTTCTTTTTATTCACTGATACTTCTTGCTTTTATTTTCCTTGTATTTCTCTCAGAAAAATATACTCTTTTTGTCCCAACTCACATAAAATGATTTGTTAAAAGATGGTAATTATTTAATTAGATATTAGCAAATTTCTTGCCTATCACGTGTGTTCTTAGAACTAAAGAAAAATGGGAAGTAGTTGAGAAATCAGTACCACCAGAAAGAAAAACGGGAGCCCCAGGCTTCAATCATTTTCTGTAATTCCCATTTGCTTGTTTCTATGACTAATGAATGCAGTATGGAAATTATTCACACTCCAGCAGCAACCTGGATGCAAACCCATTTGCAGAAGGTCTTGAATAAGAATAAAATTCAGCATTCATTCATTTCAAATGCAAATAGTGGAATCTGAGTAGGACAAGAGTGTCAGAGTGGAAGGGAATGTTTCAGGCCCTGCACAAAGCTGCCATGGTGACTAAGAGAAATAACATCTTACTTATTTATAAAAATAACTCTGAAAAAAGAGTCAGGCATAATTTGTGATTTTACTCCTGTCAGTGTTAGATGGAGAAAATGTACTGGAAAATCTTAGTTATCAAGATGCTGGAAAAAAGTATTAGAGGGAGAAAAGTATAACATGAAGCTGTAACTTTACAACAGTGAAGATAAAAAATATATTGATCTGCAGGTTACTAGAGATTCTTGTAACTGATAATTTCTGGAATTTTCTATATTAGAGGAAAGGAGCCATTTTTAAGCTTGAAATTTAAAAATTCTAATTTTTGTTAAATAGTGCATTATAGGTCTTATAATGATAATTTTAAACTCATTTTTCCTCACAGGGATATTTTTTCCAGTACTTCTCTTGATTATTATAAACTTAAGTAAGTAGCAAAGGAAATAGAATGCATTGAAATCCAGAGAATAATATTAATTAGAAGTCAATTATAAAAATAAGCATCATTATAGTTGTAGAATATGCATTGTCCAGGCCAGAGTGTTTTAGGGTGAAACTTCACTAAAACTAATTTGAGAAGTATGAGGTTGAAACCCTGTTCTGGTCAAATCAGTCCCTGAAACTACTGCTGGGTCTTCTGTCGGTGGCAGATCCCAAGGCCCTAGTGCTGGGCAATTATGCTTAATTGGCTCTTAGGGCTTTCTTGGGGGATTATGGAAACACCTAATTAGCAGCAAGCAGTTGATATTTCTACCATGGTTCTCATTTCACTTTCTCCCACATTTAGAGTCTGAACTGGATGAAAGTTTAGAGGTGAATTTTCCCCCAGTGGTATGAATTTTGATGTGGAAAGATCAGATAAGAGGGTCCTCTCTTGGTGAGGAAAGGATTTGCTCACACTCTAAAATATATAGTTCCCACTGGGATTCTCATCTCAAGATTAGCTGGAGAAATTCATCTAAGACTTTAGTCTGTGAAATATGGTTTGTTAGTAGGCCCACCTATGACCCCTCTCTTTTAAGTTATACAAACAAGGAGATTGTCAAGACAGAGGCTAGATGGCATTTTCAAGGAACTGGTTACAGAACTGCAAACTTTGATTCAATTTTTTAAAATCAGTGGCATGTGGAAGAAGCACGGATTTTTTAACCACTCTAGAGAAATACTTGTCACAGGCCATTTATAAAGAAAAAAACATTTATTTAGCTCATCCTTTTACAGGTTCAACATCCAAGATCAGGTGTCGGAGACTAAGAATGTCATTGGTTTGGCCTTTGGCAAAGGTGGCAGATAGCAGCACACCAGTCACTGGACTAGAACTGAGGAAGTTGAAAAAACAGAGATGATGAACTTAAACCATCCTAGTCATGCACTGTTTGGAGATGTGCTGGTCCCCATGGTGGAAAAAGAATTTCTAGGACACATCATTAAGAGACATGGGAAGGGTTTGTTAGGCAGAAATGTTAGTGTACACTGGAGTAAAGTGTGTACCTTTACTGAGACCTCTGTCAGTGAAAGGTGTGCTACAGTTTGGAACTGGGAACATTCATGTGTTTTTGGAACTTGAAATCTGTAGAAACTGTCAATCTTCAGCGTTGATCTTTGGTGGGTGGGTGGGTGGGGGACAATGGCACACCCACAGTAAGGTAACGGTTCTGTTCTTAGAGGAAAGCCTAACTTGTAGGTGAAAAGGTGGCCTCTTCACTGGTGAGAGAGGACTATTTACAAGTAAAAAGATAAAGGCTGAACCCATTTCTGGGTGAAAGGAAATTGCCCAGTTTTACTATTTTAGAAGATCTAAATTAAAAAACAATTAAACTGGATTTGTGTCCTGAAACTTCAGTTTTCTTTTTAAAAATTGTATTTTTCTTCTTTTTTTTTTTTTCTATTTTTATTTCTTCTACCTGGGAGTGTGTGAGATAGGAAGTTAGGACAGGGTTAAAACTCGCCTGGGACAGCAAAAGCGCCTGCCTGGCAAGCTCAAGGTCGTGAGTTCGGTTCCCGGTACCAGAGAAAAACAAAACAAAACAAAACAAAACAAAACAAAACAAAACAAAACAAAACAAAAACTCACCTGGGAAAGAAGTTGACCAGAGCAGCTCCGAGACTTGCATGTGGACTTCTCTTAGAACTCACGCAGACTTTTGATAGGATGACCTGGGTGCGATGTTGGTGTGGGAAATATGAAAAAGAGACAGTTGCTATTAAGAGCTCCCTATTGTGTCTTCTCACAGTAGCCACCTTATACTCTAGTGATGGAGTAGAGAGTGATGGAGAACCTTAACAATGATAGCAGGCTGCTGTAGCATACATGCTATTGTTATAGGCAGCTGAATTAGATAGAAATATTACAAATATTATAGCAGTCAAACAGGGCCAGGCCCTGGAAGGAGAGATACCTTGCAACTGTGGATGAAAGAGACACTTCCAGCTGTGGACGAAGTATTAAACAGATGTGTCTACATATTTCCTAGGGATGGACCTCGGGGATTGATATTTTCAATAGGTAGTGATCACCTTAAAAAAGCCAGGAAGAATCACTAACCCAACTTCCTACAGGAAAGGCCCCTACTATGTATTTATATCCGCTTGCTACGTGACTCACTTTTCCATTTGATCCCAGTTAAATCAATTTTATCTGAACAATTATACTTGTAATCTTATTGGTTAACCATGGTTTTGTCCCACCCCATGCCCACCTAGCGAGTTTCCTTGTTTTTCAGCTTGGACCTGCCTCACCTTGTGGATTTGCTCTATAAAATTCCCTAGAGAAGACAGGTTCCTGGGCATCCAATTTGGACCCCCTTCTGTGCCTCTCTTGGACAGAAGCTCTTTCCCTCAATAAATATGTTTTCTGCTCTTAACCTCCGTTGTTCCTAAAATTCATTCTTTGATTATTAGAGAATATGAGCTCATTCCCGATATCTTTCAGGTTGGGAGTTTCTTTCCTCTATATCACTATGAGGTTACCACCACTGGGTCTGGCGAGTATTTTTATTTTTATTTATCTTACCTTTTTACTTGGCATAAATTCACTCTGCAGAGCCCTTTTTCACCAATCTTTTTTTTTTGTTTTGTTTTGTTGTCTTTTCCTACCTCTAATAAATGGGAAACATTGCCACAAGTTTTGCTTATTTAATTCCATTCTTTTTTCAAGACAGAAAGGACCTAAAAATCATTTTAAAGTGGAGAGCCAAGCACCCCAGATTCTAGTAATATGTGTGTGCGTGTGCACGCGCGCGCGTGTGTGTGTGTGTGTGTGTGTGTGTGTGTGCAAGAGCTTACGTCACTAGACAGGAATTGAGAGAGACTGAAGTCACATAGAAGTCTCTAAGGCCACAATAGCAATACCCAGGGCCTTGCCACTAGGTTCTATTTTTCAAAGTTTTCACGACTTCCAGGATTACTACCTGGCATACCAGGTCTTCAATCACTATGAACCATGGCAGACACTCAAAGCACACCCAAGACATAATAGATCGCAACATAAAGGCATTGTAATCATCTGACCACTTTTAGGGTTTGCAATAATTTATAGTTAAAAAGATTTAATTTATAGAAAAAGATTTCCAGTTTTTAAATTGTATTTCTCATTCTGGATTAGAAATTATAAGGGAATTTAAGGTGTATTTTTTGTATATGAAGCACTGTTGATGTAGAAAAGAGGTCAACAGATAGAATATTTTGAGTGATTACTCCTATATTTAATAAGATTATGAATAAACATTTAACACTAGAAACAGAAATTCTATTCATTTCTATGGTGACTCAATACTACCATTATTTTCTAAGAAAATTTCAGTTGTCAGTCTCATGCTTAAACTCCAATAGCTTGCTTCCTACCCTAGCACACTCAGATCCTTTTTCAGAACTTTGTATGAGCCTTGTCATCTCTGCCCAGGAGCAAGATATATTTTTGCTTGAATGCTGCCCTTTTCTTTTACAGTATATCTGTTGGGCTTGTTTAATTTTCTAGATGTTGTGAAATGGTACTTCAAAGAAGCAGCTATCCTATCTACCCTATTCATTTTTGTATCTCTTAGAAACTAGCTCATCGTATGGTTCATCTTAAGTATTCAATAAGGATTTCTGAGATGAGTAAGTATTAATACTTCTGATTGATGACACATCAGCAGGCAATACACAAAAGCCAAGAGGAGAAGTGCTATTTCTTTTTTTTTGTGCCTAGACCTTACAATTTTGGTTTATTATGTGTTACTTGCGAAGGGTATTAATAAAATTTTCAGACTCCATTTCTACTTCCAGAATCAACTGTAGTACTGAGGAGATTGGGCAACGCTAACATAGGGATTATAAATCTAAACCACTCATTTCAGCATAGCGCTGCCAAGCATTGGAGTTTCCTAAACTTATGATTTCCTCTTTCTCTTCCTCCTTCTCCTCCTCTTCCTGTCTCTCCTCATCTTCCCACTCCTCTTCTTTGAATGCTTTCTCACAGTCTATCACCCTGATGGTAGGTGTTTTTAATATTTTTGTATCTAACTTTTCCATCAGATTTCTTTGGAGGCTTTGCCTCCTTGTCCTCCACTGTCCTCACAGTTTTTCCTACACTTAAACTCTCCTCTGCCCTTTCTCATCTGATCCACAATCACAGGGCTTTTATCATTGCTTCCTTGCAATACTTTCCTTATAATGTGATCTGTGCATGTAATGCACTACTTAATGCATTGGGAAAAGTTACTACTTCTTACTTACTTTTCTATAAAAGTTATAAAATAATTCAATATGCACTTGCTTCCCCTGGAAAAAAATTACTGGTTGAAAGGATCATATAGATTGGTGAATAAAGGAGTGAAGAGATGGATGGTTGGGAAAACTGACAGATAAATGTATGAATTGGAGGGTAACTGCCCGTTTCCATTATCTTGTTCACTTGCATTATCCTCCAGTGTTGTTTGTTATCCCAACAGTACCTTAGATGTGCGAGTTTAAAAGCTCTGTAGGAAAGAAATAATAACAAAAGATTAAATAATTTGAAATACATAGAAAAGAATTTATGTAAGCATTTTGGTGTACATTCTTAGATATTTATCTTATGGAATGATATATCAAGTTATGATTTTTTGTAAAGCTGAAATACAGAGAGTATGGACTCTAAAAATGATAATAATGACAACAAAAAGAAACTTCATGACTTTTATACATTGTTTTGATTACGATGTTCCTTCTTTTTTCCATAGTATATTAATGCATATGTATGGTACATACATCTCTGTATTCATGAATTAGTAAATTCAGGAGATTTCTGTGCCCCTCAAGTGGAAATGCACTTATTTTCAAATTTGTATAATGCTAAAATTTGTAATTACCGCTAATACAAACCAACTGATTTAAACAGCAATGAAATGATTACTTTGATATCATACTGCACTGGGTTTCAGGAATATAGCAGAGAGTGAACGCAGCTGGCTTTCAAATGGGCAACCTTGTTCAACTGCAATATTGCATAACTACAATATGGAACTACAAGTAAGGTGACATAACTACAATTATGCATGACAAGTTTAGGATTTAAAATGATGACTTCCTGTGAGAAGACAACAAACAATGGATCTGGGAGAAGTGAAATTTCAGTTGAGTCATTTCACTTGTGACAAATTTTAAATGCAATCTGTTTAGCCCAAAGTATTACCATCTTTGGAAAATATATGGGGCATTTTGCTTATTCTTTTGTAGGTAGCTAGTTGAAGAGTATCCAAGGGGAAAATAATCCCATCTCATACTTTGGAATATTTTTATGGAGTTTCTTTTCTAACAAAATACAATAGTTATTGTTTTTCTCTATTGATTGTTACATCTTGTTCAGAGGATGGCTTCCTACAAGATCAAATGTGGTTCTATATTCACAGCTCATACACCAAGATATTTTAAAATTCTTCCCATATTTTTGGAAAAAAGACTAATTATTTTACTTACTAATTATTTTGTTTATTTTTTGAGTGGTTTTTAAGAGACAAATCTCCATCAACCTCTCACATTTTTATGTATCTTGCAAGCAGAGGCATTGACTGCTTCTGCTCTGGAGTAATTCTTCAAGTATATTCATGTAGCAATAACCTTGAGGCTATAATGTCTTTCTCCACAGCAAAAGAGAAATGTTTACTGCCCACTAAAATGATGATTATTCCCTAAGTTTCGCCTTTTTCTCAGGGCATGCAATTAATATCTGGCCCTTTGGCACTTACCTTGTGGCAATTGAGACCTGAAGATGCTGATGCTTTGGCTACTATTACTAGGAATGCATATTACAAATAGTAGCATACATCACTGGTGCTGTGAGTTAAAACATTTTTTGTCTCAGATCTAGGAGTCTGTCTTCCTTCTGTATCTATAAGATCAGAGCTGGTTAACTTGTTAGCTTGGAAATAGTGTAACATCTCATTTCCTTCACAGTGACAATTGCAAGGTAAGATATATTAAGCACAGTGATATGGAATTAATTAATAACCCTTTAGTTTTGATACATACTTGTTACAGCATATGCTATAACCCTCTACTGATGGTTAAGTTGTTGTATGGTAAATTTAGAATACTTCTAAGAAGTGCTTCATTATGATATGGTATGTGCATTTATGCAGCATTACAGAAGGGTAAAATTACATTTGCATAATGTATTGCATAATTCTTCAAAGCTAGGATATTGCATCTTTTTGTCAAAAAGTTGCTACTATTCTAAGTTTAACTGTTTAATCTTGAGAAAAAAGTAATCTTGAGTTTTGCAACTAATATTTTGAAAGATTTTATTGTAAATATTATAAAATTCCTCAATTGTTTTCTTATATCTCATGTCCCAAAGAAGCTATATTTTTTCCATGGTATGTATCTGAAATACTCATCCTTGCTAAAAATCTGTATTTATTCAATTTGCATATATTTACATATTAAAATTAGATGATTTGAGTACAGTTTCTTATATTGAATATTATTGTAAATACATGGAAGATTATCATTTTGGAATTATTCTCTTAAATTACAAGGAAGCTTAATTTGAGAAACAGTTTTTAAAACTTCAAGTATAATTTCATAATATATATTTTATAAAATATTTTCACTTAACACTTTCATAAAGATTTAACTACCTTTTCTTCCTTTAAATTTGATAAAAGTAATTCAGCATAATAATTTTGTTATTATATGCAGAATCTTAAATTATTTAAGCAATATTCTCTTAAATTACAAGGAAGCTTAATTTGAGAAACAGTTTTTAAAACTTCAAGTATAGTTTCATAATATATATTTTATAAAATATTTTCACTTAACACTTTCATAAAGATTTAACTACCTTTTCTTCCTTTAAATTTGATAAAAGTAATTCAGCATAATAATTTTGTTATTATATGCAGAATCTTAAATTATTTAAGCAATATAAATACAATACACAACAGTGTACTTCATTATGCAAATTTAGTAGGTTTTGTTGTCAATTTATAATATTAGTGTCTGAAAATTATGTTAATAATGAGAAACATGGTTGAGATTAATGAGTTTTGAGTGTTTAGCTTTCTTTTTATGTTTTTTGGTGTCCTACTTTTCAAAGATTAACTTGGGTGGCTTATTAGGACTGGCAACTTTCACTATGTAGAAAAGAAAGTTTACATTTTGGAATCTATATGCTTTATTGTGTATTATGGGTCTTTTTCTCTCTTAATTTCTCTTTGGTTCTTTGTTGTTTTCCAATTTCTTTCATATTTACTTTTTTCAATTTCTTTTATTCTTCCTTCTGTGTTTCTTTTCTAGTGTTTTTGCTTTTATTCCCATTGAATTCTTAGAAAAAAAGAAAAAACAGGATTTCTTTTGGTTCAGGGTTCTGGAGCCGGGGTTGTCTTTTCTTAAAATTAATTTTATTGATACACTTTTAACAGACATAATGATCACAGTCCTCATATGGAATTTGTACCTGTACATCTTATCTATTAAGTATTGTTTCCACTCCCCTGCCCTTCTTTTAATCTTTGTTCCCCTTGTACCTGTACATCTTATCTATTAAGTATTGTTTCCACTCCCCTGCCCTTCTTTTAATCTTTGTTCCCCTCTCCCTTTACAAAACTTTGTTTTCATTGTTTATCTTCCATTTAAAAAAATTATTATCCTTATTCCCTCCCTTCCTTTCCCCTTCTCTTGTCCCTCGTTGCCCTGTCCACTTGAATATTTTCTTCTTTCCTACTTCTCAATATCTGTCATCTATTTTTGTCCTTATTTACCCTTTAGGTTTCTCACACAAGAGAAACCATGCTATAATTAAGCATATGTGTCTAATTTATCTCACTTAGAAGTATGGTCTCAAGGTGTATCCATTAACACAAAAATGTCTCAAGTTTATCCTCTTTATTGGAGTGTAGTACTCCATTGTATATATCAACTATATTTTCTCTATGCATTCCTCCATTGATGGGCATCTGTGTTGTTTACAAGATTTAGCTATTACAAATTGTGCTGCTTTAAACATGGGTGTGCATATATCACTGTGTTATGATGCTTTTAACTTTTTGAGGAAGATAACTAGAAGAATAACTGTATCAAAAGGAATCTCTAGTTTTATTATTTTGTGGAATCTCCATACTGATTTCCATATTGGCTGTACCAATTTTAACTCCCTCTAACAGTGGAAAAAGGTTTCATTTTCCCCAGAGTCTCAGCAGTGTTTGGTATTGGTTGATTTCTTCGTGATAGGCATATTTTCTGGAGTGACATGGAATCTCAGCATTATTTTTATTTGAATTTCTTGAATGATCAGTGATGTTGAACATTTTTTCATATATTTATTTGGTGCTTGTATTTCTTCACTTGAGAAGTGAGTATTCATTTCAAATGTCCATTTTTTAAATCAAGTCTTTAAATTTGGGGGGAGGTTTGATTTTTTTATAGGTTTTTGCATATTCTAAATATGAATCCCTTGTCTGAGAAATAGGTGGTAATTTATTTTCCATTTGTGGGTTATCTTTTCACTCTGTTGGTGATTTCACTTGGTATACAAAAACCTTTTAATATGTGATCACAATTGTTGATTCCTTGTAGTATTTACTGTGTAATCTGGGTTTTATTCGTAAACTTTTTGCACACAGCAATGTCCTCAAGAGTTTTAACTATTCTAACTTCTAACAGATATATTGTCTCTGTTTTAATACTTAGATATTTGTTTCATTTTGATTTTAGTTTAGTGTATTGTGAGAAATATGGGTCTAGGTTTAATCTTTGGCATGTAGAGAGCCAGTTTTCCAAGCACCATTTATTAAAGAGGTTATCTTTCTTCTAGTGAACATATTTGACCCTTTTGTAAAAGATAAGGTGGCTGAGTATGTTTGAGTTGCTTCTGCATCTTTTAATCTGTTCGATTTTTCTTTGAGTCTATTTTATTTGCCAGTACCATGCTGTTTTTATCACAGCAGCTTTGTAGTATAATTTCAAGTCAAAGACTGTGATGTCCACTGCCTTGTCTTTGTTGCCTAGAATGGCTTTTGCTATTTTATGTCTCTTCTGGTTCCACATGAATTTTAGGAATTTTTTTTTCTAGTTCTGTGAGATAAACTCTGGTATTTTCATTGGATTGCATTAAATCTGTATAATAGTTTTGGAAATGTATACTATTAGTACCGTTTTGGAAATCTATATAACAGTTTGGAAAACTGTATGGTAGTTTTTCACTATATTAGTTTCTGTTATCTTCTTCAATTTTCTTTTCAGACACTATAGGTTTCAGTGTAGAGATCTTTTACTTCCTTTGTTAGGTTGATTTTTAAGTTTTCATATTTTTGATACTATAATGAAAAGTGTGGTTTCCCTAATTTCCCTCAGTGAGCTTGTTATTTGTGTACATAAATGCTCTCAACTTTTGAATGTTTACTTTGTGTCCAGCTACGCTATTGAATTTGGTTATTAAATCTAAAAGTTTTTTATGGAGTTTTTGGAGTCTTCTATGTAAAGTATCATGTCATCCACAAATAATGATTATTTAATTTCTTCCTTTCTGATCTTTATTCTTTTTATATCTTTCTCTTGTCTAGTTGCTCTGTCTAATGTTTCCAGAACTATACTGAATAAGATTGATGAGAGTGGACATCTTTGTCTTATTCCAGATTTTGTTCCAGCTTTTGACCACTTAGTATGATATTCGCTGTTGATTTGTCATAGATAGCTTTACTTAGCGTGAGATAAAGACCATCTATTCCAATTTTCTATAGGTTTTTTTTTTATCATGAATGGTCTTGGACTGTGTCAAATGCTTTTTCTTTGTGTATTGCGATGATCATATGGTTTTTATCCTTGGTTCTCTTAATATGGTGTACTACATTTATTAATTTGTATATGTTGATCCTTCTCTGTATCCCTTGGAAGAATCCCACTTGGTCATGATGTATAAGGTTCTTAATGATTTGCTGCATTCTCTTTGCAATTATCTCATTGACAATTTTTGCATCAGGATAGTGCTTGCTTCCAGGAATGAGTTTGGGAGTATTGCTTCCCTTTCCATTTTAGTAAAGGGTTTGAAGAACAGTTGTATAGATCATCTCTAGAGTACTTTAAGAATTCAGCAATGAATTCATCAGGATTTGGGCATGTCTTTTTGGTAGCTTTTGGTTATTTCTTCAGTTTCACTGACTGATATTGGGTTATTTGGAATTTATCTATCTTTTTGATTCAGCTTTGGTAGTTCATGTATATCTAGGAATCTGTCCATTTCTCCAGTGTTTTCCATCCTATTAGAGTACATGTTCTCAAAATTGGTATTAATGATCTTCTGGATTTCTATGGGATCCATTTTGATTTTGCTCTTTTTATGCCTAATTGCATGGATTTGAGTCTTAACTTTCCCTTTGTGTTTTGATTAGGTTGGCTAGTTTTTTTCTATTTTATTTAATCTTTCAAAAAATCAACTCTTTAATATATTAATTCTTTGTATTGTTTTCTTAGTTTAATGGCATTATTTTTTGCTCTGGTCATTGTAGTTTCCTCCCTCATGTGCACTATAGGTTTAACTTGCTCTTCTTTTTCTAGTAGGTTGAGGGTCAGTATTAGGCTGTTTATTTGAGCTAACTCTGTTTTACTAGTATGAGAATTCACTGCCATAAATTTCCCTCTTAGGACTGCTTTCACTGTGTCCCATAAGTTCTGGTATGTTACATTACCTTTATCATTTAATTGTAGAAATTGTCTGATTTCTTCCTTAATTTCATCTGTGACCCATTATTTATTCAAGATAGTGTTATTTATTTTCCATGTGTTTATGTAGCTTTAGTGGTTTATTTTGACATTGAGTTCTAATTTCATTGCACTATGATCTGATAATAGTCATGGGGTAATATCAGTTACTTTGCATTCAACTAAGCATGTTTCATGAGCTACCATGAAGTCTTTGTGGATAACATTCTATGCGGAACTGAGAAAAATGTGTATTCAGTTGTTGTGGGGTGGAGCACTGTGGATACCTAGTCCATTTATTCAAAGATTTTGCTCAACTCTAATATTTCTTTGTTAATTTTTGTGTCTTATTATTCTGTCTGTGACAGTGGGGAATTGAGGTCCCCCCATGCAATTGTATTAGTGCTTGTCTAATTTTTCATATCCATTAGAGTTTGTTTTATATAGTTGGGTGTGCTAGTATTTTGTATAGATAAAGATATAGATGATATAGATATAGAT
>NW_004955406.1:29808817-29810065 GCF_000276665.1 Chinchilla lanigera | reverse complement strand
ACAGCTTTCCAATCCAAGCCTGTTTAAATCTGTTGTTTTGGATGAATATTTGAAACAACCTGTGAGTTCAGGCTGCCTATAGCTCATCATTTTTCAAATCTCAAGAAATATTTTAACATTACTGCAGTAGGATGATATTGAGATGGGGGAGTGGAGGACAGGTGAACACCAAAAGTGAGGTAAGCAAAAACTGTATTAGGAAAGGATATATTTATATGCCAAACAAAGAAGTTTGGAAACTATCTTGAAAATACTGAGTATGCATTAAAACAATTTAAGAAATGGGATGATTTGAAAAGAGTTTTAGGTCAGAAAGCTTTCTCTGGCAAAATATAAAAGTAAATTATATAATGGTAAGACTGGCAGAGAGGGTATCAATTAGGAAATGCTTTCAAAAGGCAGAAGAAATGAGGTTGTGAGCTGTAGTGGTGGCAATGTTCTCAGGAGTAAGGTGGAGAATCACAATGATTCTGATTTTAGACTTAGGCACCTGGATGATAAATGACTGATACCTGAAGGAATTCTAGAGGATGCCAATGGTGTTACACACTGGAAGTAAGACTGTTAAATCATTTTTAATAGTTACAATTTTAGATGTTTATCTAATAGTGCAATAGAGATGTCCTTTTTGATTAGACAAAATATATGCCTCCTCACATAATTTTCCAAGATGGACCCTAATACTACGTGCACGTGGTGGTTTATTTTTGCAAAATTTTCAGAGTAATGTATGTTAGACACAATTTCCTGAGACCATTATCCCTTCCTGCTGTGATTTCCTTCCACCTCACTGTATCTCTACCTCTCCTTTCCTCTTTTTTTTTTTTTTTTTTGAGACAGGGTCTCCCTATGTAGCCCAGGCTGGCCTTGAACTCACAATGCTCCTCTTGCCTCGGCCTCATGAATTCTGGCATTACAACCATGCTCCACTGTGCCTGGCACCATTACCCCTCTGGACAGTGGCTGGGTATATTTTGGGGGTCCTGCTGAAAGGTGATAATTACATAATCTTTCAGATTTAAGATAAAATACTTGGGTGGTTGAAAATCATCTACACACTTGGATTTCTTCCTTTTTTTTTTTTTAAGAGTAAAAGAAGGATAGCATAGTAATGGTGGGATTACTGAATTACAGACAAAGTGGTAGGAAATTATCGATGGTTGTTGTACTATACTTTGGTATCTTCAAAGTGGTTTCTAAAGAAAATAAATAGAGCTATGCATGAATGACCAATTGAATAGTCATTAA
>NW_004955406.1:29795665-29808281 GCF_000276665.1 Chinchilla lanigera | reverse complement strand
TCTCCAGTGGTCACCTTTGCATTCAGGGCACGGCCCAGGGGGCTTCTTAGGGCAGTTCCTCTTGAGGTGGCCTGGCTTTTAACAGTGGTAGCAGGTGAATGCCCTCGGCGAGTTCTTGGGGCCTTGAGAATCAGACTTAGGGTCTGTTTCTCTTAGTGCTGTAGCAAAAGCAGCTGCTTTTCCTCAGTCTCTTTGTTTTCTCTCCTTGGCCTTCTCCTCATCACTGTTATAGAATACTGAGGAGGCAATTCTTACTAACATGTCAAGTGAGCAATCTGGGGCAAAAGCCATTTGTTTGTAGCTTTTTCTCTCCAGACTACCAGTGCATTGGGACCCCGCAACCCAATTATTGTCCTCTCCCCAACCATCAGCACAGGCAGCAGGAATCTTGGTGCAGACCTCTCCGGATCTCCACGCGCTCCTTCACCGCAGCCTGTACTGTCGGGAAAAATGGCTTCCAGGGGGTCTCTCCAGGTATTGCACAAGGTCCTCCTGGTTTCCAGCTTCTGAATGGCTCTCGTGACCTCAGTCAACTAGACCTCTGAGTCTTCGGGTGCAGTCTGTATTCTCGCGTTCTCTGAGTCCTTGTTCAGCAGCTGCTCCTCTGCTGACTCTGGACCTTTCTGGCTCACAAAGGCAGGGGCAAGAGCGACCAGTTGTGTGGCACGTATTCCCAGGGGTTTCTCCATGTTGGGATGATTCATGCAGGTCGCTGGGCGGGCCTCCATGGATGGTGAGTGGTGGGCCAGCTGTGTCATTGCTTCTCTGTGCCATGATAGTTCTTGACCATGTGGCCGCGGCTGGCCTGAGGGCCAGTTCTTGACCAACTTCCCGCCTCCTGGGCAAGTGCACGGCTAGGGGCTGGCCCAAAGCCCTGCGCTCCCCACCGCGTGGCTTCCCGGGTGCACGTGCACACTTGGATTTCTACTAACCATTTGGTTCAAGAATAGTATTCCAGAACACTTCTACCACCGAGTGTGACCTTATGATGTGAATATTTGGGGCCAAGCGTTCCAACATACCTGGCATGGGAAATATGTGGTTGATAGAGAAGAAGTAACATTATAAATGTATGGAACTACAAATTGTGCTGAAGAAATTCTTCTATCGTGCAGATGTGTAAAATAATTAAGTGAATAATTTAACTCTTGCTAATGCTTGGTCAAAATGGAAATTTATTTCATGCTTATTTGATAGTGCAACTATAAATCAATATGTTTTATTTTTTGAAGAGGTTAATGGAAATGAACTTTATCTGAATTCTTCTGTGTGTAACATGCATCAGTTTGACACATTCCAAGTTCACCTGAGTGAAGTCTTATACTTTTTGCATTTGAAATATCAGTAGTAAAGAGTACTTGTGTGATCATATTCCATACATCACATTCATCTTTCTATATTTTGTATAATATTGCAAACTAATAAATTACGGAGCAGCCACCAAACAAGAGAGTAGTGGTGGTGGGTAAGGCAGGGATAGGCTGAGTGGAGGCTGGCATTTTTGATTTCTAGGTTTCAAGGCTGACTATTTTCCAGCTAAGACTTATTTTAGGGCAATGTGTACCTTCAGGAGAACATATTGAATGTTATTAGAAGGACAACAGGAATGGAAATTTAAAATTAAGGAATAAGCAGATAATAAGCAGATTAATAAGGAATAAGATAAGGAATAAGGAATAAGCAGATTAATAAGGAATAAGCAGATAAGGAATAAGCAGATTAATAAGCAGAACTTAAGGTATAAGCAGAGAAAGAGAAGGAGTGGGATTGTGGAGCAAATGGACAAAAAGAGTACTAGGAAATGAAGACGTTAATGAAAAAAGGGTATCTATCTCATGGACAGTGTAACTGAGTTCCAGAAAGGAAATGATTTAATATGTTAAATACTCCAGAATGATCGTAATCAGATTGCCAAAAATTAGCCAGCAGATTTAATTCCAATAGCCAGACCACTTTTAGTGTAAAAATGAGAGCCAGTGACACAAGCCCTACTTGTCGTAAGTTAAATAATGAATTTAATATGAGCAAGTGAAGGCTCAAAATTCTCAGGGTGCTTCACTGTGAAAAGTACAGTACAGAGCAGCGGCTAATTATGAGTGAGAACTTTTTTATTTGAAAGTGGGACATCTGAGCATTTTTAACTGGTAATAGAAGCTAAAAGAGAAGTTACACTTACTTGAGGAGGAGCATTTCTCCTGCATCCCTTAAAATCAGATAACATAGCAAGCACTATAACTCTACTTAGTAAACCGTGTCCTTTGTGTGAACTGAAGCCGTACCCTTGCTTCCATCCTTCTACTTTTCTGATGTAAAATTCCTCTTAGATTTAGCATTCCTCACCCCTTTTTCCAGGCTAAAATCATGGAATCAACTTTTACTTCATTGTTTTGTCCAACTCTAAGGCGATTTTTCTTTGCATTGCTTCTTTCCCAGGTATCTTTCCTATGCCCTGTACCTTGCTTGCTGTATTTCTGCATGCATTACTCATGTTTTTTCCTGCTTTCTTCTCTGCTTGTGCACTGGGTTTTTCACACACTGATTCGTAGTCTCTCCTTTCTAAGTTCAGCTGACTGGATTTTAATTAGTTCACATCTTAACAGTTATATGTTCACATATAGTCATAAGTATGTCAACATTTATATGCCTATACATTGTCCCGAAATGATCTCTAATGCTGTAGTTATTTTATTTGTATATTTTACATGAAGATTAAGCTACTTTTTGGAGAAAATATTTGGAATCATAAGCAGTTGTATAAATGCTGTTGTATTTTCAATTTGTAGTATACTTTTAGACACTTTCGGGTCTTTTCTGCTTTCTGCATTGTTCACCTGAAAAGTTAATTTAATGAAAAATTCTTAAAGTTAGGCAGAAAACTCTTGTAAATATATGATGATAGTCTTTCAACATTGACTTAATTGTCTCTATGTTTCAAGGTTAATGATTGCATTTTAATTAATTATAGAATAAAGAAAATATATTTTATTTAAATTTAGATGCTTTTTAAAGTTATTGATCAAGAAATAGGTCTGATTTGATTAACATGACTTTCATTTTATGATTCTCTGAGGCGTTACCCCTACTGGAAATAGAGGTATTAGAAAATACAAATTATAAAGACTTAAAAATAGCCAATGGAATCTTAGGTCTCCCCTGCCCTGTATTTTTTTTTTTTTTTTTTGGTTTTTCTCTGGTACCAGTAACCGAACTCACGACCTTGCGCTTGCCAGGCAGGCGCTTTTGCCACTGAGCTAAATCCCCAGCCCCTCCCCTGCCCTGTATTGAGAAAAACTGTTAGCATTAAAAAAAAAAAAAGAAACATAAGCAGAAGCAGAGTTTAGAAAGTGAATGTATGGGTGTCACTTTAGGTTTCTCAACAAAATTCAGAGTTTATTTAAAACTATTATTTAATGATATTATGTACTCTCTACTGCTTCTACCACTTAATATAAAAACCACATTTCAGACAATAAATTTTATCTAGTTTAAAACACAAAGGTCAATGTTTAAGCTTCTACTGTCAGCTTAATTTATTGTTTTTTAAAACAGATTGCTTCTAGCAGAAAGAAAAACCTGCAAAAAATATCTGTAGATTTGTTGAAGAAGAAACAAAACTTTAAAAGCAAATTTTTGTAGCTCAGTTATGAACTAAATAATTTAAATATCCTTAATGTACTCTTGGATGCCTATAAAAGATTCAAACTCAAAAAATAATCCTTTGAGTGATTAAATCTTATAACATATTTTTCCTGCCAAATAATAGACATTCTGTGTCTTTCATACAAACATAAGAAAAACCAGCCTTACAGGTTTGAATTCATTACTATGTCTTTAGAGTAAACAGAACATACTATGAAAGTAGAATGAAAACAATACTTCAAAGGCATTGTGCACAAAAATGTTTACTTTTGAAAAGCCTAAACTGGAATAATAAAAATAAAACTGTGTAAGTCAAATCTATAAGAAAATAAATGTGAGAATATTAAACTTACTTAAATTATGAAGCAGGTCACTTTTACCATTTTTGAGTCAATTATTTATCAGGTTTTATATCTTAGTCATGATTATTCAAAATATTAATGAACCAAGTATTACAAAATATTTTCCTAAATGCACAGAATAAAAGTATTAGATCAAAGAACCTACACTGTATGTGTAAGAAATTAACTGCTTAAAAATTCTTATTTGTGAAGATAGAAATCAATGTTTTATGTGAGACATTCAGGAAGTTAATTAAACAACCACCAGCCAAGAAAAAATATGTATTGAACAAGATAATTTTTGTTTCTCAGAAATACACATAGCTCCCTTTAATCTAGGTACACAAAGCATAAATATTCAATGGGTGAAAGATAACAAGTTTCACTGGCTATTTTTCCCCAGACATGTCCTGTTTTTGCATCTTAAATAAAAGAAGAGACATACTATTTTTTTCATTAAAAACTTTAAAAATGTTATTTTCCCACGTGTTACCATATTTGTAGATATATCATATTTGTTCACTTAACATTATAATTAATTATGCATATGTTTTATATTCTAACACATTCTTCAAATAGTAGTGGTATGTAACACACAGAAGTTTTCCCAAATGGTATGACTAATGTAAAGAGCTAACACTTAATATTCATTCCTGATGGTCCCCTGTTAAAATGCAATGCTGAATCTGATAAAACAGTGAGGAACATGATGCATGTGGCCTTGTATACTTACAATAATTGATTATTGCTGTGACAGTATCCCACCTTTTTAATATAGTTGCTAAAAGAGTTCATTTTAAATTAATTGACCTCATTATGAAATAAATTATATGACTGTGTGCTTAGGAAGCAAATCAGGTCAATGTTAGACATAACTAGGGAGAAAATATTACATAGGATTGTGTATGTAAGGGCTAGAGTTGAATTTTGCATAGGAAATAAATGTAAGATCAGTGATGCTGAGAATAAAGTTTATGTATTTAAAGGGAGATTTCTCTTTTCTTTTGTAATAGAATGTGTCTCTTTAGTTTTTAAATAGTGATTCACATTGAGTTATGATAGCACATAGTCTATATGATTGGGAATACTGACTGCTTGGTTTCATATGGACAAAAGGAAAGAAAATCCAATCTAAATTTCAAGTCCAGGATAATGGGTTGATATGTTCTTAAGATTCCGGGAAATAAATCTAGATGATTCCCCGAAATCATGGGCCTGAGTTCTACTACAGCTTAAAAGGCCTGAGTTCTACTACAGCTTAAAAGGACAAGATAATACTAAGCTTCATTAGAAATGATATTAGAAAGGAAATAGAAAACATTTTTCTCCACCTTTATTGAATCAAAATGTTCTCAGTTCAAGAATACTATGGGTACATAGAGCTACTAAGTAAAACAGATTTTAAAATTTTGTAGGAAAAAGTAAACAATGAAAGTGAGTAGAACACGAACAATTTGGGAAGATCACATTTGTCATACCCTAAATGTCTTAGTTGTACAATTAGTATTAGGAAAGAAAAACTTGTTGATTATGTTTTGAAGCTGAAATAATTCTTTCTAGGCAAATATAAGATTATATTTATATAGTCTTAAGATAATTATTATAACTCAAAATTTAATATTATATATAGTCTAAAGGATATTAGATAAATTCATGGATTATACTGTCACAATAAATTATTAAGCTAAGATTCTCTTAGAAATATATCTTTCGACTCATTGAGATCTGACTTAGGAGCAAGCCCCCCAAATAGTATCAAGACATGCTGTACAAGCTGGGAATGTGTCACACACCTGTAATCCTAACCTAGGAAGGTTAAGGCGGAGGACAGCAAGTTCCAGGCCAGCCTGGGAAACTTAAGGAGACTCTGGCATAAAATAAACTTAAAAAGGGCTGCGGGTGTAGTTCAGTGGTAGAGAGCCCCTGAGCTCAATAGCCAGTCCTGGAAAAAACAAATAATCAAACAAACAATATATTGTTTAAGAAACATCAGAAAATGGAAAATACTGTGCTTACTAAAACTCCTTGTAATTTGAAGGTCAAATATGTTGGTTTAAATATGTTAAATATGAAGGTTTAAATATGCCAAATATGAAGGTTTAAATATGTTAAAATTTCATTAAAATTTTTTGTCATTTATTAAACAATAAACTACATTTTTTGAAACATTTTGAGAAAATGATACCACAGAAGCATTAAATATCAAACTACTTTATCAGGGATGTTAATATTGTTATTGGTTTGTTACAAGTTAATCTTTTATATTTAAAGCCATCTATGAAATCGTTCTTTGATGAGAACTGATGGAATATAATGACATGGAGAGTGAAGAAGGCATAAATAGAATCACATGTGGGAAAGGATAACTGATATTTTACCAAAATTCTTCACTACCATGTATTCTTGATCCATATTGTTTTTTCTCCGGCTTATTAAATTGGACAATGTATGTTTATTTCACAATGGAAGTGAATTAAGGAGGTAGGAGATTATACTACTGAGGTCTTTTGCTTGGAATTCTATTAGAGGTCACCTCATGTCCAACTTTTAACAAACACTGGGACACCTGCTGTATTTTCTGACACTATCATGCAGTTATTTGTTTTAGGTGGTGAAGGTATGACTTCAACTTCTTTCACATAATTAGAAGAAACTTGAGAGGCAATCATTAAATCTGATTGTATGATAATGAGAAGGGAGATACAAGCTCATTATTAAGAGATGATTAAAATATTCAGTAAAGGGGATATTCTGGAATATTTGAAGATTAATAGAAATTTAGATTCCCAGACTTCCACACATTTCTAAATTCAAAAGAAAATCATATTGATTCTGTTGGAGCATGAAGCAAGTGTGGCAATAAAGTGAAAACTGCTTTTCACCACTTCTGTCGTTTAACCAGGTACGTGATCTGAAGCAATCAAAGAACTTTCAGATATTTTTGATGTCTAAAAGGGGCAAGGTGATTTTTTTCTAGGATTAATTTTATCCTCACAAGTGGATTTCATTTCTTACAGCAATTAAACATTTTATATTTAAATGCAAGCTAAATTAAGATTGGAACCTCCATAATACACGTTGAAAAATTTATAGCTATTTCCCAGCAAGTGCACAAAATCATACACTAAGTACTTCACAACCAATTTTTTTCTGTGCTGTTAAAGAATTTGCAAATATACAGGGAATATCCGATTTGCATGTGTTTAAATGTTATTTTTCATGATGAAGGGATGACAAAAATTTTGTCTATCAAATGAATGATTTGGAAGCATAAACTATAAGTCATGATATTTTCCCTCAGATTTTAAGGGTTCAAACAATCTTAATATAGAAGAGATAAATAAATCTGTGCAAATAAAATTAAAACAGAGGAATATGTTTTGAATCTTTGTAGCTTCTTACATTGACAAGATATTATTCATTCTAATCACATAACATATAAAAAGCAATTTGAGAAAAGTCTCAAACTAGAACTTTGAGTTTTATGAACAATTTCCAAAACTGAATGAGCAAATAGATATTTAACTGCATAAGTGACTACATAATGTTGCATTTTAAAAAGAATTTATGGGATAATCATTGCTATGCTATTTATCATATAAGGAATTATTCATATACTTATCCTACTTTTTTCTATTAATATAAGAATATAAGTACTCCCCACCTACAAAGCTTGTCCATACACAAGTTTATATGGTACCATTACACTGAGCCAAGTAATGAATTCTGAAAAATTTTGTTCCCTGGTGCTATCAGACATGCATGCAGGTGTGCACAAATTTTTATAATTTTTAAAAATTAATTTAAATTCTTAACAGTTATGAGAAATTTAGATTTCCCAGACCATCATGTATTTAGAAATAGTTAAGAAGTATTAGTTGAAAGAATACATTTACTATGTTAAATTGAAAGTTGTGTTTTGGTTCCAATTTCTCTTTTTAAAGAAGTGAGGCTTTTAAAATTGCAAACAGCATTTAAAAATATACATATGATACTACAAACAGTCTCCCACTCCTCAACATGAAAATATATAGCTCCTTGGATGTATAATGTTATAAGTATATCCACTTGTGGTTTAAAAGTCTATTTATTGTTATAAACTCCTATATCCTTCCAGTAGGAGAATTTTAAAGTACCTGATAAAATGAGTAGATTCCATACAAATGACTTAGAAATTCAGGTTGATACATGAAAAAAAAAATCCATCGGAGTAAAAAATACTTTCTACTGTGTTTGTACATTTAAAACATCTTAGTGCTGAAGTATAGCAATTAGTTTATCTTTAACCTTCTTCACAAGAAAGGGAGCCATTTTTTGTGAGTTCCAACTTGTTGGCTATTTACCAGTTTCCTATAAATCTCCGATTTTAGGAATCGAGGGAAAGAGTCCTTGGCCATGAGACTGTAGACTAGCTTCTGAGCTTCATCAAAGCATCTGACCGTCGGTTCTGCGATGTTCCTGGAGATGACATCTCTTGTACTAAAGTCAATGTTAATCTGGAAAATTAACATCCTTAGATTAATTAAGCCAAATAAGGCACAGTTTATACAGACAGTAGATACACATATCATTTGAATTTTTTCCAATTACAGAGCTAATCTAACGCAAAGCAGAAGAAAGTTTACGCATTCACCTAGGATACAGAACACAGCTTTGATGTGATTGCTTTCGTAGCTTGAGAGGAGGAGCATTGACCAGGAAGAGAGGTAAAGCCTTATTTTGATATTAAAAAAAATCAAAGTGAAAAAGCAAATAAAATACTTTACAATTTTAAATTTCCCACTTAGCCTTTCTTTTTCCTCTATTACTTTTACCCTAGTACTTAAATTGCATTTTCTATAGACAGACCTATAACTAGCATTTACTAGATTGACTGCTGGTATTTCCATTCAACATAGTTTCCCTTTTTATTGCCCACAACATTGCTTTTCTTTTAATTTTTTGTTGTAGTTTGACAAACTGGGCTAAATACCATCCCGTCTTCACTGACTCTCCTGCCTTCCACAGCAAGGCCCAGTAGAGATCTATTATATTGAAACCCAACATTCATCTGCAGATATGCAAAATACTCCAAATTTTCTTGTGAAGTTACTTGCCTAAGTCTACACATATTTCAGCAGATATCTGAGAAGCAGGACATTTCCTGTCTAAGATAAATTGGAAACATATACAAAATATGAAAAAAGTTGAAACAATTATGGAATTAAAAAATTAATAGATGCAATATCTTATTTATCATTGTTTTCCACTACTTAGTAGAGTACTTACTACATAACTCAAAAATATTTGTTGAGTAGAAAGAAAGCATCTCTTGGGGAAAATGGGGGAGGATTTAAAAAATATTAGAATTTTTGAGTCTGGATAAGAAAAAAGGCTACAAATTACCCTTCATGCTGCATTGAAATAAAGTTAAATAGTAGCCAGATAGAACTGTAAACAAATTTTTCTGCAGCTACTAACTTGCTATTTGTATGACTAAAGTAAATTTTATAATTTCCTTTCATGTTCAGTGTCCAGAGTGTAAAAGAGAATAATAATAATAGCACCTATTTTAAGGATTAAATAATTAAGTATTCTAATATTGTTATTTGGAGAATAAGAAAAGAAGAAAGAAAAATTTAATTGGAATGAATCATCAGAATTCCACTATTTGATCACAAACATTTTCTTTATGGATCTCAGATACCCTTTGATCCCAGAATACATCTTCACTTTTATTTCTTTGACCACCTTCTTAGGTACCTTGCAGAAGTTCCAGATAAAATTTTGCAACTTCCTAAATACCTCCGAACTTGGAATCAAGTTCCCCTTGTTCATAAAATAAGACAGTGCAAAGGAAGTAGAAAGACTTTGAGATCGTTTTAAAATCTGTCCTCTTAATATTTGTGAATTTAGTGACCTTGAGTGAATGGCTTGTTAACTTTTGGGCTTCGGCTTTCTATGATAATTTTTAGTCAGATGATATAAAATCTGAAGTGATAATCCACTCATTAATTGCTTCCACAAATATTTGTAAATGTCTATTATGTGACCAATACTCTACATATAGGGAAAATGACCAATAATAAAATAGATATTATTGCTTTAGATGTAAAGTTGATGAATAAGAAGCATCCAGTCCTCCAAGAATGTCGGAGAAAAATATTTCTGGCAGAGTAAACATCTAATTCAGATTCCTGATACAGAAAAGAATTGGTTTAGTTCTGAAGAGCCCCTACACCTGGAAGAGTGGAGTGTAAGAGCCCCTGTGCCTGAGAAAAGAAGTCCTGTGTGACAGGGGAAGGATATCAAAGCCAGGACTTGTAGTGCTTCAATACTATGAGAAGGAATTCTTGTTTCACTCCTACAGGCAATAGAGAGGTGGAGAAATAATGTGATAACATGCAGGATGAACCCACTATAGTGTCTCCTTCACAGTGGGAATCAACACATATTGGCTATTATCAAAACATTGTAGTAATTTTTAAACATCTGCTATGGAGCCTGTTTCAGAAACCTATATTGTGTTATGGAGCTATGAAAATATATATTGATGGTTCTTCATTTTCATACATAATTCTTTAACAACTTTATATGTGATTTGTTTAATTTTATATCCCCTATGATAAATATAGCAACTTTGAGACCAACCAAGGGACACTTAACTGACAATAGGGCCAATACATACTTCCTACACAGCAAAGGATTATTATTATTATAAATTACTATTGTTATCAGAACTGCATATGTAATAATTCTCCATTTCCTATGTAAAAAGTAGAAATCTGATATTCCTGTTCGTGGGCTTTATGATGTGATTTTAACTTAAACATTTCTTTTCTTCTATGTGTACTTTGTATTCTTACTAAACTAAACAATACCTCTCTTATATTTTCCCACTTCTGAATACTTTTTTTTCATACCACTCTATTTGTACTGAAAGCCACTCCTTTCCACCTAAGTCTTTCACAGATCTTTAACCGTAAGGCTCTATTTAAACAGTATCTTCCACGTGGAATTTTCTTGTGGATTTTTTTTTAATCTTCTGATCTCTCATAGGGCTTTGTGGTACTTAGATGATATTGACATTTTGTGAATCTTCCTTTCATGCTTCACATAATATAAAAATGAAAGAAATATATTTTGTATAAATCAAGGACAGAGATGGTTTGTATTTGTTCAAAATAATTTTTAAATTCTAAAGGAACCACTCCATTTAAACATAATGCTAATTGATATTTTCACTGGAATATAGTCCACTTGTACTTCTCATGTACCCCTTTCATTTTTCTAGTTCGTCTGTTTTCATAACAAGGAACTGCCAACATCAGCTAGTGATTGCCAAGTGAGGAGTGGATATACTGTTCCCAGGATGTAATCAGTAGTTTTACGAAGATGTGTCTTGGCAGTTTAGTCTAATGTCAGTGACAAAACATCACACTCATGTGTTTATATAAATGGCATTATTTTTCTTCAAGTTGTCCAAGCAAGAAACAATAAGAATGTCTTGACACTTTGCTTTTGATCTTTTATGAGTTCTCTGTGTGTGTCTATGTGTGTGTGTGCGTATGTGTGTGCGTACACATGAAATTGTGCCTTTTATCTGATAATTTCCCAACACTCCTTTTCATTTTCTTATTTTTCCAGTTTTGGCTTCTATACCTAACCTCTTTCTTTAAACTATTAAATTTACTGCTTCTCTGATACCTCTTTTCAGAACAACTTTTCCATCTAAATTCCATGGAGAGCACTACTATATCAATTTCACTAAAATATCACTTTTTATAATATAAATTTTAAGCTAAAAACCAGTAATTTTCTATGAAAAATGTAAACATCTTACCCTTACATTTAAGATTTTTTCACAGCCTGACTTCAATGTGTTGTTTCCAAATCAACTTCAGTTTGTGTCTAGAGGTTTTATAAAGCTTCTATGATTAGCTTTAGTTGAATATCTTCCTCCAAAAAGCCTTCCTTGATCGTGGAAGAAAAGTCACTGTAATTTTCTTGACATTATATGTAATTTTAATTTAAAAATCCTAAGAAATTTAATTACAGATTTGGATTGAAAAGCCTCTATTAATATCAAGTATTTAGTTTCATTACAACAAAAAGATTTGCCACTACAAAGGCAGTTCAATATTTCTTAAGATGGAGTTAACCTGTCTTTTATTGTCTATCTTTTCCCTATTTCTTTTATGAATCACTTGTTTCCTACATCCATAAAGAAATATGAGCAGGGAAGATATTCATTTCCCCATTTTCTGTCCCCAATTTTTTTCCTTCTACATTTTTTTTTTCTTTAATGACTCTATCTTATTTGGTGGCTAAATATTCTGAACACTGGTTTCAACTCTAAAATAATCACAGAGATATTTAAGGATTATTTTAACTATAGCAGTAAAATGTTTTAAAATTCAGTATTAGCACTGACATGCTGTTTTCATAAGGTTACTTTTTATTGAATATATCACATTTAACTTCAGATGATTAACAGTTTTAGTCCCTTTTCTTTGAAAATGCTAGTTTATGTTTGACAATTAGTTATTTTATGCATAATCCTCCTTGAATTTATTCATTTGTGAGTTTTTATTGAGTAGGTACTTAGCAACTATGCTAGGACCTGAAGGTATAAAGATGATTAAAATAAAACTTGA
>NW_004955406.1:29772830-29795565 GCF_000276665.1 Chinchilla lanigera | reverse complement strand
CAGGCTTTGAAATTGCAACCCAAATATAATATACGCTTTCTGGAAGCAACGTTTTGTGAGGAAAGTGAGATTTCAAGCTGACCTTTGAAGGTGTGTGAACAGGAAGACCATAAGGGACCTGTCTATGAAAGTGTAAACTGGACGAAGCTGGTAGGCTTGGAGTGCAAGAAAGGTAAGAGTCGGAAGAGGCACGAAGGTGTCAATTACAGGTCTTACTAAGGAATTTTTCACTTATCCTGAGGGTAGTAACAATTGTTAGTACGATCATCATCTAAACACATATTTAAAACAGCCACTTGCTTCCAAGGGATGGTATACTTAAGTGTGGATACAAAGGAGAGAAAAATTAGGGAAGTACACCACACAGGTGGACAATTGACGGTGGAATGGGGAGTGGGTAATGGTAGTGGGAATGAAGGGAAAGACGTCCATTTCAAACAGATTCAGCAGGTAGATTGGATGGGATTTAGAACCCAATCGATATAAGCAGGGCAAAAGGAGAAAATTTTGAAGAGTGTTTGGATTTCAGAAATATTCTAATGACTGATGGAACGTGCTGATGGATTAGATATGAGGTATAAAAAAAAAGAGAAGAATCATGAGATGACTACTAAAAATCAAGCCAGAACTTGGGCAGAAGAGGGTTGCTATAAACTGAGACAGAGAAGATTAGGTAGAAGAAATTTTGAATAGAGAAATAGATCTGCTTTGATTTTTTTAAAACTTGAGGTAGCCTTTTAAAACCATAAGATTGGAAGAGCTCCCTGGGTGAGTAGGTGTGAAGAGAAGATAAATGAGGATTGTCTCCACTCCTTATTGTGTAGGTTGGGTCTTGATTAGGATCAGCAAAAGAAATTGTTAAACTGTTAAAAATAAATTGGTAAAAAGCATCAGTAAGGGAAAGAGGAGGAAATAGAGTCTTAGAATCCAAGTAGAGACATTTCCAGCTGGGTATGGTGGTGCATATCTGTGATCTCAGCTACTCAGGAGTCTGAGGCAGAGTGGTTGCAAGTTTGAGGCCAGCCTGAGCTATATTGCAAGATCCTTTTTTAGCAGTTTCCTATGAATTCCTCTGTTAGAGTCACTCCTGGGGGAATGTCTGTGAACTACACCACCAACTTTGTACTCATCATAAATGAGATGTTTGATTGGGTTCAGCCGGATAGGACTTGGATAAATTTATACCTCAGTCAAAAAATGAGATTTCTGAGCTTGAAATATATTGACTGTGGGTACCTCTGAGAAGGTGGCACTCTGGAAAGGTACATGTTCCAACTGCATGATCTAAGGCATGCCTGAACTGCTTAGGAGCTATAGAGATGCCTAGTCTTTGTTGACCATCTTGGATTATTAGGTCCTCAGTATGTACTGAACATTGCATCAATTAATGAAATAAACAAGGTGATATATATACGGTTACAAATAGTTTATATACTTAGTGATGAGAGTAGTCATTATGTTTTCTTTATACTGATATTTTTTAGTTTCAAGGGCTTTGAGACACATAGTATCTTATTTGCTTATTTTTCAAAAGGTCGTAAATTATCTTAGATATCTGAGGCCTCTAGGGTGCCAATCTCAGAAGACAAGACAGGATTATGATTCTTATGAAACAGCCACTGAGATGTCATCACAACCATTTAGAGGCTTTTAAATCCTGTCAGTTTTGAGAAGGGCTTGACACAGACACAGCTGACAGAGACAACACTCCATTGCATTAAAATGACTTCTTTCTGAATGATGCTTGTCATCATTATTTAAAAACAATTTTATGGGGGCTGGGGATTTAGCTCAGCGGCAAAAGCGCCTGCCTGGCATGCGCAAGGTCGTGAGTTCGGTTCCCGGTACCGGAGAAAAACCAAAAAAACAAGCAAACAAACAAACAATTTTATTATAAAGATCTAGAATATCTTAACCACTTATGTGGTTTTCTTAACTGAAAGTAATGCGAGCCAAATGCCTCTTTTCTACACCAGCAGAAAACTTGTTCAGCTTGCTACAAATTATTTTTGCAGGAAGAATACATTTAAAGTGTGCCTGTTGGCTCTGTCATGATCCTAAACTGTGCTTTATATATTTTTACATAATTTGAATGAAAAGTTTTCAGTTGTGTTCCCACATCCAAATTAGATAGCCTTCCTTCATTTAGAACATATAGTGGAGCAGGAGACCACCATTATGCAAAGGATGCATGCATGCATAAGTAAAATGCATTCCAGAAATGGAGCAGGGAGCACCTTAGACCTCATTCACAACAGAGTTTAAAGATTACTCTTCAAATTAAAGCCATCCATAATCATGTATTTAGTTACCTAATTCTACTTAATCACCCTAACACTTCTAATATTACTTTATTTTTGGCATCATTAAAAGTGAATGAATATCCTGAAATATATTCTCAAGGGTGGTTATTAAAGTTGTAACATCTAGAAGGAATCCATTCCTACACAAGACAGTATCCGTTTATTGTCATTCACTTTGGTGACAGAAATGAATGACACAATTTGGGAGGCAGAACTAACACGTTAAATTGGGCAAGACAAATGAAAGGAATGAAATTCCAAAGCACCTTGATTAATAAGACAAGTAGCCAAAGCTGTGGAGTTGTACAGAAACCAGATGCCTCTCCAGTTTCTGTGGTGACAAATGACACATAAAAAATCAGAATATATAAAGATCGCTCAAAATAAAAGTGAAAAAGCTATAGCCATGCCGGAAGAGGTGAAAGGGATTCAGATTGACTGGTGTCCTTCACCAACCCTAACATAGTAGCTCAAGGTTAAATGGAATAAGGATATAGGGAAGTTTAGAACACCCAAACATATGGGTTTTGACTTGAAATCCAGCAATCATGTTTGGAAGAACAAATGATACTGCAGAATTTTTTTTTTTTTTCTGGTACCGGGAATCGAACTCACGACCTCATGCTTGCCAGGCTGGCGCTGTGCCGCTGAGCTAAATCCCCAGCCCCTATACTGCAGAATATTAAAACTATTTCTGAAACTTTTCTCCTAATGCCACATTTGAATCCAGGTATCATAGTCTAGGAAGTTATATAAATTAGAATGTGAGAAGAAAATAAAGCTTTTTATAGAAATGAAGATAAATTCTCTGTGACTAGATAATTTTATGCTTCTGCCTCTAGCATAAACATCAAGGTTCCCAGGCTATGTTATAAGCACTTAAAAATAAGTATGGATGTAAGGAAAAGGATTTGAAGCCTAAAAGCATGTATTGGAGCCCTCCTTTCTGTGGGTCCCTATGACTATGGTTCTCACTATTTTACCTTTAAAGCTCCATCTACTTTTTACTGTAAGTCTTTCATAAGGTACTGAATGCAATGATCAAGTGACGTTTTCCATGCAAAACCACTGTTCTGGAATGATTTATTGTTACTTAAGTTCTGCTCTCTCCATAAGTATATGGTATTTCTTTCTCTTCTCTAAAGAAATCCTTTTATTTTAAAATGGAATGAACAGGAATGCAGAAATCACTGGGTCTTGGAAGGTACACTTTATACCCTATCGCATAGTACTACACTGTCACTCCTAGACTGTTCTTTATTCACTGGTTAGCCCTTTCCTGGACTTGTCCTCCTATTTTCTCACTTTTTAATCTTGTCTATTCCATTTACACTCAAATTTCTGGTTAAAACTACCTTTCTTTGAGCCATATTTTTTAGACTGGGAATTTTCTGTTGTATACAACCTCACCTGTATTTCCCTATCAAAACACTACCATAAGTTTAGCATAATTTTCTGTGGGAGTTTTTCAGTTGTCCAATACAACATATGTTATACTTCTGTAGTTATTTACTTTCTTCCTGCCTTAGATTGAGCTTCCTTTTCATGGGGGTACTATTTTTATTTTTATTTTTTTATTTTAAAGAGAATTAAAAAAGAACACTAGCAAAATGCTAACAACATAGACAAAAACAAAACAAAGCAAAACAATAAGAATTACACAGGGTTTCTGAACAAAATGATAGGGATTAACAGTGGTTGTTAGATTGCATATAGGTTAAGAGTAGTTACAGAGGATGGGAACTAAAATATCCATACTCAATCCCACATATGGATGGTAAATAAAACATCAATACCAAACATCACATTAAAAATAAAGTAAGACACAAATTTTGAAAAGTGTCCTCCACAGATCCACTAAGAAGATATCTTCTTTATGATTATAATTTCTTCTTTATGAGTTGTGCTATTTAATATATTTTAGATTTAAATATTTTGCAAGGTGTGGTGGTATATGCCTGCAATCCCAGCATTCTGAAGCTGAGGCAGGAGGATCACTGTGAGTTTGAGGCCAGCCTAGGCTACATAGTGAGTTCAAGGCCAGCCTGGACTACAGAGACTTTGTCTCAAAAAAGAAAAAGTCAGGGATTATAGCTCAGTGGCACAGTGCCTGCCTGGCAAGCATGAAGTCATGTGTTCAATTCCTGGCACACACACATACAAAAAAATCTTATATTATTGTATATTTTAGAAACTACCAATACAGTTTTTTTCTGGATTATGATAATATGAAGTTCAATTTATATGTATATATATATATTGTTTTCATGCTGCGAATTAAGCCCTGGACTTTGAACACTCTAATCTCCTAGAATGGTAATTAAAAATTTTTCTGTTTAATGTACCTTCTCATCCTTTTATGACCAGTTTTCTTTTCAATATAAGGGGTAAAGATATAAATACATTATAAATTTTAAAATATGATTCAGGTGGATATGAAAATACTATCTTAAAATTTCTGAGGTAAACATTTTTCTCAAAGCCAAATAATAACATTTTCTTGAAAATTTTCAAATAATATAAAATTAGTAGTACAAATGTAGGAAGGGTAAATAGAAGTTTAAGGTTTTTTTTTTCTGTACCAGTCTGATCTTACTGTGCAAAAGATGAGCGGGGGAGCGGTTTAAAGATATATTGCTGGTCTAATAATGTTCTCATTTTATAGTCAGTCATTTTTTCCCAATATTTTCTCCTGAATCCATCAGTGTACAGTTCATTCAGTGAGTTGTTCTTTTATCAGAACCTGACATTTTATTAACATGTTTTATTTTTAGTTATTTAGTTCACTTTTTATTAGTACTTGTTTATAGTATGTAATGGTGACAGTCATCATGGGAAGTTAGCACAGGTCCACAGCACTTCTCCGATTCTTTTTAATTCCCCGTCCCCTTTCTACTCTCCCACCTCCTATGCAGGAAAGCATGCCATACTTAAGCTGTGTGTCTGATTTATTTCACTTAACATTGTTGTCGCAAAGTGGATTCCTTTTCCTACAAATGACTCAGGTTTGTCCTTCCCTGTGGCAGAGTATCAGCATGTTTTTATAATGTGTCTTCACATTTACACTGTTATCAAGTCATCTAGTGTTGTTCTTCTGCAAATGTTCATAGACCATAGCTCATGGTTGTTTTCAGTCCTATAATTTTTAATAGCACATCTAGGGATTTGTCTAAAGAAAAAAGGATTGAAATTTCTTAAAAACTGCTTTATATGATGAAAACCCTTAACATACTATCTTATTTACCATTCTCATCTTTTGTGTAAATGTACTATTATGCTTCTTTAGATGAGTAAACTGAGGCATAGGGAGATGAAATAGCTTATCATAAGATTACACAGGGAGGGATCAGGATATGAACCAAGGACGAGGCACCCCCAAACTTCTTGTTGTCTGCTATACCATGTAAACTTCCTGTTCATATAGAGATCAAAGAAAGGGGACACTCTAAAGGAAAGGAGAGGGCATAAAATGCAGTTGAAATAGTTACTGTGTCTCAGAAACCTGAAATTCCATTTTATGTATAGTTTTTCCAATGAGGACAGGAGCTGACAACCTTTACTAAGGCCCGTTTATAGACGTGCATCACTTAATAACTTCGGTACAGTCTAACAGTAAATTACCTGATTGCAATTAAAATTATTGAATTATGCTAGCAATTTTATAGATAAAATCATAAGAAAGTAAATTGGAGTTAATAAACCACTGGATAACACGACTTTGCCATTGTTCCTTAATTTAGAACTTCCAATTGCTATAAAATGGAGAATATTCACACATGAATCCCATGTTTAATAAATTTTCTACTTATGAAAATAATTTTATTTTCAGCTTACATATCAAATATATTGTCCAGTCTTCTCAAGTCTGCCTAATAGATCAATCTAGGATATTCTTCATCATTTCTTTGCTTCCAATGCTGCTTATCTATACCACACACTTCCATCTCATCTGTTCATGTTAGCAACATCAAGTTTTGGAAAATACTAGGGAGCTTTATTTGTCAGTATTAAACCAATACACTCTCAGTCCAAAATAGTCTGTCTTTATTTGTGCTCTTGATAAAAAATTACTTAATTTCCATGGCCTTCGTTTTTCATGTGTGAGCCACTCTGCATATCTATCCTTTTACTCTCCAGGTAGACTTAATCACTCTTCCCCCATGCTAATAATGAACTTAAATATGGTCTCATTATTACATAACCTATTGTATATTTTTGTTTGGTTTTACAACATGTTGCTCTCTTACTGTTGGGACAGACATGCACAAAATCAACTTAATCAATGAACCTATTAACAGCTATATTATATTTAACATACAACTGACAGACTGTGCAGAATAACTCTGAAGATTGCTACTGGTATAGAATGTAATAGGCAAGCTCCCTTTAATAATATGAATTAGTAAGTATGGTAAATAATAGGAAAGAGAACAATTACATGTATATACTTTGTTTCCAGTAAACGTCATGGATAACAAACTTGTAAAGATATTTCAAGAAGACAACATAATTTACAATTTAAACATTAGCCATAAATTTATCTTATTTACTAAAATTAGATAAATAAACTATAAAGAGTTGTAAAACTTTTATATCTTAAAGTATAAACTACCATTTATTTCTATATAACTTTATTTTAAAAGAGAAGTATAGGTAATAAAACTATTATGTCAAATTTGAAAATTTACTGTGTAACTTTGAATTCAGCTGTGATTAGCAGACTATATTGTTATTTGAAAATGTTTCATATACAATGTTTGATAATGCTATCCTTAAAACACTGTTAATTAGATGGATTAATAAAGAAGGAAAAACTGGCTTTCAAACTAGTATCAGAATGAATACAATTTCTTTAGGGTTGCTTTGAAAGCCTTTTATGGAATGGTACATTAATCACTTTGACATATCCTAGTACATTTTCAGTTTTCCAGAATTATTTATTGATTTTTTAGATGATGACTTGGAAATGAATATTGGAATGGCTCCACAGGAGCTCAAGTTCTTTTTTTCCTCTATGAATTGAATTCAGGCCGTGCTTCAGTGTTTATGTTAATGCTATCCCAGACTAATATATGCTGCAGTAATTAATGTCCATCTAAAACTTGCACTACTGATATGGTAATTCTGCATTTACATTCCACATTTGATGAATGCATTTACATTTCATCTAGTCTAGTTTTTTTGTCCTCATAAGTACAACTATCCTCCTCATACTATGAATCCTAACTTTGGTCAGAAAATATAGTGACTCTCCCCTATAAGGATACTGATTATTTGACTTTTGTAGGAAAGATGAATTTATGTGTGGAGTTTATGTGTGTTACTACTAGTTTAACTTTACTTCCTGTTTGCTGCTACATATACATTAAATCTCTTTGCTTAAATGATACATTAGCAAAGGATCTAAAATAGTTTTCAAATATAAATTGCTTAAACTTTACAGTTAAAATGAAAAGAAGATATGAGATGTTTGATCATTGTACTGGCTCTGGAAAATGTCAAATATAAATGAGGTGTTGTACACATCAGACACCTTTCGGGGGCTATTATCAGAGTCATCCCATATTTCTTGCAAAGGCCCTTTCTCTTTTCTTGATTTTTAAGAAGCACAGGTGGATCCTAATCACCTAATTCAATACTTTATACATTTTGCCAATTTTCACCATCAAAGAAATAAAGGTAAACTACACACTCCTTTTGGAATGCAAAACATTATTTTATCTCATAAAGTAGACTTCTAAGATATTAGAAATGGGGAACTTGCACTATTGGTTAGTTGGCGATTTTTCTTTACACACAGTAATTTTTTTAAATATTCAAGAATTCTTGCTAAACTCTATGGTTTTAAGAAAGAAACAAGCAAACAAAAAGATGTGACGTCGAAAACCCAATAGAGTTTTTAAAAAGGACTTTTTTCAGGTACATTTTATAGCTGTTTAATTTGATATATGAGACACTAATTTTCCAGAGCCTACGTATGGTACAACAAAACATAGAACAATTAGTTGTATGTAGCTCATGCATTAAAATATTTACTGAGTCAGTGAAAGATGTAGGAGTATGATAAGGAACATCCACTGGAATCTAGTGACATTTTTCATCTGAATACATGTATGGTGTGAAAATCTTTTAAACGGACCTTACGACTCTACTTCTAGTTGGGAATAGGTTTGTTGGGGAATAAGGCTTCACTATCCTGGGGTAATTCACTCACCTCTTTAGGGGCATCAGCTACAATGAATTCAGAATAAATCATTCTTGCTTTTGAAGCAATTTTTTCTGCACTTTCTGTTTTTTTAAAGTCTTCACAGGCAAGCCAGAACTCGACGTTTTCTTCACTGAACTCTGATTTTAGAAATGTTCGAAAAGCATCAAGACCAGCTATAAAATACATGAGAAAAACTTTTGAATATCATTTCAAGCAGTAATATAAACAAAAAAGAGTACAGTGTAAAATATGAGCTTTTATGAGTATTCAATAGTAAATATTTATCATCTTGCTTACTATAACTTCTGTGTTTTACCTTCTAAGGTTTTAGAAAACCTTGTGTTTGAACAGTAGTAAATGATATATGTCTATTTCTTAAATTAACTCCATTAATAAAGAAAAACTATATATTTATATCTGAAAAATCAGAGAGTTATGTTTGATGGTCGGGAAATCCCATGCTCTAAAAGTCCTGCATTTTAGATTCACTGCACTAAGTTTGGATCAAGTTGATAATACTGTACTAACCTCAGAGTAAGAACATCTTTGTGGTGATAAGTTGGTAAAGAAACATAATTGGATATGAAGTGACTAAACTATGTTTGGCCTGGGCTTAAAGCAAAAGAATTCATGCTAGGCTTTGTTAGTTTGCAGTAAATATATTGGACAAATATGATTTTTAAACAAAGAAAATAACTGGCAAGAATTTAGAGTGAATGCTTTTTCTTCCTTTTATTTGGTGATAGGTGATTTTAATTCTGGGAAGCAATAGTATCTCATACAAAATATCAGTGCCTTCCATTCTCCTTTATTACCTGTGCATAGTGTTTTCCTTCTGTTTTAGGGTTCTCCTGAGCACATATTTCTCTGGCAGCTTTGACAGCAAACAAGCCCACTTCCTTGCAATTTAACTGGTATATGTGCTTTTTTAAAATTAATACTACAGTCAGGGCTTGTAATTTATAATTTGTATAATCAGGGTTCTCTCACTTCTCCCTCTTTCCTCAAGTGTACACCATTATTACTTGCTCCTATAGCTATTTAAATTTATGAGCATCTCTTTAGGCCTTTCACTCTGTATTCATCAAAATGTGTCCTTCGGTATTCCTTTTGGATATACCTTGGACTTATTTGATGGGATAATTCCTGCTAAATATTTTTGGGCTCAGTATGGCTAAGAGTGGGCCTCTAGTTAGTTAGCAGGTAGAGAGATGCTATTCAGATTCTTCTCTGTTGACTAGAGAAAGCTGGTGTGTTAAGGTCTTATAGCTTGATTCTTCTGATGGTAAAATCTGTTTATCTGTGAGGCTGTACAATATTTCACCGAGGAGGAAAATGTACATCAGAGCTGTTGCTACTCAGAGCAATTTGCCTTCCAAAACATTAGTGGTTTTCTCCTCCACCTGCCCAGGGGGCCTCTTTGCATGTGCTCAAGGCATTTCCTCCCTCATTCCTCCCTGAGGGAGAGTTAATCCCACCTAGGGGAGAACTTGTTTGTGGAGAATCGGAGAACAGAAAAAAACTGACCAGGGAAAAAGAAAATACAAAAGTCAGTGGACAAAAGTCTAAGGCAGTTTTCTATAGTTTGCTGCAGATAAGGAGCAAATGTGAAGTTTAATAACAGAAAATAGAAAATGACTTTCTGGAGCAAGATTAGATATCTCAAAACATTGACTTAAAAATAGATTTAACTTTATTATGTGAAATAACGTTGAAATGGCAAATCATTGTGAAAGGTTCCAGAGATCAATTAAAATTCTCAGTAGAAATATTGGACAGTGTGGATGTCATTAATAAGTAAGCACTATATAAAAATTGAATTAACTGCACATTTCTTGCATTTAAAAATATATCCAAGAAGCGTCTGTGACACAACTTTAAGTTATAAAAATCCCTTAGAAACACTCAATTAAAAATTTCCCTGAATATGGTCCAAACAATGGTGCATTTGAGAGGTTTAAATAGAATTTATTCTAGAAATTATTTTATATAAAGGATAAAGAATACCTTAATAATACTGAAAGAATACTGTATTGTAGATTTATGCTTGGTTATGTTATATGTGTGAGTCATTAAGGAATGTGAAGCTTTCTTCCTGTGAGGATTATCCAGATATATCCCAGCTAGATGGCGAGTCAGAGGGCTACTCTGAACTGACGCTGTATCATTTTCATTATTCAGTTTAGTACACAAAGAGCAAAACAAGCAATGAAGCAACTAAAATTGAAGCTAGTTATCTCTGTCTTGGACACAATATTTTATTGATCTACTTTGTATTCTATATATGTAATTTGAATGTTCAAAATATGCCAAATGATTTTGGTATAGTAGTACTATGTAAGATTAAAATCAATATCTGAAGGCATGCTACAGTATAGAACCACTACCTCTGTTATAACTGACAGGAGGTGTTAAATGTAACAGGTGAGCACAGACACTGAAAGCTACACTGATGAAAGCCTCTACCCAAACATGCGAAGTCTGTTCCCAAGGTGACAAAAACAGATATTTTGGTGAGCTGCTAGCTTTTAAACATATTAGAAGTCATGGATGCTACTAAAATTTCCCTGGTATTATGAAAGCAAAACCAAGAAGTTGTTTAGGTGAATCTCTGGCTATTATTTTATTTGAGTATTAAATATAAAATCCTAGGAGGTAGGCAAAGAGAAATACTTGCCCTCCTTGCCTCTGTTTTCTGCTGCCGAGGTACAGAACTCCAGGCTCTGCAGCCTGCTAGCTCACAACTAACAGAGATACTTTGACGTGGCTTTTAGTAAACTGATCTGTCCCTCTGATTATTGAAAAAGAAACGTGGAAAAAGAAAAAAATCATTCAAAACTTAGAAAAATGCATTTGCACATTCTTAACATCTTTAATATATGTCTTTAGTTGGATTCTTAGAGTTATGTGGATTAGTTTATGTTAACCCTTTAAGGGTTAATCACTTATGCAGTAAATTTAAGGTATCTAAATTCATCTAATTCAATCTAATTTTATACAAGAATAAGCAGCTATGAAGAATTTATTCAGCCTTATCACATCTAGAATTTTTTTTACTTTATCAGTTAAAACTGGAAATATTTTTTGATTAGTATGAAAAATACTGCTTTATAAATATTCTCTATACATGTCTCCGTAGTGTCATTTCTCCTCCCAGGGATGGGATGAATGGCACAAAGCAGATTATTTATAACACAAACAGAAGTTGTAGATATCTTGTGACAATTTTGTATATAACTTCATATTAATGATTAGGACATTTTATTTATAACTTGCAAAATTACCTAACAACCATCTCAATAAAATATATATTCCTACATAAACATATCAGTATACATACACTTGCATTCAAATATGTTTTTATATTCACTATGGAGGAAAATAATTCAGCTAAAAGAGATACTTTAAGAAACTCTTATTTTCGCTTTCAGGCCCTGTAAAACAAGTGATGCATTTAAACTTTTAACTTTTTGATATTTTATATGTTTCTTTCAATTTATACCCAAGGAAAGCAATTATAACATGTCATGTAATACTGAAGATAACACAATTGGAAATTTCTCACTGTTATTTGGAATTTTTCTTTTACAGGTACCTCGATTTAAAAACTTCATTTGTTTTACATTTTTGAGAAAGATGGCTGTGTTTGTTTTTCTATGGGGAAGATGGCTGTGGTTGAATTTCTCACCTGATGTGCAGGTTGCACACAGAAGCAAAATTTTTCCTAAAGCTTTTGTAAATCAAATTGTTTGCAAAGAGAAGTGTTTGTGAAATGAAGCGTACACTGTATTGTAATGTGTGGAGTTTTTACAAACTTATTTTGAGTCCAAGATAATTCCATTTAGACTTTTACCCTTTAAATTCACATGGCTGTTAGGAATTTTTTGCGGCAAGTGCTGATCTAACTCACACTTATGCCTATCATTTTCAGAATTTAAATCAATCAGTTAATTAATTAATTACTATATTTTAAGCCTATTAATTAATATTAATTGGCTCTTACCTTGATTGGCTAAAAGTGTGTCCATATTTTCAGACCATGCCATTGCTTCTGTGGTTGGTGACCTGTAGAAACAACATCTACCCTTGACAATAGCATTGTGATCTTTTTCTTCCATACCCTATAGTAATACTTCAGTTATATATGTTTGTTGAAATATATACCTTTGTTAAGTTTTTGTGCCATTACTCAAACAGCAAAGTATATTTGCCTCTGTTTTCTGCTGCCGAGGTACAGAACTCCACGCTCTGCAGCCTGCTAGCTCACAACTAACAGAGATACTTTGACGTGACGATATTTTCCACAGTGGATAGCTATAGCGAAATGAAGTGGAATATAATACTATATAGTAAATCATTTTTTAATCTAGCCAACAGTGTTGATAGTATTTGCACATTCCAAAATTCTAGTAAAGACATCAGAGAGATACTGGTTTTGTCAAATAATATAGAATTTCTTCTTAATCAAGAATATGTTTTTATTAATATGTACAGCATTACTCTGGTTTATTCCTGAAAAGTTCTGGTAACAGTGATGGCAAATGAATTATTTTTAAGTTTTCACAGCACACAAAGCTAACCATTTTATAATTATACATCTAAAAGAAGTTCAAAAAATTTTAAGGATTTCTAACCTGTAATGGTCTTGCACATGTTTCATCAAGCACTTCAAGGAGTAGTTACTCAACTCTGAATCAGGTTTTATTTCTCTTTAGGCTGGTATACTTCTAATTCTATACTGATTTATTTAAATCAGGACAGAGTTATATCTTTCAAAGCAGTCAAAATTTATAGACTTAAGTCTTCTGAAGAAGGTATACTTTGGGGGATGTATGTAGAAATAATAAATCAGGCTTAAGATACAAACTTTCTGAAATGCAAATATATCATACATTATTCTCCTTAATAAATAAAGTCTCCATGCAGTAAACCTTGATGCACACAAAGCATTAGCTGTTCAGAAAAAAAAATTGGATTATGTACCTGTCATGAGCAAAAACTAAATTTTTCACAGGGCTTATCAATTTAAAATTTATATTACAGTGACAAAATGATTGATAATACAACAGATATCATCTTATATCTAGTCATCTGTACAAAATTTTGTATTTGAGCATGAGGTGACTGTTAGATGTGGTAGTGTATAGGGGCTCCTCTAGTTATTCCTTATTATAATTTGCTGGAGTTTTTATAATTTTTATTAGGGCTGACTGTGCTCTCTTTTGTTGCAATATTAGTTGGACAGTATTTTCAGATAATAATGAGAAGATATGTAAGGAGAACTGTGGGGCTGGGAATTTATTTTGCTATTTTTCATTGCCGACATCTTATCTCAAATTTCCTTCACCAGTTATGGGCTATTAACTTTCCTTTCTCCCTTAGCTTACTAAATTGCAGGGACACAAGATTATCTAGAGAGCCATTTTGAAACAGTGGCTCTTCATTGAAATGGACAGTTTAAACGATTTAGATTATTCAGTCTTCATCTTTCACAAGTGGAGGGTGAGGCTAAATCCTAGATTCAATTTTCCATTGAAAAGCTCTTGTGCACTGTGTAAGCTGTTAAATAAGTGTACATCATATTTCATATGATTGAAACATTAAGTTTTGTAGAAACTTTGTTATATGGTCCCTTGAAATGACTATGTTTGCAGACTGAAGTTTGGTGGTTAGCAGGGTATTGTAATTAAAAGCAACTCTACCTATGAAATATATGCTAATGCATAGCATAGAGTGGAGCCTGGCCATACCCCATGTCCATTTTGAATGAGGAGCGCCATTCTGAGAAAACACTGAGAAATGAAATCTAGACAAATTTGTCAAAGATGCACATCTATTTCCCCAGATGCAGAAGTTATCAGATGGCAGGAATTAACATTATTTTCTAGCACTAAGAGCAGTGTCTGATCCAAGAAATACTTATTGCACATATTAACAAATGGATGACCAAACACTAAACAATGATAAGGATTAAAACTTTCACTGGAAGAGAGGCAATACCTGTGAAGATACTTGTAGAGTACAGTGCTAAAGAGATTATTGGAAGGGCTAGCTAAACTGTATGAGTTTGAGAGACCTAGGATGCTTTGGGTGACCTAAGAGAAGAAATGATGGCTACCTCTAGTAAGCAACACAGCACTTTGAGGTTTGTGAGATGGGAGAGAATGAACAACATGCAATCGAGAGGGCCTGAGAGAAAGGCATGGCCATTAAGCTAGATGCAAGTAGCATGTTCCATGAAGACCTTTTGGGGTGTAAAGAAGTCTTTGTAGAAATGTTCACACAAATAGCCATTCTTATTGTCTTATTAATGTAGGAAAACAGCAAAGCTGGAAAGAAGAAAGCAAAGTCTGGGAAATGGCATAGAATCAAGGACAAAATAAAAATTAATATTTTGCATTATATAGATGTACTAAAATATTATAGCTTATAGATATATAGAGAGTATTACAGACAACAGAATTAGAGATCCTTAGATGTTCTAGTATTAATTAAAGTCCACAAAGTGCTGATGTTGCTACAGATGGGAGAGTTGCTTCAGTTCTCTGGAGGGAAACTCCAGCAGATATGTGACAATGCCCAGAGTGGACACAGCTGTCTTTTCTAAGCTCCCTTCTCACCCAGAAGTTTCAGTTTTGAATGTGTGCTGTGTTGTGATGGTAACACAGTATTTACTTTTCAGAAATTTAGTGACGTAATTATTTTAGGGAAAAATTTTGTCTATTGCCACTTAACAGTTTCAAAATTTGAATTTCTTATATATTTATAATTTCATGGAAAAATAAATTATTCATCTCTCTGAACAAGCTGAATGGTATTTGCCATAGCAATAAAATACACAAACTATATTTAATATTTACAATATACACTGCATTTTGTTAAGCGTGTTGCAGATTTTACCACATTTAATCCTGAAAATAATAGTGTGTTTTATTCCAATATTACTGATGGGTAGAAGTTCTCAGAGATTCTGCTAGCTGGTAAAATATTCTACAGACAATAATTGGTAAAGTTAAAATCCCAACACAAATGTATTGGCTGACAATGTGAATTTTTTCATTCTTTCAAAGATGGATAGGTCAGTTCATTTGTGTAATAAATACCTTTAAAGCAATTTTCCTACAACAGAGTTTTCTTGCTGGGCACACAAATATTTGCTGTAAATAATAGCTGTGGTAACTGGCCACTCAATAGAAAATGTACATAGATATTCTTAAAACTTACACATTTTCAAACAAAAATGGAACATTTCTTAGATTGGATATGAATGGGAAATGCAGTTTTGTGTTTCAATAAAGCAACTATAGATATATCAAGAAAGAAAGCTATTTAATAAAAATTTAAGGGGAAAAAAGTGCTTGTTTTAAAACTGTACTGTTTTGGTTAATTTTTTTCCTCAATGAGTGTTAATTTAAGTAAAGGACAAAGTGTTAATACTGTATTTATGGACCGTATTTGTGGTCCATTACCATATTTTTTTGTCCTTTTATTTGAACTTATAACATTAACTGCTTTTTCTGGCTCTTCTTGTGTGTGTGTGTTTCCTGTAAAATTCCAATGCATAATCAGAACAACTTTTCGTGTGTGGTGTACAGTGAAAATTACTCTGTGTTTGGAGCAAAAATTGCACTCAGTGTTTCATGGAGTTTTGGCTGATTTCCTTCCTGTTTTCTTCATTAAGCACATGCCATCAAGGCCAGCAGTGCCCATATTATATGTCCGGAGAAGAGCCAGGCCAGATGGGAACTGTGTGAAAGCTACCAGTTATCTTGCTAATTGTGCCAGCTAGAACCAGTTGTATTGCATTAAAAATGTGGACTCCAACAACTTAGCTGTTCACACTCAATTAGCAGTGTGCTGGAGAATGGAAAATTCAAGCAAGGAGTCCATGTGCCCAAGGAAGTGACAGCTGCTTCCTTACCCAGCATTTAATATCCATAGAAAAGTTTCTCAATTTGTGTCATAGCAATAAGTAATTTTCGCAAGGGTCATTTGTACCTTAGTTCTCTAACTCATTTCATATTTTTAAAAACATCTTAAAAAGAGAGGTGAGTGGTCTCTTTCCACTCTGTAGCCGTTCTTTTTGTAGCAAATAATTTACTGCAAAAGTGATCCATAAATTGTTGATGTATTTTAGAAAAGAAGAAGAAATCAACAGAGAAGAAAAAAATTTAGGAAAAGAGACAATAATTAGCGTATTTATCATTAACAAAAGAAAGAAAGCATCTAGAGTAATGAAGCCTCCAGTGCTTCATTTGTACATCTTCTGAGACAAAAATAGCTTTAAAGAGCAACTCACTTCACTGGCATTTTTCTTTCCACTGTCTGACTGTCACAGATGATGGCGGATTTCTCTTTCTGACTGATCTTCAAGCTGAAGGTAATGTGACAGCAGGAACATTACAATTAGTATGCAAATACCTATCCCCTGGGTTACAAATTGGCATTCTTTAAATCATTCTACTCTCAGCTTTTTTCATTTTAACTTTTCACTGGTCGAAACACTTAAACTTCTAAGTAACAAATAATTCTTTAAATATCTGTGACAGTTCTCTGAGTTTGATATAACATATATACATTCAATTTGAAATTTTAGTGGCTAAGTTCATAGGCATTCACTTATAGGACAACTACTATTCACATGATGTTCAATTCTATATATAATAGTTATTTAAAATATATGTTTAATATTCACCTTTATGTCTTTAATCCAGACAAGTCTTCAATTTACACATAGTCTAAAAGATCATTTTGTTTTCTTTCCTTTGATTTTTAGGAAAGTATGGGGAAGGCTCTACTTTTAATACATTTATATTAAACAAGTATAATGTTTAAGTATTTTAAAACTTTTATTCATGGATTAAAATGTTTTAGCATAAGCATTACAATTTTCCTTGAAGTACATGCATTTTATAACAAGTATAGTTCTATTTCTTTTAACTATGAAGCTCATTGAATTTAGTATCAATATTTCTTTGTGCAATGCTGATGTCTGACATAATAATACCTATATATTTACCAAAATAAATACCATATATTTTGCTGGTGTTTTAATTATAGTCAAAATTTTATAACCCCATGCATTGCCAAGCTTTTATCCTAAGCTTATTTGGGAGTAAAATAATATTGGTATATGATCATGACCTTCAATTTAAATGAAACATTCTTGAAATTCTTGCTGATTTTCAGAGTGGATGAAAAGAATCAGAACATGGCAGAAAATCTGCATCTCCCAAGTTAGCATAGAAGTGTCCTCATTTAGTTGGTGTATGGAGATGCCTAGTATGTGAATTACCTTGAACTAATGAAACTGATAAAAGAACTGACCTAAAAAGCCAGTGTATCATTAAGAAAGGATGTCATCAGTTAGTGCAATACATTTTGTTAATTCAAGCATCATTATGTAATGTTCTACAATGTGCAAAAGTGAGTCATTAAGCTTATTTTGAATTTTTGTTTTGCTGAGGGGGATAATGAGGTAGAAACTGCATAACACCTTGTTTATGCTTGAAAACACTACGTTTTGGAAAATAAAATGTCAAAATTTAAAGATTTTCTTGGTAATTAAAGTTAAGTCTTTAAAAATAGGTGTAGGCTTATTTTACATGAAAACTTTAAAGTAACAATTTCAATTTTTATTTTGAGTTCAGTGCAGTTGCATGCATGTCCTTTCTTGTGGATCCTTCTACAAACCATAGTTAACATGTGTTTAATATGTAGTTTCCATTTCTGTCAAGTTTCTTTTCATTGATGAGAAAAAGTAAGAATTGCATATATATATATATTTTTTTACAAATGTAGGTCCATAATATAAGGAGTAGGTGAGAAAAAAATCTTTCTTCTTAGGCTGTATGATTATTTATAGTGTTGAATACATCCTGATAAAAGATCACCACCTGTAAACATTGTTGAGGCGTTTAAATATAACCAGCTTTTAATTCAGGGCTCCATTATCAGATATTCAGGCTGTACTATCAGAGTTTCATTGCAATGAGGCAAAATGAACAATGGCTCCCAGAAGATGCCTATATCCTAATGCTTAGAAAATGTGAATGTATTATTTTGTATGGCACCAGGGATGCTGATTATCCTGGAGTATCTTATTGGGCTCAGGGTAATTACCTGAGATCTTCTGAGAGTGTGGCAGGAGGACTAAAGTGAGGTGGGGGATTTTTGAGGATGGAAGCATGAACGTGAGAGACATGAGGAAAGAGCCAAGAGCTGACTCTGGGTAGCCTGTAGTTGCTGCAAAGGGTGAGACCGACTTTCTCCTTGGAGTCTCCAGAAACAACCAACACTGCCAGTGCTTTGATTTAACGCTATGAGATCCACTATGGATTTTGGCTTCCTGGACTCTAAGCTAATAAATTTATGTAGTGTCTAAGTCACTCGTTTGTGAGAGTAAAGGAAGATACACTAAGTCAATGCACCTTATGTAATGATTTTTATATATTTTTGTTCTATTTCATTCTCATCGCTTAATGTTTACAAAACCTGGTTAAGATAATAGTGTACAAGATCTTAGGGGCAATATTACCATTATGGAATCTATGGATTTTTCTGCACAAGTATATGATATAATTCTACATTTTTTAAAGAGTCCTTTCATGTGGAAGAGATCATGATAGGTGGTACAGAAATGCAGATCTTTAATCAGTTGTATCCAGCTGATAAGTTTGCAAAGTTCACATGATCATGTGTGTGTAATGAACTGGAAGAATGTGAGAACAATGGTGAGTGGTGAGTTAAACATCATGCTGCATATATACTGTCTATGGTTTTTATCTGCCAGATAAAATAAAAATGTAAGGAAAGATAAGCAGAAGCAGGAGATATAACATTTTTTCCTATGGAGTAAATAAATGAACTTAATAAACAAATGATAAACCACATCCTTCTAGTTTAGAGTTATTATGAGTTTGGGAACTGAACTCTTTAGTCAATCTCCTACTTGACAAAATAGTAGTTCTTTGTTCTTGAAATTTTAATAAAATTTTTAAGAAACTTAAAAAACATGAAGTGCACTAATTGCAGCACAAAAGACAAGGTGAGACAAGGGTGGTGGGAGAGGGATAGACAAGTTAGCGAGAGTGGTGAGGTCCTTGGGTAGAGCGGCAGGAGGGCCACAGGAATAGGTTTCAAATCCAATAGCCCAAAAGACTGTTTCCATTCATGTTCATGACAGTATCAAATGGAAAGCACGCCTGAGGAAGTGAATGTATAAAAGAAAGTTTAGAGACATAGACTGCTTAGATACTTTGACTAGCTTTCCTGTCAGAAGTCCAGCATTGTATAGTATAATGAAGTGGTCTTAAATCTACATGAAACCTCTCTATTAGCATAAAAAATACTTCTGTTTACTCTTGACTACAAAAAGGGGGAGAAAAAATGCAGTAAGGATTTAATACTGATATTTGCATAATTTAAAAGTGTAACTTTAATTTGATGTAACTGCTACAAAATGTTTAAGTTTAAGTGTTATAACAGCACAAGTCCTAATAGCTAAATCTAGGAAGCACCTTAGATGTCATTAAACAGATGGATAAATAAAGAAAATGTGGCATTTACACAGAAAGAAGTACTACTCTGTCATAAAGAAGGGTAAACTTGAGCCATTTGTAAGAAAATGGATGCATCTTGAGACCATAATTAAGTAAAATAAATAAGATACACAAACTTAGATGTTCTAGGGTTTGTCTTGTATGAGATACCCAAAATAAAATAAAGAGCAAAATAAAAGACAGATAATAGGAAACTCCATGTCAGGAATGTAATCATTATGTACTGGAAACATGTACCAATAAAAACAAAATTTAAAAATGTATTCTGAATGTATTGTATGACATCCAAGTGAATATGACAGGAGTGATTTAGGAAAAATAGTTAAAATAATTGAGCTAATAGTTAAAATACTTGAACTAAACTACATGGAGCATACACATCAGAAACATTCCAAGCGTCATCTCTTTGTATATTGCTATGTGTTAGACAGTATATTTATGTGCATTTTACAGATGAGAAAACCAGGACTCTAAGAGACTTAGTAACTTGCTGAACATTAGGAAATGCAGTGGTACCTCCATTCATGAACACTTCTTTAATTTTAAAGGGAAGAAACCCAATAAAAACAATGATACAGAATTATAAAACAAGATAATAGGAAATTAACAATGACTGTCATAGTGTATTGTTATCCTCAAAGTAGCTGCTCAGATTATAAGATACAGGCATGCAAAGTTGATCAAACAATAGAAGCACTAACTGTTCCTTTCAATGAACTAATAGAAATTAGTAGTACTATTATTTTAGCTATCTTTAATAATTTAAAATTTAGCTGTATATATGTGTGTGTATGTATATATATATTTTTTCTTTTCCCTTCTTTTCTCCTTTTCCCCATTCCAGTTGATTCCTTTTGAGCAAATTCATTCCCTTTCACTATATCTATTGTATATTCTGGATCTTATTTACTCTATTTCTTACACTAGGGAGACATTCCAGTTACACACATATGAGTCTGACTTATTTCACCTCTGAGTATGGTCCCTAGTTGCATCCATTCACCTATAAAAGTCTTGAATTTATTCTTCTTTATAGCTGAGTAGTATTCATTTTTGTTTGCAAACAATTTGGTTCAAAAACAGAAACATTTGGTAAAATTTTGTTTTTATTTGTGACCTCTGCATCATGTGACCAAAATGACCACTGCCATCTTTCCCCCACAATCACAAATATGGCCATCTTTCCCAGAATTATGGAAGGAATTAAGTTCATTAATGGAGGCACCACTCCGGGTAGAGCAAGTTTCGTGGTGGGTCTTGCTATTGCAGAGGTGTAACTTAACAAAGGAAATGGAAAAGAAGAGAACTAAAGGCGTAAGTATTTATTGAATAAATATTGAGTAGTAACTGCTGAATGCAGAGCTACACTTAAATTTGGGAACAAAGAGGAAAAGCGAAGGAGGAAATGTTTTAGGATGATGTCAGAGAAAGTCCAAGGTTATAGTGGGGTGGGGAACTTCCTTTATGAACCCTGTTCACAGTGTTTGGATAAAATGAAATGGTGATAAAGATTACATAGAGAAGTCAAAAAGAAAGGTGAAAGAAATGTGGTAAAATGTTGTGGAATTTGCTAAGGTGATCAGAGTGAAAACAAGATCGATAGGAATGAATTAAATGAGCAGGAAGTTCTCAACACAGTTGCACTAATCATCAGTCATATGACATCCTTATTCAAATTACAAAGGGGAATAAAGGATTAATTATATTTTTACAGCTGTCTTCAGAGATTTATATAATGGGGTTATATAAGCAGTTTATTTGGGAACTAAATAATTTAAAATTTAAATTTCTTTGTATAAACAAAAGACAAGAGAAATTATATTTTCTCAATTCTGCTTTGCCTCAAGTTACTGCTATATGAGATGCAATTTATAAAGCAATGAGCCTGATTCTTGTATGCTTCATAAATTATTTCTGAGAGCAATTCTGAAAGAGAAGTTTGAAATGTTTTTAGCAGCGGCAACACCACTGAAATGTGTCTGATCTCCCAAAGGGACTGTTTGGAAACATGATACTCATTTGGATGTATAATTCTGAGTTAGTTGGTTGACATGTCAGTCACATTACTTTCCGGTTGCACCTCATGCCTGTATGTTCTAAATATACGTTCCTTGTGTTTTCTTGGAATACCAGTTCAATGATATCAAAGAAACACCTACCTCAATTAAAAAGATTTAGACATTTAAGGTTCCTGATGTAAATAAAAGATTTAGACACAAGGTTCCTGATGTAAATAATAAGATGCTTATGTTTTAAAGGTTAAATACTATTTTACATTTTAATGGATTCGTATACCTAAATGAACTTGTTAAAATTAAATTTGAGTAGCATGATAGAAATTAGGAAATTTATAAGTATTATGAGGACAGGTTCTTCAAGGAGGATGAGGCGGGATGTTTACAAAGTTAAGGCCCCCCATGGCAATTTAGCAAGATCCTGTCTTTTTTTTGTTTTTGTTTTTTTCTGGTACTGGGAATCGAACGCAGAACCTCCCGATTGCTAGGCACGCCCTGTGCCGCTGAGCTAAATCTCCAGCCCCGCAAGATGCTCTCTTACAATAAAATTAAAAGGGTAGGGATACAGTAGCTCAGTGGTAGAAGGCTTGCCTAACATGTGTGAGGTTCTGGGCTCAGTCCTCAGTGACACACACACACACACACACA
>NW_004955406.1:29721718-29772350 GCF_000276665.1 Chinchilla lanigera | reverse complement strand
ATATATATATATATATGCCATGTGAAATATTAATAAAGCTAAATATTACAACTTTTAAAATAATATTTTAATTGGAATCTGTGTATGTACATCTTTTGCTAAATTTTAGCATTCACAGTCTGGGTAGTAGGATTTTTATCTATCTATCATCTATCTGTATGTCTATCGATCTATTTATCGTCATCTATCATCTATCTATCATCTATCATCTGTCTGAGACAGGGTCTCATTCTGCAGTGCAGGCTGGCATTGAACTCACTATGTAGCCCAGGCTGGCCTCAAAGATGAAGGTATCCCCTTGCCTCAGCCTTTGGAGTACTGGGTTTACAGGAGTGCAACACCATACTTGATTTGGGTGGTAGACTTTTTCACAAATTGAGCAGAGTAAGTCTCTAAATTATAACATTTTTAAAATGTGCAAGAGGGAGAAGGTGATCTGGTTCTCCTTATATTTGAAATCATTTATATGTAAAATGAAGAAACTAGCACAAATTCAGGCCATGACTAGGCTTCAATTCATGATTACATCCAAATACATGTAAAGCACAACATACACTGTCCCTTGCTATTTTATAAGGGAACGGCTTTATTTCTTTATTATATATTACTAGAATAAATTTTTAAGCCATGACAAATTAAAACTCACTTGTTTCAACTAGATGCAAATTTCAGCTACGCATAACTTGTTCTATCCTACTTATTATACTGAATGGAAAAGGAAAAGAAAGGCAAATCAAATTTTCAGCAAGCCTATCACCTTTGTGCTTTGACATACACTAAGATTATTTTCATTTATTTTCTTTATAACTAGGTGTCTCCCTTTGAAAAAAACAATGTTTTTTTTTTCCATTTTTTTACTTGTAAATGTACAAAATTAATTTTTCTGGAATAAAAAGGAAGAAAGACAATTTAAATTATTCATTTTGTTCCAAGTAATTCGTGAAGTATCTGGCACGATACTTAGCGATATTCAATCATCTAACTTTTTGACAGGTTGAATGGGTTTCTTTTAATTTGTAGATTATTGCTGAAAGAACTCTCTTTTCAACATTATAAAAAAGGCAGGAAGTCATCAAATAAGTGCACTGCCGGGAATCAGGCAGTAGCAAGTCTCTCATTGAATTTATCATTCTTTGACTACTTGAGCCTTTTAATCTTCTGGTTAGTGGTACTTAGGCTTGACTTATAGACTCACTACAGGAAATTCAGAAATGTCATACATACATTAATTTTCAATCTATTGGTTTTTAGACAATATACTTTCCATAGAAGGATATTATTGAAGTTGTTAATAGATACAATTACAATGAATACACTCTCCTGAACAACCACCAAAAAAAAAAAAAAAATTTCTCCAGTTTCCTATGGCTCATCCAGGGAGTCCAGAATCCTTAGCATGGTGGTATGTGAACTATTTCTTTAAAACACAGATCATTTTATTTGTCTCCTCAGACACATTGAATTTGTGATATTCCCTGACTCCATTATTTTTATTTTCTTTTTAATAAGTGCTTCAGTACATGATGTTTATGTTCCTTGTGCTGGGTTGGTACTTATGCGTAACACGTCTCAGTTCTGTTCTCATCCCCTTCCCCTCTTTTTCTCCCTTTCCATCACATCTTGATCTTTTCTCATTTGAGAAGGATCTACCTCCCTACTTCATATAATCTGTGTTTCTTTTTGTTCTTCACGTATATTTTGGGTTTCTCTTATAAGAGAAACTATACAATATTTAGACTTGTGAGTCTGATTGATTTCACTAAACATTATGGTCTCAAGTTGCATCTGTTGTCTTACAAATGTCTCAAAGTTATCTTCACTGTAGAGTGGTACTCCACTGTGTATAAATACATTTTCTTTACCCATTTTCTGTTGATGTACATATAGACTGCTTCCTTGATTTAGCTATTAAGCATTGTGCTGCTATAAACATGGGATGCATGTACCACTGACATATGATGTCTCTAACTCTTTGGGGAAGATACCCAGAAAAAGAATAGCTGGGTCAAGTGGTATTTCTAGTGTTCATTTTCTGAGGAATTTCATTTTTATTAATGAAACTTATTTTACTTTGAGTTCTCTGAAAATTTTCCATGGCATAGTTTAAAAGTTGCTTCATCTTAGAAGCTGTTGGTAAAGTTTCTTGAAAGAACTCTGTCACAAGTAACTTTCAACTGGTGGCACTGGGATTGTATTGATCATTTGTGTCCTACTGCAGAAATTCATGTTTCTATCTTTCATCTGAGCTGAGAATATGTATTGTACATCTCAAAGTATATAGCATAAACCTTTGCACTATAAGTGTGAATGCTTTTAAAAAGGATACATGAAAATAAATACGGTAGGAAGCCAGTATGTAAAAGCTTGGGGGCATATTAGTATTAAAATGGCACACATAACAATGAGAGGCAGGTTTATAAGTAAAATTAATAGTGATGATTGCTGTTAATAAGGTATTAATAAGCTACCATTATGTGCCTGACACTGCATATGTTCTTTAGATAAAGTTTCTTATATAATTACTCAGATTTTTATTATATGTGAAAAAACGTGTGAAGCAAATCGGTTCTTTCTTCCAAAAAGTCATTTAGGTTAAGTGGTGGAGCAAAGATTCAACGCAGGTTTAAGTAATATCCCAAACCAACATTTTATTCTTCTATATAATTTAAAATGTCAAATTATGTACATCCTTTGTTGTGATAGTATTCATCAGAAGTTTAAAAGAACAGGAGTATCAAGTAGCATTCTGATGATCTATGAAATTAATTAATGTTTTCAAAGTAGATTTCCTCTATAAGAATAATGTAATGGACTGATTTATTCAGGATCCTACTTTACTCTTGTTATTTGTAAGCATAGATATGGTAATAAATATTTAATGGGAAGGGAACATGAACTTTATGGAAGAAGAGGATTTTTGTAAAATCGTTACGCAAGGTTTCAAGGTTAGTAGCGCTATAAGTAGAAAATAGATTATGATTTATTTTAAAGGAAGTGTTCTATGGTGGTAACACAGTCTTTCTAGATGAAAGGAAAAGAAGCAGACAGACAGGAAAGACTGAGAAGATGGAGGTCATATTCTTTTGCAAGTACACTGTGATTTCATGTATTTGTGCTCTTTATTGTGTGGGATTTTCCTCTTCATAAGTTAAACATGCATACACATAGATGTCATTGATGATTTCCTAGTGCTTGTTGAGAACTTTGAAATTCACTGGTCAACATCTCCTCCCACTTCAGCATCCTACTCCCGTTGATTTTTTTCATTTAAAAAAATTTTTTTTTATTTTAAAGAGAAGAAAAATAGAAATAAAACAGTTTCAAATCAGGCTAGAATCAGAATATCAATAATTAATATATGGCATATTGTTTATCTGTCTACTATCTATCTATCTATCTATCTATCATCTATCTATCATCTATCTATCTATCTATCTATCTATCTATCTATCTATCTATCTATCTATCTATCTATCATGTACTTACCGTTTTCCCTTTCTTCCCTTCCTGGGAAGAAACTGTTTAAATGATTTTTTTCATTTGAAGTCCTCTGCATATAGTACAACATAATTCAGAGGTATCTGATCTCTTCATTTGATAAAATTTCTGCATTAGAAATACATGTAAGCTGTTCTGTGAAACAGCTATAAATGTAGATTATATTTATTTTCCTGTGAAGGAATGAATTGGTTCCAATATCGACAGATTCAATTCTAAAACAAAAGTGGAATAATATTGGTAAAAAAATCACCTTATAAACTGTCTTTGATTTATTTATCTTTTAAAGAAAACTAAGCAATAAGAAAAATAGTATAAAATTTCAAAACAAGATGATCATAATACTATATAACTGTTCTCTTCTGTGTAAAGTTGACAAATGGAAACTCAGAAAAATGCATTAAGAGTTTTTACTCATACTTACACAACTAGTAAACTTCTTAAAGTAATGACTGCTGGATGTGGGATTGAAGCTCAGGTCCAAATGTGTTTTCCACTCCACTTCTGTTGAGAAATTCACTGTCTAAAAATACGGCCTAGATTAGCAAAGACATGTAGACCCAAGGAGAGGGCTATATATACATTTTCTATAACCACAATGTGTTTTGGGAGCCATATGTTAAAGTAGTTCACTTCTTCCACAGAATTAATGATATAATTTTGAGTTGTATTTTAAGCCATACAATATGCTTTATTTTACTTTCTAAAATCTTTATTTTTATAGAAGTGTAGATACATAGGAGGATATAAAGATATGACAGAAGGTCTCATGGGCCTATCACTCAGTCTTTCACAGTGATTTACACCTTACATAATTATAGTACAGTAACCAAACCACCAAGTTGACATTAATAGAGATCCCATTCTTCTTCATTTTATCACATATATAGGTTTATGTAATCACCATCGCAATCAAAACAGAGAATTATTCCTTCACCTCGATGATCTTTCTTCTGTTACATCTTTGTAATAACCCCTTCTGCTTTGTCCCCAAGTTCTGGAAACTGCTAAATCTTTTTCACCTTTCTATTATATTATCATTTCAGGAATGTTACATAAATGGCATCACATAGTATGTGATCTTTTTTTTTTTTATTTTCACTCAGCATAACTTTTTTTGCGATATAACCCCACTGTTTTGTGTTTGAATAGTCCTTTTTGTTTTATTGATGAGTAGTAGTCTATTAACATGGGCATATCCCTGTTCAATTGTTTACCCATTGCGTGACACTTGATTGTTTAGAGTTTGTAATCTGTTGAAAACAAAGCTTCTATGAGAATCATGTGCAGTTGCTTGTGTTTATAAAAGTTTTTACGTTTTTTTGGAATAAATATAGAGGGTTGCAGTGGCAGAATCCTACACCAAGCATATGTTTGTGTGTGTATAAATATATTTAAGAAACTGTCATACTATTTCCAGTGCAATTCAGTCTACATCACACCTGCAATGCGTATGAGAACTAGTGTTTTTGCATCCTCAACAGCTTTTTGTTGGTGTTGCTTTAATACTAATTGTCTTAGAAAAAGATATGGGTTAGGTAATCTATTTCTACCTGACCTTTGTTAATGACTGATGCCTTATAATTCTCATTCTATTGTATCTTTTTTGTTAGTATCATGAAATATTTTGATGTACTCCTTAGTATGCTTCTTTTTTCATTTATTGAACTGGACCTATTATTTATCCTTTTTAATATACAGCTTTATGTTCTTTATAAAGAATACTTCTATATTTGGTCTTCTAGCATTACTGTGAACCTTCTAAAGTTCTGTTTAATTTGCCCTACATGATTTTTTTGCATAAAATAATTTTCCAAAAATTATGATAAGAATTCATTATTTTAATATATGTATTATTTATTACTTTGATATTATTTTAAAATAGTCAGAGGAAAGGAGGCAAGTATATTTTCATGTTTATTTTTTTACAAAAATAGACTCTTAAATCCAAATTTTTAAACATTGGTTAAAATAGTAAACATTTTTCAATACTATTTGCTTCTTTTCATTTTTAACTTTTCTACTCCAGACTAGTAATAATTTCATGGTAGTCTGTCAAATATTTACACCTTAATTTTTAACTCTTACTTTCCCTATTGTAGTCATTGGATTTATAAATACATTAAATCTTCTGAACAGTGTGTTTTACAGTCAATTTAAATTATATATATGTTAAATAGAAATTATATATTTAACATATTATATATTACATTATATATGTTAAGTAGAAATTATATATTTAACATTATATTTGTTAAATAGAAATTATAAGTATATATTATATTTAAATTATATATACATGTTAAATAGAAAACTTTTAATCAGATCATCTATAGCTTTTTGAACAAGGAGTAAAGGAGAGTGTACATTTTGCTAAGTTTATACAGGCACATCTTAAATAAGAGTTCTTTACAGACCTCCTAGTACCCACAGCTTCAGGTACTGTCATGTAGCCTTTCTTAAAGTAATGAAGATCACACATACATCAGCCACAGTACACCCTGTTACCATACGCTGCTGAAGTTACAGTATAACCTAGTGTATCGTAATTACCCAATTCACCCCTAAAATAAGACTCAGCACCACATTGCCTTGTACTGTGCACTTGGTGCCCGTTCAGCCCATGAAATTCAGTATACGTAAAACTGGATTCTTTGTTTCCCATCTTCTATCATTCATTCTTCAATTTTTTGCTTAGATGAGATTGTACTTTCAGCCACTCAGATATAAAATTTCAACATTTCTAACCTATTTTAGCAGAGATAATTTCTTGTCAGGTCTTCAGTTACTTCTTACATTTATCTATAGCTGCCTAAGTTTAGCAACATTACTGTATTCCAGGCCTCTGCCTTACATATTTAGAAGTGTTCCTGAAGACAGATATGATTTCATTAGTTTTTCCTCTACAATCTAATATGTTTCTGTTACCCACCAAATTTTGTGTAATCTTAAGATGACTTTCAACATCTTCCACAGTCTGTTTCTAACTTGATTTTCTAGATTTTTCACCAAAGTTTATTCTTTCAAAAGGATCCTGTGCTTTAGGAAAGCTATCTTTTCCTAAAGATAGGATTTGATTCAACCTTGTCATCTTTAATTGTCTAAATTCTATTCATGCAGCAGCACTTTGCCTGAATACTTTCCCACCTCAGATGCACAGAAATGGAAGTGATGTGTGTCTTTTGCATTTCCATGACTTGGGTAGTATGCTTTATCACAATACAACTTGTGAATGTACTTCTAATGGGTGGCCATGTCTGTCTCTCATTTTATACCGCTTATCCCATGAGAATGAGTTAATTCTTTTTCATTACAATACTACTTTGTTAATAAAATATTGGATAGTTTTAATAATATAGAATATAATTTTTGAAATTACAATAGAGAATAGAATTTTAAAAACTTTGTGTTTTTCTTTCCTCTCTTAAGAGCTAGGGAGCTTCTCAAGGCAAAGTGATTATAACTTGCCAGGAACATATCTGCAAGATGGAATTTATCATTAAACTAAAATACTTCTGTCTAAATACATAAGCTCCTATACTTATTCCTGTTCATAATGCAGAAAAAGCAAACTCTGTGTACTCTGTATACAGGCACATTTAGAGCATGAGTCAGTATTTTTACTCTTTGCTGTCTATGATGACCTCCTTTCTAAATTGTATTCTTGAACTAGGCAGCAAGGTTGCAGTACAAAGATTTGCCTAGAATTTTACATTAATTGCACAATACACCTCATTTGAAAAACATCTCTCTCCTTTATAGAATCTATGAAATCACATTAATACTTTAATTACTCTGTTACAAATCTTCCTTTCAAGTCAAAGTAATATGAAGTTATACAATTCAGTTTTCTTATGTAACCCACGGTGGGCATAAACACTTCTAAAAAACAATGGTAAACAGATAAATTAAAAATCTTTTCCACATTTCATTCTTTTCAGAAATATATTGTATAAAAGGAGAAAGAGTCAAAATATAGTTTTTATAGGAAATTAACAATGGAATCATGTTGATTTTATGTTTCTAATGAAGTTAATATATATCCAAAGAAAAATAGAACAAGTATTTTATGATTACACTAGTGCAGTAGCGGTGAGCCTGTGGCACACGTGTTACTGTGTTTTTCTTTTAAGAAAAAATATTTTAATGTATGAGTTGTTTTTTCTAAACTAAAAGCTCAGTATTTAGTTTTAATCTCAATGGTGGCATTTTGTGATACGTGTGTAGTTTGGGTTGGCGTTTGGGTACTTGTATCTAAAAAGTTCACCATCACGGCAGTGGGATCATTTCTATGTATTTTAGATATTCAGTATTTACTTTTACTGATCTCAAGAAGTTGTTGTCAACTTATTTTCTATTAAATCTGACAGCATTAAGGCATTAAATGTTCAGTCAAAACAATATTAAATTTGTGACTTATTGGACCAGATAACTAAAAGTCTACATCACTGAGATTAACTTCCCAGAATCCTTTTTTGTCCTTTAAAAAGAAGCAAACCAAACAAAACAACAAAGAAAATCAGTCCATGGAGCTGTAACAGTTGATCTATTAGAAGTAATTTTCCATTGTATAAAATTTTTCAAAGTAAATCATTTAAATATAACCATATTTATAATGAGACAGTATGAGATATTAATATGAGATTTTAATTTTTCTATATCAGTAAATAGATTTCTTTATAATAATAGCTAACTTTAGAAAGTCATTTCACAGTTTATTATAATCCATCCTTTATTAAATTTTGAGTCATTCTCCCCTTCTACTGTTGCTTATAATACTGTGGTGAAAATTCTAATGTGTATATATTTTAAACACATGTGATTATAGCAATGTAAATTCTCATAATTGGAAATATTAGACCAAATTTTATGAACAATTTATATTTTGATGCTCATTAGAAACCTCATTAAATGCTTTTCCAGTTCCCTTTCTAAGGAGTTTTATTCTCCAAACTTTTCAAAGAATGAAGTTTTATTTTTAAAAATATATCATTCTGATTGATAAAATGATATAGCATAGGTGATAGCCTGTTTTGCTGAAATTCTTATCTGAAATTTGTTGATTTAGAAAAACAATGAAAAACTTTGGTTGTAATTACTAAGCATAATTTTTAATGTAATTAAAATGCTAAGATGCTGAGGTCAGAGTCTCTGCTTTGGCCATGATAATTTTCCTCACATCATCATTTTATGTGTATAATAGAATGTAGCACGCTTTCGATATTTGCCAATGCTGTTAATTATTTAATAGAACTTTTCCTTCCAGATGGCAAATCCTTTTAAGAATGCTTTTTCTTTCCATTTAAAAACTCAATATTTTTTACTTCATACATAATTTGCATTCAGCTTTATTATTTGTCTTTTTAATTTTCTGCTATCTAGAGCACTGAACAATTTGCTTGTGCTGAGAAAGTTTTATAGTCAGCATTTCTCCTTCTGTTTGTAGTATTCTTGTCACTTTCCTAAACTCTGCCCATTTCATGCTGCATTTACTTTCTTTTTGTTGCTCTTTGCCACTTGGTTATACCTATATACTCTTCCTTGTTAAGCCTCCATGCTATTTGACCAACTTTTAGCCTCGGAGGGCAATTAATAAAAAAGTATAATAATGTACCTGTTATTTAATGCACATTGAGAAAGCTTATGTGTTTTAGGGTTCTCTTAGGATTTTTGAAAGAAATGATTGACTTTAAGATAAATCTGGTTCTTCTACTGTCCTTGATCATACTACGAAATAAGACCGAAGAGGATTAGAGCCTGGTATATGCTAGAATGTTTGGAGTGCTTTTTTGACTTCAAAAATCCACCATAGGGGCTGGGGATTTAGCTCAGCGGCAAAGCGCCTGCCTGGCAAGCGCAAGGTCATGAGTTCGGTTCCCGGTACCGGAGGGGGAAAAAAAAAAAAATCCACCATATTGGAATTATGCAGATATATAGATTGATTTACTGTCATTATTAAGATGCCACAAGAAAGGAGTTAGGATAATTCATGTCTTTCTCAACTTACATGATAAATAGGTACATTTGCTACTACTTCTAAGGCTTAAGAAGGATATTGTGTTTGAAAGTAGTTGTGCACGTTATGAGTACAAAGTGAGTTAGTGCACCTTGAATATTAGTGTTAATTTCAAAAGCACTGCATCATTGTATGTGTCTTAATGTTCTAAATTTGGGAAATTTTATTTAAATATGCATTTTCTTTGACATTGTGAGTTACTTGGATTTTTCTTAAAGAGTAAAGACAAGTTTCATTTTAATTAGGCAATATGCTTTCAACATAAGAAGAACATACAGGTATTTAGTAAATTCAATTTTTAAAATTATTTCTCATCATTTCAAAGTCATTAAAAAAACTTCGAAGTAAATATCTGTTCCTTTTCATATTTGGAAATTGATTCACTTAGTTCTAAAACTAGTAAGTTGTAGAATTAAAATTGGAACACTTTTTTAATGATTTAAGTAGCAGCTAATTTGGTTTCTTCCTTTCTCTATCAAATGCAGTAATACTAAATGAAACATCGTCATTTATCTCATAACTGTTTAAAGCATTTTAAATTTACTTTTGTTCTGTCAAAAGGTATGACACAGAAAGGAATATTATCAGTCATGGTAGTATTTTCCTATTCTAGTACCACAAAGACTATGTCAACAGTATAGGAAACACTCATTCCATATTCTTTATATTTAAGTTGTAATATTTGCAGGATTCATAACTTTTGATTGGTAATTACATATTATGCATAGAATAATCAAATTTTCTTCCAATAATATAACAAATAATTACAATTTCCCATGAAAAATATTACTGCTTTTTTTTAAAATACCTTTAAAAGATCCATATTTTTCCTGTGTGATTTGTCTGTTCCAAGTCAGATCAAAATTATTCTTGGTATCGAAAGACTATTTGAAATTTGAATAATAAGATATCAACCTAGTCACCTCCATTCTGAGATAGTGTAAATTAAAGAGAAAAGGCCAAATATTACCTTGTTATCTACCAACAAATTGTATTTCCTATTTTGAAAAGTCTCACCTTCCTAGGATACTCTTAGACATACCAATTTTGTATTATTTCAGTTCAGCTTCTGAATGATTGTATTGTAACTAAGATATTCATTGGCATGGAGTAGACATTATATGCTTACTTTTGATAAGAAGCAATATGATTTATTTTTCAATGTAAAGTAAGTTAGAAAAGATTAGTGTTTAATAAATGTAAGTGGAAAGTTAGTATATTTTTCAAATGGATGAGGAATTTTTAATGTCAAAAATTTGCAAGGTAGGTATTCCTCTGTGAATACTTTCAGTTTTTTATGAGCAGATTTCCAAATGCAATGTAATCATTATTTCCATTTTCTCAATGTGAAATTCACATTGAGGTGAAATATTATTCCTCAGGGAACAGCAAGTCATGTTCCTGACTCAACACAATTCCACAACTAGTACAACATGAAATCTCAGTTAAGTGCAACTACTAACACCTTATCATTTTGTAAAATAGATCTGCTTCACAGAGAAACTCAATGCAGGGGAGTTACACCAGAATATACACTAATAGTCAAACTGAAATGAACACTCAACTAATAGAAAATTAGTTAAATATCTTGTAGAATTGGTCAACATCATTTTTACCAAAATGGAGCTACATATATTGTTCGTCATAAGACCCATTGATTTTTTTAATATTAAAGAAAACTCTATGCTGACATTTTGACACTATTTCTATAGAGAAATACTGTATAAATGTGTCTGTGGTAGGAATTAGTAACTATTGCATGTGTATTCTTTTTGTCTGTACTTACCTGTATATTTGCTTTTCTTTATCAACTGTATTTCTTAAATGTGGGTAATGGAGCACACTAAAAACATGTACATGTGGCAAAATTAGACTTCAACAACGCTTTTGAGACAAGCTCGTTTTAAAAATAAATTCCCTGCTTGGCAGGTGCAAGGTCGTGGGTTCAATCTCCGGCACCACAAAAACAAAGAAACAAAAACACAAACAAACAAAAATTCTTAGCATAATACTACAAATCTCTCAAATAATTTGATAATCTCTGGGATGTGTGCTTTTATGACTTAGAATGTGATCTTTTTCTTTTCTAAATCTGTATCTTTTGGGGTCATCTCAGTAATAATTTGGGCAGTTTTTATGAAATTCATCCATACCACCTTAAAGCTGATGATGGTCTTCAGCTGTAGCTCAGACCCTCCTCTTGAGCACCTTCTCCTTGCATAACTGCTTAAAATTTGCACAAAAATTTCCTTCCAAATGCCATCATCTTTTTGTCCTCTATTGAAGAGGCTCATTCAGGAACTTCATACTCAGTCTGTTTTTTTTTTTTTTTTTTTGACATCTACTCAGAGACCATAGCAAAAATTCTGAGTCATTTTTTACTCTTTCTTCTCTCTCATCATATATTAATTTAAAATTTCCCATATTATTCATTCTTCTTTCTCTTTGCCAACCCTAAGCGAGTACAGCTTCTGCCTGACATTTCTGTAACAGCCCCTACACAGCTCATCTGGCATATATTTCTGGCTTGCTGAAGGCCGCACCCCATAAAGAAACAAGTTTCATCTTTCTGGAAAGCAAATCTGAGATTATGACATTGCCTGACCAGATACCATGCAAAATAATGCAATTTCCTTCATGGTCAACCTTTATGCAAAGGCAGAATGTGGCAGCTGCCTCTATGAGGTAAAGCAGAATAGCTTTCACTATTGTCTCTCTTTACAGTACCATTATTACATCTGAAACTCACATCTTATTCTTTGTTTTAATTAATTGAAACCTCTGAAAAATACACTACTTATTTTTTTAAAATATAACTATTTTAGAATAGTTTTAATTTTACAGATAAGTTACAAAAATAACACCAAATTTATATAGGCCTTCTGTTTCCTTTTTCCTTCCTTACTGCTTTGTATTATCAAGGCATATTTGTCAAAAGCAAAACACATTAGTGGCACATTACTGTCATCTACACTTCAAAGTGTATTCATATTGCATCCGGTTTCCTAATTTCCTGTTCTCTATTCCAGTATCCAATCCAGAATGCCTCAGTGTACTTAAAATCACTTCATTTAATACAGAAACTTACTTGCAGCCATTTAAAACTTAGTTTAAAACAGTCTTCTGAGGGTGAACAAATAAGGCAATAGGTAGCAAAATCTGAACAGTCTTTGGTAAATGCCAGTTCAGGATACTGGGCTGGAGGATTATAACAAATCAGATAACAACAGAAGCTTCAGCGCATCTGATTTAAGAGGTCAATAGAACATAAATGGGTTGTTAGAAACAAACTTTTCAGTTATGCTTGAGAATAATTTTTGATTGTACAGAGAATGACTGAATTATTATGAGTCCAACTTCATAATAAAAAGATAATTGGGAAAAAATAAAAATATATGTGTCATTAACTAGAACTGCAACTTTACAGATTTCTTCCTAGGAGATCTTCACGTGGGATTTGAAGGGGCTATTGGTGTGAGAAGGGAATAGATATTCTGATATTTAAAGCAATTTGTCTGATTACTTCTACGCCTGATATAAAATTTGTAATCAATGTTAGACATTTGAATGCAATGCTTCTGTATTTAACTGAATCTTCTGAAGTTCTATCACGGTCAAATAAAACTTTCTGGCTAAGTCACGTACAGAGTAGCCTAGGGGAAAGTCTATGCAGTTGTCTACTTCCCTGGAAGAATCAGCTGCAGTCTCCTGCAAAGGCAGGATATTGGATTATCTGTTCCACTGTTAATTTCCTGGGACCATATTGTGTGGTTACAAGGACATTAAAGAAATTCTACATGACCCTTTCTAAAAATGAAATAGGCAAAACATTTATTTTCTCAAATGTATGTGTATAGAGAGAATTGTAAGTTTGTAGTTTGGCTTTTTAAAATTCAGCGTTCTTATTTTGATAAAATGTGAACTAAAGATTCATTCAAGTATTGAAAGTGAAAAACATATTCAAACATCACATTGTCTTCAGAACAGGGCTTTTCTTGATTTTATATCAAAGAGTATATATAGGATTTATGAGAAAGTAGTTTGATTTATACTAATTTTAAATAGATGTAGTACATTTAAAAACTCACTATCATGTTCTTATTATACGTGTACATACAAATAATTTAAATAAAGGCAGTTTTAAAAGACATAAAAATAAAATCAATATGGAGTCATTCCTTCTTATTAAATGCCAATAACTTTCTCATTTATTTGTGCTTTTAGTGTTTAGGACCTAAAGTTATAATTAGAAAACATCAAGGATCAAGATGATTTTATATGAATTGCTTTTCATCAATATGCCTAGGGATTAGAAAATCCCAGAGTCATAAAACTTTCCTCTATTTTCAGTGAAAATTTAGCCCTAATGTCAAATCATTATAAGTTTATTAGGCACTTGTCATAACACTAGTTATTAATTAGATCATTTTATATTCTCAAGAATGAGAAAAGTAATTAAATTGGTGGTTCATTAGTTGATGGACAGCTTTAAAGAGTTCATTTCTTTTGGAATATCAAGGTATGCTGTTCTTCCATCTTATAAAGAGGCATTTAGAGAAAATTGAGTAGAATTGAAGTGTAAATCTAAGAGAAAGTAGTTTTATTTTAAATTTTGAAATGATTTTATTAATAAACTTTATTATATATATTCTAAAGATGTGAATCTTTAGCTCCAGAATTTAAATATTAGGATTTTTCTTCATTAATAGATGACTTCAAAGTTTTTAAAAAAGTTATCTAATTGTATATGTTAAAGATAGTCATGATATTACCTGTTGTGCAGTCTATTCTTTGTAAATGTGCTAAATTGCAGGGCTGATAAATGACATGGAAGTTAAAATCTTTGTAAGTCCTTAACCATTATAATCAGCCTTTGTAATTTTTTTTCTGGCCATACTTACAAATGCTTAAAGTCGATGATCCCCCAAAATAATTTTTTGATAATTTTGGTCAGTGAGCTAATTCTGCATTTGCTTTGTTTTCTCTCACGTTAGTTTTTATTCATAAATTTTTCTGAACCTGCTAATGGAACAGCAGAAAATTAAATTAGTATTATACTAAATCATAAAATTCATATTCTGAAGAGGTTTTAACCCTTTATTGGTGGCCTTGGAGTGCATGTGTTCTCTGTCCAGAAAAGCATGGAGAGCTATGACGTAGTTTCCCATGCATTTTCATGTTCTGAGTTTCTAAAATATGCAGTTCTCTGGTTCGAGATCTCTCCCATCCAACTACTGTAGTGTGGAACATCTCGCATGCACATATTTTTGCAAAATGTGTATTATTATTAGGTATGCATATATTTTCATTTAAATAAGTGTCATTATGTTATACAACATTATGTTTCTTAATTTCTTTATTTAGCACTGTACTTTTAAAAGCAATTCGTTCATATTGCTGTATCTTACTCCGAATTGTTTTAGTGTGTTTCAATGTCTGCACTCACCCCTATACCCAAATGTCCTCATCACCTACTATCTCCAGAGATAACTCAATTGAACACACCCTTCAGCTCCCCTTTGTTTCTATTTTTTAGATGAAGAAACTGCGGCACCAAGAATTGAGTAATGTTACCAGGAAGGCACATCTAGGATTAAGCTCTGTCAGTTTGCTACAGATTCCACCATGCTCTCACACCTGTACTATGGTTTAGCAGCCAGCAGAGCACTGAGCTGCTCTGTAATATTGTATTCCAAATGGTTTTATCAAAAAGGACTACACTACTCTCAACTCTGATGTTGTATTGTGATAAACAGAATACTTCAGCAGTTCTAAATTCTACCAACCTTATAATAAATGTACCTTATTATAGGACTGATTTTATTTTTGAGACCGTGTCTCATTATGTAGTTCAGGTTGGCCTTGGTATAGGTCTGATATCTTTTTCATCTATCTATCTATCTATCTATCTATCTATCTATCATCTATCTATCTATATATCATCTATCTATATATCATTTATCTATCTATCTATCTATATGGTAAAAGTAGAAATGGAAAGGGAGTTCTTAAGTGTCTAATATGAATCTTGCACTTTGGAAAAAGTTTCGATTTCAGTAATTAACTTTACTCTGTTAGCTGCCCTATGAAGTCATTTGCTAACAAATCAGAAAAGTAGACTAAATAATCATAACTGATAATTGTGGCAATTTTCTTAATACTATTCACCTGTTACTATTTTCCTCCTTAACCACACATCTTATTTTCATGAATTGATTGTTAAAAAAAATAGAGGCAAAGTTTCTTTCTATTTAAGTGTCTAATTTTGAAAAATTGCATGCACGGCTCTAGCAAAGGTTCATGTGAAATCTTTTTCAAATACTAACTCCTGTATGTATGTCTTCAGGCATCATAGAAAGAATGTTGTATATATTATATAATATGAGCTGGAGGGTTGATTTTCTTAGAAAGTAAACATTTTGAAAATAAAGTGACAAAAAAGTTCAAATGGGTTCTCATGTTAAAAATCTCTTTGGACTTTTAAAATTGCTTTTACTCTGCCTTCCCATTTGTTTATTAGTTTACAGATGGACACCATAACTATGTCAAACATTATTTCTGCCTCCAAGTTAAGTGAAAATGACCACTAGATCTTTGAGAATTATTAAGAATCTGAATTATGAGAAGAGCTATTTTTTCAAAAACTTGTGGAGGAAATTTTTTCTTATTCTTTCAATCAATAATTTTTCTAAGCTTAATTGCAATGATTAAGAGAACCCATGTCTGTTTCAAACAGTAGAATGACTCTTGAATGACAAAGTGTAGCCATCAGAACAGACAAAGTAACTAAGCCGAAATTGCAAATGAAATTATATTTGACCCAGAGTATCTCCTTCAGACACATCTTTCTCTCTAAAGAAAGAAGAGAATTTTGGGAGACAGAGCTTTTGAGAACATGTTGCCAAAACAGAACTGAACTAACTTTCTGATAGATTCACTGTTCAGGTAGGGCTAGAATTTAGCTCCAAGGAGTAGAAAAGTTAGAGGCAGAGTTTGAATGAAAGCACGCAATATCCCACTGCAAACCACGGAAGAGACTTTACTTATTTCCCAATTGCTCAGAGGCAATTAACAAAAGTAGTTAATAGTGTTACTTTGAGAATGCTGTACCTCCTTGATTTATTTTCAAATGAAATGGAACATTATAGTGTCCCCTTAATAAAACCAAAGGCACACCTGAAATTTTTAAGTTTAATAACTAAGTTTTTCAAATAACTTGATATTTTGACACTATCAAATAAAAATAATGTATTGATTTCTTGAAAAGGCCACCAAAGGAGGAGATATTAATATAAACTATGTTAAATATTGAGGGAAGAGGAATGAGTATTCAGCATTTTTTCTTTGTTGTAAAAAATTTTAGAGCATGATGTAAACCATTAATTAGCGATTATATGTATATGTATTCTAGTACTATGTATGTATGTACTAGAAAAATATACAAAAAAGGTACTGTCACTTCATTCTGAGGGGAGAATACACATGTTGACCACCAAAATCTTATTAAATTACAAACTAAAAACATGAACTATTTTTAAAGAGCTTACTTAAGATTTTATAGGACCTAATTTTATTTTGGGTAGTATGAAGATGCGTTTTTCAAAATCATGTTAAGAATAAAATTGGAAGAACAGTGAAAATACGAACTTGCATGTACCTTTAAAACTTTAAGCATTACAGAATACTACTTTTATCTTCTCAATTTCTACTTAAATCATCTGACTATATATAGATAAAGAATAATTTCACATTACATTTTTAGTTTGTGTTATGTAGGATCTTTCTCAGATTTTCTCTATTTATGTAATTAATTAATTTAGGGTCCTGTAGTTGGTTACCTAAAACTGTGTCCTTGAGTAAGTCTTATCATCAGTCACTTTAACTATCTGAAAAGATATAGGAAAGGAAGACTTTTTTTAAAACAGTCCTTCTACACCTAAAATTCTATGGGTTTATGATACTGTGACTTCTTTTTCCCTTGTCCTGTGTAGTCTGATGTTCTTTGTTCATCTTTTTTGCAAATTTGATTCAGATTACTTGGCAGAGTGTCAGTTCTTTGACAATCTGTGACAATTTTTATTTTGTTCAAATGTTACTGAATGAATAGCTAGTAAAATTTTTTCTTTTTATGATTCTAAACTTGCTGAGGTAGATGAACAGGATGTACTATTTGGCATTTTTATCTTCAAATGTCATCATTTTAACCTTTGTAGCAAGCTCATTTATATAGCAAACTTTAAATCTCTTTATACTCACACAAATGCAAAGCAGGGAAATCACTTTTCTTCTTGCTCCCTTGATGCCTTCTTTGCTGACTGGAAGGCTGGGACAGTCTGTGCTTCTTTTAGATGATTTTTCTTTCCAAGCAGTAACTTGTCTATATTAACATGCTCCCTACCATAAATGTTTCTTTTCTACACACTCTTCATATAATCACATTATTTTTGCCATCTAGTTTAATATCTAACCACCATTGAATCCATTCCATACTCAAGACATTTAAATTTCAGATTTAATGTGAAACACTTGGTGGTGTTTCTATAAAGTTGTAATAACTCAAATCCACTATAATCCCAACCATCTGAACTCTTAAAATGATCTAATGGCCGCACATGTTAGTGTCCTGAAATCGTCACACTGTGAAGTCATGCACCATGTGATAGGTAAATTAGTTTTTCAGTCAAAGATATGTAAATCTTTACTTTGCAACTGTACCCTGATGAAAGCACTTAATTTGTGAAAAAAATCAGAAGCCATTTTTTTTCTTTCTGACAGCAGTATTTGCATGGCTTTCATATGGTATACATGTTTGCATAGGAAATTTGACATGTATTTTACATGAGTAAGGCCACCCTACAATCTTCACTGTCAATGACTAGAACTTTATCTGGAAGCCTCATAAGGGCTGAAAAGATACCCAGTGTTATTTTATCATTTTAACCAGTCAAACAGTGCTAATGCATAAACAATATCTTTATCAAGTCACATGCACATTGAAGGGAGATTGTCAAACTATGGTGTATTTTTTATAAGATTTAGCTGAGCCTAACTGGGCATATATCCTTCAAATGATAAAACGAAAACAAGGAAAACTACCACGTTAGTTATCAAAGTCATTTGAGTCTTTCTTATTTCAATAAAATATCAGCTGCTGCATTATATCGTCCCTATTGTCTATCCTATTTAAGAATCTAGAAAACAGAACAAAACAAAATGGAAGACTGGATAGCTCAGGATAAAAAGCATGACATAAGAAAAAGATCTCTTTCCTATAGAAGAAGGAGATTATATTTAACTTTTATCTAATGGCTTTAATTTTATTTTAAAATACATATGTAAAATAATTATTTCAACTCTTACTAAATACAAGGATTTAATTTTAAGACTGAAAATCTTTCACATTTGGCTATTATTAATTTATCTATTTAGTCAGATTTTTAGACTAATTTTCTGTACCAGTTCAAACCTGGAATTCAGCCCCCAAACAAATACAATGCTTTTATAGACAATTGATGAATTTACAAAAATAGTAATACTGCTTTAATTTTTGTAACTTTCAGTCCAAGGCAATTGCTTGCAGAACACACAAAGGGATAAGTTGAGATATGCTTTAGCTACTTCAGTTCATGTTAAGCTATGTATATCCTTGAGCCACTTTTGTTTTACCTTTAAAAACCTTCATTTTTCTACCTGTGATATATAAAAATAAAATTGATTTTTTTTTTTTTTTTACTTTTAGTCAGGAGTAAGTTAGGTCATACACTTGGGCATTTATCAAACTGCCTGCTGTATGGTAAATATTAACAACTACTGTGGATAAAAGAAGAGTACTGTAAAGCAAATGTGAACATAGATGTCAAATAAAATTTGAATATGAAACATTAATTACTAATTTAAAAAGTAAAAAAGAATCCAGATAACTTTTAGCAGATATAAGTGACTTGGTTAAAAATAAGAGGTGCTCACAATATGTCACTGAGGCAGTTCATTTTACTGTCACAAAGCAGAGAAGTCACAGAATCTTAGTAACCTAATGCCTCTAGGGAGACTGGTAAAGTTTTGAATTAGAGATGGTGAATTCTCAGCACAGGGTTAGAGGGAAAGGTCATTTGAGTGATAGAATTATGCATATTTTCTACAGATGCAAGAATCTGAAAATGTGATTTACAGAGTTTATAGGAAAAGCAGTCATGGAAGGAAACTCTAAAGATACGGATTGAGGTTTCAACAGAGGCATAGTTTAGCCGGGGCTATGGGTGTTGTGAGAGAAATTTTAAGGATGAATGTGGTAATATATATGAAACACTCTCTGTTCCCTGGAAGAAAGGTTCTATAAAAATATAACATATTACTGATTTTTAGAATGAATGGTGAAGGTTGAAAGATTTTCAGACATAGCGAAAGGGCACATTCACAATCCAGTGAGAGGCAAAGGATATTGAAAATAGAATGTCAGAAACAAAAAAGGAAAAGAAAAAAAACCTTAAGCTCCTCAGAAGACACACACACGCGCTGCGCACACACACACACACACACACACACACACACACACACAGTAGTTTTACACAGAACTATCTTCATTTGAGTTACTTTCATAGAATCATCATTTCTAAGATAATTGTGCATAGAATTGAGTAATTTAAGCACATAAAATTAAAATAACAGTGAATAGGAATAAAAAAGACTGATTTTGGGAAAAATGTCTGAAGAAACAATATTTTAAAACTATAATACAAAGAATAAGCAAATAGGTGTTTCAGTAAAAGCAATTTTACCAAATAGTACAGGGAAATGCTTTGAGGGATGGAATTCTTCTAGAACTGCTCTAAAAATGTTTACATAATAGGTACAGTGATATCTTAAAAAAAAATTGTCAGGCAGTTTAGATGTGTAAACAGATGGAGGAAATACAAGAAAATTAGTGTGCAACCCAGAGCGTGCTTTGTGGAGCTCCTGATTACATGTCCAGGTCCCATAATTGATTCAGAGGTGCTATCCAGGATTTTGGCTGGTAGACTGCCTCTGAAACCAGTCAAATACCCATATAACAAACACTACTGAAATGTGCTACCATTGGAGGTCCATGCTCCTTTAGTGATACAAATCTAGAGAACATGCTGATACTTTAATATGTTTTTCCTAAGTAGTATTATCAATTATAATTGTATAATTAAATGGAATAGGGATCTGCTAATGTCTTAGGACATGAGGAAGAAACCATAGAAACTAATTCACAGAGAACAATTCAAAACTAGGGCGTTATGGTAAATTGAAATCATGTTTTGTTATATAGCTGAAGTATACTTGGAAAGATAATAATAGATTTTTCATTTGTAGCTAGAATCAGCATAGAAATCTTATGAAAGAAGGAATTCAATATTCTTGACTTTAGAATGTTGTCAGGTTCTTTTAGTACATCAATTTACCACACATTTAAGGGAAATAAAGTAAGAATAATCTCTGGCTATGCAATATTGTGTGTGTGTGTGTGTGTGTGTGTGTGTGTGTGTGTGGTAATTGCAGAGTGAAAGTAGTTTTGATTTTACCTATATCTCTTTACTTTGGCCCATTTTTTCCCTCTCATATGCCTCTTCCATCCAGTTTCCAAATACTACTGATGATTTTACTTTCAAAATATACCCACCAGCTGAGCATGGTGGCTCTTGCCTATAATCCCAGATACCTGAGAGGCTGAGGCAGGATGATAGCAATTTCAAGACCAGTCTTACCTATTTAAAGTGAATCTGTCTCTCTGTCACACACACACACACACACACACACACACACACACACACACAGAGAGAGAGAGAGAGAGAGAGAGAGAGAGAGAGAGAGAGAGACAACAAAATTAAAACCCCCAAAGACTGGTAAAGCATCTCAGTGTTAGAGTGCTTGAAATATAGGGTTCAATCCCCACTATATTTAAAGTAAAAGAAAATAAAACATCATACCTTGAATTACCCATCCTTATCTCCCTTAGGCTCAAAGCGCCTCTTCACTAGATCGCTACAGTTATTTGTAAACTGTCTCTCTGCTTTTTCAAGTTTAGCTGTTGCCTACAGTCTGTTCTCAATAGGACAACTTGGTAGATCCAATCACTCCTCCACTCACACCTCCCAGAGGTTTCCTCCTCAGTCAGAGGAGAAAGGACTCCATGTGTGGCCTGAACTTTCCTAGACAACTTTCTAGAGCACCAACTGCCCTTTCTGAGACTATTTCCTCTACCACGTGATTTCATTCATTCCGCCCCAGCCACACAGGTCTCCTTGCTGCTTTTCCTTTTCAGCACCCTTCCTCTTCTGCACCTCTTCTTGCTCTTTCTCTGTTTGAATGTTCTTTTCCAGACCTTCCTGTAACTTACTACCTTACCTGATTGGCTAACAGTCAGCACAGGCAACATGGCTGAACACATTGCAGCCTCTCCTCCCTAACTATCTTTGTCCCCTTTCACTTTCTTTTATCTGTAACATATAATAACATTTCCATGTGATAATCTGTACCACTTTATTTTGTTTTTCTATTTTCTCTCTTTTAAAGTCTAACTAAAATGAGATTTTTGTCTATGTTGTTTCCTTCCTTCTTGTAGTACCTAAAGAGTATGTAGCATGTAGAGGTATTTAAAATATTACTGAATCTATGAATGAATGGTGTCACATCCAGAGGTTTGCTAGTGCAATGGCACCTTGATAATGCACTGTCTTCAAGTAATAAAAGTCTGTGTAGAGGTTTCTGCATTAAATTCAGGTAAGTAGTACTGAGTGGAAGAGGAAATTTAGAGAAAAAGGATGGAAAAAGAGAATGGAAATCCCATGAATGTGCACAAACGAAGTAAAAATGATTTTGATCTGATTTTCTTGAAAATGTAAAATACCCTTTCTTTTTAAGAGTTAGAAATTTGGGGCATGGTGGTGCAAGCGTGTATTCCCAGCCCTCTGGGAAAGAGAAGAGGAAGGTCACAAGTCCATTCCACCATTCTGGCTTGGGCAACGTAGTAATTTAGGAAGACCCTGGCTCAAAATAAAACATAAAAAAAGTGTTGGGAATATAGGTCATTGCAAAAATCCTAGGTGCAATTCCCAGTACCTGCCCCCATAAGAAATACATTATATTTGCTGAATTTAACTAACATTTTGGCAAGTGAAAGTATCCCAAACTTGACACTGTAGAACCAGATATTTAATCTTTTTGAACAACAAGGTTGACTTTCTAATTTTTCCCTGTGACAGGAAAAAATAAATTTACTGTAGTCTCTTAAAACTGTTAGGTTCAGTATTGGACTATGTATTTGAAATAATCAGATTCTTAGGTAACTTGACCAAAACTGTAACTAAACATTTGTTTCTAAATAAACTTGCAGTGTTTAAATTAAGAGAGTCATTAAAGAAAATCCTGCCATCTTTTGAGTTAACCAAATCTTATCTGCTTATTTTTGCCAATAGATGTCAGTGGTTGACCATATTAGTGAAATTGTTGCAGATGCAATTGTTTTATGCTACTGTTAAAAGGCTAATCTTTAAAATAGTCTCTCATTCCTTAAATGATCCTTTTATTACTTCACCTTGAGAAATAATATATAGTATGACATGATACAGTTGACAATAGGAAATGTTATTAGATGTTCTAATTTACTGAAACTATTAAAAATTTAAGAGCTATAGGAAGTGTTCAAAACTTTAAATGTTTTTAAAAGTAAGTGCTTTGTTCATATGTATTTATATATATTTCTTCTGTCATGCAGTTTTCAAAGTACAAGAGAAAGCATTGTTTGTGAAAAAACCCACACTAGAAACAATACAGTATTCATTTATAATAGAGGACAAATTAATTGTGAAATATACATATAAAAATATTCTGCAGGAAAAACACATAATGAAAAGTCTCATTACATACAACACAGTTACATCTCACAGACATATTATTGAGTGAAAGACTAATTTCAAATGTTTTTATAATTTAATTACATTTCTATAGCATTCAAAAACAGTGAAAATGAATCTACAGGAGTATAAATAACGTGTAAAAGTGGTAATGACTGAAAGGTGTCATGAAGAAGGCTTGTAGGAAGATGACAATTTTTTTCTTGGCCTGAGTGGTTTTACACAGGGATGTGTACTTTATTGTAAAAAATCAGATTTTTATACTCTTCTGTACATATGTTATACTCTAAGAAATGTTTACTGAAAATTGAACTGGTTATTCTTTTCAACTGATATAATTCTATTACTTCATAAAATCACTTTAGTATTCCAGATAAAGGATTCTTGAAGATGATTCACAAGATTAGCAATGGCTTTCCACATTTGTTTACTTATATCTTTAACAAGCATCTGTAGTATTGTGTGTGTGAAAGTACAGGACTCCAGTGGTAAACAGAAAAGTTAAATAATTATATTTGAGATCTTGTACTAGCTAAAGTCATTTACATGACAAAAAGTCATTCAGAACTCTCATGAAAATATCATAAGAGAAATATGATGAAATACATGATTTTTTGGTTTGTTTTGCTGTTACTTGTAAATGTACAATGCACATAGGGATAGAAATCTTATATGCTTCTTATAAAGTGTATAAGAAAGAAGCACATTTTTGGTTAGCTCTGAATTCTGATGAGATATTTTAGAGATTTTACTTCATTTCATTTTATTTATTTATTTTGTCTTTTTGAGACAGGGTCTCTCTATGCAGTTCAGGCTAGCCTTGAGCTCACTTTGTAGCCCAGGCTGGTCTCGAACTCACAATGATCCTCCTGCCTCAGCCTCCTGAGTGTTAGGATTACAGGTGTGAGCCACCACGCCCAGCTTAGAGATTTTAATGAAAGGGACATCAAATAATATATTGCCTGTGATTTATAGCTGTTTTAATTTTATCACATAAATATTCAATTTAAATAAGAAACCACATTGTTCACTTGAGTGCTTCCTGACAATATTTATTTTTTAAACTTTAATTCACACATTATAATTATGTATTTAAGTGGTATATAATATAAATTTTAAAATATATATAATATAAATTATGGGGTGAATAAATCAAGCTTACTGACATACCTTTCCTCTCACATTCTTTTTGTGGTAATAACATATCTATTTTCAGTAGTTTTGAAATATATATCATTATTAACTATACTCACCATACTGTGTAATAGATCTCAAAAACTTATTACTGATAACTTACTAAAACATTATCTTTTGACTAACATCTCCCTAAGAACCCCAGTACCTAGCGCACGCTCACACACACATGCACACACACACACATAGCTTCTGGGTAACTTCAATTCTACTCTCCCACTTCTATAACTTTGGTTATTTCATATTCTACATGTGAATGACATCATACAGTGAATATTTTTCTGGTTCTGACTGATTTCCCTTGTCATAATGTCTTTCAAATTCTTTCATGTCACAAATGACAAGATTTCCTTCTTTGTTAATGATGAATAATACTCCATCGTGTATATGCACCACATTCTCTTTATCCATTCATTTATCAACGGATACTGCCTTTGAGTTCATATTTTGAACATTTGAATAATGCTTCAAGGAACACAAATGTGAAGGTATCTTGTTGACATATTGATACCAATTCTCTTGGACATAGATCAGGATTGGAAATCTATGCACTTTAGTTTTTAAAAAATTGGAAAGAAATTCTTCTTTGGTTGAGGTTTGATTTGCAAGAAGGGCCATATGAAGTTTGAATTAGACCTTTCTCTCAAAACACGCAGTTGACTAAAACATCCTTTCATCTTTAATGGACAGTCCGTGACACCTCCATCCCTTCATTTCGAAACTGCCAGTGTCTCCTATCCAGATTTTTCCACTTCTTGTCTCCAGTTAACTTTTCCTTCTCTTGCCACTTTTTCCACATTTTCTTTTCATTACAGCCCTCAGTATAATCAACTGAGGTTTATACTTTCTATTTTATTTTCTCTTATTCATTAATACATTTTCCTTTCAGTTTGAAGAGATCCCTTTCGCGTTTACTGTATGACAGATATGGTAGCGATATATTCCTCCAGCTCTTATTTGTCTGGGAATGATTTATATTTTTTTTCATGTCCAAAGGATAGCTTGCTAGGAATAGTATTTTTGATTGACTTTTTTCTTTAATACTATTAAAATCTCATGCCGCTCTCTACTGATCTATAAGGTCTTTACTGAGAAGCCAGCTGTCAGGCAAGCTGGGACATTCCTATGTGTTACTTTCTCTTGCTAATTTGAGAATCTTTAACGTTTGCTAGCTTCATTCTAATGTATCTTGCTGTAGAAATGCCTGAATTCAATCTGACTGGTGATGTTTGACTTCTACATGTGGATTTAAAAAAATCTTTCTCTAAATTTGAAAAGATTTTTATTATTATTTATTTGAGTAAGCTCTCTATCCCTTCGGCAATCTCAAGTCCCAAAACCCAATAACTTGAATGTTTGCTCTTTTAATGCTTTCCCAAAGATCCTGTTCTTTTCTTCATTCAGTTTTTCTTCTTTGCTGTGTATCTTAAAATAGCTTGCTTTTGAGTTAATTCTCTATTCTGTTTGATCTATTTTGCTATCAATCCTTTCAATCAGCCTTGTGCTTATTCTCCTCTTCTGGCCCCAGCTAATGGATGCTGATTCATGCTATGTTTCCCAAGGTTTAGGTGGTGTTGGTGAAGGCAGTTCCTCGGCCACCAAGCCTGAGGCTAAGGTCGGTCATGTTGAGTTTCACAGCCCCAGGTCTTGGTGATGCACCTAGGCCCATGTTACAGCTGGTTGAAACATGACTTCATCCTACCAGGTTGCAGGTTTTCTCTTTGTTCCAGGGCCCCCCTAGAGTCTCCATCCATAATAAGCATGGCTTGGGGACAGCTGTGGTTTCTGAGGCTGGGGGACAGGCTACGGTGACAACCTGCTCATGTTTGAGACTCACGGCCACAAGGGCCTACTCTGTTTTAGGGGAGTGGTATGCCCCAAGCCTGCTCCATGGCTGGCTATCATGCAGATCAAGCCTTTAGTCTGTCCCACTGGTACACAGGTCTCCACTTGATCCCAGAGGTAGACTAGAGGTTCTGTCTGTAATCTCTGGCCTAAGTTTAGGGTCCCCTAGTTTCTGGGCTGAGTCTCACTGAGTCTCACCTGACACTGAACTCCAAGGCAAAGCTCTCATACGTTTTTTGCCCTGCTCGTCACCTGTTTGACTCTTGCTCCCTCTCGTCCATGCTGTCCAAAGTTGAAGGGAAGCTGGGCAGTCTCTTAGCGGCCTCGCTAATGCAGTTGCAGCTGCTCAGTTCACAGGTATACGCCTGGAGGCAGGTGTTATGGGATTCTTCTGCCTGGTACCAAAAGTCTGACATAAAACTTAATTTCTTCTCCCTCTTCAAGGGGGAAGCATCTCTCCTCATGCTGCTAAAATTAGGGGAGGAGTGATGCAGGCAACTTTTTTCCTTCTTTCTTTCTTCAATAACTGTTATTATTATATTAAAATCAGTCTCTGGACTCTCACATAGCTTGCTTAGCTTTTGTGAAGGTAATTTGGCACAGAAATAGCTGTTTAAATTGATGTGTCTGTGGGGAGAATATTGCTGGAGCTTCCTACTCAGCTATCATCTTGCTCCGTCTGTAATTCTTCTCTTTTAATTTCCTGTAGATACCTGAGTTTTATCATGAAATACAACTGAAATAGCCAAACTCCCTGGAGAGGAATAATTCTGTGAGCATTGTGCAAAGATAGCCCTCTTCTTCCTTTTCAACAATATTCTGAAAAGAAGTATTAATTCCACAAATATCAATCCCTTGTTTCATTTCTTGTACTATGTACAAAAATAATAAGGAAACAATAATAGGAATTTTCCTATGAGAAGAATATTTGAAAATGAGATTCTAATGGTCTTTTATTCCTTGCTCATTTTGTTCCTGAATGACATTTACTCAATATCACACACATTCACTGGATTATATTGTTTATCTCTTATTTTTTTTGTTTTTAACATATCATTTGTTTAAGTTATACATAAAAAGAAACTGGGAAAGATATAGTTACACAATCTAAGATTTATGCCCAAGTCATACTATTTTTATTCGTTAACTTTTCAGACTTGAATGAAAATAAATAATTTCTTTCACTTGTACTTTGAGGTCTTCAAAAAGGGAGCTCAGACCATTCCTCCTCACTGTCATCACTTCTAAGGTAAAATTTTCTCACCACAGTAGGTAATGCTATAGCTAAATAGATACAGACTTTGTATATTATGGTGAATAGAAGTTATTGAGCAATCCTTTCAAATATTTTAACACTGTTGTGTGAAAACATTATTTAAAAGAATGTTCTGAATTGATCAGAATTTGAAAGAAATAAGTGAATATTAAAAAATCTCTTCAAATTTAAAATTGTTATAACAATTGGTCCCAAAGAAACTGAACTTATATAGACTTTTCCAGTTTTCTCCACTCAAAAGGTAAAACGCAATTATAAAGGTCTTAGATTGTGTTCATAATTATATATAATGGCATAAATGCAAGATATGGGATTATACATAGTATACAAGAATTATAGGTATATGCACACATATATAATCAAAAACAAAACCTGAAATTTATAATTTGTATATGCTATATAAACATTTGTATATATAAACTTTATATATAAACCTTACATATACTATATATCCACATGGGTTTGCTTATATATAAAAAGCAGAAGTAAAGAGGATTATTAGCAAAGGCCATACTTTATTTTAAAATTTCATTTTCTTGTTCTCTAAGTTTGTGTGATGTTTCTCTGGAGGTTTCTTACACAATAAAGTGAAAATAACTGTTTATAAGCATAAATCTTTTTCTTTTATTTAACCTTAGTCCTTGGGCAACATTCTGAAACTTAATAAACTTGAATTTTGTTAGAAAGAAAATAAAGGTAATTTAATGGTCAAGACCCTGTTGTACAAAATATGTTTCTTAGAGTTTTCTTAAATTTGAGTTGGTAAGCTTGTCACTAACACAAAGCAGTTGAGAGGCCAAATAGAAGAGACATTTTTAAAACCACTGAAGACACAGAGTAAAAAGAATGAGCAGTGTAAAAGTACTGCTTTTAACATAGACTACCTTTTAGAAGAAAACTTACTCTACAGGAACCTCACTGGATTTTTAATGAGAATATAGACATTCAGATCTTCACTATACCATGTCCAGTTAAACGACATTGAAAAGGAGGCACAGGCGCCCCGCCCGGGCGGCCGTGCCGCTGGTGCCCGGAAAGGCAGGCAGCAGGGAAGCCGCAGGGAGATGCACACCAGCCCTTGGGCCAGCGGACGCCTTGCGGTCGAGAACCGCCAAGCCGCAGAGAAGCACAGACACACCAGGCTGGCCCGGAGACGTGCGTGAACCATCCCGACGTGCAGAAACCTCTGGGAAAACATGCCGCACTGCGGGTCGCTCTTGGCCCTGCCCTTGAGAGCTGGAAAGGTCCGGAGTCAGCGGAGGAGCAACCGATGAACAAGGACTCGACAGCACGAGAGTACCGACACCCGACGACTCGGAGGTCGAGCTGACTAGGGACGAGGGAGCCACTCGGGAGCTGGAGACCAGGATGACCTTGCGCAGCACCCGGGGAGACGCCCTGGAGGCCATTCTCCCCCTAACTGTACAGGAACAAGTGGAGCTCCGGAGAGGTCTGCACCGAGACTTCATGGATTTCATGGATGCCCAGTATTCAGATTCTGTAGAACCACCTTCATGGAGAAGGAGGAACCCCGTGAAATCATGAGTATAGAGGAAAAAGTGGCCGGCCCGTTGCTGGACAATGGTGCTGGTCTCTCGGTCCGTCTTTTCAGCCTTGGCCTTCCTTGCAGCCCTCACACCTCAGTGAGGGGAGTCACTGATGAGGAGGTAATCCGCTACTTTTCGCAACCCTTGGACTGTAACTACTTGTTGGATCTTTCTTGTACATCTTTGTTTTCCTGAGAAACCATTCTGAGGACGCCAACATGTATTACAGCAGCCATTGATGATTTCCTACCAATCTGTCCATAACTCTGTAATGTTTGTGTTGTTCCTATGCTATTTTGTAAATGAATGTATGTTTGTTACTATGTGTTTGCAACGACAACCGTTGAGAACAGTCAATGATTATTTTATTGATCACTCTGTATAGCTTTATTTGTTTTCCCTAAAGACCACTTTGGAGAAACCAGAGTATCCTACAACAACCATTGATAATTTCCTGCCATTTCTGTCTGTAACTCACTATGATTTGTCTGTTTGTTTTCCTGAGAAACTATCTTGAAGATACCAATAGGTAAAATAACAACCATTGATAATGTCCTACTATTTTGTCTGTAATTCGATGTATCCCCCTGCTGCTTTGTTGTCCTTCTTTTACTCTTTAAAATAAAACAAAAAGGAAAGTTGATATTGGACCTCAATTTATGCACTGGAAAAGTTGTAAGTTATCAAAACTATTCAAAAGTTTCTCTATAGTACCAAAGTAATATTCTACATTCTAATAATATTTCAGTATTAGAAATTTAAAATAAATTAATAAATGACTAGTATAGTTTATTGATGTTCTAGCTCGGTGCTAAAACCAAGACAAAACTCTTTAAAAATCAACAAAATTCTCACTCAAAACCACTCTGAAATTCTCATAAAGGGTTCATAATCTAGAAAGGGAAATGTATAAGTATCTTATCAAGAAGAAAATGAGTGTTAAAAGAAAGCTTAAATTCGTATGGCTACGCATCCTACTTTCCACTCAGTTGCATGGGCTTACATAAAAAATGCAGTTGTTACTTAATTTTGGTATAAATGTGGGTAATTGAATTTCAATTCTTTCTACTGTTAAGTAAGAACAATAATATATCTACATTGGTAAAATTTACTGAAACTAAAAAACATCTTTAACATATGCAAACTCTTAGCATGGAATGTAAAATCCTGTGTCTGCATATAGTTTCAAATTATTGCTTCTCTACTTTATTCAATCTTATTAGTTCAAACAAACTTCAATCCATTTATTATAAGGGTTGAAGAAGTCAAAGATATGTCATCACATATTGTCAGGGAGATGAGGACAATTATATTGGACTATTAACTTTATCAGAAGAAAACTCTTTTATACTTCTAGATTTTTGTCCCAATGCCTCATAGCCATCTAGAAAGCCATGGCACTGCTTACAAGGAACACAATGTTCCAGAATTTCTCAGAGGAAGCTCCAGGCTATTGGGGAAACTCCTGTTATCAAAATATAACACTGATGGACAGTAAGCCAGATGCACTATCATTTCTAAAGGATGCTGTATTTGTTTTAAGAAGATTTAACAATTATTAGCAACAACAAAAATAAAACTAGTTACAAAACACATTTTTTAACTCATTGGAGAATTTAATAAGATATTTTCTCCTTTCCATTGAAAGATAGACTCTTAGAAATTTCCAGATAGTATGAACTTAGTTGGGTTAATATTATTATTTAGCATTATTTTGAGGCATTATCTTTTTAAGAGAATATTAAGAAATGAATAAATTAGATTAAAAGAAAATAAGGTTTTAATTTTCAGTTACATTCTTTAACATATTCATTTGGTTCCCAAACACTGGTTACAGATTGTAACAGTATTATTGATATGGGTGATTACTTAAAGGGACCATCACTTATAAACTTATAATATCAGTAATAACTTTAATAAAGTCTCTAGAGTTTTGTTTCATTAAATCCGCTGTTTGTCCTGCCACTGTGACTAAAGGAATAATTTTGAAAGCTAGTATTTTTCTAAGTCACAAATAACACATGCAAAAAGTTAATTATAGTTTTCCAAATACTTAATATTTCTTTAAGATATCCTGCTCACTATTTGTAAAGTTTATAACAGAATCTGTTTTTTTTTTTTCAGTCTGCAAATACATATGTCATCAGATTTTTCTTCTTCATGTAAAGAACTTTTATTTGTTCCTATTTTTCTCTCATTTAGTAGTGTGAGGTATATGTCTATTCCTGTACTTCAGTTGTGCAGTTTAAGATGGTAATTTTAATGGTAAAATGAAATTCTGTTTCTCCTTGCTCATGGTATTATAAATCTTTTCAGCTGGAAGACTGCAGTGATACATTCACAGGCCATGCTACAGTGACTTTTACTCCTTTTTCCCCAGTAAAAATCAATAGCTCTTAAGTTCACCATCATGTAACTATTATTCTGATTATTTTTCTCTCAAATTCTGAGTACATTCATGTTTATCAGCTAAATATCTTCCTAAAGCTCAGTTTCTTTTCCAAAGTGAGTTTGTGTGGGAAACTCTGCAAACTCTCAGAGCAACCAGTAGCCTTCTTTTCTCCTTGTTGGTGAAATTTCTGAGATTTAGCTAGTTAAATTTTTCCAGCTATCTTTGCAACTCCCAGTGACCATGAGACTGGTGTACAAATTAATGTTAACAAATCTTAGATCATAATTTTATGTGAGAATTGCTAAACCTTCAATTCCTCTTGCTTCTTCGTCTGGCTGCACTGTGGATGTGACAAGACCGAGGACGAGAGAAAAGCTAATGCAAGCCGGGATGTTGTCCGATGGGATTTGAGACTGGCTGTTCCTCTCTGGACTGGTGAGAGAAAACTGCTTTGTATTGGTTGAGATTGAGTTTTGGCAAATCTTTACTAGAGAAGCTCAGTCTAAGAACGCATTAGTGTCTCACATAAAATTGAAATTTCATTGCAAGTTCCTGTGGATTACTTTAAGGTGCCATAGGAGTCCACATTCTTGGTAATTTGCATCTTCAGATTCATCTTTAATCCTCTAGTCTCCATTTGAAATAGTTAAGAGTTATGCATTGAAAACCAACTGAGGACACATCACTGAAAGATATTTTGTGGAAACACTTAATCGCTTTGTAGAAGAAAAAAAGAATTTGAATCAATAAGCCAATAAATCAAGCCACTTTGTTATTCTAAGAAAATCTACATACCCACATTTCTTGGTGTCACTGCTGTTTCCAAAGGGTTATTGAGTCCAGTTTATTAATGAATAATGCAAATCTAATTGATTAACAAAATGTAAACTAGTGAAAAATAACAATATTTTTATATGCATAAATTTTGAGAATATGTAGGAATGAGCCAATATGAATAGAACAGGAATTTGAATCATTTTAGATTATGTCTGGAAAATGAACTGTTAGTAGTTTTGTATTTTTATCATATTTTAAGAGATAGTATGTTTAGATTTAAAATTTATTATGTTACATATTATTTTGAATTTGTAAGCAATTTTGGAGAGATAAGTATTTGACTACTTAAATAATTTCATTCCATTTCTTTTACGATCACATTAATGACAACTTCGTGAGTTTACTTTCCTTTTATTTGCCTACTGCCACTCCATCTAGAGAGTCATCCTTTATGCCAGTATTTGTGGTGTTCAGTAATCTCTCCTCAAAACATGTAGAATTAAAAAACAAATGAATGAGAGAAATGTACATTTTCTTTGTTGTGATGATTATTTAGAGAATATTAACCAAACTTTTATTTGACTTCTGTGTAGTAGATGGCTCGATTTTAGGTACTATGGAGGAATTAAAAGTGAATAAGCAAAATTGCTTTGGAGATTTTCCTCGTACTGAAGAATAAGAAATGTATTAACAACCAGAATAAAAGGATGACAGCAATGTATTCCATAATAAGTACACTGAAGTGCAGAGGAACAGTCTCCCGCGACGAGGGCAAGCATCACTAAACAGATGACATTTGAGATGTCTTAAAACATGGAAAATTTGCCAAGGATGAAAAGTCATAAGAGAAACAGGAGTAGTGAACCCTATGAGCTAATGTATGGATTTTAATAATTGGGAAAATCATTCTGTTGGGCCCAAGTACAGTGAGTGGAAAACAGTAGGAAATATGATAGGAAGGTTAAGTTGTCAAATTATAAATTTCTTTAAATACAAGCCTGCAGCTGAACATTTTCCTTTGGCATTGAGAAGTTACTATAGATTTTGAATGGAAGTGATAAGAGAATGATTAAGAAAATGTAGGATCTGTATGTACAATATATCAAGGATGAGATAAGCATAGTGGAAAGCAAGTGAAGATATCTATTATGGCAGCCTGTGGGGCACGCTGAGTTAGCACAGTGGGTGTGGGAGTAAGGTTATACATGCAGAAATATTAACGTATTTCTAACATATTATTTATGGGAGAAGATCTAACATATTATTTATGGGCATGAATAAGGGAGAGACAGTGATGAGTCTAGTGTTTCAAACTTTAATGGTTAGAAAAATATATATAACATATGTAAGAACATGATCCTTCAAAAGCAGTATAAACTATGAAAAACTAAATTCAGAAAAGATAAGCATCAGCAGGTCTTTGAAAAGGAAGGAAAAGATGTGTGTAAACATGGACCAAGGAACATAAATAATATTTTAAATTAGTATAGAAATATCCTAGAAGTTTTAAGTTTCTGTAGTATAACATTAGTCCTTGACAAAAATGTCAGATCAGGTAGTGATGCCTCAAATTTTTCTCTGCCTTGAGACCTCTCCACTTGTCCTCTTTTGGATCACTTAGTATCAGTCTTGTCTTGGACAAGAGAGGTTACACCAGTACTGTTGTTTTTCAGATCTTTCTCCTGAAACAGTTAAAGGTCTCTGGCTTCTCCATCTCAACAGGATCGCTTGGTTAATATTTCAAGGTGAAATTAGATATAATATGACCCAATTTGTATTTATGTTAATAGTAGAGACTGACAGATGATTTTTTTTCTCTCCTGACATGCAGGATTTTTATATAGCCCTATACATACATTAATTCTTTAATTCTACCTTTATTAATTCATCATAAAAATTATATAATAGTAGTTTTAGAATTGATAAAATATAGAGACGAGGAAAGCATCTTAGATGATTGTGTTTGCAGCACCTCAATCTTCACATTTTGCTATTTACTGTATTTCTAGTTTACTGAATGGTTGCTTATTCTGCTCAGATTAGGAAGTTGAAACTACTGACCTCATTAAATCTGTTATTTTGGCATTACATGCATTTAATACAAATATTGAATCACATTATGCAGAGAGCACAATAAATGTGTCTTTCATAGCATTTGGGAGGCTTCATGCCAGTTCCCCATAAGTAAAGCAGCAGAAATATACTCATCCTACTTGTGTTCTGAAGTTGTTAAGTAATTTGGGTGAAAAAGTAAATGTGATTTGTGAATCATAAAGTGCTATAAAATATGTTGTGTTATTGTTTGTGCTTATATGCAGAATATAGTTTTATGTGAAGACTCTGGAATAATTATTCTAGCATGACCTTCAATATAGTCAATCTCAGAATCTCACTCTTTGCTTATTGGTGACTAGTGAGGCTGAACCTAAATGTTATAAATTGCCAGATCTCATCCTGTAGACTAGGTATTTGCTAAAGTGTTTTCATTATTGTAAAACAAAGAGTATTAGAAACAAAACAAGACAAAGAAGATCAAGAATTCCATGTAGTATATTTTATAGCAGCCATCTCACTGAAAAATCCCAACTACAGATGCTAACTGGTCTTTTAAATGAATTATTAAAATAAAAGTCATGAATATTCAGATCTGTTACAATCAATTGTTCAGTAAACTATTGTTGAGAGAATCTCTAAATCCTAAAAGGATAATAATGGAAAATCTTAAAAATATGTCAGAAGATTTCAATATTCTTTTTATCTCACTACCAACTCTAGAAAATAAGTTAGCAAATTTGTATATTTTTCTGTGTGTTTGAGAAAGAAATATTGTTTATGATGAGTCTCTAATCAGAAAATACATGCCATAAGTTATATGTAGTTTATTATATAAAAATAAGGTTTTGTATGTTTCTATTGTTTTGTGAGCTTTCATAGTTTAAGAAATACACTTTCCTCATATGATTTCTCTAGGTATTGTGATTAATAGTCTAGAAATCAAACACTGTAAGTATATAGCAGGCCCAAAACTAAGGTAAAGCAAGTAGAATATTTTGAGCTGAGAAATTTAAAGAGACATTATCCTCACTCCTCAGTAATCAAGATGAATAATTTCAATCAGACATTAAAAGTGAAATTAGTACAAAAATTAGTGTTGAATAAAATATAAATTTTAAAGTAAAGAAATGATCAGGATTACTGATTTTTACTTTCACCTCAGGGGATAGCATGGTTCTGCATAGTATTGCTATTGAGATATTTTTGTCTCTGAAGTTATAAACTTCAGAATTACCTCTTCTAAATTTTTTTCAGTCAACTATTAGGCTACACATTTATTATCTACACTAATCAAATATTTTAATGTAATTTTTAATTACCTGCTTAATTTTTAAAAATTCTGTAATGTATATAATAGTATCTGATTTTTGGTTGTATTTCTATATGAAATCTGACAAATAATAGAAAGTTTTACTAAACTTAGCAAACATATATGCTATTCACCACTAGAAGTAACAAGGAAATACTCACCATTGATGGAGCCTAGTTTATTTATTAGTTTATTTATTATCATGACAGATCTTTCTTTTATGAACATAGTTATCAAAATAAGTTTGATTGCACAAACATCAAAATCAATCAACAGAGTATTCTAAAACATATGTATAAAAATATTAGGACATTATTTGTACCACATCAAAACTATGAATCTAAAATTCAAATGTTTTTATATACTTACTTAGTAATTTTATTCTCATAAGTGCAATTTTTTTGAGATTCAGGTATGAGTTTGCTTTTAGTCTTGTGACAATTTGAAGTGGATGTATATTTTGTATATAAGCAATGGGCCAGTAAAATAATCTAGATTTGTTTTACGGAGATCTGAATGAAGAACAAAGTCTGTCCCTTAGAAGTTCATGCAGTAGTAACTTAATCACCAAATTTATAAGTTAAAGGTATTTGGATGTGGGTCACTTGGGAGGTAATCAGGATTAAATGAGGTCATGAACGTGGGCTCTCATGATGGTATCAGTGGCTTTGTAAGAGCAACCCAAGCTAGCACACTTGTGTGTCTGTAGGAGAATTATCCATGCTATGATCTAGCAAGGAGATTCTAAACAGATACCTGCCCTATGCGCTTAGATTTTCCAACCTCCAGAACAATGAACTATGTAAACCAGTATTGTTTATAAATCATCTGATCTTAAACATTTTCTTTTAGCAACAGGAAAAGATGAGGAAAGTCAGTATTAGGTTTTATAACTGAAAATAGAAAACAGTAATGCCTATATAGTGGACACAAATTGTAATACACTAACTTAATTTTGTTACAGCCATCACATGTCTTTATCTTCCTTAAATTAATTTACATTTACTAATGACTACAAAGGATGGAGCCACTGAAAACTTAATATCATTTATATTTAAATAATCTCCACTTCCATATACACACAGTAAAGGGCATCAAGAAACATAAAATTGACTAACATATTTGGGAAGGAGGTTAAATTGTGCAAATAATTTGAATGTTAATAAATCCACCACCTTTTGAAGAAAACAATAATTGGTTATCAGACATTCTGAAGCTTTTAGGGAGATGACAGAAGATTGATTTTAAAGAATGTGTACAGAGGTGAAGAAAGGCAGGAGTTAGCGTAGAAATGAAGGAGATACCACAAGAGATGGTTGTGGTGGTGGTATGCATTGAGAAAATCTTCGGACATTTTTAAATAAAAAAGTAATTTAACATGTAAAGTTTAATTAAAAAGGAAAGCACTGTTGGAAAAGTACTCCTATAGGATTTCTCAAAGGCCAAAATTGGCAGGATGTTTTATTGTTATTATTTTTTGCTTGTTCATGAACATAAAAAGGAAAACAATAAATATACCATGACAAATTGCATGTAACAAATATACCATATCTTCTTGTAGAAAAAACCCAAAGGCTATTTATATTTTGTGTGTGAGGCAAGTGTGGGTTGTTTTGCTTTGCTTTCTATGAAAGACTACATGAAGTGTATTAATGTTTTATTATTCAATTAGAAGGTGCAAATTATTGCAAATAAGACTAGTGATTGATTAGCAGAAGATATAGGTAATTAATTAAAAATGTTTTCTTTTTCAAAATGTAATACTAAGTATGTTACATTTTCAATAAACATCAAGATCAGAGAATATTCACTAGATAAATACTTTAATAATTTTATTTTATTTATTTTATTTTATTTTTTTGGTTTTTCTCCGGTACCAGGAACCGAACTCACGACCTTGCGCTTGCCAGGCAGGCGCTTTTGCTGAGCTAAATCCCTAGCCCCTTACTTTAATAATTTTAAAAATATTACCTTTTGGTCAATTATTTTATTAAACTTCAGAAACAGATTATGAATGTAGGATTTAAAAGATTAAATCTCCATATCTCATGGTAATACACTTGAATTTTAATCAGAGCACCTATGGATAGGCGTGAACATTACAAATCTTTTCTGTAAAGTAACATCCAAAATCAGAATCACCTACAATTTTCAGAAACAACAGAATGATACACTGCTGTCTTAGTCACTTTCTTGTCATTCGGATTCAATACTCAACGCCCAAGCTTCAAGAAGGAGGGGTTTGTTTTGGCTCATGATTTTTTCTTCTTCTTCTTTTCTTTTTTTTCCTGGTACCGGGAATCAAACTCACGACCTTGCGCTTGCCAGGCAGGCGCTGTACCGCTGAGCTAAATCCCCAGCCCCTTGGCTCATGACTTTTACAGGATTCAGTCCATGGTCAGCTGGCGCCAAGGCAAGAAGAGCACGGTGGCAGGACCTGGAGGAGGAAAGCTGCTCCTGCCATGGTGGTAGGGAAGCAGAGAGAGAAGGCAGGAGCCAGAGTAGGAGACAGACCATTCCACGTAGGCTCAAAAGAGCAGGAGACACATATGGCCTGCAAAGACACACAACTTTTCCTTTTTTTTTTTTTTTGGAGAATGTAATTCAGACTAGTGTTGAACTCACTACGTAGCCTTGGCTGGTCTTGAACTCATGGCAATCCTTCTGCCTCAGCCCCCGAAGTGCTCAGATTATCTAACTAGGCTGTACACCCTAGCCTAGCGCTTTGCTGTACACGCTAGCCCTAACATTCACTTGTGGATTCCTCAGTAGATTAACGCACTAGTGAGTATGGCGCCCCCATGATCCAATCACTTTCCCAAGGCCCCACCTGTGAACACATGAGCCTTTTGGGGGTACCTTCAAGATTTAAACCACACCAATCACTTTCCAATTTACAACATTTTGGTGGTTCTTCCTCTCCAGTAGATGAAGCTAATATTTTTAAAATGGTTCCTGTGATCAACTCAATTCCTTCTCTTCTACCTTTCGAAATCTCACTATATTCCTTCTTTTACCGCATGCTTTAAATGTGTTAGCCTACTTAATGATAACAATGGGCTTCCTAGATATCTGTGGTAAGGCCAAGTGTCGGAATCCTGAGAGATCTAACCTTGAATGGCGCTCCTTGAGAGAAGGACTGAATTTGATTCTGGCAGTGATTCTAGGGTTTTGCAAACCAACTTGGCAGCATGCATTTGAATTGCTAAGTCTTATTAGATACAACCTGTGACGAAAATCCTAAGGGAACTGTTTTTCTCCTCAGACAGTTTAACTGTTTTATCTTCCTTTTGTTTTGCATCAGTTTTTTTCTAGTCCACCCTTACAGTGAGCATGAAGATTTCAATTTTTCTAAATTTATGTACAGATCCCAATTTCTACATCTCAGTGAAATCTTTATCTCCTGTTATTGAACTGCTTTTAGAAACAGTTTCTCAGTTTCCAAGAGCAGCAAATCAGTAGTCATTTGGAGATCTCCACTCCCCCTACTCTTTTCTTACAAGCTCAGTTATATATTGGAAAGAATATTTGTTATATTTGGCCAGAATTTATGTACTTTCTAAGAGGAGGTTTGTCTTTTTTTTTGTCTTCAGAACATTTTGTCTGGCAGTTTTTCAAGTTTGAAAACCACAGTCATTTTAAAAGAGAGTTAAGGGTGACTAACTCTTCTCCCTGCAATCTAATATATTCTGGCTAAGTGCCATTTTTATACAGAAGCAATAGGATTTAATGCATGTTACATAAAGTATACACTTAGAACATGAATTTATAATGAAATAATGTACTGCAACTATGGGGTTATAGTCAGAGAGAGATGCTTTAAATAACTTGGCCCAACTGAGAAAATAAAAACTGGACAGGAGAATAGTTTTCAGTGATTTTCAAATATGAATGTGGTTAGAATCACCCGGAAAGTTTATAAAACTTACACTGCCAGTCTTCACCCAGTTTCTGATTCAGTAGGTCCAAGGCCATGTCCAAGAATTTGCATGTTTAACTAACGCATAACTTTGCATGTTTAACTCTGGTGATACTTACTTTCCTGGTCTGAAGATGGTACTTTGAAAACTACTGGGTCAATTATATCATAGAATTGCTAGTTCATAGAGGGAGATTACTACTGTAGTTCATACAGGGAGATTACTTATTGAAGAGCAACAGCTATGACCAGAGTGCTGACAGCCTATTTTCACTGTCAACACAGTTCTTAGTGCCTGGAAGATTATAGTTCAGTGTCCGGAGGAAGTAACACAAAACTTAGAGACTAAATTTCTTGTTATTCTGCACAAAAGTAATCTATGACCTTTAAAAAAACTTCATACATTTATATACTTAAAATCTAACTTATATACTTAGTAATCTGTTATCATGATATAACAAATTTTCATGAAAATCAAGACAGTTAGTGCAGTCAATATTATTAATCACTTGCCCAACCCTTCTGTCTTCCCAACCCTGATTTTTTCCCTGATTCTTTTATGACAAACAAAATGACCTTATTCTTATTTTCAGTGCTAGATTTTAGATAGTGTTAGACTCTAAATACATTCTGACGATCTCATTCTCCTTTCCAGTGATTGGTTTGGGCATAAGCATCTATCTTGAACAATGAGGAAATTCGTATTTCATTCTAAGACAGAGACACAAAAATACTTTTCTTCTTGCTTTGCTATGTTTGGTTATGATACATGGAAGAACTGTAGCCCATCACTTGCTGCCAGCTGTTCCTCAGCTAGTGTCTATACTGAGGGGGAGTATAGACACCAGAGAAAATCAGAGAAACAGAAAACAGAGTGGGGACAATAGAGTGAAATATGAAATAGGAAAGCATAAGTAAGACAATGAGAACATTATTCCTACTTTGGGCCTCCGGTATATGCCTGACAACCAACATATCAAACATTTCCCAGGAACCCAAGCACGTTCTGTTCTTGGTTGTCCTTCACAACCGAAGATGTGTTTGCCACTGGCCACTGTCAAGCCCACCCACATACCCTATTGTAAAATCTTCCACGCCAGGCTCTAAGCATGGCCCCTCTTTCTGACTGCCCCACTATCTCAAACAGCATGTGCTTCAGTAAACTTTCTTCTGCCCCTACTCTACTTTTCATAAACTCTTTTACCTCCTACAGTATCATCCTTCCATATAAAGTCAAATGCAGCATCCTGACAGCCCATAGGGAGACTCTCTTGCTGCTCTTGACCGCTGTTTACACTGGTGCTTGTCTGTGGTTGACAGACTGGTCTGTGGGCAACTGACAATCCCTGGCTAGAGCAGCTCCCCTGTGGCACCCAAAGGGCACCAGGCTGTGATCTCAGTTGTCCTCACTCCTCAACACACAGGCTAAGGAGGTGGCTTTGGTGTCTTGTGGAAAGCCTTACCTTCCATTTGCAACTGATGAACCTTGGCTAGAGCTGTACTTGAGTAGAATCTGAAGACAGTGGATAAAGTAGGGCTGCCTGTGTTAGGCCATAGGATGAGGGACAACTTTTCTTCTTTCTGGGGTCTTCCCTTCCTGCGTGTGGTATTGTTGGCAGTGACAGCTTCTCAGGGTGAGAAGCTAACAAACTAAGAGCCCCAAATTTTCAAATCAAGTCTCAGAGGGAATCCCTCTCCTAATCTAGACCTGCTTTGATTAGCCCTGGTCATTATCAAGCTATCATCACATTGGTGAGTTTGCACTGTGCTTTGCTTATTGGCCAAACTCAAATGAGTAACAAACTCCCATCCCTTCTCAGTTAGAGTGAGAGATTCCAGATTGATCACTTGCACATGTTGGGCTTAAGCCTGAGGAAACTCCTGGTTTGTCAGACTGGCTCCTTTTATCTCTGTGACTAGGAAAGCCCTTTGACTCAGGGATGATTGTAATACAGGAACATTTTACTCTCTTTCAGGTTTTCTCATCCAGTTGTGATGCCTTGTGGATGGGCTGTAAGCTTCAATAGGTGATCCTCGTGATGGGTAAAAGGACTTGTATTCCTTCTGATTCAACCCCTTGGGTGAATTATCAAAAACTGAACCAAATTTGACTCTCAGACTCTTAAAAAGGAAACAAGTAATATTTTTCTGCAACACAGCCTGGCCACAATATTAACTTCAGGACCAGGATACAGGGCAACTCAATACAGTCTCAAATATAATGCCCTCCTCCACCTGTACCTCTTCTGTCATAATCATGGCAAGGTCTCTGAAGTCTCATGTGGCTAAGCCTTCATGACTTTGTTCTAGGATTCTGACCCTTGAGAGGGTTGGCAAACATTTCTCTCCTTGGAAATCTTCCGGAACCTTTCCTGAAGATATCCTCAGCAATCTCTCCTCTGACTGTGGGCCCCAACCTCTAAATGTGCCATCTCCTTCCTCTCCTCATCTGCACGTGCTACATCATCTCTCTCTCCTGCGTCTTCAGCCCCTTAACTCCTACCTCTTTTGCTCCCTCTACAACCTCATCGGCTACACCTTACACCAAAAATTTCCCCCCATTCCTTATCCACCAGGGCTTCTCAACTTTATAATCTAGGCTTCTCCTCATATTAGACAAAAACTAGAGCAGGGACTGCAGCCCCCACTTACCACCCTCCTAGATATCACCTTCAAAGTGTGCAATCATTAGGAGGAGGCTCCAAGCATCCAGAAGCCTAAATTTGAAGAAGAGACAAAATTTTAATGAGAAGCCCAATATATAGCTGCCACTTTGGCTCAGCTGCCTACCAACAGTAAAGCCTGTAAAACCCCTCAAAATAGTGGAAGGAGGCCTCAGCTTGTTATGTTTCCGATACAGACAGATGGGCTATTGATGCAAACAGTGTTCTAAACCTGGGGATGTAAACCCCTGCCTGAGCCATATCCTTACTGTGAGTGTGACTGAAAGGCTACAGGAAGTGACTGCTCTCTTTCTTCCTCTAGAGGGAGGAAACATCTGCTCCACAAAGCCCTAACTCCGCATCAGGACTCTCTGTGCTCCTCTTCACGGAGAACAGGACTATCTAGAATGATGAGGTTCGATGGCTCTGGAAGTCTTTGCCTTTTTCATCACTTGTGAGGAGCCCAGACTTACCCTTGACATGTCAGGGAGCGGGTTACCTTGACTCAGGGGCTAAGATTCTGTCCCACCCTCCTTTTTTGGGCCAGCTCTTCTAGTCCTTAACCTTCCTTAAGGTCATAAATATTTTGCAAATGAAAAAGAAATTTAGGGAGAGGACAGAGAGAGGAGGAAAAGGAAAGTAAAAGAATTAAGATGCATTATGTACATAAATCAGCTCCCTAGAAGGAAGGTAGTCATTATGTACTACAAACATGTACTAATAAAAATTAAAAAGTAAATTAAATGAAGCACATAAATGGAAAACCAGAAATAAAACTCTGGTGTGCTCCCCTCCTAACCTGCTTACCATATGGATACCTCTTCTCATTCTCCTTTATGATTTTTCCCAGATGCCCTCCTCCTCTACTCAGATGGGATGCTGTAATCAAATCAGAAGCCACCTTTGTTCTCCACCCTTCTATTCATCCTAAAGCATTCCCACATATGAATCCCCACACTTAGGATTTCATTATTTCAGAAGTCTGGGATAATTCCATTCTTGGATTATCTCAGATACCACCCTTTGGGTGGTAAAAAAAAAAAAAAAGCTGACAGTTCCTATAGATTGATATAAGACCTAAGGGCCATTGATATGGTAGGGGTCCTGTATAGTTCACAACTGCCATATATATGGGCCATACAGTTCACAACTGCCATATATATATAGGGCCATTAATATGGTAGGGGTCCCGTATGGTTCACAACTGCCTTCTTGAACAGATACCTCAAAGACCTCCTCCTCTTTCATAGTGTGAGATCTCAGGAATACCTTTTGTTTTCCTCTTCACCCCAGTTCCCAATTCCTCTTCACTTCCAAATGGCAGGACTCTAACACTCAAATCAGCCATAAATCGTCTGGACAGTTTCCCCACAGGTTTCCAGGGTAGCCCCCACCTCTTTTGGTCAAGCGTTAACCAGGATACTCCCTCCTGCACTCCTCCCTATAGGAACAATCTCCTCCAATATGTAGATAGGCCCAAATAAAATGACATTAGACCAAAATGTTATCAAAGTTCTCCACCTTTTGTCCAGTACAACAAGTTGTAAGGGCTCATTATTGCCGCAGACACCAGAAGCCTTTCTAGTCACTGCAAAGATCTAATTATTGATATGAATCCTCCAGACTCCAAACAATGGTTTGGGATTTCTCTGGGGATGGCAAAATTCTGTTATATCTGAATTTACCACTTCTACCTCATAGCTAAATTCATCTATAAAGTCTTAAAAGAAACCAAGAACATACTTTTACTTTGGACCCCTGAGATGAAACACGGCTTTACCTTCCTTAAAGATTCACTTACTAATACCCTAGCACTGACTGCTCTTACCCCCACCAAGCCCTTCTCCATGAAAAAAAGGGTTTACTCTTGGGGATCCTAATCCAATCTTTGGGACACTTCTAAGATTAATTACAAAATACTTTAAATCCCTGGATACACTAGCTAAGGGATGATCCTTATACTTAAGAGTTCTGGCAGCTATTGCTCTATTTGTAACATAGGCCAACAAATTAACTGTTGGACAGGCTGTTTCTAATGCTCACCATGTTTTAGACACTCTGAACTCGTGGGACTTTTATTGGTTCTCTCATAACAGAATAAATAAATACCATATCTTGTCCTTCAAGCACTGAATTACTATCAAACCCCGTCAGGCCTTAAACCAGCTACCCTCTTACCAGATTCTAATACTCAAACTCCCTTCCAATTCTCCTTCATTGAAACTATCAACATCTCCTACAGTGCTACCCCAGACCTACAGGACACTCCACTCCTTGACCATGGGGCTCCTTGGTTTACCAATGGGAGCAGTTTTCTGATAGTCAACCATAAATTCTCTTGTTATGCTGTCATCAGCCTCTCTGAGGTCACTGAATCTTGGTCCTCCAGAAACATCACTTCAGCCCAAAATGGGCTCATCACACCTCATTCCTGTCACTAGGGCTTTTCAATTAGATAGAGGCCTCAAACTCAATATTTACAAACCCACCTACAAATGTTGCTCTGACAAGGCTTCTAGTCTCTTTGTACTAATGAAGACTACAATTGCACATCCTCCTACTTGACCCTTGAGAGAACAACGTGATCCTTTCACATTACAACCACTCCTGACTTGCTAAATAATCATAACCAATGGCTGATTTGCAGCATCAAAATCCTAAGGCTACTTTCTTTTTCTCTACCCATCAGGAGGAAGGTCTAGAGCATGAGAATTCTACCCACAGTCAATAACTCGACCTTGTCGATCAGTGGGAAATAAGGGGATAATAATACAATGAGAATAAATTTCATGGCTGACAGTAAGATAGTGAGAACATTTCTCATACTTTGAACTTCAGATGTATGCCTGTCAACGAGTATTTCAAGATGACAAAACACAAACTTTCCCAGAAACCCAAGCACATTCTATGATTGGTTGCCCTTCACAGCCAAGGACAAGGTTGCCAACAGCTGATCTCAGACCCACTCCATCAGTATCACCAACCTTCCATACACTGTCATGCACACACTAAGCGCTGAGACCTAGAGCCAATTCTAGTTCTTGATCTCTTATTACATGAAATAATATTTCAGTATTTCTGAGCATTTAAGTCACTTTTTAGATGATGTGTTCTGTTATTTAAATCAGAAACTTTATGTCTACCTTCAGGATGTGATAGCCAGGATGAACAGTAATATCCTCTGTTACCCTTAAAATTGTGAATTCCAGAAATTCTTTGGAGTTCCTTCTGATGCTAGTAACAAAACTTGATGTTTATGATAGAAGACAGAGGGAAGAGGGGCTATTCAGGCTTTGTCCGTGCATCTATTTTACCAAGTGAACTGTAAACTCTTTGAAGATAAATAATTTTATACTTTGTCTGGTAAATTTTTTACTCATAGTAATTTTACAATAAAGTCTTGTGCAAATGCTATTTGGACAAACAAATTAATAACTGTTTCTTATCATCAAGATAGATTTCTTCAAGGACATTACTCATTTGTATGAAGTGGATTTGTTTGTTTATAGATATATACCAAGATTCAACTCATAAGACATGATTGTTTATCAAGGAAATTTAGACACTATAGGATTGTTCCTTGTCCTACGTGGCTGTGCTAAATGATGTCTATTCTTTTCCCACTATGACTTGTCTGTAGAGAAAAATGTCAACAGACATGACCTAGTTCCCCTTTTCTTTCCTAATCAGATCACATAACAAGGTAGAATAGATCATAATAGAAACAGCAGCACTGCCATAACCTCTGGTTATATTTTTCAAATGAAAGAAATGCTTCCAATATGTCCTTTGGCATGGTATAACACTAACCTTTAAAAATGTCCTTTTCCTTTTCTCTGACGTTCTATAGCCCAGCAGAACATATAAGTGACTTGATGACATGTAATGACTAGTGGGCGATTAGGCAATGGAAATATTGCAGCTGTCTGACCTATCCCTAGTGTTAGAAGCAGCTGTATTTACTTTTCCATGGAAGATAAGTCATATAATCAGCCAGAGCTTTAATATTATTATTATGAAGCTATCAAAATGAGAAATAAATAATATTTCTCAAATGTTTTGGTCAAGTTATACACATCCATACTTCTCTTATGCCCTTGTATCAAATCGTATCATTATATATTAGTACTTCTCAAACTTAAGTCTTAATTTGTGAGACTGAATGATAAAAAGAGAATGGGAAGGATAATTATATATGAAATATTTCACAGTATAACTTGTTTATTTACAACTGCCATGTAATTAAAAATAAAATGGTCACTAAAAACAATTGAACATGTATGAGGCGAACTTCTATTTTTTGGATATCTTAATTTTTTAGAAAACTTTTCCTAAATTATACAGTTTTATAAATTTCATACATTATTCTTCTATTGGTCTTCTTTTTTCCTTTTGCTTCTTAGTGAAGGCATTCAGAGCATATCTTTTCCCATTTTGAGTCAGTGCTCTTCTATCCAACCATTATATTTGGAATTCTTAAACTTGTTCCTGGGTCCTCCCTCCTTTCATTTTATATTTCCTCAAATTTAGAAATCTTCAACTTTAATTTCCATTTATATTCTAAGGACTACCAGGTCTCTATAACCTCTGTATTCTAGATGTGTGTATTCATCTGCCTAGTTGAATATTTCATGAGCATTTCAAATTCAACATGTTCAAACATTCCATCCCTCTCCAAATCAAACATTTATCCCCATGATTGGCAGTTAAAATCCACCCACATTAACAAAGAAAATGTTTAGTTATCATCATTGATCCTTCCCCCTTCTTCATATTTCCTGTTTCCAATTCCAATCCATTTTTAAGTACTGAAGGTTTTAAAAATAGTTTTATTGACACAATTTATGTTCCATGTAATTTTCTCATTTAAAAAGCACAATTCAGTGTTTGTTAGCATAGCGATAGATATTTATAACCATCACCACACTGTAATTTTAAAATATTTTTATCCCCTGAAAATAACTGTGAGCACTCATTCATCAGTCTCTCACTCACTCTCCCAGAGCAGACTGACACTTGTCTACTTTCTGTCTCTTTGTGGCCCTACTTCTGGATAAAACATATAAATTAAATCATTTATAAAGATTTTGTCTTTAATGATTTTGATTTAGAACTCTTCAAAAGTTTACTCATATTTTCATGTGTCATTCTTTTAATTGCTAAAATGTATCAAATGAGCATAAATCATTTTACTTATCCTAGTTGACAGAGCTGATGGTCATTTTAACTGTTTGTACTTTTTGCTATTAGGAATAAGGCTTTTAGGAACAGTTATGTACAAGCGTTTGTTTAGGATATATAGTTTCATTTCCCTTAATTTGAACCCTTGAAGAATTGCTAGATATGAAGTCACTCTGTAATTAACACTTTGAGGAACTACCAAACCATTTTCCAAAAAGCTAAATGATTGGATATTCCCAGTAGAAGTATGTGATGGTTTTTATTATATCCTCTGGACACTTGTAATTGTCTCTTTTTCTTTATTCTAGTCATTCTACTGCATGAGAAGTGATAGTTTATGTTTTTGGTATCTGGTTCTCTAATGGCTACTAATGTGTATTCTCTACACACTTATTGGTCATTTATATATCTTCTTTGGAAGTGTGTGTTCACAGCCTTGGTAATTATTATTTGCTTTATTCATCAGTTTTTATTGCTTCATTCATAATTTTATTATCAAATTATGCAAGCTTTTAAAAATTACAGTGTGATATATATTATTTACAAAAGTTTCATCCAATTTTATGAACTTTCATTTTCTTGGTGGTATCATTTTTCAGTACATTTTAAATTTTGGTGACATCTATTTTATTAATTTTTATCACTTGTGTTTTGGTGTAGTAGCTCAAAAATGACTAATACAAAGCACAAACAGTCCTATGTTTTCTTCTATGTTTCATAGTTTTAATTTTTACATTTAGATCTTTGATTCAATCTGGTATAAACCTTATGTTTGGTGTGAGCTTTGGATATAAATTCACTCTTTTGCATGTAGTTATTAGCAACATCTGTGGAAAGGCTATTTTCCCCCTTCCGAATTGTCTTGGCTGTCTTTGTTACAACCAACTGGCCATAGTAATTTTCTTTCTGGACTTTCAATTCCAGTTCATTGATCTACACACCTATCTTTCTACATATACCAGCATGACTTGATTTCCATAGTTTTGTGAATTCTCTAAACTCTTACTTTTTGAAGAATATTTTGGTCATTCTGAGCACTTGTATTTTTACATAAATTTTAATATCTGTTTGACAATTTCCTAAATGATTACCTAGGATTTTGTTAAGAATTTTATCGAATCTGTAGATCAGTTTAGGACATTTCTATCTTAGCAATGCTATAACTCCAAGTTAATGACCACAAAGTATCTTTCCACTTATTAATGCCTTAATTCCCTTCTGCAGTGTTTTATAGGCTTAAATATACAAGCCTTGTGTTTTTTATGGTAATTTTGTATGTAATACAATTGTTTTCTTAATTTTATTATCAAAATATTCCTTTGCTGTGTCCAACAATACAAGAATCTTGGATATTTTTATATCTTCCAAGATTGCTGAATGCTCCAGATTTCAAACTCTAAATCAATCTTTCTCTGTAGCTCTGCCATCTCTCACAGGTTGGTTTTTGAATCCTAACTATCTCTTCCCCTTATTTTTCAGTAGCTTCTATATTATTGACATTTTTCTTTCTACTCTCTTAATTGTCTTTTCTCTTTATGGTATGTATTTAACTTCTCAGCCTGATATTCTATAGCAATATTGAACTCTCAAGTCTACTTTGTTTTCTTAAGTCATTATCTTGCATTCAGCTCTGCCTCAAATTCTTCATATTTTGGCCATTATAATACTTTCTTAATAACATCACTAATCATATACTAGACAGTCATTATGCTCGCATTCTGAGTTTTTTTTTTTTCATATTTTGTTCTTTCTGTATCTCAGGGTCACATCACACATAAAATACTCTTCTTCACCCTTTGATCTCTAGTCACACTTGCCTCTTAGGATGTTTAGATCACACTATCCTCTCCCCAAGGATAAGGCGTAAACAGATGGTGTCTCTGCCCAGAATATTCTTCCCTCTGCTATCACCTGAATAACTTCACTTCATCCATCAGATTGCAAGAAGCCTCACTGTATCTTGGGTATATTTCCTTAGTTTTGACCTTCATAATGCTGTGTACATTTTCCATAGCAGTTTTTCAGGTCTATAGTTGAATACTTATTGATTTTACTACTTAAAGTCTGAATCTTTTAAAAGACTATAACAGGATGTTTGTGATCCTGACTCTTTTGCTCCAATGTATTTGAGTGTCTGACACATACAGATCTTTTAAACAAAAATGTATTGAATAAATGAATCATTATTTTAGTATTTGGCAAATAATTCTACCTAGAGTATATTGTTTCCTGTGATCATTGGAAACATGAATGGTTTTGATGTGATTTGGCTTATTAAATCCTTAAGATAATGGTGTTGTTCTTTATGTGCAAAGGAATCTAATCAGAAATTTCAAGGTTCAGGAACTTTCAATTGTGATTATGAGAAGTGTTTTTTAGAAACATTTTCTCTTGCCTCAAGGAAGATTTCTTATTATTCATATCAGTTTTGCATTTAGAAATCTTCCTCTTCTTTTAACAGAGTCACTAATGAGAATTTTATAAGAGCAAGGTCTTCACACTGTTAATAACTATATAGCATTTTGAAAGTTATTTAGCATCTTTGAGCCTGTAGTCTCAAATCAGTAAAATGACTTTCTTTATTGTGTGAGTACAATTTCTAATTCATAAAATATTTGATCCTTTCTCCTCTCTGATTGGACCTCTTCCCATCATCTTTTACCCTTAAAGATTTTCAACCTAATAATTATGTTTTAAACTAATTGATACTTGTTTGAAACAGATACTTCAGAATGGAATGCAAGCATATAAGGAGTTATAAGAATGATACACTGGAGTCCAAGAAGAAAATATTGCAATTTAATTTTTAACATTTTTTTAATTTTAAAGTGAGTAAAAATAATTAGAAACATCAGAAATGATACAGAAGTTCAATAAACAAGATGACATGAATTCAACAATGGTTGTTATATTGCATATTATTGTCTTCAAAGTAGTTGTTCAGTTACTGGATATAAATATGCAAAATTGGTCAAAAAACCCTTAAGTATTAACTGTTGCTTTCAATAAACCAATAGAAATTAGAGGTATAATTATCTTAGCTACCATATACTCTCTCTCTCTCTCTCTCTCTCTCTCTCTCT
>NW_004955406.1:29665904-29721618 GCF_000276665.1 Chinchilla lanigera | reverse complement strand
TCTTTCTTTCTTTCTTTCTTTCTTTCTTTCTTTCTTTCTTTCTTTCTCTTCTTCACCTCATCCCAGTTCTTTCCTTTTGAGCAGTTTCTTTCTCTTTCAGAATATCTTCTGTACCTTTCAGCTTTATTTGCTCTTTCAAGTTCTTACACTAGGGAGGCAATATGATATTTACACATTCAGGTCTGATTTATTTCACTTATGAGTATGGTCTCTAGTTGCATCCATTTACCTATAAAAACCTCGAGTTTATCCTTTTTTATAGCTCAGTAATACTCCATTGTATAAAAATACCACATCTTTTTTATCCATTCCTCAGTTGATGGGTATTTGGGTTGTTTAGACCAGGATTCTTGATAATCCCTTTCAGTTTGTCTACTGGGAAAAGAATATATAAAGAAATAATTAATTGTGAAACAATTTAAGACTTAAATGTTCTGCCAGAAGATTTGCAAGTTTAGAAAAACTTTTAAAAGGAAAAAGAAACCTTTTATGTTTCAAATTTATTGCACTGCTATCAACATGGGTGCTCATATATCGGTGTGGTATGACACTTTCAGTTCTTCTGGAAACATACTCAGAAGGGGAACAGCTGGGTTAAATGGGACCTATAATCCTAGCTTTTTAAGGAATCTCCACACTGATTTACACAGTGTTTGTACCAGTCCATACTTTCACCAACAGTAGAGCAGCATTCCTTTTTCCACACAGCCCCTCCAGCATTTGTTATTGGTTGATTTGTTGATGATAGCCATTCTTTCTGGGGTCAGAAGAAATCAGTATTTTTTAAATTTGTATTTCCTGAATGACCAGTGGTGTTGAACATTTTTTCATGTATTTATTCACCATTTGTATTTCCTTTCTAAGTGAGAAAGAAACTCATGTCAAGGGCAGGGCATTTTGAAAGTCCATTTTGGAAAGTTCTATTGGAAATATGTTACCTATAAAAACTCTCATTTCTCTTCACATTAAAAAATGTACAAAAAGGCAAAAAAAAAAAAAACACCCTGGAAAATAATTTTCTAACCACTCTTAAAAGTAACCATTGACTTTAGAAATTTACCAGTAAGCTCAATTTCAACCAGTTCTTAGCATGATTACCTATGGATTGAAAAAATGGGAGCCATTACTGTTAATGTGGTCAATGATGTATTTTTTTTTTTTTTTTTACAATTATACTGTGAGATATTCAGGAATTTTATTTTTAACTAAAATGCCATACAAAGCTAAGTACTAAGTATACTTATTATAAGTACTAAGTGGTAAGATATATTCTATTTGGAAGATAAACTTGGGTGCTGAAACAAATATACTGAAACATTTATAAAGTAAGAAAGTTTTGGTGCACTAAGCAAATAAACTATTAAAAATGCTTTGAAACATTCTACTTTGTGTAGATTTTAAGTGTGGACCACATGTGAGCACAATAGTACATAATTTTTAAATTGTTTGTCACATGCTGAAGGTGCATGGTCAATTAACTTTTCAGTTTTTCTTGAACCCTAGAAACAGTCTTGGTACAGACACTCTCCATTGTATTGGTCTGGGAATTTTTCCTTTTCTTCCTTTTTCCCTTTTCTCCAACATATCTTTAACTCATCAGCCTTTACCATCATTTCTTTTTTTATTTTAAAAAATAAAAGAAGGAAAACATATTGACAGACATCCATTTACAAAAGAGCAAAAGAACAATGTAAACAAAACAGAGTTACAGACAAAGTTGTAGGAAATTAACCACGGTTGTTGTATTACTTATTGATATCTTCAAAGTGGTTATCCTCTTGAATTCTTTAAGACTCATAGAAAAAAAGTGTCATAATGTTTTTTTCTTTTTAACTCTCTTACTGATTATTCCTTCCATTGTTTTAGAAACATCCCACTGTCACTTAAGTTTGAAAAGTCTTTCCATATCCTTTCATCTTCTTAGCTGGAGACCAGCTCCTAGTTAGGAAGCATATAATTGGCTAATCCCTCAGGCAGTGAGACAAACATAGCACATACCTGCAGGTCACTGGAACAGGTCCCCTTGGTACGCATTACCCCTAGAGTCTACTTGAACTAGTTTTTTCTTTACCTTCTGTAAAAGCTGCTATTAAACTGCTGCAATGGTTAGGTAATTCTTGCACCAGTAAATAATATTAATTCCCACAAATGTGTCAAACTCAATCCCTTATGTAACTGAAGAAAATATACTGAGACACCAGGAATATATCTCATTTGTTGCTCTCCCTTATTTTGAGAAAAAAATTTTTTTTTATACCTTGACTCCTAAGGTCTGTATGTTTCTACAAGCAAGTGTGCAAACTGATTTTATTGAAAAAAAAACCTTGGTCTTTATATTCTGCCATTTTATTTGTGGTATAAAAGTTTTTGTAGAAGTATAACTTAAGGCAAAGATAATTAGTTAAAAAGTAACAGTTAAATGAATATTTTGACACTAACACGATTCTGTAATTGAAATAATTATTTAGTTTTTTTTAGAAAGACGAAGTAGGGAGTATGGGACCAAATTCCCTATATTCGCCTGAACTCGTGCAACAAGAGTCAAACTGCCCCCCCACCCCAAGTCCATTATCAGGAGACAGACATGGGAAAGACAAACACCCTTGGAGCCATCTTAAAAATTCCTGAAATTTGAAACAAAGTGTGCAAATCCTGTTGCAACACTCAGGACATCTTTCTTTTCTGCTTGCACTACTCTTCCTTTTAGTTTGTGCTGCTGGCACGAACCTACGTGCTCTGAGCATACCTTCCCCCTTTAAGCTTTACTAAACGTTGTTGCCTTTTTCATACCATTGTGTTCAGCATCCAATGCTTTGTTCATCACACCCAACAACCTAGAAACCCATCCTAGATACCATTCCCCACTATAATGTTCTTGGCAGAGCCAAGGAAAATTTGATTCTAGAAAAATCAATCAAAAGATTTTAAATTTTGTTCCTTCTCTCTCCCTGTATCAAATCCTTTAATGTATTTTCTCATGTTAGCTGTCAAGGAGATACAGGGAACTTGAGGGCAGAAGAACCTATTCCCCCCACTACATACACACATGAGACTGGAGAGAGGAAGTATGTGGTCTCATATTTTCCCAGCCAGTAACAGCGGCCCACAGGTGTGCAGGAAGGGTGCCGCTCTAGCCCTTCTCAGCTATCTGCTATGACCTTTCTGGGTTCTAGGGCTGCTTGCTAATATTTACCTACAGAAATCTGTTCCCAGGTCCTCTTAGGGTTGCTACTATAATACCAGCCCTCTTCCTGCCTCCATCCAACTTGGTTTCAGTATTATTATGATAATTTTGGCCTCAAGTTTTTACCTATAGTGGCTAGCTGACTTTTCATGATGAAGCTTCCTTTTGCCAGGAAACTCATATCCTTTTGTGGCATGAGTTAGTGAAAATACAGGGGAGCTGGGGACAGAAGAAGGTGGGTAGAGAGGAGTGAGAGTATTACACAGAGACTCAGGTTTAAAGCTAGAGCCTTCCTGGGCCAGTGGCAGCAGTGGGGTCCAAAATTCCACCTCTCTCAGGCGAATAGTAGCTTGAATGGCCTTGCCAGTTTGTGGGTCTTTTTCTGTAGAGACATGTCCTATCTGCAGTTCTTAGACTGTCACCTAATGGATTCCCCACCATGAGACCTTGTCAGCCCTTTGCAAGCAAGCAATTTCTACTGGCTCTACTTGGTATGGTTGGGGAAAATCTTATTGGGCCCTAGAGGCTCTACTCCCCTGTATAGCAGGTCTTAAGTGAAATTACAAAACCAGGAAACATGGTGCAAAACTAGTCCCATGCCATATTTCTTTCCCACCCACACCATCCTTCCTTTCTGTTCATGTTGCTGGCATAGGTCTATGCTCTCTGAGCATATATTTCCCCTCTAAACTTTATTAAACTTTGCTGCTTTTTTGTACTGTTGCGTGCCATGTCCGATGCTTTGTTAATTGCACACAAGAGTTTAGAAACCTGTCCTGGAGCCCATCCTCTGCTGTGGCAGTTGAGAAGGAACTCCTTCCTTTTGTTCTCTTAGGTAATGTTAGCAGAAATGAAAACCAGTGGTCCAAGAATTTGGGAGACAGGTTGTACCACTAAATCAAAACTTTACTGCAGAGGATGGCAACTTCAATAGTGGAAAATCACTGAAAGGACTGGCGCTTTGCCAGGAAAATGCTCCAGAAACAGTCTTTAAAGAAATCCCATATCAGGAATTGAAATGCCTGGTCTAAATCCTAGAAAAAACAAAGAGTATTGGAGTTGAACTGTTGATTTGGTTATGCTGAATACTCTTCTTGGCTAACAGCTACCTTTTAGTTTCTTTCCCATTTGGGCTACACCTTCAAGGAAGCAGTGGCTAAGTCTCTGACATATCTTGCACGTGATAAAAGAAATGGAATGAGAACTAAAATTTAGGCAATCACTTGGTTTCTTAATTGTTATGCTACAAATATTTACTTTATGTTTTTTACAATGATTCCATGTCCTAATGGAATTTTTTTTACTTACATATGACTGATTACTATCACGATCCCATAGCTCTCTATTAACATCTTCTATAAATATTCATAGAAAAATTTACTTCCATGTACAATACCCCAAAGTTATGGATAGTCCAGAAAATGTTTTGATTCACCTTGTAAGTAATTAGACAGTGGCCATTGCTATAGCTCAGATTTTGACTCAGAAAGACCAGAAGCCTGACCTGAGAGAACAATCTCTTTTCCTATCATTTTCATTCAGCTACCAACTTAAAAAATGTTTAGGTTTTTGGCAGTTTTATTATATCCAGAAGGAAACTTGACTTACTTTTCAGAGGTGGAAAATTCTGAAAGTGCAGGAAACTCAAAATAGCACTTACCTTTAAGATAAGTGAAATATATTCAAATTTAAAGCATGGTTACCCTTTTGATTAGTAACTCGCAGTCTATAAAACATGTGCTACTGCTTAGTGAAAAAGTGCCACATAAAAAACAACTACAGCTATGAGGAAGTGTGGTGTGAAAATTACAACTTAGTTTTAAATGTCTTTTAATGCCAATTTAACCATTTGAGGAAAAAAATCTTGATAGCTTTCCTGTAACAGTTTCCAATGTAACTAGGTTTTTGTCTTTACAAATGCTGTATAGAATTTAAATAAGATTACTTTAAATCAGCATACTGGTCCATATGGATATAAAGGGAGAAGCATAAAGTAGAACTTTATTATTTTCTCACTATAATCCCATAGGTAATCAAATTAAATAAGTTAAAGCTAAATTATTCTTTAATCAGTTATATTCTGAGTTTTGAAAGCACAGGACAAAGACTAACAGCTTCTCTGTTATTAGTGACAAACAAAACAGGTCAGAGAAGGGAGAGGACAGCATCTAGGTACGTTTATTTCTTTGTTTGTATATTCTAGTCTAAGAAATTATTCTCCCAAATCATTTTCTTTGAAGCATTTTATAAGAGCAGATGAAGAGAGAAGGGACTTAGCTAAAGTAGAGAAGATTTTAGGGGCACATACCTAGATTATAAACAAACCAAAAATTAATTGGCTACAGAGAAAAATTCGGGGGATAAGCACAACAAACTTCAGGACCAGAGAGACAGCGTAGAATATTATATGGGAGTCATGAGAACTGTATGTGTGCCTGGATGCAGAATCCCCTCCTGGTGCATTTATAAATTAGCTAAGCATCTATTGAGTGTATATGAGCACATGCACCCAGAAGTTAATGGGTCTTATTGGTAAAATAATGCTTGGTGACGCTCCTGAGTCCTCTGCATTCCTAAGGCATCTGTGTCAGCGGTCTCCTGCACTGTCACGTTTAGCCAAACGATAGATATTTTCCTGGTTCTTCCAACAGTCTATGATTATCTTCACTACACTGTAGTCTTCCTCGACCAAATATACTGAATGGCAGTTTGGATGCATTCTTTTCTTTTTAAGAAAATATGTATGGGGGCTGGGGATTTAGCTCAGCGGCACAGCACCTGCCTGGCAAGCGCAAGGTCGTGAGTTTGATTCCCGGTACCAGAAAAACAAAACAAAACAAAAAACAGAAAATATGTATGACACCAATTTGAGCTAGTTAATTAGGTTTTATTCTTTAGAGAAAAAAAATCAGTACTTTTACAATTCAAACATATAGTATTTGAGGTCCAGTTGACTTACATTCTGCAGAAAGTGTCTGACTGTCATCTCAGTTGTTATTATTAGAGATGGAGCCATGCCCCAGAAAAACCTTTTTTTTTTAAATTTTAAAGATAAAAGAAGGAAAGCACATTAATAAACAAACAGATATAAAGAAACACCCAAATAATAGAAGCAATACAGAATTTCAGAAAAGGTGATAGGAAATTAACAATGGTTGTTGTTTTACATATTGTTATCTTCTAGTTGGTTACTCTGTTAAACAAATATAAGCAGAAAAGTCTTCAAAGGATTGGTAGAGATATGTTAAGAAGGTAACATAGGCTAAGAATTTATATGTGAAGAATACAATGAAGTCCACTCGAAGCCAGTTTTCCCAGTAGAGCTGCTTGGTAAGGTTGGACATATATATCTAATTAAATAGATCTCCAGTGTCATGAGTGTGTATTTTGGTGAGATAATATGACATTTATATCAATCTTTCATCTATTAACCTTGTTACCATCTATTAGGAAGTAGTCTCCATTAATGAATATGGCTAAAGGATCCAGTCTCTGAACATTGCTGGTTTTTTCCTTTACATTTAGTTTATTTTCATGCATAATTATTATATTTCCTAGTTCAAGTTCTGGGTGCTATGTAGCACTTTTAAAAATTGATAGTTCACTTTCATTTTTATCTCCCTATGTAAAAATAAAATCAAATGATTGAAAATCAAGTGATAGATTAATTTTTATGTTGTCATAACATCAGGTTAATAAAATTCAAAGGAAATGACAAAAGGCCATTCAAGGTAGTAGAGAAGGCAGAAGAATAAATTAGTCATGACTACTGATGGGTACATTCAGATCAAATGTGGGATGCTTGGCTTTTGAAACAAAGACTGTTGCAAATATAGTAGATGCTCCCTTCTAGGTTTAGATATAAAAAAAGTCAGTGTTCCCAACACTGTGTAATGTGGCTTATTTACAGATGAGAATAGAAACAGGACATTTAGGATAAGCACGAGAACATGGTTAGGAGAAACATTTTGAGGGCATAAACAAGGAGTGGGAAGAGAGGAGAGGTTGCGTTGTAGAGATATTTCAGAAATAGCCATTAGAATGGTGGTATTTGGATATGAAAAATAAGAAGTAAAAATACACTACATTGCTTTAACAAGCTGGCAGATAATTATACTCATGAATACTAAATTCAAGTGTATTTTTTACAGCCAGCTATCTTCAAAAATAAAATTTAAAATTAGTATAAACTATTGTCCAAAAATATGTGTGTATGTGGGCAATGACATAATATATAAAGAGAAACATGTCCTATATGTCTGTTATCACTGATGCCCTTAGAATTCCTTTAATTGATGGTCAGATTGTTTTCAAAATTAACACAAACTAGCAGTTATCAAACATTTACTGCTAAATTTAAACTACTTGAACTCAAATACTATTTTATTAACTTGAATTGTAAATTTTAACCAAATAAATAAATTTGACAGGTAGATTTGGTAAAATCTGTTAGCAAATTAAAAATAAATCTTGAATCAAAATATTTTCAATTTTATGTTGGACAGCTCTAATAAGTTACATATTCTTTTATGCAAAGCAATATGAATTGTACTATTTGTTATTTGAGCATCTTCTTGTCATCTTGGACAAGAAAATTAAGCCCTCAGGACAAGGATTTCTATTTGTGAAATGGAGATAAAAATCATGGACCTTAATGTTTTGAAAAGAAGTGAAATTAGATGTAGAAAGTAGCTAGCATGAAATGTCTGGGAAATATTATTACCTAACATAGGAGGAACTTAGTGCCTAAGTACATTGTTGGATGTCTGTTCTTGGAAAAGTTCTCTTTTTACAAGACTCTGTGATGGACTTTTGTGGATGTCTATCATATAGTTTATAATTAATGCAGTAGATACCCTGCTGAGGAACGAACTACAGAGCACAAGACACATTGTACATTTTGCACAGCTAACTTCTTGCTTCAATCCTCCCCGGATCCTTCTAACATGGTTTGAGAGAAATGCAGCCCTTCTGCTCATAAACTACTTGTTCATACAGGCTAATTCTGGGATCTGTATGACCAGAGGCACTTTGTCTTCAGGCTAGTGGCTTTCTGTTAAAAATATCCATGATATCATCTGCCTGGGGTGCACAGTGAGTGGATGGGTGTTGGTCTCTTTCTGTTCTTCTGTCTGTAAGCATGGGTGAATCTTTCCGCTTTCAAAGCCACCAGTCTTGTTTTTTGCTTTGTACTGCAGTGATGGTAGAACCCACTTTGGTAGGAGAGGGGTTATATATATATTTGCATGGTTTCTGTGGCCAGAAATGAAAAAGTGTACTTTCTTCTCCTTATGGTTGTGATTGTGTCCTTTGTTGCCCTGACACATTTTCCTCTTACAGCAATAAGTATGACGGAATGAAAAGAAAAGAACACAAAGCAGATTGGTGATACTCACAATCCTACAAGGAATTTGACTTTCATGCTCACAAGGATCTTTGAGAGCAGCATATTCTTTGTAAATTAAATCAGCACTTAGGACAGTACAAAAACAGTGCTACTAAATAAGTATCTAAATTGCCCAAAGATAAAGCAAAGTCCTGCATTAAAAAAATCTTAGAAAATTATGCTTTATAATGAAGTAATTAAAAATTTATGATTAAAAATTTATGATTATAAATTCTCATATTATATTTTTTGAAATAAGATATTCCATTAATGAGAAAAAGTATTAATATAAAACCAATCAATACTTATTTTGAATACATAGAGGATCATCTAACATGAAAAGAAATAGAAAAAAAAGAAAATTTATTTATTTATTTATTTATTTATTTTTGTTTTTCTCCGGTACCGGGAACCGAACTCACGACCTTGAGCTTGCCAGGCAGGCGCTTTTGCCGCTGAGCTAAATCCCCAGCCCAAAAGAGAAAATTTAACAGGGTGCATATTTGGATATGTAATCTCAGGATTGGAATGTGGAATGTCATTGTGATTGTGTTTTTAAGTCCCTGAAAAAATTAATTTGTTTGATTTTGAGATTGATAACTATAAAAAAGTAAAATGTTGTAACATTTGATAGTTGTGATAAAATTTCCATTGGCCACCTAAGATGGTGTATTAGTTGGCTTCTGGTGTGATAATGAGTAAAAATATGTATTTTCCTGGTGTATAACATCAACATTTATTTTTTTTATTTATGTGTTTGTTTGTTGGCTCTGGCAGCTTTGGCCTCAGGCTTCTAGTTGAGTTCGCATCTACTCTACTAGTTTATGCATTTTCCTTGGATTAGTATCAACCTAAGGAAATCCCGAGCAAAAGCTAAACCCTATGGCCACATAGATTTAAAATCTCTTAATTCTTATCTCTAACATCCAACTCATCAATGCAAGTATATACTGAGCCTAGAGGTGATAGAATGTTTTTCTCTCACTGAGGCTAGAGCCATGATAACAGATGGGACAGGGAGGGAAGAAATAATCATATGCGGTATGATGAGCTCTAAAAGTTTTTTTTTTTTTAATTAAACTTTTCAGTTGGAAGTTTAAGATGACCCTAATTGCAAAGAAACATGAACTTTTTATAAAATTATGTCATGAAATGTGAGAACAATTTTATTTTTAAAGTAATATACTTATACTTTAGATTTCAAGAAATAATACAAAGGGTGTGGAAAAGGATATTTAATAGTTTACCTTACAATGTATAACTTATACAGAACTTTGAGCCTAAGAAGTTCATATGATTGTTTGTTCTGGAGGAAGTCTAGCAAAAAGCTTAGTTTTTTTTTTACTTTTTTTTTTTTTTTTTTGGTTTTTCTCCGGTACCAGGAACGGAACTCACGACCTTGCGCTTGCCAGGCAGGCGCTTTTGCCGCTGAGCTAAATCCCCAGCCCCGCAAAAAGCTTAGTGTAAGGAACAGTTAATGCCTAAAATTTTTTATATTCTGACCAATTTTACATGCTTATATCTGGTAATCTGAGCAACCAATCTGAAGACAATAATATTCAATGGAACAACCATTAGTGAATCCCTACCATCTTGTCTAGTGAAACTATATATTATCTCTAATGTTGTAGCTAATAATTATATTTTTTCTCTTGAATGGTTTGAACAATCTTCCATTCTTACATCTGGTAATCTGAGCAATGTAGTTGAAGATAAATAACAATATGTAGTATAACAACCACTGTTAATTACTATCATTTTGTTTTGAAACCCTGTATCATGTTTAATGTTCTTGCGTTGTTTTGTTTATGTTTGTGATGTTGGTATGCTGCTATTGTTCTTTTTTTTTCTTTTACTATTCTCTTTAAAATAACAAAACAAAACAAAACAACAACAACCAAAGGAAATGAAAACAGGACCTTAGTCCCAGAGGAGTGCTTCTGGGACAGCATGATATGTTCTGCTAAGGTATATCCAAAGGAACAATAAACACGAAGGCTAGGAGCGCTAAAGTACAGCCTCTGGGATAGCTAACTTGTAATATTCCCACTAATCTGCACATTTCCCCTCCCATTTCCCTCTTCTGCTTTTTATAAAGAAAAGACTAAAATAACTGAAGAAATTGCAATCAGGCCCTTAGTCTCAGAGATTGTGGCCCCTCCCGATCCCACAACTTCATCTCTTTCTTTTTCTTTCTTTTTGTTTTCATCTGCTACACTTCATTTTCAGTACTTATCACCTCACAGACACCAGAAAAAAGTCATTGGACAATTTTCTCAATGTATTTAGTTAAAATGGTACAGCAGTGAACTTTCAAAGCTTAGTGTAAATTGAATTGTTCTAAATCAGCAGAAATACACTTTCTAAGTTACTCATGAAACTGGGCTCATGAGGCTCTCTTATCTTCAAGATCACTGTCCACATTTTCCCGTCCACATTAGTAACAAGGCCTGGCGAAGGCACACATCATCTATACCAGCGAGGGCAAACCTTCTAGGGCCTTCAGTGGTACTACCAGCCCACCATGCCATGCATTCCAAACATTCACCACCACCGTCTCAGCCTCTCACTCCACAGAACTATGTGACCCCGTGGGAGCTGGGAGACATAGTCTAGCTGGAGACCTAGGTGAAAGGAAAGAATAGGTTTACTGAAAAAGTTAACAGCCTGCAAAAGTTGCTAGAAGTCAACAAATTTAAATTGTGCAAACTTTTGAGTTGGATATAGTCTCACACAATTGTAATCTCAGAATTTAGGAGGCTGAGGCAAGACTATTGCTGTGAGTTCAAGGTGAACCTGGACAACTACATAGACAGACCGTATTTCAAAAAACAAACAAGAAACAAACAAACAAATAAATAAGAACCTTTCTTTGGCTCTTCTAGTTAAGAATATAATAAATTTTTACCATGTATTATTTTGTATTTATTTATGTGTAGTACCTGATAAATACTGAATAAAATGTAATTATATTAATGATAAAAATACTACCAATCAATGAATTTCTTGGAGAACAATACTTGAAAGAATGACATCAGGAAACAGAAAAGTAGTAAAGGCAGTTTCAGCCAAAAAAAGATCAGTTTTTACATTTTAAAACTTATCACCTTGAATATGACATACACTGATATATGTTTGTTGAATGGGTTAGATTTAAGTAATATGATTAAAATAAAATACATCTTTTATATTTAAAGGTGAGAAATTTTTATCTGGAGTTTCAAGATATAGATTTCTATGACAGTGTATTTTAGTTGGAAAAGAAACTTAAATCATTAGACAGTTTTTTCTTTTATTTTCATTTCCACTAAATTCTTAACTTCTTTTTATTTATGAAAAGCAATGAAAATTTATCTCCAGAAACTGCAAAACATGTTTTAAAATTATTTGTACATTTCCCTCACTGCCTAATAGCATGTTGCATATTCTTCACCAAATCTTAGTTGAAATTGTTTTGTGTAGGTTTGGACTTTGGTATAGCATGATATTTAGTAGTAACACACTTTGACTAACACTCTAGTTTTAAACAAATTGAAGTAAAGAAAAAATTTGTGTTTCAAATACTCTCCAAATTTTGTGTCTAAATTTTAGACATAAATAAAATGGTGTTTTCCTAACATGTACATCAAGCTTCCACTCACAGTGAAGAAGCCGTGTTTAAGATTCCAATAAAGGGCAAGCATTTTTTTCTAGGTTAGCTGATTTAACTTCACCCTGAAATAACAAGACTTATAACTATTTTTCCAAATGTAGCCATCCTAAAATATGCAGTGTTAGCTTTGCATTCATTTCTCCTGTATTTAAAAGTATTGCATATATTCATTCAGAAATGGAAAAGCGACCCAAAGATGCAAAAAAGAGCAAAATGATTCATATTTTACAAAGAGAGATTACAAATTTTAAGCTTCAAAATAGCTGCAAAGTCAATGTACAGCTTCAGTCATATAAGTATTTTTACTACTGTATCCTATAAGAAATTAGCTTTGAATTGACTTTCAATAATTAACTGAACAAGGTTTTTAAAACAACAAATATACCAGGATATTTAAATATATGCAAATAGGATGAATAATTTTAGACACTTTTATGTATTTTGGATCTTTTATATCTCATAAATGTTTTACTTAGAGGGAAAGAAATAGGCATTATCTAAAACTATGAAATGGTTATCCAAACAACTGCCTCCTAGAAAGATGCTGACATCCCTCAACAATTGTGAGGTCATAACAGAATCAAAAACACAATAATTTCCCACCCTCTGCCTAGTTCCCACCCTCTGCCTCCCCTTGCCTTGAAAGAGTCACATTGAATTTCTCCTTCTCAGTACTATATATTTCTTTTCTCTTGAACTATCATCAGGCAACTCATACTGACTGAGTCATCACAAAATGTCATACTTTATAATACTATAATGCATTAATATATTCAGTATATAATTGTCTTTTAACAACCTCATCAGTCATGTTCTAAATAACTGCATAGCAGGATTAAATTACTCTCTAAAACTTTACATTATTTAATTAAAGAAATTTTTAGTCATTTTCTAGTTAATTTTATACCCCTCTGTTACAATTTATTGAAAGTGTTTGTGTTCTCCACATACTATTTCCCCCTAAGGAATGAAACTCACTCTCTGTCTCTCACTGTCTCTCTCTCCCTCTCTCCCTCTCTCTCCACACACATGCACACACACACACATGCTCACACACCCTTCTTGCTTTTTTGTTCTTTGTTCTTTTTCATCTCTCTGTCTAAGCCTCATCTTATGCATCCGTAAAATGAAACTAATGTACTGTATTAATCATCTGTCTCTGTGACCAAATGCCTCACATAAATCAACTTAAAGGAGGGGAGGTTTATTTAGAGGTTTCAGTTTATGGCTGACCAACTCCATTAACTTGGACCTGAGGCAAAGCAGAAGCTGTTTACCTCTTGGGACCCAGGAAGCAGGAAGTTAGTGACAGCTACAGGGGAAGAGGCCAGAGGCCAGACAGTCTGCAATGTCACACACCCATGATCCAGTCTCTTCAACTAGGCCCCCCATCGGTTTCCATCATCTCCCAGTAATGCTATCAAAGTACGATCTCATCAATGGGTTAATTCAATGAAAAAGTAGAGTTTCATGGCCCAGTCATCTGATCAAAGCCCCACCTCTGAACATATGAGTATTTAGAGAGACATTTTAGATCTAAATCACATCGTGCACACACTACATCATTAGTGAGACTTTAATGAATTTCTGTGTGTGGTGCTCTTTATATCAAACTTCTAGAAAATATTATATTATAAAAGCTTCTTATTATGTTTATTTAAAACAACAAACGATAATTATCTAGAGGCAATAAATAGAGTTGATAGGCATACAAAATTGACTAAGATATAGTTCTTGCCCTTGAGACAATTTCAGTAGAATGGGGTTGTCTCAATTATTGTTATAAAACAAACCATCCATAGGATGAAACAATGACCAGATTTACCTGGAATTTAAGAGATTTCTGGGACACAAGATATTTAATTTTAAAATACAGTGAGTGCTAAAAAGGCTAATATGTCATAATATATTCAGCTCCAATCTTATTATCTTAAAGCACAAGTGGTTATAGTTTCACATAAGACAGAAAATTCTTCTGCTGATGACTGAGATTACCCATGCAGTTACATGCAGCGGGGGATGACCAGGCCATATCTGGTCACACCCACAACCATGTGGTGGTGTCTGGGAGAGCCTGGATTTTGAGCAGTGTGGTGGTCTTCACCACAGTAGGGCAAATTTCAGTGCCAAAGAAGATCATCAAACCTCTGCTTACCTCCTGTCTTCTCCTGTTCATCATTGGACAAAGTAAGTTGTGAGGAGGGGCATGCACATAGACATGGATAACTAGGGCTGTGGTTCTTTTGAACTATTGCTGTAAAAATGTAGTATATCATGGGCTTCCTCTAAGTGATACAAGTGATATTTGAAGTTTTATTTAAGAAGGAAAGAGGGGGAAGAGCAGTAGGTTGGATTCAGAATACTGGGCCAGAGTTTGAGCTGAAAAATTTTTGCTTTGCACACCTTAATTACCTCACTTCTGCTACCTTGATTTTGTCTACATTCTACCCATTCCAACTTTATAAAGCAATCCATTGTATTATAAAAATATGTTTAAGTTATAAAATATTTTAAAACTAGGCAAATGATTTAAGATATATTTCCTACTACTTAAATATTTTATAGTTATAAAACATTTTATCTAGCACTTTATAATATTTTTAAAGAAATTAATACAGTATTTATTATTACATCTCTTTTACCTTTTAAACTTTCAAAATATTTAAATTTTTTGCTCTTCTAATTCTTCCATTATTTTCATTGATGAAATATGCCCAATTTCTGTTTTCTGCCACTAAGTTAGACAGAGTCCAGTATTTCCAAACTTGGAATGAAAACTAGTATCAAGAAGATGGAAATGATTATGCTATAGCATATGAGTCTGATATTACTTACTGCATTTTAATATCACATTAAGCCTAAATGCTGTGATTTCCACATGCACACTAATATTAAATTCTTTTCTATTTTGATTTCTGTTTATAAAACCCAAATACTGGGTCTTGACTTTACTGGGTTATATCTACGTAATTAGTTTTGACCTATGCATTTGCTTGTTCAATATGAGTTTAGCAGAATACATCCATTTGAATTCCATCATGCAATACTTTTACATAGGTAAAAAATGGATAAGAATATGTTTTCTAAAGTTTCTTAGGGTTTCTGTGTAAGTCCTCCAGCTATGGTGTACATTCTTTTGTTGTTGTTGTTGTTGTTTTGTTTTTTTTTTTTATTTTTCTCCGGTACCAGGAACCGAACTCACGACCTTGTGCTTGCCAGGCAGGCGCTTTTGCCACTGAGCTAAATCCCCAGCCCCTATGGTGTACATTCTTAAACAAGTTACTTAAAATTTTTATGCCTTTTCCATTAAATGGTCATGATAATAGTGTATATTTTATGGTATTGACATGAATATTTAGTGATATGAATCCTTAATATATAAAACATACTCTGTTTCAAAACAGTGACTAGCCATTGGCTTTATTTTCAACAACATTATTAATATAAATATTTTTTGCAGTTCTATGGTTTAAACCCAGAGCCTTTGATATATGCCCGGGCCTTTTACTTTTTATTTTGAGAGAGGGTATCACTAAATTGCCCAGGCAGTGCTTCAATTTGAGATCCTCCAGTCTCAGCCTTCCAGAGCAGTGAGATTACAGTTGTATAACACCATGATCAGCAAGAGATTTTAAAAACATGAACAAGTGTCCTTTTGCTATGCATACCATCTTATTTACCATCTTATTTATAAAATTCAGAATTCTAATGTGATTTTTTTTCAAATTGAGAATTATATGCTTTATCTTTAATCATTGTATATATTCAATTGAGAATGCTATGATTGAATTAGTTTATTATCCTATGATTAAAATTGTCCCAGTAATTCATTGAATGAGCATTTGTTGAGGGCATACTAGATGTTACCTACCAACATCCTGACCTGTACCCCTCATTTATTAAAGATTTAGCACTAGTCTTACAGCTTCATTCACCACCTCAGTTCCCCCATCTCATGAAAAAGGGTATCTCCAGCTGCTTGATATTCAGATTCTAATTACTTCCAACAAACTTTAACCTTAATGCTGAGGCAATGGTCACATTATAGAGTTTTACGTCATCCTAGATTTTGGAACCAATTTGGAGTACAAGGACTTCAGCCACCCTCTTATGAATTGATTTAAATTTCTTATTCCATTCTTCCTTTATCACTGTCTCCTGGCAAACTCAAACTCTAGAAATGAACTATTAACTTTCTCCACACTCAGTATCCTCATTAGCATCCTGCTCCTCTGAACACTACTTATCTCAGGTTACACTTAAAAAGTTGTTTATACTTCTACCTTACCAGTATCTAGTCTCTCACAACCCTCTCACATAATTCTTTGTTAGTTTATTTATTTATTTATTTATTTTTTTGGTTTTTCTCTGGGACCGGGAACCGAACTCACGACCTTGCGCTTGCTAGGCAGGCGCTTTGCCGCTGAGCTAAATCCCCAGCCCCTGTTAGCTTATTTATTTTCTGTATCCTCAACATCTCTCTGGCACATGCTTTCTGTCAATATTCATGTGTCTTAAATCTTTTTATCTAATGAATAAATAAATAAATAAACTGATAAACCAACAACAAAGTTTACTCATAGTCAAAACCGTTCCTAGAAGAACACCCTCTCTGACAAACATTCTCTTTCTGAGAAACTAGCTCCACTCCTCTGAGACCTCTACCTGATTAGGCCTCAGTGTTGACCTATGAAGACTTAAACAAATATTGACGTAATTCCTAACAGCTCAAGCCTACCAGAGAAAATTCAAGGCTGTCAGAAAAATTTACTAATTACCGTTGTCAATATTTGATGATACAGCCCTTAGTTCTTACTCTCTATTGGAAGGTAGGGATCTGATTGCAGTAAATTCTGGTTAAAAATATCTCTCAGATGGATCCACTCCTCTTCCTTGTTTTTGGAATATTTTACTTCCTGGACTCTGTTGAGTTCCTACCACTCTCCCTCCCTATTCCCCACTTCTCCCTTCAAAAATACCTAGTGATTTCTGCACAAATTGGAATGGACCTCAGCTCACTCCTTTACTGTCAGCAGTTACTGGATAGAAATCTGTTTTCACAGCTTTAGCTAATGTCCTGTGTGTTTATCTTTGACATTTCCTTTACTTCATTGACAGTTACAGTTTTGGGGGAAGTGCCTCCTTTTTTTCAGTTCTTATTTGTGTTTTATCATAAAACAAATGAGTTTTCCTCAAGTAATTATTTATATATTCGTTCAACAAATATTGATGAAATGCCTCCTTTGTGTCAGGCATAGTTCTCATAAAGAGAACTAGAAATACCAGAGTAGAACAAGGCATTCAAGGTAGTTTTTTTCTGGTATTTATGTGAACATTTGAAGAAAGTCCTGAATGGAGCCAGGATGGTCCAAGTAGAGGAGCAGACAGACAGCAGCTTTAATTCAGGGCTGGGCGAAAGTGAGACTTGCATGCTAAGAACATGAGGAGGCTGCTGGGGGGAGAGCTGAGTGAAGGAAGGGAAGAGTAGTGGACATAATTCGGCCTATATCATATAAAACTTTTAACCATGTAAGGACTTGGTTTTCTTGCTGAGGGAAAGAAGAATGTATTACAGGGTTTGACTGAGTGTTTTAAAGAGATGCTGTGTTGCTTAAAGAGATGACAGAGAAGCAAAGAAATCAGACTCCACTGATCATGATCTGGGCATGGTCACCACATATCTCCTTGAACCTAAACTCTACAGACATTGGCTCCCTCCTTATATTGTGTATAGCAGTTAGTGTCTCTATGGACCATTCAATTTTTCAAAAAATCCTTATAATGCCACCTATTCTGCTAGCATATTTCTTAGTGTTCTTTGTCTATCCCAGCTTTTTCTACTCATCTTATTCATTAATTTGCTTTCTCTTTCCTCAAACAATTGATATTCCTATCTCATTCTATGCACTCTATATACTCACTTAAAGTATGGTTAAATAGATAAAAGCAAAAATTTGCATTGGAGTTAGTTAAACCTTGTTCAACATCCTGAAATAATTACTAGATGTGTATTTTGGGGTAGATTTGTGAAACTTTAAGCTTGTGCTAAACAGGGAAACAAAGTTATATGCTTCATACTGTTGGTATGGGAACAAAATATTGCTTTGAAGGCAGGACAAAATGTGCTTAATACAGAATTTGAAACATAGTAACTTCATACAAATGTTATTTTACTACTCCAACAAGGTAAACCATTTCAATCCTTCGGTTTCCATTGAGTGCCTTATGACTCCCAAGGGATATCTAAGAGCCACAAATCTTATGTACATTTCTGAAACATCAGACACATATATAGAATTCATGTTGGGTATTTCCAGTTCAATGATTCATCAGTATTTTATACTTGGCCTTTGGAAAGTAGAGTTAATCTTTGTCCTTCCCCAACACAGCTCTCTTTTAAAATAATGCTAACATTCACTGTGGTCTCCAAGACAGAAACATGGATACCATCTTTGATTTTTCTTCCCATCATTGTAGAAATATTATCAGTTACCTATTCTCCTCAATTCTAACCATAGAGGTTGAAGGATTATGTCAGTCTGAGAAGTTTAGAAGTTTAACTAAATTGGCTCAGCAATTCTACACCCTAGGTGAGGAGGACCCACCCAAAGGTGGATCATCCCCTAGATAAAAAAGGGAAATGAGGAAGGACAGAGGGGCTTCCATTCTTTGAAGGAGCTCCAATCTTCACCTTCAGCTTGGATGTCATCTTCTGGCTCCTAGTGCAGACTCTTCGATTTCAGCCTTGGATCCTTCAGCCTTCTGGTGTAGACTCCTCAGCCTTCCATCACAGACCCATGGGCCTCGTGATATGGACCTGCTGGGAAAACTGCAGTGAACTCCAGAACTTGGACTGATTCCTTCGGTCTTCAGTGGGCAGACACCCTTGCATACTTCCTCACCCAACTCTGTGGCTGACCATCATAAGCCAATCTTGTAATTTCATCTAATTTGTGTCTCTTCTGTTATATCTGTTTCTCTAGTAAAACCTTGACTGATACACTAGTGCATAAATAACTTTTTGATTCATCTCTTCTTTGCCATCCATATAGCAATTGCCTTAGCTCAGAACACACAGAATTGCCTTTCTTTTGTGTTATTGGAAATGTCTTCTAAGTTTTCTCTCTGTATCTGAGCCCTCTGTGACCCATTCAACATCTTCTCAAATGGAAATATTATTGCATTAGTGTGCTCTCTACATAAATTTTAGTCAATAATCTTAATTCAACTTTAAAACAAGTAGCATTCTTCAAGGTGACTATCAGTCTTCTTGGATTAGCTCATACCTTTTCCAAAATCCACTTATGCCACTGTTGGGAACCAAGTATGATAATAGTGTCAGGGACATCCAAGCTTGTCCTTGTCCTAAAGTTCCACACTGTTTTCTGGTCACAGCTGGAAGTACTAGAGCTAATGACCACTGTGGCACTCACAAGGCAAGAGAAGACCTGCTAAAGAGAATAAGACACCTGAGGAAACTACAGTTTCCTTACTCCCCCTCTTGTCTTGTCCATGTCCTTGTCCTCATCCTTATCCAGGCAAGAATGTTTTGATCTTCCTAGCCCATCGTTACCATTCCCAGAAACATGCACTGCCCTTCCCCCATTGTCCTGATTCCAATGTAATGAATAAATACCAAGAAGTCTGTTCACCGCATGGCCTCTTATTCAGAGAGCAACTGGTTGTCCCAGATTCCTGCTTTGCAACCCTGTACTCTATCCCTTGCTCGGTTTTTCCTTTCCCTTCATGCACAGTAACCCAGGCAGGAGAGAGGAACCCACTGTAGGGGTCTACTATAACAAATGCTCTTGTCGTTCTAAACTACTTTAAAATGTTATGTGATTGTGTCCTTTTTCCTTGAATGATTTATCAATGTAACTTTTTGTGTCTGGAAAGATTTCTCCAGTTTTTCCTCTGAAGTATATTTTAGGTACTTTTCATGAGTTCTACCATCACTCTGAATTTTTGCTGTCATTGCTTTATAATGAATTATATTATATATTTATTATTTCTCTATATACTTAAAACTTCATAAGGTTTAGTCCATGTTGGCCATATTCAGCTTTAAATCTGAATATGATATTAAACATGAATAGCAAACTTTTGGGAAGAAATCCAAAATCCAGGTTTTTGCTGTGGCTTCCACTGTGCTGATACTAATTATATAGAGACATTTAACTTAGTAGAATTATTTCTGAATTTCATATGAACAGTGCTTGTTTTATTTTCTTGTTTATGATACTATTACTAATGTAAAATTTGTGTCACATTTCACAACACTTGGGGTCAGAAGTAATTGATAAAGAAGTAGATTTTATTTTAATTTATGAAGAACTTTCTATTGAATATAGCAGTGGACCTATTTTGAATAAGACAACCAGTTTTTCCAAAACTGGGGAAAGGCCTGGCATAATACATTTTCAGCTTTTCACCTTTGTTTTTTTCCTTCACGTTGATCTTCAGTGTCACTAGTTATAATTATTCCACAGTTTGCTCCTTCCTTCACTTCCTTTACTTTCATATTTTTATGGGTTTATATAATAGAATTTAGTGAGCCTACTGATATGTACTGTATTCTTCTGAAGGCTGTATCTGTACGTTGTATTGATGTATGAATTACATGATCCATATGGTATTTTCCAAAATTTGTTTTATCCCCTAAATCTATGGATTAATACTTAGGAAAATAATATTTAGAGAAAAATTTTAGTTTCTTTATGACACCAAGGCATTAAAAATAACTTTCAAAACTAAACCTTGCAGAAGGATTGTTTAAGTATTACAAAAAGAAGAAACTCCTCTCAGTTTTATCTCTCATCCTCACACATCTCAGATTCTCATTGGCAATGCATTGAGTAACACATCCACTTGTGAGGATGCACACAGGGAAGTGATGAAAGACAAACACATACAATGAAAAAGTCACAAAGAACTGAAAAGCTGCTTGAGGATGGTTTATAATAGTTATGTTTTTCTAGCTTAATTCTTTAGATATTTAAATGCCTGTTAGATGAAAAAAACCTCCTCCTCATCCTCCTGCTCCACTTCCTCCTCATCCTCCTGCTTTCCCTCCTCCTCCTCCACTACTTTTGTTCCTGCTTAATTACATCACAATGCGGTAATCTCTTTCCAGATAATCTACAGAGACTGTTAATCTGTTAACATTCTATTTCCTACTGTGTAAATTAGTGGTCCTCCTATTATTACCTAAAATGATTGTGAGAAATAAATTAAATAATTCCATAGAAAATTGAAATTATTCCTGGCAGTGTGTAGTAGTACTGACTTTCTTATAATTTATCTACTCCTGTCTACTTTTTCTTACTGAATTTTGAGAAGCTTGAGTTTTGAAAGACTATATTTCTCTTATAATCTTCATTGTTAAGGGAAACTTTTCTTATGTAGTAAGCATTCAAAGATTTATTGGAATCTGTAATAATATAAGAAATAGAGGCATATACTTGACATAGTAAACCATTCTATGGGATGTTAGATAAAATACACTGGATGTTAGAAGTACTCGTGAGGAAGCAAAATTTTATGTACACCTTAAACAATGAAACCAGAGCAGAACATCCAGAGAAATAGATAGAGCACTATGATCAATGAGAGAGCTGGGCAAGATGTAGTCCAATTTTTATGCCCTGTAATGTATACTTCTAAAGCAAGTCTCTATTTTAAAGAATTTCAATGATGGAAATTTTTTTCAATGAAATATTTTGAGCGGGAAGTAGGGATGACTGTAAATGTGTTTGTGAATGAAAACTAATTTGATGATTACTTTGAAATGGAATATTCTGAGGGAAATGACTCCATGGGAGTTTAAAATTTTTAAGCTGAGATATTTAATGAATTGCTGTTTTTAATATTATGTGCAGGGACAGATACTGATTTTGGGATCAGAAATAAACTTGATAGTGGCTGTTGGGATCCGGGTGAACAGCACCATGGAAAGGCCCAACCCCTCCCTTCCCTACTGTTGGAATCCAGGTATACTGTGTACGAAGAAAAAGATCGATGGAAATGTCAGCCACACAGTAAGGTCTCCAGCCTGAGAGCACAGGAAGGACAGACAGGACTAGCGGCATGAAATTCTCAGAAGCAACAGTAATGATATGAGCCAACAGGTGGTGAGTTAGGTGAATCAGCAATGTGCTTGGAAACAAAGACACACAGAGTAGAAGCAGGTGGGCTGGGCTTCCACTTTTCTCTTTTCTTTTCTTTTTTTCCCTTAAATGACATGGTAGAACTCCACCCACAGAAAACTAATCCCATCCCCCACACCCAGAGACCAAGTTCCCATAATCCCTTGCTTACTCTTTCATTCTTTCTCTTCTGCCCTCTTCTCTAGTTTCGCAAAGCTTATGTGATCATCCTTTGTCCTCCAGCCTGGCTTCTACTTTCTTTTCAGTTATCTTTGTTTTATCCACTGTCTTTCTTAAATTTCCCCACCACAGTGTAAAACCACTCCACTAAGGGGAAGCACTTTGCATACAAACTCCCAATTTATGATCAGTTCTGTAATATAATTGTAGATTTTGCTTCTATGATTAAAGGTTCAAAATTAGGAGTTACCATAGTTAGTTTCTAGCTATGGGTTTGATGCTATTGTTACTATTATTTATAGTACCTTAGCTAGGGTATCATATCTGTGTTAATCAGTTGTTCTCACTTCTGTAAATAATACTGGAAGGTTCTGTGGTGATAACCTTATCATACCCCAGCACCAAAGAACTGGGGACTGAGCCATACAGATATTAACATCTCACTCTCAATTAATTGGAAATGTCAAATCTGTGGACAGACACAAACTAAAACCTACATAGAGAAGGCATCCCTGAAAAACAACCCTTACCTAGAGAGGCCTTGATCCCAGTGATAAAGCTATCTACTACAAAAACTTACGAGGATCAATACAGAAGAAAAATAAAAACTGAATAGAAAATGACAAGATACAGAAACAAAATGCAACCTCAGATATCCAGCCCACCTAGAACAAGTCCAGGAGACAATGACATAGAGGAAAATGGAAGACCCACATCTGACATTTCTGAAATGATAGCAACCAAAGTAATGAAGCAAATCCATGAGGCTAGAGAGGAAATCAGGTCATAAGTAATCTCTCAGGAAAAAAGAAATGTCAACATTCATAAAGGAATTGGTCAGACAATCTAGAATATATATATAAAATAGGTGATGATAAGAAGAGGATGGAAATCATGAATGATCAATACAGGAAAGAAACAAAATGCATAAAATAGATGCAAACAGATATCTAGGAAATTAAAAATTTCACTGTAAACTGGCAAAACAACTTGAACAAAACTAAAGCAGAGTTTCAGACCTTGAAGACAGCATCTCACCTAGTGATCATGAAAGAAAAGGTCTCTTGAAAACAACAAAAGATTAGGAAAAAAAAATTCAAAACCTGCAAGACAAATAAAAGAGAAATAATATAAAAATCATTGGTGTCAATGAAATAGCAGGAGTCAACACAAATGACATAAAAATCTATTGTAAAAGTAATAGAAGAAATTATCTGAAGCATGGGAAAAAGAATCTGACATTAAATGAGGTATATAGAACTTCAATTAGCTATAGCCAATATAAATCTACATGTACACATATAATAATCAAGATCCCAGAAATTCAGCCAAAGAACAGAATATTAAAAGTTATTAGAGAAAAGAAACAGATAACCTATAAAGGGAATTCCATCAGAATCATAGCAGACTTTTGAACACAAACTTTCAAGTCAAGAAGAGCTTGGAGTGAAATATTTCAAGCACTTAAAGAAAAGAACGTCCAAATCTGATTGATGTACTCTGAAAAACTATCTTTCCAAATTAATGGAGAAATAAGATGCTTTCATGATGTAGAACAACTGAAGAAATTCATGACACTATAGAAACACTACAAAGGGTATAGAAAGATATTCAAGATAGAGATAAAAATGACCATAATTCCAAGAACCACAACAGAAAGAAACCACCAAACAGTGCAAGCAATCACAAACAGATGGGAAAACTAGGGAGCCAACAACAGGAAAATAACATGACAAAAATAAACCAATCCATATCAGTTATAACCATCAATGTAAGTGACCTCAATTTACCAATCTAAAGAAATAGACTGACAGAATGGATCAAACAACAAAATCCAAAAATATGTTGCATAAAAGAAACGCATCTAACTCCAAAGGAAAGTCATAGACTGAAAATCAAAAGATAGGAAACAATATTCTATGTAACAAGAACCCAGAGAAAAGTAGGGGTAGCTATTCTATTTGCAGACAATATGAACTTGAAACCAGGAATGACCAAAGGAAATAAAGAATGTCATGACATACTTGTTAGGGGAAAACTTTGAGAGGAGTAGATAACAATCATAAATATGAATGCACCCATATGGGAGCAAAGAACTGCATAAGACAAATATGAATACATATGAAAAATCAAATGAGCAATAACACAATTGTAATGGGGGACCTCAATACCTCACTGTCACAAATTGGTCAACCAGAAAAAAATCAGCAAAGAAATATCAGAACTGAATCAAACCTATGAACTTAGTAGATAATTACAGGATGTTACACCCAACAACATCTAAGTATACATTCTTCTCAACTGCACATGGGACATTCTCCAAAGAAAACCATATACAGAGCATGCTGAAATAAAAGCAAAAGAATTGAAATTATCCTGTTATGGGAGAAATTCCCCTGGCATAAACTGGGCATAAATTGGCATAAATTCCACAAGAGACACAAGTTTATTGAAAACAAAACCAGAGTTTAATTTTGAGGCTAGCCACCCTCACTTCCATTTGCCAATCTGGAAGTGGGACCAGTGACCAACTTTGCTCCACCTTAGATACATTTTGGTTTCCATTTTTGGTTTCCATGGCAACAGATTGGGGTGTTGCATTCACTGGCCCCATTGGGCATATGGTCTTTCTCTCATCCTGTTGGACCCCAGGTCAGTTGCAGGTCGCATGTCCAACCATGATAAATGTTTTTCCCATTAGATTCCATTTGTCCCCTTTTTACAACCTATGCATTCCTTTAGGGTTACAATGTTTACCTACGGCCAGGAGATGGAACTGCCCAGGCAGCGTCATGGAGGGTTACCTAGGCTGAGGCGCCCCTTATCTCATGGAGAAATTCCTGAACAGAGTTGATCTGGGGAATCAGCTCTTATACTGTCCCAGGAGGTTTCCCAAGGCACCATGTAGGCTTTTACTAAAACTATTTTATCTAAAATAAAATGCTAAGATTCATTGCCCCCTACAATGGCATGCACATTATCTGACCATAGTGCAATGTATTTGGAAATTAATGGCAAAAGAAACCACAGATCTCCTCAAACACATGGAAATTAAATAACACCCTTTTGAGCAACCAATGGGTCACAGATGAAATTAAAGGAGATATTAAACAATATCTACAATTAATAGAAATTGGATATACAACATATCAGAACCTGTGGACACAAAGAATACTGAGAGGAAAATTTTTAGTCATGAATACTCACATCAGGAAAACAGAATGAGCACAAATAAACAACCTAATCTTGTACCTCAAAATTCTAGAAAATGAAGAGTAAGTCAAGCCCAAAGCCCAAAAAAGGGAGGAAATTATAGTGGTCAGAGCAGCAATTAATGCAATTCAGACTGAGAAAGCAACACAAAGAATTAATGAAATGAAGATCTGCTTCTTTGAAAGAAGAAATGAAGTTGATAAAACCTTAGCCAGTCTTATTATTGAAGGAAAGAAAAGACTCAAATTCATAAAATGATGAATGGAAAGTCTGAAATCCCTACAGATCTTAAGAAAATTTAAAGATACCTACTTTGAAACTCTTTACTCTCATAGGAAGGAAAACACAAGACAAATTGATTGATTCTGAGGTATGCATGAATTACCAAAGCTGAATTGAGAAGATATAAAAATTTTGAATGTCAATGAAATTAAAAATGTAATTAAAAATTTAACTACAAAGAAAAGCCCAGGTCCTAATGGATTCACTGCTGAATACTACAAGAAATTTAGAGAAGATTTAATGCCAATACTTCTCAAATTCTTTAATAAAATGAAAAGGGAAGCAATATTCCCTAACTCATTACTGGAGGAAACTATTGCCCTAATACCAGAGAAAGATCCAACCAAAAAAGAGAACTGCAGGTCAATCTCCCTAATGAATATAGATGTGAAAATTTTCAATAAGATATTAGCAAACAGAATGCATCAAATCATCAAGAAGATTATATACCATGACCAAGTGGAATTCATCCCTGGAATACAGGAGTGGTTCAAATATGCATATCAATAATTATAATATACTGTATCAACAGAGCCAAAGACAAAAATCACATGATCATCTCAATAGATGCAGGAAAAACTTTTGACTCATGTTAAAACCCTACAAAAAATCAGAATAGATTGTCTTCATCTCAATTTGATAAAAGCAATCTATGATAAACCAACAGTGAACATCATACTAAATCAAAAAAACCCTGAAAACTTTCACTCTAAACTTAGGACCAAGAAAAAGAGTTCCATTAGCACCATTCCAATTTAATGTATTTCTGGAAACACTGGACAGAGCAATTACACAAGAGAGAGAAATAAAAAGAATAAGGATAGAAACGGAAGCAGTTAAATTATCATTATTCATGGATGACACGATAGTCTCCAAAGAAGACCACAAGAATTCCACAAAAGACTTCTAGATTTTAAACTAAATTCAACAGTGTAGCTGGATACAAGTCAACACTGAGAAACACTGAGAAAACAAATAGCATTGAGAAAAATCAATAGCATTCCTGTATGGAAACAACAAACTCACTGAGAGAGAAATTAGGACAATTACACCCTTTACTATAGCATCAAAAAAATGAAATACATAGGAGTCAATGTAACAAAAGAACAAAAGGATCTTCATATTGAAATTTACAGTATTTTGAAAAAGGAGATGTAAAAGAATATCAGAAAATGGAAAGATATACCTTGCTCATGTATAGGAAAAACCAATATAGTAAAAATGGTCATATTCCCCAATTTTGTATACAAATTGAATGGAATCCTGATCAAAATACCATTAGTGTACCTCACAAAACTACAGAAAATAATCCTAAAATTCATTTGGACCCAGAAGAGACCTAGAATAGTAAAGGCAATCTTAGGCAACAAAGGCAACGCAGGAGGCAGCACAATCCCTGACTTGAAATTATACTACAAAGCTACTGTGATAAAATCAGCATGATACTTGCAAAAAAACAGATCTGAGGACCAATGGAACAGATTAGAAGCTGTGGATACAATTACAAACACACTCATCCACCTTACCTTTGGTAAAGGGGCCAGACATTCACTGGAAGAAAGATAGCCTCTTTAGTAAATGGTGCTGGAAAAATTGGCCCTCTTCATGCCAAAGACTAGAACTAGGCCCATGTCTATCACCATGCATTAAACTAGAATCAAAATGGATCAAAGATTTCAATATTAAAATATTAAAACAGAAACACTAAATCTACTGGAAGAGAAAATAGGTAGAAATCTTGAAGATATAGCTGTAGGTAGAGCTTATGAACAAAATCCAGACTGCATGGGAAATACTTAAAAGAATCTACAGCTGGGGTCTCATCTTATTAAAAAAGCTTTTGCACAACAAAAGAAATCACCAACAAAGTGAAACGGCAACCCACAGAGTGAGAAAAAATTATGGCGAGTTGCTCCTCTACCGTGGGATACACATTTCTTAGATGAAGAACTATAAAAGTCAAATAAATATATGAAAAATGTTGAAATCACTGGCCATTCAAAAAATGCAAATTAAGAGAACACTGAGATTCCATCTCAGCACAGAAAGAATGTGCATCATCAAAAAAATCAACTGACAACAAATGCAAGAGGGGAGTTGGGGAAAAGGAACCCTTCTCCTCTCTTGGTAGGAATGTAGACTGGTGCAACCACTGTGCAAATCAGTGTGGAGATTCCTCACAAAACTAGGATTAGAGGTCCCATTTTATCCAGCTATATCTCTTTTGGGTATCTTCCCAGAAGAATTAAAAACATACCACATCACTATATGTGCAGCCATGTTTATAGCAGCACAATTTGTAATAGCTAAATCTTGGAAACAACATAAACACCCATCAATCAAGGAATGGATAAAATAGATGTGGTACTTTTATATAATGGAGTATTACTCAGCCATAAAGAAAGATAAATTTGAGACTTATATATGTAAATGGCAAATAGGCAACTTGAGACCATACTCATAAGTGAAATAAACGACTCATGTATGTAAACATCATATTATCTCCCTTATGTGAAAATTTGAAAATAAGTAAATAAGGTTTCAAATATAAAATAGGTATTGTGAAATGGGAAGAAATTACTCAAAAGTAAAAAGGAACTAGGATGTATGAAAAGTGAAAGGGCAGTAGGGAAAATGGAAGAAAATACAATCAGTTACACTAATCCTGTCTCTTAGATAGTTAAAAAAAGTTTTTGCTAATAATGACTAGAGAAATGTTATGCCCATATCTTGTATCCTGAGCAACTACTTTAAAGATAACAACATTTAATATATTAAATATTCTTCTATTATTTTGTCATGAAATTTTGTTTTATCTTTTCCATAAAAAAAGAAATAAATGAATTTTAAACTTGTTCTTCTTGAAATATATACATATTAGGATGAATATATTAGTAGTTAGAAAAACCTGGAATTCAAGAAATAAGTGAGAATCAAATATATGGAGTAAATAGTTTATACTATGTGTAGCAGAGAAATTAAAAAATGGGTGAAATGGAGATAAAATATAAAACATCCAAGATTTCTAAATGTATGTTCTGAGAAAAAAGATTTAAGTAAAGGATTTGGGGGAAAATAGTCATGGATAACAGAATGAGAGAATGAGGAATCTCTTACAAAGGCTAAGGTAGAACAATTTCAGGACAAATAATTATGATGGATACTGATTCTGTCAAGGAATGAGTATAATAGGACAAGCAGCAATCTGAAAAGCTACTGGTTTGTAGAATGGAATCACATGGACCCTGGAGTTATCATTTGGCTCTGTTTCTTGCTCATTAGAATTCCTTGGGCAGTTTACCTTCCTAAGACTTGATCATTTAACACATATAAGAGCCAGTATTAGTACTTAGTACATTGTTTGTTGTAACAATTAAATGAGAGCATGTGAACTCTCTGCAGGCTTCAACACACAGACCATACAAATGTATCATCCAAAGTAACACTGTCTTCAAGATCTTTCTACAGTTAACTAAAAATTGTATTTTTCACTCTCCAATGCAGTCTCTGTTAGGTACATGTAACTACTGATCCACAAGGCAGAATACTATTTCTGTCTCATGTAACTTTCTGAGAGGTCTAAGTTGTGAGAAGGCTGTTTTGGGCGTTCAGGCTCCTTTAGCTAAGTATCTTCATTGGCATGATGGACATTTTCTCAGATCCTATACATTTCTTAAGGAAAGATTGTAGAAGTTGCACTCAACACTCTGCTTAATATTTATGGATGGAAACTGCATGCCTGGTCCCTATCAGCTACAAGGAAGGCTGTGTCTCCAGTTAAAATCAATGACTTAGAAAAAGTAGACAGATTTAGAAACAACAGTGTAGATAACTGTCGCTGTTGTTAGTTGATCTAGTTACAAAAATATTATATTTTGTTACATATGATTCACACATGTCTTTGACTTAGAATTCTGTGATCTCTCCCAAAGAGTACTCTTACTTGTAGTGGACTTTTGTCCTCAGGTCCTCAGGGGCTTTAAAATGACAATTTGTAGGTTACTTGGAATGGTAAAATTTGCGGGGAAGGTCAGGAACAAGGTGTCACAACTTATGTTTGCTAATCAGTCTTCATTGTTCCTCCTCAGTTAATATGCCCCACATTTCTTTGAAATACATTTTCTGTCTTTGATCAATATTATACTTTTTGGATGAGATTAACACTCACCTGATATTTATTAGGGTATAATATAGTTATTAACATAGTTACTATTACTGGATAGTTATTAGGGTGTAATATTGACTGCAACCATGGAATTTTTGGAAGGAGTTATTTTTAAGTTTCCTGGTTACAATCTGCAGTAGACTGATAACTGGTGGTCAATTTATAACCCCCAGCTGAACTGAGTAAGCGTGGTGCTGGGGGAGGGAGGCCCCCCTGGGGACTGTTTCCAGCAGAATAAGAGGCAGACTGGAGAAGAAAAAGGCTGTTGGGAACTGAGAAAGGCTGTTGGAAGCTGGTAGAAGCTGTAAGGTGCTGTTGGTTGTTTTGGAGGAGCTCATCATGCTGGCTTTCCTGATGAACTTGGCTGTTTTCATCCTCTGAGGAGCTCGGTACCTTGTTGGCACTGAGAATGACTTTGGTTCACTTTTGGGGAGCTCTGGTCCTCACTTTGAGCACTGCTTCATGGCTCTCGTGGGGAAAATGGTGCACTGCCAGTTTCCTGGAAAAGCTTGCTGCGTTGACTTCCCTGGTGGGAACTTGGTCATCTTGATCATTGGAGGAGCTTGGGACCTCACTGTTGCTGAGGATGGCTGCAGTACCTTTCCGAGCCCCGATTCTTCTCAGCATTGCTTCCTGGCTCCAGTGCAGATCCTTCACCCTACAAGTACAGATTCTTCTTCCTGCTGGCACAGACTTCCTAGATTTGACCACTGACCTTTGGGCCTTTGCAGCAGATTCATGAAACAGGCCTGCACGAGATATTTGTAAGGGCTTTGAACCTCCAGTTGGATTCATGGGAGGCATTATTATGAGTTCTAGATCTTCAGCTGGACTCATGTAAGACATTATCATGGAATCCAGGCCCTCAGATGGATTCCTGGTCTATGGTATGTGGACAGATTTCCTGCACTCTCTTGTATATGATTCTTGGGTGACTATTATAAATAATCATATAAAATATGTGTCCTGTATTATATTGTGTTCCCCTTGCAAAAATAACCCCCAAACCAACACACAATCCCACTACAAAAAATAATCAATAAATCACATGATGTAATAAAATGATGGATCTAGAAGTTATTATATGAAATAAACATGTAACAAATAGGTGAATTTAAAAATTTTGTTAGGATTATGTAAGAGGTAAGGCTAGAAACTGCTGCAGCAGAAAGCTCAGCTTGCTGCAGGCTGCTCTGAAGAACAAAGAATGGATACTAGAGTAATGTCTTTGATTGCTAATGTCATGCCTAATGCATGTGACCTGGAATTTTTAATGAGCCAAATATTCTCTTTAAATTCAACTTGAGGTGGAGTTGCTTGGTACTTGAAATGGAAACATTCTTAATAATACAGAAAAAGAAGGGAATATCTGTGTCAGCAATTGTCATTTTAGACTCTAGTTTTCTCAAAAAGGGAAATAAAATTAAACTTTATAATTGACTGAAATATTGCCCATACGTTCATTATAGCCAGAAAGTAGAAACTAGGACTTTTAACCAGAGAAAACTTAATTCAAATAACTCCTTGCAAATTGATGAAAGATTTGAAGGAAACTATAAAAGGGTTAGTGAAATTATGATGAAATCAAAATATGCAGAAAGTTTTTACTGTCCTGCAGTGGGAAGATAAAAAGGAAGATATCATCACCTATAACCACTGAGCATTAGGATGCTACTGATTACAGGAAACTGGACAACTGCATTTTCTCTAATACTGCACAAGCTGCCTTCCTTCCTGCTGTCCCTGGAATCAGAGATCACAGACCTGCAGATGCTGCTAAAGTGCCCACCATCACAGCCACTGTGGACACAACCAGAACTGTGCAGTCTAAGACTGAGCGGCTCATCACTGCTGCTGCAATGCAGGGGCACTACAAGAGCAGGAAAGAATGGGCGGGGGGAGGCTTCTTTCCGTTTTACCTTCCTATTTCCCACCTCTCATTTCCTTGCATTGGCAAAATCTGAAGGGAAACTACCTTGTAAGAAAATCTACAAAGTATAGTTTACCAGGTTGCAGCCCCTTATGATACAGAGGAGAACATAAATGGTCAGGAATAAAGAAAGTAACACGTGAAGAACCAGCATATCATTTAGCATTTCTAACAGAAGTATCTTTCTCTCTGTTTTTTTTTTTTTTTTTGTCTTTTTTTTTTTTTTTTTTGAGACATGGTCTCGCTATGCAGTTCCGGCTGGACTTGAGTTCACTTTGTAGCCCAGGCTGGTCTCTAACTCACAATGATCCTCCTGCCTCAGCCTCCCAAGTGCTGGAATTACAGGTGTGCACCACCACACCGGGTTTAACAAAAGTGTCTCTAGGAAAAGAATAATTCAACTTCTCTTATGCCTTATTCTTGCATCTCAAAAGAGAGGATTTATCTGAATTTTTATATTTATCAAGAATTATGATGGAGAAGTTTATCTAGAAATCCCCATATAGGGAAGTAGCCTTTCTTCTAATTTATCTATTTCGTTGTTTAGATTGTCAATCTTAAAAATTTTTGAACTTCTTGAAGTATGCCTTTCATTCATAGCGGTGTACAGAATCCAATTAGTTACCAATATGTACATTCTTTTTTTTCCCCCTTATAATGTGTGGATCTTCAATCTGTTCTGACTATAGTAGGATTACTTGAATTCCTGAACAGGTTCAGCTCAAAATTCATAATCATTGAATTTTGGAAAGAAGATAAAAATATCCAACAGAGTTAGGGTAATTCTACATGAAAGGCATTTTACAATGGAGGTTTGTTTTATACACTTCTAATAGTTCATATGGTGACTTCTCCCATTTTGCCTTTCATTGCTTGGTAGTCAATTAGAGATATACCAGTTTGTGTACGCCCTGCAGCTCACCATGCTTGAAAGAGCCAGTGTGTGTTTCAACTTAGATCACCTTTTCTTGTGCAAACTGTTCATCTTCAGGATCAAATTTGTCTTGTTTGGAGAAAGTTTTTTAAAAGAAGATTAAAAAAGATTATTTCCTAACACTGCATCCATGGCAACTGTTCAAGAACAGAGAAATTATTTTTTTGCTCTTTCTGTTGTTTGTGTTACATGCCAGATACAGAAATAGTGTCATAAATGAGTTGTCACTGCTAAAGAAAAGAAAATGTGCATCAGAGAAAGAGATGAGATCTGAGATCTGCTTGGCTTCGGATATATTGCACAGAGATACTGTATGGTATGCTTCTGGGTTTGCCTTTGAGAATTCTATTTTGACAGAGAAATTAAGTCATCATTTGCCACAGAATGATCCAAAGAAAAATGAACATTGGATTTCTGAAATGCAGGTTGATGTAGGGAAGGTTGACAGAATAAATACATCACCTTCTTAATATATTTTTGCCACTTCAGTATAGATCATTAACCTAATGGATTATGTTTTGTAGTTGATGCATTTTTTGTCTGTGTACTATAATGACATATGGAACCTTCCCATTTTAATGGTCACTTAACCTTCACAGTGTGAAAGGCTTAAGTGAATTCAAACATTTGTATTAAAATCCATACCATCTATCTCTCAGACTCTAGCTAGAAGCTTCAGTGCGGCTGCTTTGGGTAAGTAGAAACTATTGCTGGCTCACATGGTAGTACTGGAAATGCTTTTGCCTTAAATTTGAGGACATTTTATTTTCAGAGAAAATGGGAATTAGCAAAATATTCTCCTTATATCCCTGAATAATTTTTTTCACTCATTCTACTTCATTCCTAGATGTTCCAATATCAGAACAAATTTAGAATAAAAGGATTTCTAAAAATATATTAAAATGTATTATACTGCTTCTTTAAAATTTATTTGTATTTTTAAAAGACCATCTTTAAAAGAGAATATGTTTAATAATTAACTGAAGCTTTAGTACTAGCATTCAATGTATTATACACAAATATTTTGAAGAAAATTCACTATTCATTTATTCGTTCAAGACAAGAAACATTTGTTGCACCTGGGGATATAGGTCCATGGTACAGCACTTGCCTAGCAGGAATAGGATCCAGGGTTTAATCCTCAGCACCACAAAAAAGCTAAAAGAAATATTGAACACATATTTTTGTTGGCTGTTTTTCTGAGTTTGGGGTTATAAAGGATAATGAGAGAAGCTCTGTCATCCCCCAAAGTTCACAGATAAATTAAGAAAAACTATAGGGAAATAATTCAACAACTGATAACTTCTTTATAGAGAGATGTGTAGAGAACAGAGAATAACTCTTATTGCAAAACACATGCCTTGGATATTTCCAGAGGAAACCTATGCTGAATTGTCAGTGTTAAGAACGAAAGCCAGAAATAGTGGATAACATAAGATAGTGATTTGCAGGTAGTCATCTGCGTTCATTGGATATGACTTGAGAGCACACTTTATATGACATTATTAGATAATTATCCTGTGAACAATGATGTTATTGCACTGCTTCTAAGCTCTGTTCTAAATTTTTGGTTGATGATAGAGAAAGTTACCTTAAAAAAGAGAAAGAATAGAAGGAAGAGTCTAGGTTGATGTTAAACTTTTGCATGCCTTTCCTAGGAAAGCAGGTTTTATGGAAGATGCTACTCTCAAATGCATTCTACCACCGATTGTAATTCAAGGATCTATTCCATTCTACAATCAGGACAGCAGGTAGAATAGTTGTAAGGGGATGCTCTGTAGAAGACCAAAAATCAATCATTTAGGTTATTGCTTACATAAGACTGACCCTTCCCAGTGGAATTTTGCATTTCTAGATAGCAGGCCTTGAAAGGACTCTCCACCTGTGTTTTCTTGAATTCACAAGCATTGTTGGCATGGGTTTTATATCTGCCCTCAGACAAATGCATGTTCAGTGACACAGTTCTCAAGGAGCAAGGAAACAGGTCAGAGTCAGCCTAGAATACTGCAAATAGCAGTATCAAAATCATTATTTGGGTGGATGAAGCCAAATTCTGCCAAGAGGGAGCTTTGTTCGGAGCTCCTAATGGACGCTGAAGTTCAGTTTAAGTCAGCATTTCCACCAGAAACTTGTAGTTTTAGAAACTGTTAGCTTACAAAATTTGCTGTACCTTGGCTGGAAACTTGTCTGCTTGACTCAAAGAGGTTATTAAATTTACTGTGATGGTTGATTTTAATACAAAAGAGCAAATAGGAAATTAAGGTATAAAGATTTTCAATTTCTCATTTGTTTTACTACTACAATTTCAAAGACAATAAAACCATTAATTAAGTATAGATGTTTATTTTTAATATGCTACCTAGTCATAAAGCCTACCTGGTATCTTCTTGGTTTTTCATGTACATTCATAATGCCCTACATTCTATTCCATTTTTAAAAGAGTATCATCTATCATCTATCTATTATCTATCTATCTATCTATCTATCTATCTATCATCTATCTATCTACCATCTATCATCTATATACCTTTTTGCAACTTATTCTTCTATGGTCAAATGAAGTAGTCCCTCATCAGTTTAGCTTTCCCAGAAATCAATTATCTGGGAAGACTTAAATTTACTATACTAAAATGCTAGTAAATGTATTATGCCAATTATTTTGTTCTTTCTTTCACTGATATTTGCATGTATCTTCTGTTCAATATTAAACTGCTGTAATGGTTGATACACTGTGTCAACCTGAGCAGTTTAGAACTGTAGTTAAGCTACTAATCAGGAAGCCAGGATCCTCACTGTAAACATCCTCATCCTGTGCAAGAGGAGGGCATGGGATTGTGTGAGTGCTATACTTGCTCTGGGGAGTGCAGTGGCCTTCTTACAGCATAAAGGAGGAAAAGAGGCTTGGTCTCCCCCCTCTGTGCTCTTGTTGCTTTTGCTGTCTCATGCCAACTTCAAGTGTTGCCCGTATGCCATGCCGCCTGCCTTGGAGCCAGCTGATTATGGGCTGAAACCTCCACAAGCTGTAAGTTAAATAAATCTTTCCTTTCTTAACTTTGGGCATTGAGTATTTTGTCTTAGCAACAAGAGAAAAGTAACTAAGACAACTACTGAAGTAAAGTTTGTTTCTACTAAGCTTTCAACAGATGCGTTATTTCATGTGATCTTTATGAGATTCCTATGAAGTAAATACTGCTATACACCCACTTTACAGACAAAAAAACCTGAGATACAGATAGGACTTGCTCAGCATGACTCTAGTAAGTTACTGGGTGCTTTTCTAAACACAAGAAGTCTTAACTATACATACTATGACTCCGCTCTAAAGTATAGATTTTACTTAAAGGAAAATGTGTCTCTTTGTATGAACACAAAAACAAAAGACTAAATTCTTATGTATCATATACTAAACTAGGGCAATGCATGTTTGCTGAAGTACAATCATGCGTTTCATCTTCTGTTACCAAAATGCTGCAGCATCATTAACTAGCCATCTGTGTAAATGACACTTAGAGGATGAATATGCTTTATGGTAATTTTTTTTTCTGTGCTTGCATTTTTTCCACTTTCTTGGAATTATGTCACACACATACTTTAATAACAATCTCAAAATAAAAGATATAACTTTATAAAATTTAATTACTTGATCAAACATTTTTTTCTGTAAATTTCATTCAGTTCTAGTCACCTTCCTTTAAGGAGAGAGTCTAATATTTGTATCCTAAAACCTTAAGTCTGAGCTTGTTCTCATCTGCAAGTTAAGTTTTGGGTATTTTCTGCAAGGAAGTTAATTTTTTGTTGTTTTCGCTTGTACTATTTTATGCCTTTTTACTATATGTGTTATATGGTATACCATTTTATAGTATTTATGTGAGTTGTTTCTGATGAGTTCATTTATTATTTCATTTATTTTTAATTTGCACTCTTGCAAGAAATCAAAATCAGAAAAATGTTATTTTACATGACATTTAAAGTGAATATGAACGTTAGTACTAAAAACTAGGGATTAATAACTCAAAAGCTGTTTATTTCTATAGCAGAAGCATCTGCTTTATTTGAAAGAGGAAAATACTCCTTTGGAAGTATAAGCTACTTCCCCTTTGTCACTGTTTTTATTGCCTGATATCCTACATCATGCTTTGGTTTTATCTTGATGTCCGCAAAACATTTTCCAAGGCACTAGATTGTCATGGTAACAGTTATGTTTAGCAATTACTTTTAAGACATATAAATGACTTAAGAAATGGATTATATAAAGCAAAAGTTGATCCTTTCAGAAGTTTGCAAATGTAATTTGTTGTACAAATAGCAGTGATGAGCAAACAACTCTGGTTTACTAATTTCCTTGTGAAGGGTGGTGGAAAACTGCTAATGGTGAATGAATAATCAGAATATTCTCAACCAAGATTTAAAAATATTAAATCTATCAGAACACACATTAATGAGCAGGTCTCTAACTTAGTTATATTATTGTTTACCCATATTGATGCTACAGATGTATTTCTTTTTAGAAAAATATTTGATGTAGAAAGTTTTTTAATGACAACATACAGTTATCTAGGGGCTATTATTTCAATAGGATGAAAGCGGTATCAATTCAAATGAAGATAAAATAGAGTCTGATATCAAATGGACAAATATTAAGGGTATATAGTTTTGACTGCAGAATTCTGACACTGAATTAAAGGCTGTACGTTTATATTTTATGTAAGATAATAAGTGAGAAAATGCTTGTATAAGAAAAGATAAACTAATATGTTGTTTTGCCAGTATTCTATTGCTTATAAGGAAGAAATGACAGACAAATTAGGGAAAACAGATTATTAATGTGTTGTTGAGTATTGCAGCAAGCCCTTCAATACATAATTTCAGAGTTTATATTCAAGTCAAATTTCTACATTATCTGCATCATTTTAAATACAGAATCGATTATGTCTCTAGGACAATTAAAATGGTCTGTGGTATTAGCAAGTACCCTTTTATTTTCTAGTTGAAACTTTCATTTTGTATTACTAATAGCTCTATTTATTCTCTTATTCCTCAGAGTGAATATCGTATTTTTATTTTGCTAAAAAACATATTCTGTTACATGTTAAACTTTGCTTCTTCTTGAATGTGTTTTTTCCTTTTACTTATATCACATAAAATTGACTAGCAGCGTCATGTGAAAAACAATCACTCTATAAACATTCATCCAAATGGCAACTCTGAATTGCTGCAGCTCTGAATTGCTACGTTCATTTTTCTAGACCTTCTGTACTACAAAAGGTCACTCTTTTTCTCCAGAATTGACAATTTTTTCTCATATTCATTGCTTTTACAAATGCTGATCACATGAAACATGAATCAATTCCATACAGATCTTCTTTGTTTTCTTGATGTCTGTTCAATTTGTATTTCTCTGAATGCAATTGGTACAACATGTCAGGTTTAATCTAGCTCTCTCTTCCTGGAGTAATGGTTCATTAATAAACACACACACACTCAACCACATACACACATATAGAGACAAAAATCACTTCTACCCATCCAGCCTTCATGTCCATATCTTGGAGATTCATCTAAGCTATTTCTTCCCATCTTTGTTTATGGAATTTTTACTAAGTTATATAGGCATTAGCATTTATCTGTGAGTTTTAAACTTATACAGTAACATTGCACAGTCATTGCTCATCTTATTTTTTATATTTTTATTGCAAGTATCTGTCATCTTTAACAACAAACTTAGGAATCTGTTTTCTCTTTGAATGGGTGACTGAGTGCTTGACAGATGAATAGAATAGACAGATCACAGTTGAAAAGGAGAAATTAAGTAAAATCTTAGAGTGAATATAGCAAAGTGTTAGTTTTAACTATGAAAAAAATCCCTTTTTAAATGTTTGTTTTGTCTTGTAAAAGTGTATGTAGAATCCTGCAAGAATTTTGTGATTTGTACGTGCAAATTATTCCAATAACAACTACATCAAACTTTTGAACATAATCATTGCAAAACAGTCTTGTTTTACCAAATTATATTTTTATTTGCCCATTTTAGGTGGGTAATAAAAATCATTAAATCTATTCTCCAAATGTTAAATCAAATGATCCTTTTTATTTTTTTTGAGAACATAAACAATTCTAAGTTTAGAGATAGTCAACTAACTTTTCGTTTGTCTCTTTGTTTTTTTCTTGTTTATTCTTTTTTACTCATATACTTGACCACCATTCTACACCTCCATCATCTTTGTAGGCAACCATTTTAATACTTTTATTGTGTACTTATTAGTTGTGTTCTTTTACAGTTGATTATTTTATTTGCAGCCATTTAGTAGACATAAATATGGTAATATGCACAGTATGATTTCCTTTAAAAAGTAATTATTGTATTTCTAAGATCACTTATGCTCTTAGATTTTCTGCTAATGTGCTGCTTCCAGCTACCTCACAGTACTTCATGGCCTCTTCAGCATTTAGCCATCTATTTTCCCCCTTGCTATAAACTATCCTTCAGTGAATATCACAATTGGCCAAAGTTAGTTAGTAATCTCCCTGGGCTGGGCAAACATGAGTGGTTTCATGTATATCTTATGTAACTGAGTGAACCTAGACTGTGATGCCACCTGGTCTTGTTGGTATGCCCTTCTCCAGAGGAAAAGGAGGGATTGCAGTCTCAACATTTGGAATTTTTCATCTTGCTAAAAGGAGTAAAGTGCTGTGGTATTACTGCTCCATTTGAATTTTCTGAAAACTATGATTTCTAGGATCTTGTCTGCTTGTCAAAAATTTTGGATTTCTTTGTTGGAAAGTATTTTTTTTAACTTTTGTTATGCATGCATAGGGTTTTTTTTCTCATCGATTTTCAAATTTTTTTGGTACAACTTTTACTTCTTGAGTTTTCGGATTTTACTTAAGTTCTTGTTTTCCTTGATATTACTGACATATCTACATTTATCTACTTAATAGTAATTGTATATTTAAGGTATTAATTCATTCAGATTTTCCACTTTTGTGTTGATTTAGGTAGGGATCTAGTTTTATATTAATCCACGGAGTGAACGTCTTTTTTTCAAGTCAAATAACCTGCCCTTTTCTTGTTGATTTCTAGCATATCTTATTCATAGAGTGTTTACGTATTTATCTGTCTCTAAGCTCTCCATTTTACTCTGTTGTGTTCACTTGTCTTTGCGTTGATGACTTTTGAATCAGAGTAGGCTATGCTACTTTGTGCCAATAAACATGTTGAAAACATCACTGGGTTAGAGCAATACAGATTTATTTTTCATCCACGCTGCAGATCCGTTGTAAATCTGCAAGTGCTCCAAACATTTTAGTTACTCAGGAACATTGGCTTTTGGAGAAGTCTGCAACTTATGTGTTGTCATTCATCGGTTAGTCAGATGTTGCCACTCATTTGAACCAGTGTAGAGTTTTAAGCTGACAATTAAATGTTTTAATCCAGAAGTGACATATGTAAATTTGGCTGATTCATCATCTGAAACTAGACTTCAGGAAGTAACATCTTTCCATATGATCATAATATGGTAATCCAAAAACATGCAGTGTTACAACAGAGCACTGTTTGTTAGTAATAATACCTGAATTTCTCTTTCTCACTCACAGTTTTTTGTTCACTCAGATATTTGAGGCTTCGTAAATTTTATAGCAAAGCAATAAAAATTACAACTAAAGTTTTAAGTAGGATCACTTGAAATTGATAGATCAATTTAGACTGATTTGCTCATTCAACATGGTGTTTTTGAAACTGATCAATGATGTTGAACATAGATACAGTTCTTTATTTTCATGGCTGTATATTATTCAATTGTATGCAAAACATGCAAGTCAAGGATGGTTCAATTATTGTCAGATATTCAATGGATTATTTCTAGCTTGGGTCTATTACTACTACAATCAGAATTAACACTCAAGTGTTCCTTTGGTGTACTTGTGTGTGAATTTCCCTTAGAAGATATACCATGAATAAAATTGATTCTGACTTAGTTTAATCGAACAAAAGTTACTGTTGTCTCCTTTTTCATAAATTCAGGAAAATAATTATGACAATAATTTTTGTTCAGGTGTATAGATTTTGATCAGTCAGATTGTGAGATTACTGGACACACTACCCATTAAACAGGGCCCCTAGAAGTTTACACCTTAATGAATAGGAACAAGCATGTCAAGGAAATCGAATTACTTTTCAGAAACTTACAACAGGTAAATTTAATATTTTCTTCCTTGAATTCCTCATTCTAGTCAATCAAACAACCATCCAAACAGTCTGCAAGTATAACTTAGGTCTTGCCCAATAAACAATTTTTTCCTAACCATGTATTAGATAATCAGTTGTGCTTCCTGAATATCTGTGTTAATCTCCCTTTTTCTGTTCTCTACTTCTGTCCTCTTCAATCATTTCTTTATTTCAGACATTTAGCTCGAAGTTGTGGAGGACACTTGTGTCATGATCATCCTCCAGTCATTCTAAAATCAGATATTTTTTATAACTCCATATAAATAGCTTTTAAAATAACATTCAAATAATTTTTAATATCGATATTTTGGGTTGATTAAAACCCCTCTGTGAATATTTAATTAAAAGTTAGAGGCTAAATATTTAACATAAGCATATAAAACTTTCTGTAATATTAACTCATCCATCTCATTTTGAGTAATTATCTCTTACACTCTGCACAAGCCTTTCTTTCTCTAATTCCTCTTTTCTATCCCTGTAATTTAGTATACAGTATGATTCTTCCATTTAAACATGGCATACAGTATTTTATTTAGCTATTTCTCTATGCATTTTATTTTTACATGTTCAATTCCTTAATCACTTGATTCTGCATCCTATACTTCATGTCTCCAACATCTAGCCTAGTACTTGATGATAAATGAGCCTTCTTTAATAACTTAATGAAATCTCAAAGTATTACTTGATCCTTATTTTGTTATTCACCAAGTTCTTCTCTGATAATGAAATTCTCTCATATATAAATCATTAATAAATATTCTTTTCCTTATCTCCAAATACAGGTCTACTTAATTCATGTTTTTCTATTTTAATCTTTTCTTAAGGGTCATTTAATTGTCTCCAAATTTCTCTAAGTTTCTTTCCAAACTGTATCCCATACCTACAGTTTCATCTTGAGATTCTTCTGCCTTCAATTCTAATTCATCACTTACATTACTACTAATGTAATTGTTCTAAGTTCAATATTGTTATTTTCTTTAACCAGCTCACATTCTCTCATTGCTATTACAGGAGACATGGCTTATATAAACTTTTTTCTATTTATTGGCTCTCTATTAAATCTTTCCCCAACTCCAGTATAATCCTGTGTTTACTCCAATGCGTAGCATCATCTTACACTTTTGTTTATATTCAGCAGATTTTTCTCCATCAGTGTCTTTTTCTCACCTGTCATCTCCTAAGTTTTAGAATATTTTCATATTTTATTTTTTGAAAGTGATCACAATACCTTTTGCCCTTATTAGTTATGTTTTTTTTTTTTTTTTTTTTTTTTTTGGTTTTTCTCCGGTACCAGGAACCGAACTCATGACCTTGCGCTTGCCAGGCAGGCGCTTTGCCGCTGAGCTAAATCCCCAGCCCTGCCCTTATTAGTTATGAATCTATGCAAGGCTACTTTACCTTGAAGAAGTTAAATGGTATTTGTCTTTGTATTACCTCTGCGTACCATATAGGTAGCATTCAGCAAATCATTTATTGTATTCATGATTGCACAAAACAGTCAAAGGTAAATATATTAATGATCCTCATTTATGAATTCCCATAAGGTTCATAAAGTTTTTCTCATTGTTGAGGCCTTCTGAAATTCTAGCAAAGTTGAGATATTGCATCCACTTAAATGGCTACTACACAAAATAAAGGCTTTAATGAAGAAGTTTTGTAAAGATACTATGGTGCTAGTGCAATAGTTAAATAGAAACGTGTCATTAGGTGGCTGATATCAGTACTCCTTCCTGTAAATCACTGGGAAGTTATAGACAATTCTGAAATTTCACATTTAGTATAAATGCACATGCAAAATAGTGTGATCTATGTATGTACAAACAAACATCAGCACATTTGATTTCCCATAATGTAGCTGGAAAAACAAACATTCCTAAAATATGTTTTAAGTGAGTTTAATTACATGACCCTAAAGCCAGGTGTTCCAGCAACATTGTAGTTATTTTGCATTATGAAAATATATTATAAACAAACTGTTAAATATAGCATCTTCCAAATGCACAAGATCCTGAAGAGGCACATATTTGCACATTGCTTAGCAACACAATCATAACATTTATGAAATTCAGAAACTGACGATGCAAAAGATATAACTCTGTAATTGTTTCCATGTCTTGTGAGGTATGGAGATTTTTCCATTACATGCAATGAGAAACTTTTAAAAAACACACAGTCCAGGAAACCCATTAATCTATAGTTTTTGTTAGAGATTATATTCTGAATAGCTTTGAGAATTTTCAGCATTCTCTATATACTAGATTTGTAAAGATCCCCTAATAAGAGAAATAGCTAAAATCTGGAAAGAAAGAATTAGAATTTAAAGTGCTTTGACCTATTGAGGAATCATTAGTAGTAATGCTTTGTGCTATCTTCATTCTTCAATATAGTACTTGATCTGACTGTTAAAAACAGAATAAAGAAGAATTCATTTAAATTTGAGTTAGAGTAATTTGTATCAAGCATAAAAAAGAACCTCTTTCTGGTTCAAAGAAGAGGTAGACATGAAAGTGGATTTTGATGAAAGCTGTATTTTCCCATGCACTAAACAATAATTAAACATGTACACACCATGATTTGGACTGAAAAGTTAAGATATAGATGATAGAGTAAAAGTGATGTCCAAATTTAACCAAGTATTTCTTCATTTTCCTGCTTTATATATCAATGCTCACTCTTCATCATATTAAAAAGAATTGACTTCAGGCTAATATAAGAATATAGATGATATCTATACACAGTGATTATTTAAATAAAGTTGTTGAGGTTGCTCTTTATTATACACTAGAAATGTTTGCTGAAATGGTTTAGGTGAAATCTAGACACCACCTACATGGTGCTGATACTAGCGAACGAATTAGTGATCTCTCTTGGTAAGTATGAATGTGAAATAAAACACTAGTTGTCTTAGGAGCAGATGTTGGTATATATGTAAACAACCAGCAATCTTTCACTGACACTGATTAGTAAAGAATTTGGCACTATAAAAAGAAGTCTGTCCATTCTAGAAGCCTCTTTTCCCTTTGACTTTAAGAGGTAATTTATTCCATATCTGAGAGGAATGGTATTATTTGGGGTGGGGTGCTGACTACAGTGAAAAGGCATAGCTTATGAGCTGACCTTGTTAGACCAGCCATGTGTTTTTGAGTAAAAGCTTCAGGTCATGTAATATCAGTGAGTGTACAGACCAAATTCAACTATGTAGGCAACCATCAATGAATAAATCATGCTTATATAATTATTCCTCATTAAAATTCTGTACACTGAAACTTAAGTGATCTTCCCTGGTTGGTGCTGTTCTATATATGGTCCCACATGAATGCTGGGAGAGCAATGTGTTCCCAGGACAAAAGAAACTTCAGGCTTAGAACATAACCACACTCTGCCCTACCTGTCCGCTCCTTTGGCAGAATTTTATTTGTGTCATTTCCCTATTAAACTGTAACCATGAGAATAATGATTTTCAGTGAATTCTCTAAGTCTTACTGGTAAATTAGTGAAACTGTGTATGAGTGTTAGAAATACCAAACCTGTACTTGGTGTCAGAAATAAGGCCATCCTAAGTACTGTTCTATAAAATGTTCAAATTTGGCTAATTCACAAAGGATTACTTGAACCACTGAGGACAGAATATTATGAAGACAATTGGAATATAGATATGGAGGTGGAAAAGTTTACCCTTTACTGTACAATGTTATAAATCACTCAAAGACCTAGAAGCTTATTTGATATTCTGAGATGGTGTAATTTTTATCATTTTTCCCTCCTGAAAAAACCCAAAATTCTTGATCATAACTAGTACTGCTAATATGTTACCATGTGGTAAAAAATTTCATTAATATAAAGTGATGATATCACAGTTTCCTCTTTCACAGCCTTATGTGAGATCAAGATGAGTTACTCATAAAAAGAGTGATAGCACCAGTCACAAAGGAAGAATGTAAGGGTTTCAAAATTTAAGAGGCCCATGGAGTATTTGGTGTCATTTTAAATAGTGGCCTGAATGAAGTTCCATAAACGTCTTTCACTTATAAAGAATATCCAGTTACTTTCAGATTCCATGAAATGTATCCAATATGTAAGATTAGGGAAATCTGGAGTTCGTTTGTTTATTTGTTTGTTTTTGTCACCATAATGCATATCTTACTCTGACATCTCAGTGCTCACTATGTCCTGATAGAATATATCAACATGATGTTTTGTGGGAAAAATTCCTCTATACTTCATGATGATAGAAAACATTAAAATTGTTTAAGATCTGATAAAAAAGGTAAGAATATGCTACAGGAATAAAAAGTCAGTAAATTAAACTGCTTCTAATTTATAGTGATGGATATGAAAGAAGAATTTTAGTTCAGCAACTCATTAGCAAGAAGAAGACATATGTTGCAAAGTCTGAAAGTCTGGAACCCACAGATATATTAGTACTTGATTATATTTTCAGTAATGTGTAGTTATTTTCTGCAACCTATCTGGCTTTTGAATTGGGAAAAAGGAAAGTTTTATATTGATCTAGCATCTATCAACTCCTTAACGGTGACTTTGATTTCTACTATACTTTAGAGGTGTAGTACTGCTTTTAGCTACCAATCTTGGCAGGAAGAGGTGGGTAGCTCTAAAGACTTTCTGTGGCCTTTTCCACCATCGTAGACCTCCCTGTATGGGTAAGAGTAGTAATGTGAAGAGTGTACAACATCTACTCAGACTACATCTTTTCTGGACCCACTATAAGATGTATTTGGATCAAGACATCATCTTTCACTCTATGTCCAAAAATACAGTGTGCCAATTTAGGTCTCTGAGAATAATCATAAGTTCTTTTTTATGGTTATTATAGTAAATGGATGGAAGTCACAGATATTGCTTACTATCAGTCTAAAGCCATGTAGCCTCATTTCCCTGTAAATTAAGTAATCATGCATCCCTGTTTGTTAAAGGAAATTATTTTACTTATTTCAACCAGGTATTCTGTCTTTTGCCAACTCCTTTGACTCAATCTGGATTATAATGTCTATCTCATTCAGATATACCTGGTCTATATTTCACGCAAGAGTCTGTGAATTGGTATAGTTGTGTTCAATCAATAACATCCTGTGATTTTCTATTATAGTCAGGATGTCACCCAAAATACTTAGAATGATTCTGTGTTAGCAACTTAGTGGCACATAAGAAAGCTGGCTATTCATTTAATTAATAAGGACCCATGATCAATTCACTATTGCCAAATTTAATTAGCTACTTATCTCTCTACAGAGTTAACATAAAAAAAAACATTCTTCTGATTACCAGTCTATCACTTCTTGTTGTGAATGTGTTCACCTTTTTTAGATGTGACGTTCTTTGTCTCTACTGCTCTGAGCATAGCAAACTTAATTCAGTTGAAATATTTTGTTACTGCTCAGCTGCTCATAGTTTATGCAAGGATGAAAATCCCTTATTCCCTGGGCAATGAATTTCTGAATGCCTTGATGAAGTGTATCCTCTGAGTCTTTCTGGAGAGTATGGTTATCCATAGCTGATTACCACAATATTTTTGTTTTCATAATCCCTGTGAATTTTTCCTCCACACAATATATTTTTCATTATTTCTGGGCCACCACTGATGATTTCTTGGCCACCAATGCTTAAAGGTCAATTAGGCAACTTAGTGCATTTACTAAACCCCATTCTAGATGCTTAAGTAGGTCCATTAAACCCTGAAATCCCAGTAAATGTGTACAGAAGTTTGGCTCATGGAGGGTTACATTTGGAAAGTCCGAGACTGACAAAAGAGAATATATGTAGTAGATGATGTGCATGTAATATAGATCACGACAATTCATATGTTTACTGAGGATGTAGCACTTTGTAAATTTTTTATAGAGAGTATTGATTTAGTGTTATAATAAGCATTTTTGACTGGTGCTATTATTTACTGTTAGCTATGAGAAAATATAAAAAACAAAAATTAAATTACTTGTTTATTGGTACAAAATTTCATCTTGAAAATTTAAAATCAATTTAAGATATTTTGGGGTGTTATTAGGGGGCTGTAAAACTTCTTTTATCCTGTCAAAGTACCTACATAGTTTTGTGCTTAAACTGAACATTCAGCATCAAGTTATTATTACTTGTGATACTGGGGTTAGAACTCAGGGCCTTCCACCAAATTATGTCCTCAAGCCTTTCTTTATTTCTTATTTTGGGAGAGTGTCTTGCTAAGTGGCTAAATAACCCAGGCTGGTTTTGAACTTGTGATCATCAGGCTCCCAGAAAGCTGAGATTAAAAATGTACACCACCATGCCCAGCTTTTAGCAAAATTTTAAATAGTGATAGGATATAAAGAATTTGCATAAAGATGTAGTTATATCACACTTGAGTTTCTTGAATGGGGAGACCATGACAGGAAGAACTAATGAATTCAACAAATGGAAAGAAGAAATTAGAAATGGGTAAGAGTCAAAAGTCTTTTCTTAATCATTTATCTTTACAAACATAATTTAAATTTTATAAAAATATCTTAAAAATTATTAATTTCCTTTTATGACAATTATATGGAATTTTTCATCATTTAAATAAACGAAGATGAATGTTAATGAAATCAAGAAAGATAATAAAAGCTAATAATAGTGTTAGCAGAATAAATCATCCCTTTACAATGTATCTGTGGAAGTATTGAGCTTGTCAAAAAAGCTCACCAGACAACATAACACAGTAAGTTTAGCATTCTACATACCAACTTAATTTGTAAGGCTGATTGAGGAAATATGAAAAGATATAACCAAAAAGATATAAAAATGATATGAAAATTTAAAATGACTGTAGATAATGATAATGTATTATATATTTCAAAAATCCAAAAGAAATGATTTTGAATGTTTTCCTGAATGTTTGAAGAGATAGATATGTTTACTCTGATTTGACAACTAAGTAATACATATATGGTTAAAAGATCACATGATATTCCATAAAATGTGCATTTTTTTACGTTTTCATGTGACTGTTAAAAATTTATGATATAAATAGTAGAAAAAAGTTCATCAAGTAGGTAGCAAATGAAGAATTTTGTCAGAAAAAGGACTGCAAAGTGATGCCGCCCTGAAAAAGTGATGAATTTTATTTATTTGAGATAGAAAAGAATTTGCATGAGAACAAGGAAGAAAGTGGTAAGGAGTAAAATTGAAAAGGTTAGCAAAGTCTAGATAATGAGGATCTCCTTAAGAAATGGAGTTTGAATTTTCTATTTCTGCAGTAGTATGTGATTGGAAGGGAAGTACAAAATCAAACTTGTTTTATAAAAGATCATTTTGCTGCTGTATGGAGATGGATTATAGATTCAATAGTGGAAAGAGTAAACTACTTTGGAGACCACTGGGATACAATAAAATCAAGAGATGCTACTTTAATAGGACATTGTTGGCGAAGATATAGAGAAGTGAATAGACTGCAGTTACATTTTGCAAATAGAAACTCTGTTTGACTTGCTAAGAGTTGAGATGCAAGGAATAAGGAAAAGGGATTAATCAAAATGACCCTTCTTAAGATGACGTCAGATCCTGGGAGTTCAATGTTTGCACTTGTTAATAGGAAGCAAATTGTAGAGATTGGTTTGGGAAAGCATGATATTTAATAATGAGGTTTGGGGCATGATAAATTTGAGCTGTCCACTAGCTGTCCACGTAAAGATTTTGTATAGTCATTGGCTATATTTATAGCAGAATCTTGGGCAGCAAGAGATAAATATATATTTCTTCAACAATCAGTCTTATTGAATTGTAAGCTGCATGGAGATATCTCTCATCTTAATAGTTGTTATTTGCAACACCTGTGCTAGCACATAGATGGTACTAAATCATGAATTGCAGTAAAATGAATGTTAAGAAAAGAGGGCAACATTATTCTTCATCTATAAAAGAGGTAACAATTACACATGCACATTCTTTGCCATGATAATCAGCACACTATCGTGTTATAATGTGAAATAGTTGGATTCACCTTCCAGTTTTGCTACTCACAGATAAGTAAACTCAGGAAATTATTAAACATCCAGTTTTTACATTTTTAATGTAGAGATGAGAATAATGCATTAGGTTTGACTTCTTGAATGACAGTATCAGGAATTCCATAGAAATAGGCTTCAACAAAACTAGTGAAGCTAGTGAACATTATTTAAAAATGCTGTACTCTAAGAAAATTGTCCTAAGGGGATAGTACAAATGAAGAAATATTTATTTAAAATAATCTTCTAAAATTGATAAAAACAATGGAATCCTGTGGCACTTGAGTAAAAATGCATTTCCTCTTTTCCTTCTCTCAGCTGTAGTTGATGAAGTTTCACAAGATGGTTAATTGTGATGTCAATCTGAATGGACTAGGAAATGTTACTGGATTAGTTTGGCACAGTAGTTGCTATAAATTAAGGAGAAAAGACTCACCCTGGATATCAATGACATTAACCAATAGTCTTGTAGCCAGGATTAAGTAAAAATGAAAGAAAAAAGAAAGTCTACCATTTTTGCATTTTCAGAGGAGTTCCAGTCTTTGTCTTCACCTTTAGACCTTTATCTCCAGTTTCTCCAGGCTTTCAGTGCAGACTCCTCGGCCTTCCTCTACAGACCCTTCAGCTTTCTGATATGGATCTATACTGGAATCTACAGCGAGCTGCAGGCCTTCAACTTTCAACTGGATCTTCCAAGTCTTTAGCACATAGGTGGGCATTTTGCATTCTTCCACCCCTAAAATCTGTTCTTCTAGGGAACCCTAACTAGTATACACTCCAATGTGGGAGGGCATAGCTAAAAAATTAGGGTTTAATCTCCCTTTATCTCCAAAACAAGAGTCAGTGTATATTACTGGGAGAAACATGCTATCAACATTATGGTGCTCTCCAGCTCCAATGATAAGTTAAAGTTCTAATATTTATTGTCCTAACGTCAAGAGCTCCTTTTCTTGTTTCACTCCCCCCATCCATAGAGTGGAGATTGTACATAGACAGGCAAGCTGAGAATCCTGGGGTCCTGGCTATATTCGTCTAGCTTGTTCATAGGACAGAAAGTCCAACGAGGAAAGGCAAGTAAAACAAATCACAGGCAATTGCTCCATCAGTTGTCTAAAGTTGGGGAACAATATTTTGATTAGAAAGTGAGACTAGTCATGAGGAAAGATAGTTTTGAAGTGCTCCCTGAAGAAAGTGACTTTATTTGAAACAGAGTACCTAAGAATTTAAGCCTAAGTGTGCTCTTAAAAATAATAGTCCTTCTTCATTAAACTCACAGACGAGACAGTTTAATAGAGACAGAGGAAATGCGATAGTTAAGAAGAGCTTCCTTGGGGTCAGAATAAACTTCAGGCTGGTCTCAAAAACTAGCTTTCCCCAAATTTAAATGAGTCAGATTTTGAGCAATTTATTAACAAGCATACTTTTTAAAAAGAGTAGACATTGGCCAGTAATTAGTGGTGTCTAACCTCCAGGAGCAATATTAAATGAGTCAGACTGCATAATGGAGAGATAAAAGAGAGATTCACAGAGAGCTCTGCTATTACTATTGTCACCTCAGGTGACATACACATGTGCAAGGATGTGTTCTCTGTGTAGTGGCACCAAAGACTTTCCAGTGTGTGAGGGACCTGTCTCTGTTTAAGAAAAGCACAGATGAGTCAGAAAGCAACACTTCTTGTAGAAGTGAGAGGGAAATAAGTGTTCAGAATTGCAACAATGTATTACCTAAATTGTCCACTTTTTAATAATAAGTTTGAGACATGAAGATTCAGAAAGGTGTGATTCATGTATGAGAAAAAAAAGAAAAAGAAAAAAATGGGAAAAATTTTGCTGAGAATAAAAATTCAAAATTATCATTATAAATATCTTTAGATGAGTAATAGAAACCATGCTTCAAGAAACAAAGGTGCAAAGACAATGACTTTTAAATAGAGAATATCCACAAAGAGCCAGCATTATAAAAAATATGAACCAAATTCAAATTCAGAGTTGAAATGTCCAATATATAAAGAGAAAAAAATTCATTATGTAGCACAAAGGGTAGATCTGAATTGATCAGAAAAAGAATGAGAGAATTTGAAAATAGATTAATAGAAATGAAATCCAAAGAACAGAAAACAAACACAATGAATAGAACATAAGAGACCTATACTAAGAAGAGAGAATGGGAATAAGATAAACAATTAGATACACCAGCATATGCATAATGAAAACACTAGAAGTAGACTAGAAGGAAAAAAAGAGAAGAAAAATATTTAAGGAAATAATCTAAAATCTTCCAAATTGCTAAAAAATATTAATTTATATATCTAAGAAACTGAACAAATTCCAAGTAGGATACATGCAAAGAAATCCACATTCAAACTTAATAAAAATTCTGAAAGTTAAAGAAGCAGAGAAAATCTTGAAAACATAATGGAAAACAGCTTGGCACATACTGTGGATCCTCGACAGGATTTACAGTTGACCAGAATGCAGTGAGATGACACTGCCAAAAGTACTGTCAGCCACATATCGTATTTTTAGGTAAATTTTTTCCAAAATCAGAGCAAAATAAAGACATTCTCAGATAAATAGAACTGGGAAAGTTTATGTGTCCTATACCCACTTAAAATAATTGCCAAAGTGTACTGACAAAAAGCAAGTAAACCAAACCGTGAATTCAAATCCACTACAAAAGCAGAGCACTAGTGTAATTATAAAAGAAATGCATAATAGTGCAGATACATATTTTTCTTTGTTTCCTTAGCTGATTCTATAAGTAATTGTATAAAGTAGTTTGTATAAATGTTTTTGAGCCTAGAGTGTGTAGAAATAGCCTATAGTGTGTCTCTTTTAATTAATAATAGAGACAAGTAGGTGTATGGGAGGAAAGTTGTATTGGAGTAGAAAAAAGACACAAGATGGTAACTTGCATACACAGGAATAAAAGGAAAACAAAACTGATCTATACTTTTAGTTCATTTTTACTTCCATAATAGAATACCACAGGAAGGGCCATTTATGAAAAATATTTATTCAACTCACAGTTCTGGAGCTTGGTAAGTCCAAATGCATAGTATCAAAACCCATTGTGTATAGTAAACATTTTTGTTGTTGTTGTTGTTTTTTGGTTTGTTTGAGATAGGGTCTTGCTGAAATTCAGTATGGCCTCTCACTCACAGCAATACTCTTGCTTCAGCCTCCCAAGTGCTGAGATTATAGGCGTGCACCACCCCCACCTGGTTGGTGAGTACTTTCTTGTAGCTGTATAACATTTGGAAAGGGCAAGCACTCAAGAGCAAGACACAATCAAGTAAGTTGATCTCACTTTTGCAAAAATTCACTCTCGTAAAAACCATCTCATAAGATAAACACACTCATACAAGAATAGCATAAATCCCATAATGAGGGTAGAGCTTTCATGAACTAATAACCTCTTGGTGGGATCCAACTGCCAATAATGCTGCATTGTACATGAAGGTCCCAAAGCATTGACCTTTGGGAGATACATACAAATCACAGTGTTCAGTCTGTAGCTCCTAAAATGCATGGCTTTCACAGAAACATAGACTGTAGTAGTTGTATCTCAGAGGCCCATGGGCTTTAACCTATTTCAGTATTGACTCAAAAGTCCAAAATTCAAAGATCTATTTAAATTGAATGTGGATAGGTCTTCAGTCATGATTCATCTTAAGGCAAACTGATTTTCAGATGTATGCCTATGATATTAAAGCAAGTTACCTACTTCCAAAATAAAGTATGCAGGAATAGTATAGACATTCACTTTCCAAAAGGGATAGATAGCTCTAACAGCTTCAGCAGCCTCAGTGATTGCATCCTCACCCCTCCTTCACCAGAGTGGGAGCCAGGCTGAGCCCCACACAGCTTCAGGGGTCTTGGTCACCACACTTCAACCCCTTTGCACCTTCATGGGAGCTGAGCTGAGCCCTGGAGAATTATAGAAGCCTCAGTGACTATGCTGTCATCACTGTCCCACTGGCATGGGAACTTGACAAGGTTCTGGACAGCTTTGAGAGTCTTGGTGACTGAGCCCTGCCTTCCCACACCCATGTTAAGGGGCCATGTTAAGCCCTGGATGGCTTCAAGGGCCTCAGTGACCATGCCTCCACACCTTTCCCAGTGGCCTGGGAACCAGGCTGAGCCCTGGACAGCTTCAGGAACTTCAATGTCCATGCCCTGCCCTCCAATCTCATGGGAGCTGGACTGAACCCTGGGCAGCTTCAGGAACCTTGTGTGGGAGCCAAGCTGAACCATGGACAGCTTTGGGGGCCTCAGCAACCATGTACCCAGACCTCAACCACTGCCATGGGAACCAACTGAGCACCAGAAAGCTATGGGAGAATAGGCAACTGCACTGTACCCTACAAATTATTGTGGGAGCCACTCCGAGCACCAGGGACCTGCAAGTCCTCCCCTTCCACTCCCACACCATCACAGGAGTGAGGCTGAGCTCCAGGGAATATCCAGATCTTTGAAAATGACAAAATGAAGGAGCAAAATGCAATCTCAGACCTCCACCCAGAACAAGTCCAGGAGATATTGACTCAGAAGAGCTTTCAAGTTACACACATGAAATTTCTGAAATGATAGCAACTAAAGTAAAGGAGCAACACCACCAGGCCACAGAAAACATCAGATTAGAAATAATCTCTCAGGTAAAAAAAGAAATGACAACAATAATGAAAGAATTGTTCATCACATCTAAAGGAGATAGAAAAAAAAAATAGAGGACCACATAAAAATGATGGAAACCACAAATGAACAATACACAGAATTAGAATGCATGAAAGGGATTCAAACAGACGTCAAGGAAAATAAAAATTCCATTGAAAGCTGTCAAAACCATTTCAATGAAACTGAAGATAGACTTTTAGACCTTGAAGACCGCACTGCAGCTAATGATCATGAAAGTAAGGATCTCTTAAAAATAACAAGGAACTGATAAATAACACTTCAAAAGCTGTAAGATGATGCAAAGAAAAACAAGGTAAGACTAATAGGTGTTAATAAAGTGGCAGCAGTCAACACAAATAACATAAAAAAGACTATTTGCCAAAGTAATAGCAGAAAATTTCCCAAGCATGGAAAAGGAATCTGACATACAGTTAAGCATGGCATTTAGAACTCCAGTTAACTACAACCAAAATAAATTTACAACCAGACATATAATAATCAAGATCCCAGAAATTCAGAAAAACAACAGAATATTAAAAGCTGTTGGAGAAAAGAAACAGATCAACTATAAAGGAAAGCCCATCAGAATCACAGCAGGTTTCTCAACACAAGCCATCAAGTGAAGAAGAGCTTGGAGTGAAGTATTTCATGTCCTGAAAGCAAACAATTTCTAACCCAGATTGATGTACCTTGAAAAAGTATCCTTCAAAATTAATGCAGAAATAAAATATTTCCAAAATAAAGAACAACTGAAGAAATTTATGAGTGCCAAACCAATCCTACAAAGAGTACTGAAAGATATTCTAGAAAGAGATAAAAATGACCACAATTTCAAGAACAACAATAGAAAAGAACCACCAAGGAGAATAAGGAATTAAACAGAGGGAAAAAGGAAGAACCATAGCAGGAAAATAACATGATAAAAATAAGACAATGTATCAGTTATAATAATCAATGTAAACAGTCTCAATTCACCCATCAAAAGAAGCAAACTGGCAGAATGGGTCAAGAAACAAAATCCAACAATATGCTGTATACAAGAAGCACATTTAAGGCAAAAGAAATTCATAGACTGAAAGTCAAAGGATAGAAAACCATAGTCCATGCAACAGGAATCGAGAAAAAGTGGTGCTATTCTGTTTGCAGAAAATGTGAACTTCAAACAAAGCATGATCAAAAGAGATAAAGGTCATGACATACTTGTTAGGGGAAAATAGCAAGAAGAAGAGATAACAATCATAAATATCTATGTACCAAATACAGGAGCACCCAACTATATAAGACAGATTGTAATAGACATGAAAAATCAGATAAGCAACAGCACCATTATAACAGAGGACTTTAACACCCCATTTTCACAAAGAAGTAGACCAACTAGACAAGATATCAGCAAAGAAATAACAGAAATAAACCAAACTTGTGAACAAATATACTTAGTAAACCTTTACATAGTGTTTCAACCAACAGCATCAGAATACACACTCTTTTCAGCTGGAAACAGGACATTCTCTAAACAGACCATATGCTAGCACATAGAATATGCTTAAGTAAATGCAAAGGAAGTAAAATTACCCCATGCATACTATCAGATCATAGGAGAGTGAAATTGGAAATAAAAGACAAAAGAAATCTCTAAAACTCCACAAACACATGGAAATTAAATAACAAATTCTTGAACAACCAATGGGTCACAGAAAAATTGAAGAAATTAAAAAATATTTATAATCAAATGAAAATGCACATACAAGTTACAGGAATCTGTG
>NW_004955406.1:29663566-29665703 GCF_000276665.1 Chinchilla lanigera | reverse complement strand
GAATCAAAGAGTTGGTTCTTTGAAAGAATAAATAAAATTGATAAACCCCTAGCCAAGCTTACCAAAACAAGGAAAGAAAAATCTGAAAGTCATGCAATATGGAATGAAAGAGATGAAATCACTACAGATTCTGTAGAAATTCAAATGATCATCAATACCTACTTTGAAAATCTTTACTCTTATAGGATGGAAAACATAGAGGAAATGGACAGATTCTTAGATACATATGAATTATCAAAGCTCAATGAGGAAGATATAAACATCCTAAATAATTCAATATTACCTTTGAAATTGAAACTGCAATAAAATCTTACCAACAAAGAAAAGCCCAGGTCCTGATGGATTCATAGGTGAATTCTATAAGATATTTAGAGAAAGATTTAATTGCAATTCTTCTCAAACTCTTTAATGAAATGGAACAGGAAGGGATTCTCCCTAAGACCTTCCTGGAGGCAAGTATTATCCTGATACCAATACCAGAGAAAGACCCAACCAAAAAAGAGAATTACAGGCCACTATCCCTAATGAAAATAGATGCAAAATTTTTCAATAAAACACTAACAAACAGAATGCAGCAAATGATCAGGAGCATTATACATCATGACCAAGTGGGATTCACTCCAGAAATGCAGGGATGATTCAGTATATGCAAATCAATTAGTGCATCACACCATATCAATAGGACCAAAGAGAAAAATCACATGGTCATCTCAATAGATGCAGAAAAAGCTTTTGATAAAGTCCAACCCTCATTTGTGATAAAAAATAAACAGAAAATAGGAATAGGCAGTTATTACCACACTCTGATAAAAGCCATCTATGACAAATCAATGGCCAATATCATACTAAATGGACAAAACCTGAAACCTTTCACTTTAAAATTGGGAAGAAGCCAAAGATGTTCACTGTCACCACTCCTATTCAATATAGTTCTGGAAATATTAGCCAGGGAAATTAGACAAGAGAGAGAAATAAAAGAAATAAAGATAGGAAAGGAAGAAGTGAAATTATTATTCACAAATGACATATTCTTCATAGAAGACCCCCAAAACTCTACCAAATGGCTTATAGATTTAATAATCAAATGCAGTAGTGTATCTGGATACAAAGCCAATCTGGAAAAATCAGTAGTATTCCTGTTCAAAAATAGCAAATTGACTAAGAGAGAAATTTGGGAAACCACACCTTTCATAATTGCACCTAAAAAAAATGATATATTTAGAAATCAATCTACCAAAGAAAGTAGAATATCTACACCAAGAAAATCACAGTGTTCTGAAAAAAGAGATCAAAGAAGATTTCACAAAATGGAAAGATATTCCTTGCTGATGAATAGGAATAACCAACATTGTGAAAATGGCAATACTCCCAAAATTGATATACAGATTGAATGCAATCCCAATTAAAATACCATTAATATACCTCACAGGTCCAGAGAAAACATTCCTAACATTCATCTGGAACCAGAAGAGGCCTAGCATAGCCAAAGCATTCCTGGGCAACAAAGGAAAGGCAGCAGGCATCAAAATCCCTTACTTGATATTATACTACAAAGATACTGTGATAAAATCTGCACGATACTGGCAAATAAACAGACCTGAAGATCAATGGAACAGATTAGAAGATGCAGACACAACTACAAACACAGTCAGCCACTTTATCTTTGACAAAGGGGCCAAATGTGATCACTGGAAGAAAGATGGTCTCTTTAATAAATGGTGATGGAAAAACTGGCTCTCCACATACTGAAGACTAAAACTTTACCCGTGCCTATCACTATGCACTAAACTAAAGTAAAAAAGGATCAAAGATCTGAATATCAAAGCAGAAACACTAAATCTACTGGAAGAAAAAGTAGGTGGAAATCGTGAAGTCATAGGTATAGGTAGAGACTTCATGAACAAAAAGCAAACTGCACATGAAATACTTTAAAGAATAAAAAATTGGGGTCTCATCTTATTGAAAAGTTTTTGCACATCTAAAGGAATGATCAGCAGAATAAAAATAAAACCCACAAATTGTGAAAAAAATTTAATCAACTGTTCCTCAAAAGACTTCTATCTAGAACATATGAAGAATTAAAAATAATCATGCCACCAAATTCAAAGACCCAGTCCAAAAATGGGCATCTGAGATG
>NW_004955406.1:29660785-29662461 GCF_000276665.1 Chinchilla lanigera | reverse complement strand
AATAAAAAACAAAAGATAGAGGTAGGCATGAAGAAAAGAACAGGAGACCACAAAGAAATCTAAAGCTCAGCAAGACAGGCATTAAATTTTTAGACTCCAGAGTGAAATTTGACTCCATTCTCTGCCTTCTTGGATGCACTGGGGTAGCGGTTAGGCTCACAGGAGTCAGAAGACCCCATCACCCTAGCCTTGCTGAACTCAACCCATGCTTTACCTATCTAATGTTAGTATCATCACTACAGCTTTCCCAGGCAGATGTTGCAACCTGGCAGTTTTACAGCTCTAGGTGTCAGTGGTGGTTCTTTTCTCATGCTTCCATAGTCATACACTGGTATTAAATATCTTCACTGATGGAGACTGTGGAAGGCTTTGGCCTGGTCTCCCAAATTGCTTCTAACATCTTTCAAAATCTATGTGTTAGAAGCCATGACTCTATGCTTGCAATCTGTGCACCTGCAGAATTAAAACTACAATAATGTCACCAAGGTTTACATTTTGGTTCAGCAATTCTAAACCATATTTAGATTGCTTGAGCCATGATTGGATTGAATGTGGATCCTTCCTCAGGAATACAAACAGCAGAGACCCAGAGCAGCCCTGGGGAGCAAGCCCAAGCTGTGCAATCTGCTCCTGTCCTCTAGAACTATCCTGCCTTGCTAGAGCTCTGGGCCTGTGATGTGAAGGGCAGGCCAGAATATTTCTGAAATTCCATCATTACAATTCATCCATTGTCCTAATTAGTAGAATAAAAAACCCCCATAACGACAGAATAAAAGGATTATAAACTTTGTGTATATCTATTTGAAAGTGAAAATAATCCTATATTTAGGAAATCCTACTGAATACACCAGCAAAAATACAAGAATTGAGATTAGAGTTTAACAAAGTTGCAGCATACAAAATCAATATGCAAAACCTAATCGTGTTTCTACATAATATGTTGAAGGTTAATTTTATGTCAACTTGTCTTAGCCATGAATACCTAGACAGCTGGTTAAAATTATTTCTGGTGTCCTTCAGAGTAATTCTGAAAGAAATTAGCACTTAAATTGGTGGAGTGTGTGAAGTAAGTAGCCCTCTCCCAATAAGCAAGGACTAATATATTGGGAGGCTGAATAGGAAAAAAAAGGCAAAGAAGGTTGAGTTCATTCTCTGCCTATTTGACCTGGAACGTTGATTTATTCTCAGCACCCTTAGCTCTCAGGGCTTCAGACTTGGTCTGAAATCTACACCGTCAGCTCCCTAGGTCAGTCAAACTATGATGCTAGCTTTCCAGAGTTTCTTTGGATATTATTAGCTTCCATCTTTGTGTGAGCCAGTATCTTAACTAAAGTTCTAGGATAATCTGTCTATCTCACCATCTGTCTGTCTATCTATCTATCTATCTATCTATCTATCTATCTATCTATCTATCTACCTATCATGTATCTATCATCTATCCATATATCATCTATCCATCTATCATCTATTCATTTTTTGTATATAAAGACACTTGCACAGCTTAAATAAATGAATTATATGATATGTAAAATATATTATAATAAAATTATGTTAAAATAAGAAAACAGCACATTATTTATCCAATTGTTGAAAGTTGAGTAAGCTGATATATGTAATAGTATTTAAAATATTCTTTCATGGGACATGGTGATGCACAACTGTAATCTAAGCTCTGA
>NW_004955406.1:29599595-29660285 GCF_000276665.1 Chinchilla lanigera | reverse complement strand
AAACAAGGACAAAAATTACATGATCATCTCAATAGATACAGAAAAAAATATTTGACAAAATCAAATATCCATTCATGATTAACACACTGAAGAGAGGTCTTTATTTCAACCTGATAAAAGCCATTTATGACAAACCAACTGCGAACATGACACTAAATGTAGAGAAGCTGTTAGCCTTTCTGCTAAATCTTGCATTCTTACATCTGGTAATCTGAGTAACTTTTGTGAAGATAACAATATGTGAGATAACAACCACTGTTAATTTCTGTCATTTTGTTTTGAAACCCTGTAACATTTTATGATTTTGTTTTTGTTTCATTTTTGTCTATTTTGTTGCTCTTTTGCTATTTCTTTATTCTCTTTAAAATAAAATATTATTTTAAAAAACCGAGGAACAAGACAAGGATGTCCTCCATCTCTACTGTTTTATACAGTTCTCAAAACATTAGCTAAGTCCATAAGACAAGAGAAGGAACTGAAGAGGATATGGATAGAAAATGAAGAGGTTATTATCAGTATTTTCTCACAATACAATCCTCTGCATAGAAGATCCCTAAAACACCACACACTCCTAGAGCTAATATTCTTTTTTTTTTTTTTAGTGCCTGCCAGACACTCTGCACTCCATCCCTGCACCCAACAACAGGCTCACCCTAAGACACTGACTCGCACAGTGCCACTTCCCTCAGATGCTCTGGGATCCCTGCACACAGTTAGAGTCCCTGCCACACAATGTGCACTCCATCCCCTCGCCGAGCACCCTGCTAACCCTAAGACACTGGACTTGCACAGTGCCTCTTCCCGGAGAAACTCTGGCTTTGCGGTCAAACTCTGTCTTCTTGGGAGAAACTCCGGCTTGTGGGAGAAAGTCTGTCTTCCCGGGAGAAAGTGCGCCTTCCCTGGAGAAACTCTGCCTTCCCCGGAGAAACTCTGGCTTGGTGGGAGAAAGTCTGCCCTTCCCGGGAAAAACTCCGGCTTTGGGGGAGAAAGTCTCCCTTCCTGGAGAAACCTGGGGTGTGTGGGAGAAACTCTGGCTTTTGGGGACAAATTCTGGCTTAGTGGGAGAAACTCTGGCTTTGGGGGAGAAACTCTGTCTTCCTGGAGAAACTCTGGCTTGGTGGGAGAAAGTCTGACTTTCCAGAAGAAACTCTGCCTTCCCGGGACAAAGTGTGCCTTCCCGGGAAAAACTCTGCCTTCCTGGAGAAACCCTGGCTTGGGGGACAAAGTCTGCCTTTCCTGGAGCAACTCCGCGTGTGTGGAAGAAACTCTGCCTGCCCGAGAGAAAGTGTGCCTTAGCGCTAATATTCAAATGTGACAATGTAGCAGGATACAAGGTCACCACTCAAATATTAATAGCATTTCTGTACACCAATAACAAACTCACTGACTAGGACATTAGGAAAATAATACTCTTCACAATAGGATAAAATTTGAAATACTTAGGAATTGACCTATCCAAGGAAATGAGGGACCTCTATAATGAAAACTATAGAGTCCTGAAAAAGGAGATTTACAAGGATATCAGAAAATGCAAGATATCTCCTTTTCCTCGATAAGCAGAATGTATATAGTCAAAATGGTTGTACTTCCAAAACTTTTACCTAGATTTAATGCAATCCCAATCAAAATACCAATAATATTCCTTACAGAACTGGACAAAGTGACCCTAAAACTCATATGGAACAAGAAGAGATCAAGAATAACAAAAACAATTCTAGCCAAGAAGGACTATTGGGGACCACCTATTATAAATTGACAAAGGATTTGTCTAAGGCCTTCCTTGCCCTGCCTTGGGCAGTTTTGGAATACAGAAATCCTGCTTCCTGTCAGTAATACAACTCAATGAGATCTTAATGAGGTTGTGAAGTTCACAGAGCAAGATGAAGTCTGCTGAGGACAATAAAGGGAAAATTAGTACCTAGGAGCAGGGATGAATCTTAACTTGTTGTGTTTATGATGTTGCCCATTCAACCACTACTTATATGCTGTTCCAGAAAAAGCATGGTACTTCCCCTGCGTGGGTTAATAAATGGTGGCTAGATGAAGATTCCTGGTCCTTGTTCTCAGGGAACATTGATTGTACCAGATCTCCCTTTCCTTGCCATTCTTGTCTCTTTTTCTTTCTCGCCATGCACCATACCTCCGGAGAGGAGACTTGGTTTTGGGAGTAGGGGACTAGTCAGAAGAGGCAGATCACTGCAGACATGACCTGAAGGAGATATCCTCCCTAGCTTCTCCTCTCACTCTGCTTCCTTGCTGCCAATAGGGGAGAAGTTTTTCCTCCACCTTGCACCTATGCCATGATGTCCTGCTTTGGAGCCCCCTGACTGTGAACTGAAATGTGAGCTAAAAAAAAAAAGTAAACAAAAAATCCTCTTCTCAATTTGTAGATGTTGGGTATTACGTCCAGCAACCAGGAAAGTAACTAAAATGGAATGTAACATTCTGAGAAAAGGATGGATTAGTCAAGAATCTGAGCTCTTTTATAATATTTTTTTCTATATTTATTCCTTCAGGATCATTTCATGATTAATGGCTTTTGGATTTTATCAAAGGCCTTTTCTGTGTCTACTGAGTTAATAATGTTTTTTTTTTCCTTTCTTCTGTTTATGTGATGAGTTATATTTATTGATTTGCATATGTTGAGCCATCATTGATTGCACCGCTGGGATGAAGCCTTTTTTGTCATGGTGCATGATCATTTTGATGATTTGTTCCATTCTGTTTCTCAATATTTTCTTGAAGATTTTGCATCTACATTTATCAAAGAGATTGGCCTGAAGTTCTCTTTTTAGTTGGATCCTTGTCCATTCTAAGGACTAGGAAAATGCTACTTTGCAAAAATGATTTTTGAAACTACTGCTTACCTCTTGATTGCAGTAAAGAGTGTGAATAATATTGGTGTTAGACCTTCACTTAAGTACTTATAGAATTTGGCAATGAATCCATTAGGACCCAGGTTTTTCTCAATTGGTAGCATATAAGAATCTTTCTATTTCTGTTGATTTGTCCAATTCTTTGGCATATATATTTATGAAGTAATTACTAATAATTTCCTAGATTTTGGTGGTGTCTGTTGTAGTTTTTCCTTTTTCATTTCTAATTACTTTTTTTTGTGTTTTTGAGACAGGCTTTCATTATGCAATTTAGGCTGGGCTTGAACTCATTGTGTAACCCATGCTTGTCTCAGATTCACAGATATCCTCCTGCCTTAGCCTCCTGAGTGCTGGGATCATTTCTAATTACATTGATTTGCACCTTAGCTTTACTTTTTTTGGTAAGATTAGCTAAGGGTTTATGTATTTTGTTTACTCTTTCAAAGAACCAGCTCTTCCATTCATTAAGTTCCTTGTATTGCTCTTTTAGTCTCCATTTCATTGACTTCTGCACCAACATTTATAATTTCTTCCCTTGTACAAGTTCTAAATTTGAAATATTCTTTATTTGGGGACTTTTTATTTTCTGATTTGGACATTCACAGTTCTAAATCTCCCTTGTAGGACTGCTCTCATTGCATCTTGTAAGTTCTGGTATGTTGTACTTGCATTATCATATAATTCTGGGAACTGTCTTAATTATTCCTTAGTTTCCTTTGTGAGGCTTGATTATTAAAGAATATGTGGTTTGATTTCCATACACTTGTGTTTTTTGTGGCTTTTTTGCCTTTAATTTCTAGTTTCATTGCATTGTGATCTGACAAAATGCATGATAAATTTTAGATTCTTTTGCATTTACTTAGGCATACTTTACTGGCTAGTATGTAGTCTCTTTTGGAGAAAGTATCATATGCTGCCAAAAAGAATATGTATTCTCTTGTTGTTGGGTGTAAATACTTGTGTATGTGTATTCTATTTGTCAAAACTTTGGCTCAACTCTGATATTTCTTTTTTGATCTTCTATTTGTTGTATTTATGGTAGTGGGATATTAAGGTAACTGTATATGATTATAAGTACATTATAATTATATTAATGTATATTTGATCTTTTATATCTACTAAGATGTGTTTTATGAAGTTTATTGCACTGTAGTTTGGTGCATATATGTTTATAATTGTTATCTCTTCCTGTTGAATGTTTCCATTAACCAATATGTGATGTCCTTCTTTTCCTCCCTTGGTCAGAATTAGCGAAAAGTCCACATTGTCTGAAAATAACATAGCTACTCTTGCTTTTTTTCGGATTCCTGATGCATGAAATATTGTTTTCCATCCCTTTGATTTTAGTCTATGAATTAATTTTTTGTTAAATGTGTTTCTTGTATACAGCATACTATTGAATTTTCTTTCTTGATCCACTCTGCAGCTCATAGGGTAGCACTTTATTCCTGAAGTGAATCTCTCCTCCTGGGTATTGGTCTTTTCTTCATTCAGGAGGGTCTTTTGTTTGCCACCTCTGTTTTCCTGTGCTGTTGAGAACCCAAGAGCAAAGATGGCTGAGACCTGGCAGTTTAGCTGCTCTCCTCCTGCCTTCTGCATAGATCATGTGAGACCTGAACTGGCAGTAGTGCGATTGGGGATGCAGTTCCTCCCTCGTCCTGCCTCCTGTGTGGGTTGCATAGGGCCTTATAATATATCTTATCATGGACTTAGTTGAGTTGAATCTGTTTTGTGATTTTTATCTTCATTACCTGGATTTTTAAAATCTTTTTCTAACTTTGTGGAGTTTTCTGCTATTATTTCTTTGAGCAAATTTTCTGCATTTGTGGCATTCATTAGTCTACTTTGAACCACAGAAACCCAAATACACTTTCAATTTTGATGCTAAGTTCCAGTGATTTTTTTTTTCTTTACTCTTTGCAAACAGAAGCATTCACCAAAATTTTGCTTCTGTTTCTGACTGCTACATCAGGTGATGAACATGATCCTTTTTGATATGTAGTGGTACCTCAGTTTATGAACTTAATTTGTTTCACAATTCTGGGAAAGATGGGTGCATTCCTGTTCATGCAAGGAAGATGATCAGTCATGTTCATCACCTGATGTAGCAGTGAGAAACAGAAGCAAAATTTTGGTGAATGCTTCTGTTTGCAAACTGACTTGTTCACAAAGAGAAGTATTCAAGAACTGAGGCACCATTTTATGGTAATGTCTGTACATTGAAGGATCAGGCATTTATTTCAGTGTTTGCAATCTGGCTTCATCTGAACCTGTCCCTCTAGACATTTTAAACAAGCTTTTTCTCATGTTTTCTGAGAATGTGATTACTGCAGCTATTTTAGCACTAGATGGCCCCCTAAGTTTAAGTGTGCACCTGTCTGTAGTTCAGGTCCATGTTTTGTTGCAAATATGTAGTTATATATAATTCAGATGTTATTGTAGAATTTCTAGAAAAGGTAGTCTGTTTTTGCTGTGCTGGCATGCATTAACCCAGCGCCTACATAGGCTAAGACACCTTGTCCATAGTCATCAGTCTGTGGTCAGGTGCCACAGGATTTTGTTTACTTGTGGTCATCTGCATGGTAAATCTGATCTTGGCATCTGAATCAGCATATTTAGCCTTTTCCTTTTTCCTTCCCCAACTGAACAAGGATGTTCTCTGTGTTTTCTTTCTTGGGTTTGAGGGGAGAAAAGAGAGGTAGTCTCACAGGCCCTGTGGCTACTGAAACACTGGTTTGTACCTGGGGCCCAAGTCAGAGACTGAGATTAGTGCTGCTTAAAAAGTTGCTCTTTTATAGCTGCTTAATTAACTTCTCAAACTACTATGCTCATGCTCCTATGGTCTGCTTGCTGATGTGGTCTATTTTCATTTATTTTGGTCTAAGACCATGGCAACCAACTAAAGATTGTACATATTACAACACATGCCCATTCTTCTGGAAACATAAGTACACTTGATATCTAGTGGGTCAAATGGCTCTGCTTGGATATATTAACCTAGTTGGAGGAGACATTGGACTTTGCCTAGTGTTGAACTTTGTCACAGAGAATCTGGTCCTTGGTCCCAAGGCAAATTTACTACTCTGCTTGTCCTACCTCTGGCCAGTAGATTCTTTCTTTATATTATGCACTGTGAGATTTTGAGAGGGATGATGCAGGAAGTCCGTTGACTGTCAAGTCTATTGCTTGAGGCTGGATTTTTTCTGGTCCTCATAGCCACAAAGATTGACACAGTTCTAATCATGCCTCATGCTCATTACATTGCTAACAGTTGTGAGGGATGGAAAATGAATTTATTATGCTGAGATGATTGATATATGTGTGGCTCCAGGACGAGTCCAAAGGTATCATCTTTAAGCACTGGCATGGGTTTGGAGACTGTGAGGCTTGGCCTGCTACTGGATTTCACCACGGTAGGTCTAATAGAGCCTACATTTAATTTCTCTCTCTCTCTCTCTCTCTCTGTCTCTCTCTCTCTCTCTGTCTCTCTCTCTCTCTCTCTGTCTCTCTCTCTTTCTGTCTCTCTCCCTTTCTCTCTCCCTCTGTCTCTCCCCCCTCTCTCTCCCTGTTTCTCTCTCTCTTTCTCCCTCTCTCCACAGAAAAGTTGATATCTCTCTCAATGTTGTGCTGCTTAAATGTTGTGCTGTTCCAAAAGAAACATTTACTAGGGTTTTTTTTATGTTAAAGTTTGTAGGATTTTATTATTTGTCTCCTTTGGAGTTGTCATACCATAAGCAATGTATTAATCTAACAACTGCACTAATGATCTAATCTTCCTTCTGCCTTTTAGAGATGTTGCAGGTTAGTTAACCTTTAGTGTATCATCCAAACAGAATTTCTGAATTAGGCAAGCAATGAATTTGAGAAGCAAATATAAACTTCACAAACAAAATTAGTGCCTTCAGGAGCTTTTGTGTTTCAGAGCTTATGTTGAAAGTATATTAGTTGCATTTAAGAAATATTATTCAAATCACACATTTGCTTCTAAACTTTATTTTGCTTAATATTTATCCTTAGCCACAAAACACTATTTTTAAACACTCTTAAGAATATTTCTAATTCTGATATAAGCAAACTTATGGATTTTATTTTCACTACCAGAGATTTAAAATGTCAATTTGCAAAGGCAAAATAACCTTGTTAATATTATCTCTTTATTTATCTAACATTAAAGGAAAATTTTCCTTTTCAGTTCTTAGTCACAATAATTTAAATTGTTCTTAATTCAATGTATTTGAAAAACCATATAATCATTTAAAATTATCTATTAATGGATTTGGTTGTATAGTGACCAAGAGGAAAAAAAAGTTTTCTGTAGTACTACTTATACTAATCTGAAAGTTTCAAATCGCTTTAAAAGTTAGTTTTTAGACAAATACGTACTAAAGTAGAGGTCATTATATCCCTGGACTGCAATTATACTCAAAATAAATAAATCTTTATTTGACTTTCTATAGACAAATTTGGTATGCATAAAGCTATAATGATATTTTATATTATGTAGCTTGCAAAATCTATTTTTATTGTCTCTTGGTGCTATAGGTTAGATCCCCTGTAGAACAAATTCCAACATGGACACGAAGATGTAGGACATTTAAAAAAAGAATTGTTGATATCAATACTTTTGGAAAGCAAAAAAAAAAGAAATCAGGAATTGGCAGGTTGATTGTTGTGTTCTGTGAAAGTCTCTACTGACTTCTATAGGTAATATTGAACTGAAATTCAGCCTTGTGTTAAACTTGGGAGTGGGATCCAGGTATTTTCTACTCTTGGACTGATCAGTTGTTGAATGCTGAATGCCCCTGGATGGAGATGCAACATTTTTAGGAAGCCTGATAGTGAGAAATGTTTTGGCTGGGCTCCCAGCAGATGTGATAATATTTAGTTGATTATGAAAGAACTGTGGAGTTTATCAAATTCACCATAGCAGTCTTGCTTCTGATCAACTCTGGGATCAGCTCATCCAACATTCTACTAGAATCTTCTTCAGGGGAAACTTATCAAGGAAGGAAAGTAGGACAAACCATTGGTTCACTACTGTAGTGGACTTGGTACCACCAAGAATACTCTTTATCTATGTCTTCTATCTATTTAAATTTCCCTCAATCAGCAATACCTTTATTAATCATTTCCATGAGGTGTTGACACAGAATTTTTTTGTCAAAGGCCACTACACTTGGGCAGGAGATTCACAATAAGTGTTGACCAACAACATTAAGTTGAGTGTTAATGTATTCCTTTTTTGCTTCTCTTGTGTATTGTAACTCTACTACTTCCTGATGATCAGGATAAATCATACCTGACAAGATAATGACTCTTCTTCTTTCTTGCTAGACCCTGGACACAAGGAACCAAGAAGGTCATGGTAATAGTCACTGAGTATAATTCAATAGGATTCCTATTGTGTTTGCAGAGAAGAGTTCACCTTTCTATAAACTATGACTTTTAAACTCACAGAGTCAAAATCTTAGTACTTGAAGCATAAATCCTGCAAATAGGTCACTGAGATTGACAATTGTGTTTTACACATTAGAAACACAAGAGCATAAGAAACACTTATATTTAAAGGTTGTATTTTGTCTAAGCGGATTATTTTCTCTCATCATAAAATATTACCTTTGAGATGCTACTTCACCTATTCCAGTGCTTTATTAATCTGGCAGTCTCTGAATGCTACAGTATTTGATGGGAGCAGAGAATCCTGTAGTCATGGACCCACTCTCATACCTTTGATATAATGCATAACCTGTGGTTTGATGCAGTGTTAAGTAGGAGGCTATTCCAGTAAATTAACACTATCAAGGCCCTAGGATTACGGTGTGATTGGGGCTCTGCAGGCAAAAAAATATAAGCCCAAGCAGGACTACATATCTATTTCTGTTAACATAGCTTCTCTTCTACTGAAAGGGATCTGGAGTAACCACGAAATGGCTAATTAATCCTCCCAAAATATAGCATAATGTTGAAGACTCTTTTATCTTCTGTATGTATAGCAGCAGCAAAAGCTAAAGTAGCCATGATATGTGGGAATTTAAACTACTGGATTCATATAGAGATTATGTTACTGATCCTGCTACCATGACTACTGGATTTATGAATCTATTGAGCCAGCAATAGGATGCTTAATAATAAAGGCTAGCCAACATCAACTTTTTAAATCATTTTGTTTAGTAGGGTTATCTAGAACCTCTTACATGGTGCATGTTGTCTGATAGGCAATAATGTATAACATTAAGTTGTTCATGCTTTTGGCTCAGTCGTATGTATCTATTTATGTTTCTTACTTAGAATTCATTATCCCCTATGTTTCAATATTTGTTGACCAATTAGTCAATTTTTCATTAATGCCTACAAATATATGTACATACACATATATCTCTAACTTTGATTATGTCTCTTTCCCTACAAATATTCCCTTTCTTATTTTTCACTATAAACAGTTCAGAGTTCATTTAAAGTGCAGCAGAACACCAATTTTGGTGTTTACTCTTATACTAAGCAGAACTACCCATGACCTTTGCAAATTTCAGTATTTCCTCTTTTGAGGCTGGCAATGAAGTGCTCCTTTAATGTGGCCATATACATGGGCTGAGACAGGGAAACTAGTAACAGTAAAAGATGATGAAGAAATGCTGTTAGCTTGGACCGTTAGGTTGTGCTTATTTTTAATCCCAAATGTAATGTTTCTATGAAGTTATGGTAGATTATTAACAGGCTACCAAGTTTATACTTTGAAGAGTCTGATAAAATCAACTTATTATGTGATCTTTTAGCCGCATGGTCACTTATTGCTTCACCCTCAGATACTCTCTCTTGTGGTCCTGTAACATACCAGATAATAGATACCTTTTTCAAAATATATAATTCTCTATTCTAGGTTTTATAGACTTTCTCCTGAAGACTAGAGGTCTGCACTTTGATTTTCTTATTGATATTGACATTAACTCTGTATAGTACCTTTTCTAACTATGATATCTCTCCAAATAGTAAGATCTGCCAGACTGTATAACTGCAACCACACATAGGCTACTTGTATCACAGACTACACCTACAGCAGAAGTCTTTGTTACTCTGAGTTTCAAACATATCTGAAAGTCCTTCATGTTGCTTAGGAGGAAGATTTTACCTCTGCCATGGTAAGATGGTATGCAGAAAGAGCTTACCAGATGCCAAACAGATGTTGGTGCCATGCTCTTGGACTTTCTAACAAGAAATCATGATCTGAGTAAATCTATATTTTGCATTTAAAAAAGAAGAAAGTTTTATCAATATTCCAAAGTATGAAAATATATTACCTCAAACACATAAAGAGGATTATCACTTGTGGTAAGAGTTGTAAGATTCTCTCTCTCTCTCTCTGTCTCAGTCTCTCTTACACACACACACACACATCTATCAATGTCTTTAGAAAAAATATCATGGTGTGCTTTCAACTAATGAAAGTCTAAAATCTTTGCTTTTGTGACAGTCATCTAAATTTTTGCAGATAATTTGTATATCTGGACCAGTTATTATAGTGCTACTAACATATTGAGTCAGTGTGATGTCCTGCAGAATGTTTAGAATGTCCAAATCTACATTATAAGAGGATAAGAGATTTCATATAACCTTGGGCAACAAGTGATTAAGAACTATTTCTTATCTTCTGTTTCATGCAGAGGAAAAGGAATACTCCCTCTAGACTCTAGATGGGGAACCTCTTAGAGGTTTCAATGAAAACCGACAGCTTTTTATGGCATATGTACTATACTTTCATCACCATTGCTCCAGACTGTTTATATTCCATATATCTAAGGCCTCAGTGACTTGTTTTAGACAATATTCCTGTTATCGTTAGTGTCTAGATGTTCTCCCAAAGCCTCATTTGGTTATAGGTGGGGTTTTTGAATACAACTGGGTCTGGAGTGGGTGATTCCAGGATCAAGGGTCTGTGATTACAAAATGAGTACACTGATTGATTTGGCGTAGTTCTAGGTAGGATTAAAGATACCCCACAATGGGTGTGATTGCTACTCACCCAAAGGGTGGGTAGCCTGTATAAAACATAAGGGACAGAAAGACGCTGCTATTGCCTCTCGTCGCTGGGTGCTTGTTGCTAATTGCTTGTTAGTTGCTCCTTGCAGCCTTCTGCCTGCCCTGCTTTGCCATGGACTATTTCTCTTCTGCAATGCTTCTTTGCCAAGCCACCCTGCCTTGGAGCCAGCCAATTATGAATTAAAATCTTTCTGAACTGTTAACCAAATAAACCTTTCCTCCTTTAACTTTGGGCATTGGGTAGTTTGTCTCAGCAATGACAGAAGTAACTAAGACATCTTACAGACATATTTAAATTGATGTCATTAAGTAGCTGATTTTCAAATAGTCTACTGCCATCTTTCTGGATTTATCTGGGTTTTTAGAAGTTAGTACACTAAAGAAAAATATAATGGGGACCATACAAACTGTGTCATTTTGGTCTTTAAGGATAGTAGTAGTTTTTGCTACTGACTGTGGGATGCAAGTGGATATTTGATTTATTATTTTGTCTTGGTATTCAGCAATTTCTTTGGTTCCACGTATATTTCCCACCCTGATAGCTTGCTCCTCAGATTAGTGACACAGTGTGGTTGTGTGTTAATTTCCAGGTACATAGATTCCAGGTGTATGTGCCCTAATCCTTAGGGAATAATTGAATGATTGTATGTGAACAGGGGAACTCAGTGGATCTTTTAAGAGCCATAGCTGGCTCCATTTCCTAGACAAGTTAGGAGGAGATGGTCCTAGTTACAGAGGGGGATCATACTGAAACTTTAGCTCTATTGGTATTTTTTTTTTTTTTTTTTTGGTTTTTCTCCGGTACCGGGAACCGAACTCACGACCTTGAGCTTGCCAGGCAGGCGCTTTGCCGCTGAGCTAAATCCCCGGCCCCCTCTATTGGTATTAATACCAGCTCAGACACTGCTGCAATAATTGTGGAAATGTGTATTTCTATCACCTATCTTTAAAAAAGCATGCAATCCAAACAAATGATCATAAATCTCTTTAGAGAAGTGTATAATAATTACTGTATTATCATGCAGTGTACACATATTCTGGCACTCACTACTTTTTTTTCTATTTCCTTCTTTTTCATTTACTGTGGTAAAGACATCTGTAAGTATTAAGGGATTTCATGAATAATGATAGAGGCTAAAGGAATTGGATGGAGCATTCACCTGAAAGAAATTTTCCAATTTTAGTTTCCACTGAAGCATCCCACATAGGACTATTAACCTCCACCTACAAGGTTACATAGAAGTCTTAGAAAACCTTTAACCACCTGGCTAAGACTTTCTCATCCATAAAGACTCACTTTAGGTGTGATTGTTCATGAACATCCCTGCTTATCCCCTCTCAAATTAGATTTTATTCATGTTCATGAATCACTATAGGAATACAAAAGACTGAATTACAAATTAGCACTTAGAATTTCAGGACTGATGCTAGATAGGCCTGATGAGAAATGTACCTGTAGATTTGTATTTTGCTTTACTGTAAATATTCAGAGACTTTTTGAGATTATTACTAACTATTTTCTCAGGGAATTTGGCAGTTTTATGTCAGAAAAATTGAGAGGTGCTTACAGGACAGTACAAATATCCTGCAAGAATGACAAAAGATACTTTATCTAATATTTCCAGAATGTATATGAAAAGTAATATTTTCTCTCAACATCAAGGTCAGCTTCTCCCTTTGTGATTTAGTTTGATCCATCTCAGTCCAGCCAGGGCATGAATTGTCAGTCCACTTAGTTTCCCTTGTGGATTTTTTCTTGAAATGGACAAATTCTTAAATAACAAATGTCATTCCAAGTATATGAGAGATTTTTTTCAAGAATTAGCATGTGATTAAGTTTTGGCCAATAAGATCTGAGAAAAGGTTTAGTAGGAGCTTCAGGAAAGAATATTCTATGCTGTCAACAGACAGTTTCAGAAGTTACCTTCTTAACCTTGGACTTTGAAGTTTATACATATGAAATGAAAATGTTAAGTTCTGGTAGTCTGGAATGATTTGTCTGACCCAGAACAAGATGTAATGTATAAGATAATACTCCTCCTCTATTATACTTCTGAAACCCATTCAGTTGGTGATATTCTTGGGCTGGAATGTCAGATATCAGTAAAAATCATATTTCAGAGACAATTTTCCCAAAGGTAAATTTTAACAAATCCTTATACAGCCCCATTTCTGCAAGTCTACTAATTCCTGAACACTATATTTTCTAAAACCTTATTTTGCATAGAGTTTTCTCAGGGAAATTCCACCAAAAAGATTATTCATCTTTGCTTACATACATGCCGTGTTTTCTGTCTCAGATAAAGAATGCTTTTGTATTTTCAGCAGAATCCAGAAAATTTAGCAACTATTCTGTCTTTAGGAAGACAGAGGATTAATAAAACAGCATTCAGCATTGGGAAATGAGAAATTCATGCTGCTAGAACCACCGTGGTAGGCTCATAGCAGTGTATAGTTTTTCTGGATTTCCTGCTAAATAAGATAATGATTTATGTGTTAGCTTAAGTAATATTTTTTTTTGTTACAGAAGTGATTTTTCCTCTAGGTCTTGAAAATCACAAGAGCAATTAAATTTAAGTACCTTAGAAATAGAAAGAACAGAAGTGGAAAGGTAAAGGAACAGCAGAAAACATGTTAAATACCTAGGCAAATTTATTCAATGTAGTTGAAATTATATTTCAAGGAAAACTTAAGTTTATGAAAGCAAATAACATCTGAAAGAGGAGAGAGTACATGCACATATAGTGAGAGGAAAAAGAAAAAATGAAATAGAAACAACCACATACATAGAAAATTTCAAAAAACACAGAAAGAAAAATAATGCAGGGCAAAACATAACAGAGAAAAAAAGAGAAAAGGAAAAGGAAAAACAAACAATAACAACAACAAAAACACTAACTCAGCTGCCTACCAAGAGGAAAACCCATCATAATTTAGATCTCTAAACTTTCTCTTTGAATTATTCTACTCATCCTTTTCCTCTCTTTTGTTAGCTATCTCACTTGTTTTATAAGACTTTCTTGTGAGTAAACATTGTCACTTCTCTTTCTCTTTCACTTCAATACTCCCAGTTTTTATCTTCCAATCCCTCCCTCTCATATCTTGCAATTACCCAAAACTTGGATAATCATTCTATGCACGCCAAACTTTCTCCTATTATATTTAACTTCATCCACCTCTCCATCCTACCCTACCACTCTTCATTCCATCCCAACAACAGGATAGAATCACTATGAATTGGAAAAATATTTCATACAAGTTCCTGGTATCAGTTGGATTACATTATGTATAGCTATAGAATTTGCTCCTATGGTTAAATAAATCAGGATAATAATTACCACTGTCTGTTCATGTCCAGACTGTTCTTGAGTGTATTGCTGTTTCCAACTATATGACTTTAGCCAGGATATAACACTCGCTGTAGTCAGTTTTTCTCCCTGTATGACAACACTGTTATTACAAGGGATCAAAATCATCACCGTTATCCAGTGCCAAACGAATGGGCTTTGAGTCAAATTGATAGTAACTCCACATTCTTAATATATTGGGAAGATAGGTTCTTCAGTTAGATATAAAGAGCAAGAACCACTCTATATCTAGAAGACAACCTGAAGAAAAGACATCTCCTAGGAAAATGTAGACACCAGGGATAAAACTATCTAACCTAAGAAATCTACTGGCATCAACCCAGAAAACAAAGCAAAATAGAAAATAGAAAATAGCAAGAGGAAGAAGCAAAATGCAACTCCAAATGCCCAGCCCATCCAGGACAAGTCCAGAGTACAAAGAGATAGAGGAAATCAGAAGCTCACCAATGGTACTCTCTGAAATGATAACAGTAAAAGTGAAAAACAAGTGGAAGAGGCCATAGATAAAGTAATATCTAAAGACAAAAAGAAAGGACAATCAAAAGGAAAGACATTAAAGCACTCACAGATAAAAAAAGTGGACGAGCTGGGCCAGGGATATAGCTCAGCAGCACAAGCACCTGTCTGGCAAGTGCAAAGTCCAGAGTTTGATTCCTGGTACCAAAGAAAATAATCAAAAAAAAAAAAAGTGAAGGAGCTATTTTAGGAAAATAATATAAACCATGAATGTCCAGCATATACAAGAAAAGGAATTAATGAAACAGATCCAAACAGAAATCTAGGAAATTAAAAACTGCATTGAAAGTATACACAATAGATTGAGTGAAGGCAAGGATAGGACATTAGATCTATAAGACAAGAATGTGACTAGTAACCAGGAAAAGAAAGATATCTTAAAAATAGCGAAGGACCAAGAAGAATCAATCCAACAGAGGCAAGATGAAACAAAGAAAAACAACATAAAATTGATTGGAGTCAGTGAGAAAGCTGGAGACAGTGCAAAAGCCATTAAAAACTTCTTCACAGAAACAATGGTAAAAATCTTCCCAAACATAGATAAAGAATTTGACATACAATAAATGAAGCCTATAAAACTCCAAATAGCCATGAAAAAAATAAATCTAAACCTAGCCATGCCCATTAGAATCACTGCAGGCTTTTCAACATAAACTGTAAAATGAAGAAGAGGTTGGAGTGTGGTATCTCAAGCCCCAAACAAAAACAATCCTCAACCCAATGGATGTACCCTGCAAAGCTATCTTTCAAAATCAATGGAGAAATAAGATACTTTTATGACAAAGAAAAAATGAAGAAATCCATGACCACCAAACCAGCTCTACAAAATGCTCTGAATGATATATGAAATAGATATTATTATTATTTCTATATATTCTATTATTTCTATATTATTATTTCCATAATAGATATTATTATTTCTATACCAGAAATAGATAATGAAGGCCACAAATACATGAACAGAAATAGAAAGAAGCCACCAAACAGGGAAAGCAACTAAACAGAGAAAGACAAAGAACCAACAACAGGAAAATAACATGGAAAAGATAAGTCAACACATATCAGTTATAACCATCAATGTAAGTGGTCTCAACTCACCAATGAAAAGAAACAGACTGGCAGAATGAATTGAGAAACAAGATCCGACAGCATGCTGCATTCACGAAACATTTAATACAAAACAAAATTGGTAGGCTAAAAGTCAAAGGATGGAAAACAATTCTCCATGGCACAAAAACTCAGAAAAAACAGAAATATCTATTCTATTTTCAAAAAATGTAAACTTTGAGCCAATAATCGAAGGAGAAAAGGCACATCACTACATACTTGTTAAGGGAAAACTCCAAGAAATAGAGATAGCAATCATAAATATATATGAACCAAACCAATATACCCAACTACATAAAACAAATATTAACAGACATGAAAAACCAAATAAGCAATAACACAATTTTAGTGAAGGATCTTAATACCCCACTTAAACAGATAGACAGATATACTAGACAAAAATGAAAAAAAACAATAGAATTAAACCAAGTCTGTGAAAAAATGGACTTCATAGATGTCTACAGAATGGTCCCCTCCAAAACATCACAATACACATTCTTCTCAGCTGCACATGGGATGTTCTCAAAAATAGATCACATATTAGCCCACAAGGCAGGTTTAAGTAAATGTAAAGGAATTGCATACATACTATCTGAGCATAGTGAAATGAAACTGGAAATCTACAATAAAAGAAATCACAAAAAACTACATAAGCACATGCACAACAAACTTCTGAACAACCAATGGATCACAGAGGAAATTCAAGACAAAATTATCCAGTACACACATTTAAATTATAATGCCAGTACAACATACCAAAACTTATAGGATGCAATGAAAACAGTCCTAAGAGGGAAAATGATAGTGATAAACTCTCACATCAGGAAAACAGAATGAGCTCAGGTGAGAAAAACTTAATGTTTAACCTTAAACTTCTACAAAAAGAAGAACAAATCAAACACAAAGCTCAGATGGTGGGGGAACTTATAAAGATATGAGCAGAAATTAATGCAATATAGACTAAGAAAACAATACAAAGAATAAATGAGTCAAAAAGTTGGGTCTTTGAAATAATAAAGTTGATATATCATTATTCAAACTCATCAAAATTAGAAAAAAAACAAATTCAAGAATAAATATGAAAAAGATCAAATCAACAGATTCTACAGAAATTCAGAAGGTCATTAATACATAGTATGGGAAACTGTATTCTGATAAGATGGAAAACACAGAAGAAATGGACAATTTCCTAGACACAATAGAATGACCAAAACTAAACTAATAAAGATATAAAAATTCTAAATAACCTGATATCAGCTAATGAAATTGAAAATGTAATTAAAAAATTACTAACAAAGAAAAGCCCAGGCCCTGATGGATTTAATGTTGAGTTCTCCAAGGCATTTAGAGAAGAACTAATACCAGTAATGCTTAAACTTTTCAAGGAATTTGGAAGGAAAATAATATTTTCAAAAGCATTTCTGGAGGCAAGTATTACCCTGATTCTAAAACCACAGAAGAAACCAACCAACAAAAATCTACAGGCCAATCATCCTAATAAATATAGAAATAAACATCCTCAATAAAATGTTGGTGAACAGAATGTAACAAATCATCAAGGTTATACACTGTGGCCTTTAGGATTCATCCCATCGATGTAGATATGGCTTAACATATGCAATAAATGTATACACCTTTAACAGAATCAAAGACAAAAATCACATGATCATCTCAATAGATTTAGAAAAAGCATTTTATAAAACCCAATACACATTCATGATAATACACACTCATCCTACAGAAAAATGGAAAAGAGTGTCTTTATCTTATACTGATAAAAGCTGTCTACGAAAAAAAGCTAACATTACACTGAATCATAAAAAGTGAAATATTTCATTCTAAAGTCAAGACTAAGACAAAGATGTCTGCTATCACCTCACCTATTGAATACAGTTCTGGAAACATTAGCCAGAGCAGTTACACAAGAGAGAAAGAAAAAAGGAATAAGGTTAGGAAAGGAAGAAGTTAAATTATCATTATTTAAAGATGACATGATAATATAGAGAGAAGACCACAAAGGCCCCACCAACAGACTTATAGAATTAATAAACAAATTCAGTAGTATAGCAGAATACAAAGTCAACACTGAAAAATCAATATTATTCTTGTACACAAGCAACAAACTCACACAGAGAGAAATAAGAAAAACAACACACTTTACAACAACATCCAAAAAGTGAAATACTTAGGAATCAGCTGAACAAAAGAAGTTAAAATTTGAAAATTAAAGCAATTTAATTGTGTGAAGCTAGTAAAACATTGAAAACTACAGTACTCTGAAAAAGGAGATCAAAGAAGTTATCAGAAAATAATATAATGCCCCTTTCTCCTGAATAGGAAGAACCAACATAGTGAAAGTGGCCATACTCCCAAAACTGTTATACAGATTTAAAGTAATCTGAATCAAAGTAATATCACATACCTTACAGAAGTAGAGAAAATATTCCTACAATTCATTTGGAACCAGAAGAAAACTAGAATAGCAAAAGCATTTCTCAGCAACAAAGGCAAGTCAGGGAGCATCATAATCTATGACTTGAAAGTATACTACTAAACTACTGTGATAAAATCAACATGGTATTGGTAAATAACAACAACAAAAAAGTAGACCTGAGGATCAGTGAACAAAATAGTAGATGCCAACGTAACTCCAAACACAATAAACCACCTGATCTTCAACAAAGGAACCAAACATGCTCACTGGAATAAAATCTCTTTAATAAAAGTGCTGTAAGACTGTCTTTCCACATACCAAAGACTAAAACTAGACTCATGTCTATCACCATGTAGTAAACTAAGGTCAAAACAGATCAAAGAACTAAATATTAAAACAGAAATGCTGAATCTAATTGAAGTGAAATTTGGTAGAAATCTTGTAGACATAGATATAGGCAGAGAATTCATGAACAAAAATCAGACTAAATGGCAAATACTACAATGAGTCAACAGATGGGACCTCATCTTAATAAAAAGCTTCTGTAGAACAAAAAACAATCACCAATAGTGAAAAGACAGCCCACAGAATTGGAAAAAATTATAGCCAGTTTTCCCTCAGAAAAAGAAATTATATCTAGGACATACAAAGAACTGAAAAAGCCAGACCCTCCAAAGTCAAAGACCCAGTCCAAAAATGGGCATCTTAGACAAATACACACTTCTTAGATGAAGAAATACAGACAGGAAATAAATATATTAAAGGATATTTAATATCATTTGTCATTCAAGAGATGCAGATTAAAACAACTCTGAGATTGCATCTCACTCCAGAAAGAATGGCTATCATCAAGAAATCAACCAATAAGAAATGTTGGCAAGGTTGTGATGAAAAAGGAAATATTCTCCAGTGTTGGTTGGAGTGTAGAGTTGTGCAACCACTGAAAATCAGTGTGGAGATTCCTTAAAAATCTAGGGATTGATACATTTTAGATATACGTAATGATTACATTCATCATAGAGAATTTGTACCTGTATATGATGTATCTTCATTCTTTTCTCCCAATCATTTCCCCTCGTTTGAACTCCTCTTCCCATCCTTATTTACAAAAGGTCTGTTTCCATTTCTTTCCTTCTATTCTCTTTTCATTCTTTTCCCTTTCTTCTCCCCCACTCATGTGCCCCTTCCTATTTGAAAAATTTCTGTTTCCCAATATCTATTATACATTTTGATCCTTATTTACCTTATTGCTTCCTCACACCAGAGAATAAGTGTGATATTTAAATGTGCATTTCTGATTTATTTTACTTAAAACTATGGTCTCAAGGTGCATTCATTTACTTAAAAATTTCTCAAGCTTATCCTTGTTTATAGCAGAGTAGTACTGCATTGTATAAAAACATCATATCTTCATTATCCATTTTTCAGTTGATGGACATTTTAACCGTTTCCAAGACTTAGCTTTCTCCAATTGTGCTGTTATAAACATGGGTATGTATATATTACTGGGTTATGATGCTTTTAATTTTTTTGGGAAGATACCCAGAATGGGAATAGCTGAGTAAATTAAAATCTCTAGTTTTAGTTTTCTGAGGAATCTGTACACTGATTTCCACAGTGGTTGCCCTGTCTATACTCCCATCAAGAGTGAAGAAGGGTTCCTTTTACACCACAACCAAGCGAAAATGTATTGGTTGATTTTTTGATAATAGTCATTCTTTCTGGAGTGAGATGAAATCTGATTGTTGTTTTATTTTGCATCTCTTGAATGACCAGTGATGTTGAACATTTTTTCACATATTTATTTGAAATTTCTACTTCTTCACTTGAGAAGTGTTTATTTATTTTAGATGCCCATTTTTGGAGTGGGTCTTTAAATTTGCTGGGTCTGACTTTCTTGAGATATGTATATATTCTATGTGTTAGTCCTTTTGTCTGAAGAATGGCTAGCAAATTTTTTCCCACTCTGTCGGTTGTCTCTGTTGGTGATTACTTTTGCTGTTAGAAAGCTTTTTAGTATGATATTGGCTGTTGGTTTGTCATAGATGGCTTTTATCAGATTGAGATAAAGACTATTTCAATTTTCTGTAGGGTTTTTTTTTATCATGAATTGGTGGGCTCTGTTAAATGCTTTTTCTGCATCTATTTAGATGATCATATGGTTTTTGTCTTTGCCTGTGTTGATATGGTGTATTACATTTATTGCTTTGCATATGTTGAGCTTTCCCTGAATCCTTAGGATAAATTGTACTTAGTCATGGTATATAATCTTCTTGATGAGTTGCTACATTCTGTTTGTCAGTATTTTATTGAGGATTTTTGCATCTGTGTTTATTAAGGAGATTAACCTGTCATCCTCATTCTTGGCTGGATCCTTTCTTGGTTTTAGTATCATGGTAATGCTTGCTTTCAGGAATTTGGGACTATTGCTTTCCTTTCAATTTCATTAGAGTTTGAGCAATAACAGCATTAGATCATCTCTAAATTTCTTGGAGAATTTATCAGTGAATCTGTCTGGATCTAGGCTTTTCTTTGCTGCAGACTTTTAATTACATCCTTAATTTTATTGATATTTAATTATGTATGATTTTTTGTGTACTCGATGCAGCTTTAGTAATTCATGTGTATCTAGGAAACTATCCATTTCATCTATGTTTTCTACCTTATTAGGATACAGGTTCTCAAAATAAATAGTGCTTGTCTGGATTTTGTCCTTTTCATTTCAAATTGGATGGATCTGAGTCTTTTTCTTCCTTTTTTGGATAAAGATGGATACATGTTTTCAATTTTATTTAATTTTCCAAAGAACTAACTCTGATTCATTGATACTTTGTATTGTTTTCTTAGTTTTGACTGCATTAATTTTTGCTCTGATATTTATAATTTCCTCCCTTGTATAACCTTTGGCCTTGACATACTCTTCTTTTTCTAGAAGCTTCAGCTTCAGCTTTAGGTTTACTTGAGCTTGCTCGGTTTTTCTGATATGGGACTTCACAGTTACAAATTTCCCTCATAGGACTGCTATTATAATGTCTCATAAATTATGCTATGTTTTTATCAGCATTATTATTTAATTATAGAAGCTGTCTAATTTCTTCTTTAATATCTGATCACTTGGATATTAAGGAGCATGTTATTTAATTTTCATATATTTATACAGCTTTTTGTTTTCTTTGGCAATTTTTTTCTAGCTTCGTGCACTATGATCTGATAATGTGCATAGGATAATGTGAATTTCTTTGTATTTATTTAAACACGTTCTATGAAATAGTATGTGGTCTATTTTGCAAAATGTCTCATATGTATCTGAGAAGAATGTGCATTCAGTTCTAGTATGGAACACTCTGTAGGTGTCTACTAAGCCCATTTTTTCAAGTTTTGTTTCAGTTTTGATCTTTGTGGGTTTTTAGTCTAGTTAATTTGTCTATTTGTGAAAGTAAGGTATTGAAATTATTCACTACAACTGTATTAGTGCTTATTTGACTTTTCATGTCCATTAATTTTTTTGTATAGTTGTGTACACTGGTATTTGGTAAATATATATTTATGTTTGTTATCTCCTCCTCTTGAATTGTTCCCTTATCAAGTATATAGTGATCTTTATTTCCTCTTATGAGCCCTGGCTTGAAAACCACTTTGTCTGCAAAAAGAATAGCTACCCCTGGCTTTTTCAAGGTTACCATTACATGGGGTACTTTTTCATCATTTGACCTTTGGTCTATGAATTTCTTTTTCAAATAAATGTGCTTCTTGTATGCAGCATGCTGTTGGATCTTCTTTCTTGATCCATTCTGCCAGTATATTTCTTTTCATTAGTAAATTGAGACAATTTGCATTCTCTTTACATTCTCTTTCTTTCTCCACTGTTTAGTTGCTTGCCTTGTCTGGTGGTTTCATTCTGCTGAGGTCCATGAGGTTGCAATCTTCATTATCTATTTTTAATATAGCCTTCAGAACATTTTTGAGTGCTTGTTTTGTGGTCACAGATTTCTTCAACTGTTTGTTGTCATGGAAGTATCTTTCTGTCACTTTTGTAAGACAATTTTGTGGGATACATCAATTTGTATTCATGGTTGCTTTCTTTTAGGGCTGGCAATACTTAATTCTCAGCTCTCCTTGAATTAAGGGTTTGTATTGAAAACTCTGCTGTGGTTCTGATGGGATTTCCATTATAGGAGATTTGTTACTTTCTCTAACAGCTTTAAATATTCTGTTCTTTCATTGAATATGTGGAATATTGACTTTCATATGCCTTGGTGAAGTTTTTTATCATTGCTAATTGGAGTTGTATATGCCTCATTTATTTGTATGTCAACTTCCACGCTTGAGAGGTTATCTGCCATTACTTCTCTGAACATGTTTTTTTATGTCATCTACACTGTCTTCTGCTGTTTCATTATCTCTAATCATGTTATACTACTCTTCTTTGCATCATCTAGCAGATGTTGGAGTGATTATTTTGTGGTCCATTTATATTTTTTAGATATTTTTCTTTTCATTATTGCTAACAGCAAAACTATCTTCTAGATCTGATATTCTGACCTCACGTTGGTTCATTTTGCTACATATACTTTCAATAGAATATTTATCCTCTTGAATATCTGTTTGAATCTCATGGATCCAATTTCTTATATTGAACATTCATGGTTTCCATTATTTTCTTAAGGTCCTCTTTTTATTATCTCTGTCTACTCTAGGTTCATGAACAATGTCCTTTGTTATGATCATAATCTCTATAATTATCTGAGATATGATTTATAATTTGATTTTTCTAGAGCCTCATTCATCTGTTTTGTTACATCTATTGTTACCATTTCAGAGAGTCCAGGGGGGTGGCTTATGACTTATTCCAATGCATTGGCCCCTGAGTTTACCTTTGGGGAGCTGGAAATCTGAGATTTTATCTTGCAGCTGTGTCTTCTAAGTTCCTTTCTTTTTTAACTTTAATTTCTGCATCACTTCTTGTAAGTCTCCTATGTTAGGTATCTTTAATAAGGGTTATTGTTAGCATCAACAACCCTTAGGAAATGAATACTTTCCATAGATGTCTTCTAGGTGTAGCTTCCTTTTGACTTCTGAGTCTGTTACAAGTTCCTATCTCTGCAATTTATTGGGAATGAGAATGTGCTGCCTGTTTGGTCTAGCCCCTGGTTTTTTGTCACTGGGCTATAGTATTGTTTATGATCCTCAGGCATTCTCAGTCTTGGCATACAAAGCAGAACAACTGATTTGAACAACTATGTCACCTTGGTAAAAATAGAATCAGGAATAACAATAGTGTAAAGCACAATTAGAAAGTGATAAACTGTGGAAACTTAATTTGCCACCTTTAATCATAGGAACAAGATTTGTAGTTAGATAGCAAATTTAAAACAAACCAGAAAATTGTGTACAGCCAATACCCCCTTGGTATGATGATTTTCCCATCAGAGGAGAAAATTCAAAAGGGCATAAGGAAAAATAGAGAAACTAAAGAATAGAAAGAGATTAGAAGTAAGTATGAAGGACAGGAAAGATTATATACTTTTTTCTTCCAGTACAGGGAATCAAACTCACAAACTCGCACTAGCCAGGCAGGTGCTGTTCCACTGAGCTAAATCCCCAGCCCCTAGGGAAGATTTGGGGAACTAGTGAAGAAGACTGGGAAGAAGAAAGGAAGGAAGGGACAGAAACAAGAAAAGAACTAAGCAAGAACAATAAAAACCCTAGAAACAATGTTCAAACTCAGATAAAGACAGGAGCAAGCAATCAGGAAAAAGAAAAACAAACAAAACCTGTGGGGGGGAAAAAAAAGTCTGCCCATGTCAGGGCGTGTCTCTGTTGTCACTGGTAGACAAAGGGGACAGACAGAGCCCATACCTATGTTGATGGATCCCATCAACCTAGTAGTAGAATTATTGTGGCATGGTGGATAATTCCAGGAATTTTGCATATTCAGCTGTACTGAAGTTCAGTCTGATTCTGGTTTCTGGCTGTGTGGCTTGGACCCAAGTTATTTAGCAAACAGCACTCCAAGTGCCTTCTCCCAGCTTTAAATCAGCTCCCTGAACCTGGGTATTTCCCATGACTGTGCCTCACCCTGACACTGGGAGTTGGTAGATGAGGCTAACCCTTCACTGCTCTGAGTCCTGAGTTCAGTGGGCCCCTTTTCAAACTGCTTACCTCCTGGGAACACTTGAAATAGACTGTGATCACCTTCCAGTTACTGCAGTCTGCATTATCTAGCACTCAATTCCACTGATGTGTTTCTTCATGGAGGCCTCTGGGTTTGACAGTAGTGATGGTACCTCTTCAGGTTCAAGCTGCTCCTTCTACCCTGCAAGTCAGCGATCAGAGAGGAAGTGCTGATTGTCACTTCCCTCTTCTGCATTGGGGTCCCTCTGTACTCTGAGCATGGCCTCCAATTCTTACTTGGATATCATTGGGTCTGGGGGACTCTCTTGCTTCTCTTCCCCATATTTCAGCATATTCCATCATCTGGATTCTAAATCCCAGAGAGGTTGTTTCTCTGCTGCTCACCACTCTTCCATCTTCCTGGAAGTCTTTGTACATAACAGACTTATTTTTTGTCTTATTTATTTTTTGTCTCTTTCCCCTCCCCTTCCAACCATTTTTCCCCTCCCCATTTATAAAACATCTATTACCATTTTTCTTTCAACTATTTTTTAAATTCATTTTCTCCTTTTCTTTCTTTATCTCTTGTTCCCCTTACCATTTGAACAAGTCATTTCTTTTGCCTGATATCTATCCCCCTATTTTGCTCCATATTATAGTTTGAGTTTCTCATAAAAGAGAAGCAATATGATATTGAACCTTGTGTACCTGATATTTTTCACTTAAGATTATAGTCTAGGGGCTGAGGTTTTAGCTCAGCGGCACAGCACCTGCCTGGCAACCGCAAGGTCATGAGTTCAATTCCCAGTACCAGAGGAAAAAAACCAAGACAAAACAAACAAACAAACAAAAGATTATAGTCTAAAAGTACATTCATTTACCTAAAAATGCCTCACCTTTATCATGCTTTAAATTTCGGCTGTGTAAAATTTTAAGTTCTTCTGTCCTCTAAAGTTGGTGATTAATATAGTGTTTCCAATACCCAAGCCACTTAATCAAAGTCGTCTGCCTGCTTGGAAGAGAGAAATAGAAATGGATCAAATTTCTAATTATTAAAACACAAACAGTAAATCTACTGGAAGAAAATGTAGGCAGATATCTTGAAAACATAGGAGTAGGCAGAGAGTTCATGAAGGAACACCAAACTGCATGTGAAATACTTCAAAAAATCAACAACTGAGATGTCGTCTTATTGAAAAGTTTTTGCATATCACAAGAAATCACCAACAGAGTAAAAAGAAAATGCATGATTTTCATGATTTTGGAGAAAATGATTTTGGAGAAAAATTTAGTTCACTGTCCCTCAAACCTAGGACTTCTATTTAGAACATATAAAGAATTAAAAAAATCAGGTCCCCAAAATTCAAAGACTCAATCAAAAAATGGGCATCTGAAATGAGTAGACAGTTTTCAGATGAAGAAACACTAATTGTGAACAAATATATGAAAAAATGTCCAATATCATTGATCATTTGAGGAATAGAAATGAAAACAACACTGACAGTCCCTCTCACTCCAGAAAGAAGGGCTATCATTAAGAAGTCAACCAACTACAAATGCTGGAGAGGCTGTGGAGAAAAAGGAACTCCTGTCCACTGGTAGGAGTGTAGGTTGGTGAAACCACTCTGGAAATCAGTGTGGAAATTCCTCACAAAACTAGAATTAGAGATCTTATTCAACTCAGCTATTCCCCTTCTGGGTATTTTCGCAGAAGAATTAATAACATCATACCACAGCAATATATGTGCACCCATGTTTCTAGCAGCACAGTTTGTCATAGTTAAATCTTGGAAACAACCCAAATGCTAAATGCAACCCAAATGTTAAATCTTGGAAACAACCCAACTGAGGAATGGATGAAAAAGATGTGGTATTTTTATACAATGGAGTATTACTCAACTATATAGAAGGATAAACTAAAGGGTTTTATAGATAAATGGATGCAACTAGAGGGCATACACATAAGTGACATAAATCGGATCTACATATGTAGACATCCTATTGTCTCTCTAGCCTAAGAACATGAAAGAGTAAGTGCAACCCAAAATGTATAATAGATGTTTGGAAAGGGAAAGAAACTGCTCAAAAGAAGGAACAACTGGGATGAGGGAAAGGTGAAAAGAAAAGAAGGAAGGGAAAATATACATACATATATAGATAGATAAATAAATGATAGATGGGATAACTGTACTACTGATGTCTAATGATTTGTTGAAAGGAATAGTTAAAGCTTTATCTATTTATTTATTTTTTACCAATTTTGCATGCATATATCTGGTTATCCAAATAACTAATTTGAAGGCAACAATATGCAACATTACAACCACTGTTGAATTCTTATCCTCTTGTTTGGTGAAACTCTGTATCATTTATAATTTTTTTGTTTTTATTTTTATTCTCTTTAATGGTTTGATTAATCTTGCATTTTTACATCTGGTAATCTGACCAACTTCAGTGAAGATAAAAATATGTAATATAACAACCACTACTAATCCCTATCATTTTGTTCTGAAACCCTGTATCATTCTTATTGTTTTTGCTTTGTTTTGTTTTTGTCCATGCTGTTGGCATTTTGCTTCTTTTTTTTGAAATTTTCTTTAAAATAAAGAAAAGAGGGGCTGGGGATTTAGCTCAGCGGCAAAGCGCCTGCCTGGCAAACGCAAGGTCGTGAGTTCGGTTCCCGGTACCGGAGGAAAAAAAAAAAAAAAAAAAAAAAGAAAAGAGAAAATAAATTATCATGTTGCTTCTTTTTATGTAGTGACCGAGACTGAAGAAAGTCATAGGTAGATGTATTTCAGCAACCACATTTACACCTAGGGCTGAGTGGAAAGCATTGAGCTCAATTATTCTCCTTAATGGAGCAAGGAAAATACAAAGGTGAGAAAGTCCTGAGGGGAGAAGCCAGGCTTCATGTTTATGTGACTAAGTAACTTGTACATATACATGCATCTGATACTTATAATGGTTAACATTGCTATAAGGTTAATGACCAGTGTGAACCAAAACTTCCACAAAATCTATCACTATGAAATCTCCTTTATGAGTGTGTGATTTGTTGGTTTGTTTTGAGACTAGTAAAACTGTAGACTAAATATCTGCATGGGCCCTAGGCAGAGGGAAAAGAAAGGGTGAGAACAAAGAAGCGAAGCTGTACATTAAATTGAGAATTGAATAGATGCATGGACATGACCCCTGTGTGGGCCTTGGGAATTTTTAAATATTGGAGAGGATGTTGGATTGCCTCCAGAATGTAAGGTAGAATACATAGAGTTATTTTCTTTAATATTTAAAAGCCTAAGTAACTTTAGCTGGGATCATCATAATATTTCAATGGATAACCTCTTCTTTTATGCTAATCCATAGTGTACGCCTGTTCACCTGAAACAAAAGTAAGTGCGCACGAGACCTCTCTCAGAATACTTAATATCCAAGAGAAATCTCATTATCATCTATATATTTATAGCAAAAGAAATATAATTATAGGAGAAATAATTTTAAGGTGCATTTTATACACTTACAGTTTTATAAACTTATACTTTTTCCAGACTAATTTTGCTGCATAACCAAAGTAATGATATTAGTTATTTATTGTCCAATTGGATTTTGGATGAAAGGAATGTAGATCATTTTGGCTTCAAATAACTTTTATTCCTTGAACAGGACTTTAAGTTCACAATATTCAGAGTTGTTAGGATGAAGCTACTATTAGCTTAGAAAATTATGTTCTATGGGAAAAGAATGATACTCTTTAGCTAAACTCTTTTACGCATGGAAGATCTTAATCTTATTTTTCAAAAGAATTGCATGAAGTTAAAGGAGTTTTTATTAAAATCAAATATATTTAACTTTTCAGATTACTTACCACAACAAATAAACTAAAAATCGCTTTTAAAATGAAGTAAAATGGCTGTTTTCAAAATGTTTCATGAGGAATGTAATTCATTAGCCGGGTTTCTGACACAAGGAAGGGCCAGATGCTCACATAAATGAAACCATCAGACAATCTGCCCTTAAGATGTTCCCTGTGCCAACATCTCCACCTCAACCCTCTGATAAAGGCATGAATTCTCAGGTCACTGTGTGTTGCAGCATCCTGCCTGCATGTGGTTCTTCTATTTCGTCAAGTTATATAGTCTCTCCCTTCTAAAAGTGCTGAACAGATACAGTTCCTCTACTTTAGGTCAGCTCAGTGCACTCAGGCTTTGCACTGGAGAAACTGAAGCTTGTAATGTCTAAATAAGCATTCTAAGTGGGCAATTTCAGTAAATTGAATGGCAGTCAATGGACCTTTCTCTTACACACTTCTTTTCATCCATTACCATTACTTCTATGTAGGAGGTTTTAGCTTGGGGCAGATGTTGCTGTAGAGCTCATGAATGACAGAGATTTTGAACTATCCTCCTCCTACAGCCTTGAATATTCTGAGTACTTCAGTCACTGCAAGAATTTAACAAAGAAATTGCACTGTGGAATTTTGTAATGAGATTAAAACTTTTAAAACATTTCAAAAGTAGCATGAAAATGTTGCTGTATGAAAACATTGATTGGTAGCTCAAACGTTACACTAAAATCTGGTATAAGCAAAGATATTAATTCCATAATGTTTTTGTGTGGGTAGGTTGTTTACGTGACTATGCAAAAATGTGTAGATGTGAATGAAAATTTCTACACTTGCAAGTGCTATAAAACTAAATAGCTGTTTTTATTTTTTAAATCTGTTTTAATTTTCTAGTATCCTATTCTCTTTTTAATTCAGCCATGGATAATCTTGACTATTCCAATTGCTTATCAAAACTTTATATCGTAAGTTATTTCATCATGACAATTTGATGAAATATTTGTTGTAGTTTTGAGATAGAGTCATAGGAAATAAGTAAAATGATTCATAGGAAATTTATGAATAAATTTATAAAAATCATGAGTCCATTGACTGTCATTTCATTTACTCTGTATTTGAAAATGATAATGACTTTTTCTATCCTAAAATGGCAACAAACAAAATTAATAAATCTTTAAGAGAAATCAGTTTATGGTTTGCATTACAATTGTTTTATATATGTATTTTAATTGCTCTGCTTTAGAAAATCTGAGACTATTGTTGCAGTTTTGTCATCTTGATTTCAAGTAAAACATTGGAATCTGAACTAGCAATGCACCTAAATAATCAGACTAGCATTTCATGTGTTTCATTGTCTGCCTGAGAAAAATTTGAAAGTTTTTATACTCATGTTAAACATATATGTATTTACAAATACAAAAACAATCAGATTAAATCCAGTGTGATGCAACTTTGGTTACAAAGATAAAATTAGGCAAATTTTATTATATCTCTCTTATTAGGGTTTCTTCCCATTTTTAACACTTTTATACACACACACACACACACACACACACACACACACATATATATATAGTGTATTTTGGATGCATTTCTACTTTGGTGTCAACAATTTCTTGGTTGTGCCCTGTTACCTGCTATACCTCTTTATATCAGGACAAGAAAAAATAAAAGTAACAGCACTGGCTAACTCAGTTTTGGTTGTGCTTTAAAAACAAACCCACACAACTGATTTTCTCTCATTTGCTGGGTGAAAAAGGTGGCTTTTTATTTTTTGCTAATCTATTTCTAGTTAAGGATATTTCCAAACTGTTAAAATAATGTGGGATTTACCTTTTCTATCCATTGCACTAGATGGCTTGAAGAGAGCACTGTTTAATGGGTTTTGAAACAGGCCTTGAAAATGAAGTCAGTGCTACATCACATGGCAGAGAGCAGGCAGTGTGACGCATTCTCACTTTTGAACAATCTTTACTGAAACCAGGAGGAAAGACAGATGGAAGTTTGGTAAAACAATTTGTTCCTTTAAAAATTATCTAAATTTAGGTCCATAATTAATCTCTTTGAGAAAATTTTAATCTTTTGAGAAATTTAAGGCTAGCAGATAACAGCAATTTTGATATTACCTTTGACATAAACTGCCCTATGTTACCAAGGTCAAATTTATGGTCAAACTAGGTTACATTTCTGAGGTAAGCATCACTTTTGTGGAAGCAAATAGTGAAACAAGATAAAGGAGTTGAAAAGTTTGCTGCCAAAGAAGACTGCCCTTAACGCATACAAGTAATAACACCTACCATGGCATGTCTCCTTTTCCTTCACAATCTATTGATCCACATTTGAAACCTCAAAATATTAGGAAGCAAGGATGCATAAAACTAGTAATGTTTTCCTTAGTATCCTGTTGATTTATTTCATCTTTAATTTTCCTCAAAGATTGCTTTTAGAATAATTGAACAGTAACATTTAGGTAGACAACAACCATTGTTAATTCCTATCATCTTGTTTTGAAATGCTGTACTGTTTTTATTGCTCTTGTGTTGTTTTATTTTTGTCTTTGTTGTTGTTATTTTGTTATTGTTATTTTTTTCTCTTTAAAATGAAAGTTAAAAAAATAATATTCAGATCACATCTTTGTGACAGATTTTAAAAAAAATAACAATTTGTGGCTGTTTCTCAAACTTAGATGGGTCTAGAGTTTTTAATCACTTTTGCTGAAAAATAGAAATGATAAGATGTCTGGATGTCATTGCACACAAAATGAAGAAGCGGGCCAGACAATCTGGGCCATAACTCTAAGAATTGTACCATTTATAGATACATCTTTATTCATAGTAAAAATTTTAAAATTTCATGAAATTTAATATCCAATAATAATCCTATAATTCTCTTCTGAGATTGCCTAATTCACTAATATGAAACAAGAAATGATATGGGTAAAATCATATATTTGTGGAGATGGATACAGAGTAACTAAAATATTATTTCGGGCAAGAGTATACAATGCAATCCACATAACATATCATTTTAAAATGTTTTTATTACATAAGTATTAGGAAACATTTCTTGTTTGTTTACTACTGTAAACTATTGAATAAAAACATGCATTGTACTTTAAATCACTGATACACTGTAAATGTAATGATTGTTTTTAAACTCATGTTTGACTATATGTAAGCTGATTTTTAAGAACATTCTATGAGTTAAATAAAAAAACCATGTCAGAGGAAGCACAGTTTTCAATATATCTTTCATTTTGTAACCCCTTGTCTTTTTTTCTATGGTGTTTACACCTCAAAAAAGTATTCATCTAAATGCCTTTTCCACTTAAATGTTATAATTACTACCAAAGTAATATATTTAGGACAAAATTTTCTAAGAGATTTCAGTTCCTTAAAGATGAATTACAGTAAATTATTTTTATTGCTTATAAAAGAGAATTAAAACAAAAATTCTTAAATGAGAAAAATAAATAAGTAAATTCTAAATAAAATTTAAATGTTAGAAAGTAAAACATATAAATTATTTTACTTGATTTTTTTAATTTGTCACTTTTATAATTTATTTCATCTCTATTTTAGTATATAACACCTTCAGTATTTGACTTGTTGAGAATTACATGTACTTAATCTGTATCTTTTGGAAGTTTGATGAAGTTTCAGTCGCATAGAGAAGAATAAAAAACAGAAATTTAAACTTATGAAATCTTCCTTTCCACAGTGTGGACTCTCTTCTTTTCACACCCTATTTTATTTATTTATTTTTCTTTTTCTTATTCCCCTTCCTCCCCTCCAATCCTTCTTCCCCTTCCATTAACATAACGTTGTTTCCATATTTTTCCTTCCATTCTTTTTTATTTTTTATCCCTATCCTCTCTGGCTCCTCTTCCCATTTGAACATGTTCTTCCTACTTCCCAATCTCTACCCTCCATTTTGCTCCTTATTTACCCTTTGTGTTTCTCACAGGAGAGAAACAATGTATTTTGTAAATATGCTCACACATCATTTTTCTTCACATGCTCATTTAAAGGGATCAAGCTAAATATCAGGTCTTTAAAAACTTATAAACAAATTATTTTCTTGTTTAAGGAAAAGGAGCCAGACTTCTACAGTTTAATTTGGTAGGTTGTTTTTTTTTCTCTTAAGGGCTCTTCCAGGAACATGTTGGGGAATGTGATATCGGTCAGACTGTGCGGGCTATTTGCCCTTTTCTCTCATAACAATTCTTGTAATACAAGTGCTGTCCAGGATCAGTTTCTCAGCATGAATAATGGGGACCATTGTAATTGTCTTCCATTTAGAACTTAAATTTTCTGCTTGATTTGGTGATCTAATTATACCATGTCCACATCCATTATAGGATGGAAGGTTGTTAGTAGGTTTCCTATTGCTATTGAGGATGATTTGAATATTCTGTTTAATCCAAATGACTGCTGGGCAAGACCTGGCTCCAAAAAGAGACCGTGTACTCAAGGCTCATAAAAAGTAGTGTAACAGGTTTTGCTATATTTACCCACGTGTTCATATTACTTTGTGAATTTGTATTTGTATTACATATTTTGAAATACAATCTGACTTATATTGGGTTTTCCCAAGCTCAAGTTCTTAAATAAAGATAATTTCATACATATACTTCATGTAGAATATAAAAATATCTCAAACAAAAAAGGAAATGGACACAGAGGCAATAAAATAATAAAATGTACATTAGATAGTGGTTATTACTGTGACAAATTCCTTTGAAGGAATTTCTGAGAAACTATTTACAACATGCCTTCACATTAACTTAGGAGGCAATGGGCACCTAAGATATTTATGCACAGGCTTCCATGCTTGCTGGAAGGCTGTTTTGGCCCTATCTTCCCTATTTGATGCTTCCAATTTGAATCTGCTTTCTGTGAAACCTGCTCCTGTAGTATTAGAGGCAGTTTCTATGCCATAAAATGCAGCTTTAGGTGAACTCAGATATATCAGGGGATCACAGGATGTACATGGTGCTGCTCATCAGTGCTGCAATACCTAGATTTACTCACACCTTACAAGGAAAACCCTTTGTGTTCAGTGAAGGTGGCTCAGTGAAACATCTGATAAATCTTAAAATACGTGATGGGTGGGGAAAGTTACAATCCTGTTTCTGTGACTAGTGTAGAGAATATTACAACTTACTATTCTTTACCTTCATTATTTACTATCTAGTCCAGATTATTTGCATTCTTAGGAGCACTTTTTTCAGGTGTAAGTTTGTAGTAACGTAAAGCTTCATCTCTCAGGGTAGTCAGCTTTTGGTATTCTTTAAAGCAATGGTGGCTATGATTGCCTTTTAATACTTTTTCCTGTCATTACTTGGCAGGAGAGTATCAAATGAGGTGCAGTGCATCCCTCAACTTCAAAAGTGTATTTGTTCTTGCTCCTATGTGAACCATCAACTCTACCTGCATATGACAATAATTGTTTTCAGTATCTGCTAGTTAAGTGTGAAGAGGGGCCTCCAGTGAGTTGATATCAGCTGTATTACTGGGTTCAGTGAGACTGTTCCTATGATTTTTGGCTGAAGCCCTCTTGGCTTCACCATTGTGGAACATTAATTTCACTTATCTTTAGTGCCTAATGCTGCATAGGAAGGACATTTTTGCTGAGGACTGATGGTGAAGATTATAACCGGTCCTTTTTCCTTTTTCCTTTTTCCTTTTTCCAAGCATGTTCATTCCATGTGTTCTAACTACTGGGTACAGAGCACCATGAAATTGTCATTGACTCAATGTTCATAACATATTATATCCCCCAAAATTCTCTCCAATCTTTCAAGGCTTCTTTTCTAAGTTGTCATCTTAGGTGAGACTGTAGTAGTTCATTCTGAAATATAGGTTGTGAATTTTGGGGTGATGTGTTATAAGATAGGGCTATTGAACTCATGGGTACATGTTCATTGTGATGTCTTAATTTGTTTGTCTAAGACAACACAATGTAGTATAATATATCAGAAAATCTGAATTTTGAAAATGTTGTCTTTGCCGTCATCTCACTATGTTTACTAGTTAAGTGTGTAAGCAGTATGACAGCCAAGGACTGAGGCTGCCTGGCACATACTGGACAAGTCATTTTGTTCACCTATTTCAGCATCCTCTCTGTGGTTGTTGTCTTGTGGACACTGATGTGCTATAACAGTCTTTATGTTTCAGGACTATTCCTAAAGAGTCATATATCTTAGATTCACTACACCATTACTCTTTCATTAACTACTCCAATCTTACTTTTTCTAGTCCTTTAACCAACCGCTTAAGCCATTCACCACTGTCCAAAAACCTACATGTATATTCATTTCAACTTTTTTTATCCATAAAAGGAGATGATTTAATGTTTTGCTTAAAACCTTTACTTCTAGGATAATTTCTTTACCATGTCCTTTAGGCCACCCCTGCATGGACTGTGTATGGGAGTACTGACTTCTGAATTCACATAAATAGTAAGCTACCTCATTTGTAAATAAGTCTCCGGATATTTTTAAAATTTTGTCGAACAGGAATATCAATGAAATAACTGGTACGATCTAAGCGAGAAGAAACTGTGACACAGATAGGTGATGTGAAAATAAAGGCCATCTCTTCACATAAATTATTTATGTTTTTGAACCTCCTCATGTTTGATCTTGATGCAGCACCCTTTTCATCAGACAGTGGAATTCTGCTGTGTACATCCAATTTTAAGTCATAGTAAGAGGGACAATGTCTAGCTTTTATAGACAGCTCTGGTTTTATGGTAACTTTGTGTGCTGTTTCAGCCACTCAGTCCCTAAAGATATAAGAAGCATGCCAGGATCTTTTTTCCAGATGATGAGAATTTTTCTCTCTGATGTCTGGAGCATACCAGGTACCCTATATAGTATTCTTATCTACTGCAGAAACTTCTAAATTGGGTTCCTGAGTGATACGGCCTTAGCATCAAAATGTGGTACTTCATCCTAAACCTGATAATGGAGCTTCCTTGCCTGCAGAGACAAATGATAAGTGACTTGAAGAAGTATAAGCACAAATTTTAAATCTGCTTTCCAAATTCCAAAAGGATCCTTTGTATCTCACTCTTCCTGTAGGAGGTTATAAGATTTGATTTCTTCTGTTTCGTCCTATAAGAGATATTTCCTTGTGGCCAATATCATTGCACCTCTAAAGATTTCACTGATGGGGAAGGACCCTGATCATTATAGAGTTTAGTTTTTATCTTCTGGCATATGTATATCATATCAGGGGACTCGGTACATGCTTTATGCTTCCTGTTTAATAGTTCTACTTAATACGAAGTCATTCATACTAACTTTTTTCTTTTTGTTTTTTGTTTTTTTCCTGCCAGGAATCAAACTCATGATGTTGTGCTTGCCAGGCAGGCACTGTGCCACAGAGCTAAATCCCCAGCCCCATTCATACTAACTTTAGATCAGTGAGCTATTCTAGTATATATATATATATTATATATATTATATATATATAGTACATATATAATAGCATTTTATATATATAAAATAGTATTTTATATGTATATATGAAATAGTATTATGTGTATATACATGAGAATGAGAGTGAAAGTGAGCTACAGAGTAAAAATAGCTTTGGGAAAGATGGCAAATAAAGTTTTCTTTCTTTTTAGGGAAATATGAATGTCTTTCTGGATAGAAATTGAAAAATAATGTTCTTTAGATCAGAAGTCTTTAGCCCTAGTATTTTCAAATGTGACCCATCCCAAATCTGATTCACTGATGAGTTTTATTGACAGATTACCAGGCCCATTCTTGTCCGTTTGCCCGTGGCTGATTTTGAACTACAGTAACAGAGTTTAAAATATTTACTAAATGGTGCTTTACAGAGAAAGCTGATTCTAGGTCTAGACCAACTCTAGGACAAGTGCAGGAAGCAAAGTGGATTGGTTCTGGCAAAGGTACAAACATATAGAGCATAGCAATTGCACCTTGTCCACAGTTTGCTGACTAATGATAATTTATTTTCACCACCATGTTCATCTGCCCTTTGAACAGCCACACTGGTGTGATGACAGGGAATATGGTAGGAACCATCACTCTTACCATTTTAAAGACTTTGACAGTTTCACTAGCATTCTTTTATTCTACTCATGATCAATTAGTGTGTCTGATTTATCACCATGTCCACTGGGAGTTGTTTTAGGAATTTTGACTTAATCTTTTGTTCCATAAGGACTCCTTCACCACTGACCAGATAGGTTTTGCTACCTGTAAGTTTATTCATCTTAGCTGCATGCTTTGAGACCAGGGAGGCAAGCACAGCAAAGTCTGTAAACCCAGGTTTTATTATTCCCAAGCTGCCCTAAGTAACCACACAAACAGGACAACCATGATGACATTTTCTTCAACTGAAGGCTTGTATCCAGAGGCTCTCAAAAAACTAGGTAGTTTCCTTTCCTTATAGTTCTCTTATTCTTGCAAATAGTCATAATTAAGGTTATATTTAATATGTATATGTACAGTTGAATTTTATGGACCTCCCTTAATTAAATACAATTCCTGATTTAATTGTGGTCTTTAGGTCTGAGAATTGGGTCAGTTCTGGAAACTGGTAAAGGATTTTTCTTATTGTGGAGTTTGATCTTAACTATCTACAATTCAGTCCTTATTCGTTACTGTTATGTTAAGAACAAAACAATATCTTTGTTGAATTTTCACCAAAGGTTGTTGCCTTTAGGATCACTTTGGTCTAAAAGCCATTGTTATAGATCCTTTAGAGTTGTAGTCTCTGTTGCTATTTAACCATTGTATTTTATTGTAAGTATAAATCTCACTTTGCTTTTGACTTCATCTGGCTCCTGGTATTTTAGTTAACTATTACCCATGGAAATACTGTGGAACTTAGTTTTATGACAATTTTCTCAATCTTCTTCCTGACTACCTCTTTAGCATACTCTTATCTGCTTAATTAGAGCGAGTGTCTAGGGAACATGATTGTGTTATAAGATCTCTTGTATCAAGTAACAGATAATCACAGGCACCTCTCTGAGCCTCTTGATCTTTACGTTAGTAGTCTGTCAAGGCTGCTCCAGCATCTACAACTGATTTACTGTCACGAACATTCTGTCCAAGATTCTGGGAGCCATTTGAGCAAACTGTTATAACTGTCTCCAAATGCCTTTGCCAAGAAATTTAATACTAAGGTGTTGGAAACTCAGGAAAATGCCCCAACCTCACTAATTTTTCCCAGATCCAGTTTCATATTTCACCATTCTGTGGTCTAATACCTAGTGTCTCCCCTTGATCCTGTTAGCACATCATACTGAAGTCATATCACTAAGAAATGAATGAGATGTTTCCTTCAACAGTGCAAGATGATGCAGGATTGATGAAATAAACTTTGAAAAAGACAAATATACTTATGAGACAAGTAACTTTTTTAGACTTTTGCTTAATCTCTAGGTGATGATAAGCTTTTCTCTAGCAAGATTAGGAAATGGGGATTGCTTCCTGCAGCTTTGTGTGCTTAAGGAGAAACAAACATTCTCATGCATTCAACTAAATGCTTTTATCCTAGATCTCAGGTTCTCACACTTCCTGTTGGTCTCGGCTAGAGTAAGTGGTCTACTGAAGTTAAGTATGCAGGCTTATAACTGCAGTATCCTTTTGATAATTTTCTAGGTATAATCTGATCAGTCCAAGATAGCATTGTAAATCTGAGACAGAATAAAAGACATCAAAGGGGTCTTAACTCAGGACTAATTACCATTTAAGTGTGTCAAATAATCAACCATATTCCCTATTCTCTCTCTCAAAAATCTTATTAACCGCAAAATCTAGGTACATCATTAAAGCCGGGATGCCCTCGCCATAGCATTTCCAAGAGTAAATCAGACAAGAAAATAAAACTGTTATGGACCTTCACTGCCCATCTTTAATTTGTTACTTATTAAAAGTATGATTTGTATTTTTTTAATGAAGCAGTGAGGGACTTAGTGGTACTTTTGCTAAAACAATGACTTTTCATTTGTGCCTACAGATGGCCAATTGTCAATTCAAATGAGATAAAGCATAGCATCTCTGCCTTCATTTTGTATTTGAATCCTTTATTACCTTAAAACTTTGGGACAGACTACTGCTCAGCCCTCCACATAGTGCATCATGTAAAGAGTGTCTGTCAGAGACTCAGTTTAAGATGTTTATTAGCCTTAAGTTGGTCTCATCCTCGTTCAAGACTGAGGACCATGAGGTAAGAAATTTCCATGTATCTTCCACTATGAGCTTTAACCTTGAAATGGGTGTATGAAAATCTTTAGCTTTAGTTCTAGATGTGGTCACTTTGGATTCCAGCAGATACTCTACAAAACTTAAACTGCACCACAAGAATGTGCAATCATCTCATGGAAAACAAATTTCCCCTAAAGCCATAAAGATTTCTCCAGACCTGCAAACCAGGACTGTGATAATGACCAATCAGATTCTAGCCCGACTCAATAACTCCTCAGAAGCTTATGATTTCTTTCCTTTATTAATGGGCCAGTCTGAGTATCTTTGTCAGAGGTAGGCTCCCTTTAGCACCTTGTTGCCCATCAAAGAATTCAATGTGAAATCCCTTCCCTGTTTTCTCTCTATTTCCTTTGTTAAGGAGCCTGGCTTTATTTTCATCAGGGCTATGCCCCCTTCAGCTTTTCTTCTTTTCAAATTGAAGTCTCTCTTCATTTTCTTTCTAATTAGACTTTTGCCTGTAATATCATGCTGTTGTCTTATTTTGATTTCCTTTAGTATTGAAGCAAGGACATGTATCACCAAGGACATAACTTGGTAAAGAAAATGACTGCAAATGTTCCAAAATGATATTTGACTGCCTTGAGAGTGACATTATTTATAAAGGATTCTAAGACAAGTATCTCCATAGTCTTTATGGTTACCTTTATGTTTTTAAGTGCTAGGACTCTTATTTTAGCTGAAACTCTTAGACCTCCCCAACTGCCTCATTAAACCACCAAAGATGAAGGTTGTAGTAATTATAATGCCATAGCATGTATACATTCATTAATTTGATTATGATAATTATTTTGTAATATACATTTATATTATTTTACATCTATAAAAGATATAACATTGTGTTATTACTTTATAAGGTTATAAAAAAAACTGTTTAACTTTTTAAGAAACTTCCAAACGTATCTTCAAAGTTGCTATACCAGTTTACATTCTTACCAAAAATGATAGAAAATTCTTCTTGCTGTGTATCAGCATTTTCATTGTTTTTGGATTTAGCTATTACAATACGTAGTGATATTTCATCATTATTTTAATTTTCAGTTTCCTAATGACATATGCTGTTGGGCACACTTTAATATTCTTCCATGCCACTTGTATATTTTTAGTGAGGTAATTGCTCTTAATCTTAGGGAGCCAAGCATTTTTTGTCACTATTAAATGTTATATTTAATGAAGGTTTTTGTATATTTTTTTATTGTTCATATTTCTGTTGTGTTTTTAAATAATGGTAACAGTATGAAGATAGTCAAAATTATTTTTGTTGAGCATAGTAGAGAATTTTGCAAGTTTTTTTGTTGGCAATGAAAATGTGAGAGCAATTGGAGGACAGGATATCCTGCTTGGCTCTAACATCCCTTCCAGCTGTGTCATCGTTAGTAATGTCAGCCTGCTTCTGATGAAATCTTTCTTGCAGCTGTAAATATGATAACTCTTTTTGAAGCTAAAAGAGATTAAAATCAATCAGAAAGTTCTTTTGTATAACCTTCCACTAGGGAGACACTAATATTTTTGTATAAGACATTTTTCTTCAGAAAATATACTGTACCATCATACTACAGTTTATTTATAATTACAAATGAGATTTTTAAAATGCATATCATAATAAAAATAAACATATGTAAAAATATCTGTACGAGAGAAAATACATTTATTCAGCCGAAGTTGTTTTGGGGAATTTTGTGAACCAACTGTAAAGATCCTGGTAACTGGTTAAGCCTTTTAAACAGCGTATGTTTTATGCCATAGCACTACTACTTACATCCTCAGAACACACCCTGACTTTGTTCTGATGGGTTAAACCCTGTTTATTGTATTTGCAGAGTGTTTGACACTGTGAACCTTTTTCTCTTCTTTGCTTAATTCCTTTGAGGGCCAGAAGCAGATTCCACTTTTTCTATAGTTTATATTCTCTTTACATCTAGATGACAACCAGGTTTGTTCCACACATGGCATACCAAATGGGAAGGTTGATAATATTATGTAATTGCAACTTTATTTTAGATGTATTTCTTCAATGTAAAATAATCTACCTACTTATTTTTCAATTGAGTTACCATTTATCACTTTTTTTCTTGGATGGAATTTAGATTTCTATAAATGAAGTTAACAAAATGTTCTCCAAAGAATAATTATTTTAACCTGTGAGAAGGAACATATGCTGTTGTATACCACTAAGTATCAATTCCTCCAGTTTAAGAAAAATAAATTAGAGGGAAATACACCCTGTTAGTTAAGCTTATCTAACAAACTGATATGTATACATGACAGCTACTTTGATGGTTTCAGAGCTTTTAAAACAATCTAAAAATTTCTCAACAAATAGGAAATAATAAAAGTATGAGAAATGTTTGTTTTATAGATTTTAATACTGAAGGATATAAGATATTATCTAGTCATATACTGTTTCATGGATTTCAGAAGCTTGAAACCTTAATTTTTGTGGGCTGCATGTTTGTGCTCACCTTTAGGCTCAAATCAGACCTGACTTTCCCGGACCCCAACCTGGTTGCCAGCAGAGGCACTATTGTCAGCGGGGAACTCAGCTCAGCACCAAGGCTGTCATCAATAGACACTGGATGTTATAAAAGAGATAAGACAGGACAAGGAATCTTGCAGATCCCTGGACATCCGGAGACACCTACAGACACCCAAAGATTTACTTGGATGCTTCGAGGATTCTGCCCACTGAGATGCAAGACTGCCACAGAACTTTGACCGCACATTTATTAAAATTTTCATACCTAATGTTCCTTGCCTTCTTCCAATCCTTATAAAATGGGCTGACTTTTCTCTGTTCCCTGCAGACAGCCTTTTTATCTTCTGTGTGCCTGCACCCAGGAACAATCAATTCCGTGCCATATTGCCTTTACACGAGCCTGGTGGTCTCAGTTGGTCTCCACATCTTCTCTTCTTTACACTCACTCACCTCAAAGTTCATATGTTGAATCTCTTACTTCCACTGGGATATCAGAAATTAGGACCTTTGGGTAGTAATTAGGTTTAGATGAAATCATAAACTAGAACCCTATGATAGGATAATTGTTATTACATGAAGTGAAAGAAATTGGAGTTTATTCTCTAAGCCATGCAGTGCTATAGTGAGAACACAGCTCTTTACAAGCCAGGAATAAGGCTCTCAGCTGTCAGTAGATCTTCCAGTACTTTGATCTTGTACTTCCAACTTCAAGAACTATGGAGTATAAATTTTTATTGTTTAAGTCACCAAGTCTATGATATTTTTTATCATACAGCCTTTTCTACATAAATGAGTACTGAGATGTGGGATGCTGCTGCAACAAATATCTAAAAATGTGAAAATGGCTTTGGGCTTTGATAATGAATAGAGACCAAAAAATTGGTGAGATACATACTAGAAATGTTATAAAGGGAATTCAAACAAGCGAGTCTAGTGAGAGCTTAGAAAGAAAGGATAATTTTCATCTTAGATAGAACACATAAATACATAAAAATAGAAAACATTAATTTTAATGTATAGAATGTGGGTAGAAATATGAAAGTTAAGGACAATTCTCGTGACATTTCAGATAAAGTTGAGGAACATATTATTTAATAATGAATAAAAGGGGATACAAGCTATACAGTGACAAAGTACTTGGCTGAATTATGTTCGTGTTTTAGTGTTCATGGAAGAATTTGCAAGTGAAGAAATTGGCTGTTTAGTTGAGAATATTTTTAAGCGAAATGTTGAAGAAGTGGCCTGGTTACACCTGACTGCTTCTAGCAAAATGTGACAGGAGAGAAATGAGTAGAAAAATGAATTATTAAGCAAAAGAAAATGAAAATTTAAAATTTTCTAAAATCCTAGCATCATAAATGAGAAAGTATGTTCTGATGAAAAAAGCCTAAGGTTGTGCCTAAGGAAATACGTGATAAGATTAACATGAATTTGAACCATGTGGTTAATCTGTTAGCCAGCATGAAAATTCTTAAATTTGAACTGAAGGGAAGGAGGTGAGACAGAACAAAGAAAGAATGTCAGGATGGTTAGTGTTATGGTTAGGATTAAGAATGTTCCCCTAAAGCCTCATGCATTTTAGAAAGGGGATTTAATCATAGTCGTCCTGTACTCAGCGAATTCATCCACTAATGAATTCAGCAGCAGAATGTGCTTTTAGGAGGTATGCTATGGTTGGACTAGGTAGGTTAATGGGGACATAACCTTGAAAGGTATATCTTCACCTCTGGTTCCTCCCTTTATTCTCTGCTTTCTGACTGCCGTGTTGTGAGTGATTTTTCCTCTACTCTCACCTCTACCAGGCCGTTTTTGCCTTAGAGACAGGTAACTATGGACTGTAACTATAAGCCAAAAATCTCTCCCCCTTCAAATTGCAGATATTGGGTATTGTGTTTCAGCAATAAAGGAAAATACCTAAGATTTATTTTGGTACTAGAGAAGTGTAGTTATAGCTGTGATAACTGTGTGGTTGGAGCCTTTGGAATTTGTTTGCATGAGGAGTTTGAAAGATTTGGAGATGCCCAGCTAGAGAAGTGCTAGCAGGCTGTAAACTGAGTTTGACGGGTGGTTCTGATCTGAAAACCAGAACTGTGATGGAAATGTAGACAGAAATGACAAAGATGAAGAGGTTTCAGTTGGGAACAAGGACTTAATTGGCAATTGGACTTGACACAATGTGTTTTATTCTCTGGCAGAAAATTTGTCTACAATTTGTTTATATTCTGAGACTTTGTGGGGGCACTGAGATTCAACAGGGTGGACTAATTAATCTGGAAGAGGAAATTTTAGGACATGGATATTCCTAAGGCTTTTATCCATATTTAAGAAAATCAGAGCTTAACAATTTTAAAAATTTTCCAGAAAGGAAGCACCTGCAAAGATGAAGTCTAGAACAGTGAGGTAATTAAAGATCAGCATTAAGAAGAAGCCAAGTACTTTCCATCAGGAAAAGAAATAGGGAGATGCCTCAAGAGACTGTATAGAATCAGCCAGATATGACCCTTACCAGGCTCCATGGTGTGAAGGTGACAGACTTTGCTTTGAGAAGAAAGACCAAGACCTGAGAAGAGCTGTCTAGGAAATTGGTTCTGTGGGATTTGGTTCTGTATGCAGTGTGTTCAGTCTGGGATTTGGTTCTGTGTGCAATGCAAGAGACAGTGGCTACGGCTCAAGATGCCAGTATACCTTAGCATCATCCATATTTTGTTTTTTTGTAGGCATGCAGCATGCAGAAGTTGTGGGGTTAAGGAGGCTTCCATTTGGATAGCAGAGGAATACCTGGAAGTCCAGGTAGTGTGCGCCTAAGAGGGCAGTGAGTGAAGTTATGAGAGTGAAGACGAAAGTGCATTGGAGAACCCAGAAAGTTGGAGATGGGAGGGACATAGAACAGCTAAGGAAAACTGCAAGCAGGGATTAAAGCCTCCTAAGAGAGAGGACATGAAGGCTGCAACAGGCAATGCATAGAGACAGTACTGTCCAAAGTCCGTGGATTTCAAATCTGGTTACCACTTACTCTGGGTTTTAACTATGGAGATCAGGATTTCATATTTTCTCTGCTGGGTTTTGATCTTGCTTTGGTGCAGATCCTTTCCATTCCCCTATTTCTCCTTTTTGGACTGAGACTGCTTACCCTGTGCCATTGTATGCCAGCATGGATTATTTTTCTTTTTGACTGTTTTGTTTTGTTTTGGTACCGGGAATTGAACTTATGACCTCGTGCTTGCCAGGTAGGTGCTGTGCTGCTGAGCTAAATCCCCAGCCCCCCTTGCTTTTTGATTTTTATAGGGGCTCACAGATAAATTCTGGATTGAGTTTCAGAAGAGACTTTAGATTTGAAATTTTTAGCAATACTGGAAGTGTTATATCATTGATGACTCTTAGAGATGAACTAGATACAATTTGTGTAAAGAGTTGAACAGGAGTGTTTTAGGGGCTAAAGACAGAATATTGTGGTGTGAATAGTGAATGTCTCTATCTCTACACAGTCTCATGTACTCATAGGTAGAATTCTGAAAGGTGACTGGATCATGGGGTTCCTATACTCATCAATAGATCCATCCACTAGTGAGTTCATCCAGGAAAGAGTTCAGTAGTTAAATGTGTTGTTATAAGGTACAGCTTGGTCAGATGAGGCGGGTTCTTGGGGATGTACCTTCCTCTCCAGATTCTCCCTTGGTTTTCTGTTTCCTGACTGCCCTGATGTGAGCATCTTTTCCTCCACTGTGCCCTTATGCAATGCCATTTATGCCTTGGAACCAACCAACCATGGACTGTTACTGTGATCTGAAATAAATGTTTCCTCTAAGTTGCAATACCAGGTTTGTGTCTCAGTGATGAAGAAAGTGACTAAAGATACTTAGATAATCAAATTCTACAGCACAAAATGGTGTTACTATTCAGTTGTGCTTGTTTATTCTTCAAGACAAGGGAAAATATTTGCAGTGATTTACAGATAATCAGGTCACTGCTTGGGTTACCACAGGGCAGAGAGCCTCCAACAGAAGCTGTGAGTTGTACCACCCAGAGCCATAGAGTTGACTCCCAATTGAGAGAATCCTGGGGGTGTAATACCTACTCATCCAGTCCAGATGTATACATCACACCCTAGCCTTAAGTATAACATTGTGTATTGGTCAGCTTTCCTGTTGTTGGGACAAACTATCATCTGCAACTTAAAGAAGGAGAGGCTCACAGTTTCAAAGGGTTTAGTCCATGATCAGCTTGCTCCAAAACAGAAGTATATGACAGAAGGGCTTGGTGGAACAGAGATGCTTAGTTCATGGTGGCAGAACAAAGAAACAACACCAGACAGGAAGGGGTCAGGGAACAGCACCTTCAGGTCACACTTCCATGGCCCACACAGACACACCTAGCAGTGTACTTTACTAATATAATAGGCAGCTTCCAAGCCAATCAAGTTGACTAATAAGCTTAAGTATCACACATTGCCAGGAAAGTGTGCTTAAAGTTCAGAGCATCAATTCAAATAGGATTGTTCTTGATTCTTAATGTCTCATAGGATTTTCCTTGTTAGATTTTATAATTACTTGAGACCTATTTTTCCTTCTTTTTTTTTCATACTTCTTCCTTTTGAGATGGGAATGTCCAGCCTGTGCCTCTTGACTATTTTATTTGGGAAGCAAATCACTTGTTTAATTTCAAATGTTTATAACTAGAAAGAAGGTTTGCCTTGTCTTACTGATATATGAATTAGATGATCTCTAGACAAGACTTTGTACTTTAGACTTTGAGGTTGTTAGAATGGGTTAAGACTGGGAGTTGTTGGGATGGAATGAATGTACTTTGGTGTAGGGACAGTGAAGGCAAGCAGTACAGTGTTATGAACTACATGTTTGTGTCCCTCCAAAATTTTTTTGTTTTAAAACCTAATCCCAAATATGTGGTACCAGGAAATAGGATCTTTGTGTTTAGAAGAGGCCAAATAGTCTCCAGTATGGAATTTATGCCCTAATGTGAAAGAAAGGGGATTAAAATGTGTTCTCCCAAGCATGGTGAGAAGGTGTCTAACTTAAAGCAAGAAGAAAGCCTTTACCAGTCACTAGATCTTCCAGCATTTTGACCTTGGATTGCCCAGGCTCCAGAAGTGTGAAGAATAAATGTTTGCTGTTAAGCCACCAAGTCTGTGGCATTTTTGTCATGAAAGCCAGAACTAAAGTAATAATAAAATGCAGATTTTTAAAATGAGTTCAGGTAATTTCTACTTTAAGGCATTAAGTTATGAGAATTTTATGGCTTTTTTTTCCAAAAACATTTCATCCACACAAGACATAAAATAAAAGTAGACAGAAGGAAATAAAGGTCTAGGAATGTAAGACTTCCATGTACCAAAAACAGAAAAATAAATATGTATGAAATAGAAACTAACAACTACTCTTCCCATATAATACCCCTTGGCATAGTATTAAGGAACATAAATGGCAATTATTATATTCTTTGTTAATCTGAGATAAAATAATACAGTCAGAGGCTCACAGTTGCAGGCCTACCCGCAGGTGTCATGGTCTAACCCGCTGTAAATGAGTGCTACACTAAACAGCATTTGATAAGCCAGGCCAATTCCTCCATGTAAACTCTTTCTGAGCTAGTGCTTTTCTCTCCATTGACATCACTATTTTAGCATTTGCCAAACTACACAAATACATTTGCAGTTCCCCCAGGACAGTGTGTGGCTTGTTACCTATAAATGTTGTTATTTTTAGCCATACTTCTGGTGGATATAAATATATATCAGTATACTTTTACTTTGCGTTCTACTTACTACCCAGAATTTTAAAGAGCATTTTATGTATTTACTGGCCATACATATCATATCATCTAATATTTTTGTGTATTCTTGATGCTTGCCTTTACTGTTACAGAATTCTTTTTGTTTTCTTTCTACTTTAAAAAGTAGATTCTATATGTTAGTGCTTGAGCCTTTACTGTCAAAAGTCTTCTACTTTGACCTGCCTATTCATTCTTCGTTTTTTATTAGTATATATCTGCAGTACATGATGTTTACATCCCTTGTGTGGAGTTGGTACATGTACATAACCTTAATTCTTCTTCTTATCCCCTTTTCCTTCCATACATCTCTTGATCCAGTTCCCATTTTAGAAAGACACATCTTCCTACTGCCTGTTATCTCTTTAATTTTGCTCTTTATTTATATTTTGGGTTTCTTATAAAAGCAAAATCATGTGATATTTAAGTTTGTGTGACCATTTTTTAATATTTCTAAAGAGCAAAATCTTAATTTTAATGTTTAAAATACAAATCTTGTTATGATCTTTCATCTGTTTAAAACACATTTCTCTATTTCAAAGTGAAATAATCTTGTATCACTAGGAACTTTATGGTTTTACCAGCCAAATTTACATCTATAATGAGATTGGAATTGTGTTTTCTTTATAGATGAGTGTTTGACCTAACTTTTTTTCTTAAATGGATATTTATTAAAGTATTTCCATGTCTTTTTACTCGTAACACTGATACTTGCCTTACTGATGTTAACATCATAACATTTTATCCACTGCATTTTTTTTTGTAAGTAGATATCTGATAAAGCTTATTTGCCCAATTTGTTTTCTTTAAGGGTGTCTTGGCTATTGACAGCTCCACATCAAGTTCAGAATCTGACTGTCAATTTTTATAAAGCCTGACTTTCAGGGATTGTATTTTAATCTTTGTGTAAAGTGTCAGGAAAATCATATTTTCTGAGTGGTATGTTTTATAGTCTATAAACATAATGCATCTATATTTACTTAGGTCTTTCAAAAATTTCTCTGAGCCATATTTGTTGAATAACTTTCAATTGATTTATATCTAGATATTCCATGTATATTGATGTCAGTAAATTACATCTTTAAATTTTTATATTCTTGATTGGTTCTATTATCTAGTAAAAGGACTTTAAATATTTAAATTATATAAAAACTTTTCTAAATGTATTTGTAAACAATTGTTATATAATATGCAATACATTGTATATTATATATTTAGACATATGATTATGTGTATAATTTTTTCACTTCTTTGTTAACTTTTCTCATGCTTCCAGATAATATTTTTTATAGTTATTCTTCTTTCTACATGTTCTCAGAGTCAGCTTTTTTAACTACCCAGTTAACCACCATTGTTTAATGGTCATATTTTGCTTTTGAAGAGCAAAAAATGTATTTACAATTGTTACAAAAGAGCTATTTACAATTGTTAAAATAAAATTGACCTTAGCTTTCTGTTTCACAACTTTAAAATCTATTAAATAAGCAAGCAACTTTATGAAAGAATTGAATATAAGCTTAAATATATGTGAATGTGATTATATACTTTTAAAATATAAAACTAGAGTAAACAAAATAATTATTTAGAAGTTAAATAGAATTTAAATTATATTTACTTTACACATTATTCTGTCACTGGGGGCATGCCTTTGAAGGGGATAGTGTAGTCACAGCTCTTCCCTTCACTCTTTCTTCCTCCTTCATGTCCCTGCCAAAAGGTGAGTGACTTTCTGCTTGCTACAGGGTCCACCACGCTGTAGTGCTTCACCACAAACCCCAAAGCAATGGATCCAGCTGGTCATGGACTGAAAACTATAAATTGTGTGTCTAAGCAAAACTTTTTTCTTTATAAGTTAACTATCTCAGGTATTTATAACAGTAATGGAAAACTGGCTACCATAATGATCAGGTGATGGTGTTACTATTTTCTTTATTTCTATAGTTCGGAGTACTTGTATGGAAATTCATGTGCTTTGATTTTGGGAAATCACTATATATATATATATATATATATATAGTGTTTTTTGTGGCCTCTTTTTACCCCAGCTACGTAACCTTAATTTCTTCAATTTGGTAAACTTATATTAATAGCCACCAAAATTGTCAAGCGAACAAACAAAGAATAATCTGTAATGATTTTATGTTCCTCACCATGCATTCTAAGAAGGCATCGAGTCTTATTCTATCTAAATCAAAATGTTCTCCAAATCATCTATTTTTTTCTGCCTTCACTGCCATTTTTTCCTGGGTTACCACTTCAGTGTTGTAATTCTCTTTTGCCTTCTGTCTCATTTTCCTCCAATCTATTTTCCTTAATGCACTACGTACAGACCTCACCAGAAGACAAAACAAAATAAAACAACAACAAAAAAAACAAATCCTATGTCATTCTTCTGGTTTGTCAAATTTAATTATTTTATTCAAATGTTAGAACAAAATCCAGACCTCTTAACATAATTTGCATTCTAGAGCTGTCTGACTCTTGCTCACATTTCTAGTATGACCATTTTACATTCTCCCCCAAATACTTTTGTTTGAGCTATACTAGGCTTTCCTATTTCTTAAAAAACTCACCCATTCTCACTGGTTTGCAATAGTTTCAATAGCTTTTTGAAAAATAATTGACATACAGGTGCTGACCAAAATCATCATGGATGTTTAAATTTTAAAAAAGTAGTGCAGTAAAATGCACATTACTCTCAAAATCCCCTGAAAATACTCCTCTTCACTTAGAACACATTAATCCTATCATGCTTCCCTTGATCTGTAGCTGCCTTGGAAGTCCTTTCTGGAGCATTTTTGGTTGCACTGTTGTGACTATCTCAATGTCATGAGACAATTCGGAACGTGTTCAGCAATTAGTATCAAATAAGAACATGATGGGATGCCTTCATTTACCTTATTCACTGGATTTGGCACTGTGCAACTTTTGGTTCTGCCTCAAAGTCAGTTATCATGAAAAGTAAATGTCTTAGATTGATTCAGGACATTGAAGTAGCCATAACAGCCCAACTAAATATACCCATGAAAGACAAATTCCAGAAAGTCTTTCTGCTTCACAAAGTTCAAGATGGATAGGATAAGTGTGTTCAAAGAGAGGGGAATTAAGAGCAGTGTATCTTTTACTGTAATGCATATGTCTCTATCTGTTTTCATGAGAAACCACTTTGAAGATACCTATATGTAACACAACAAGCATTGTTAATTTCCTACCACTTTGTTTGTAACTCTGTATTGTCTGTACTGTTCTTTTGCTATTTTGTAAAAGGTTGTCTGTCTGCTAATGTTTTCCTCCTTTTACTTTTAAAATAAAAAAAGAGCAATTCTGAGGGGATTAAGAGCAATGTACCTTTTATCATAATGCATATTTATAAGCATTCACCATAGATTTTGATTTCACCTTGTAGGATACAATTCACCCACCTACAATATACAATTCAGTGCCTTTTATTATACTCATGGGGCTGCACAATCATCAGCACAGTAATTTAAGAACATTGTCATTCTTCCGCCAACAGACCCTATCCTCACTAACAGTAATTTTTCACCTTTGTCTCTTCTCCCTTCACCCTACGACTGTAGTCAGCAGTCTACTTTGTCTCTCTGTATATTGAAGATATGGCATATAATGCAATAACACACTATGTGACCTTTTGTGTCTGTATTTTCATTTAGTATTATCAGTGTCCTTCAATGGTGTAACATGTATTATTAATAGTCCATTTCTTTTTATTGTCAAACAATATTTCAGTGTGTAGATTTACTAAGTTTTATTTATCCATTCATCAGTTGATTGGCTTTTAGGTTGTTTCTACTTCTTGGTTATTTCAAGTAGTGCTGAGTATTTGTGTACATGTTTTGTGTAGATATATGTTTTCAATATTTTGGATGCGTAATTTACATTGGGAGTGCTGGGTCATATGGGAACTTCATATTTTACCTTCAGAGGATCTGCTATATTATTTTTTAAAGTAGTTTCACCATTTTACGTTTCCATCTGCAGTGTATGAAAGTTCCAATCTCATCACATCCTCACCAATATGCTGATTTATTTTTCCTTTGTGATAGTTTCTTTTCTTCCTGGAATACAATCTCTTTTAATGCTAACCTTGTTTTCTTTTTTTCTGGAGGTCTATGAGTCATCCTTCAAACCTCTGAATGTTACTTCCTCAGGAATTTATTCCTGACACTCTCAAATGTCTTTATTGTCTTTATATTACTCGTTGGAGTGGCACCCAACATTTAGTATAATTTATTATAAGAGTCTAATGGTTTGTCATCCTGGTCACAGTATAGCCTCTCCTTTTACCTGCTGAATGTGAAGTTCTGGCATAATACTAACTAATTTATAGGTGTATAAAGTAGTTTCTGAATGACTGAATGGAAGAATATCTGACTCCAAAATCTTTTCTCTTTTCAAATTCAACAACTACTAAATTACCTTTATAATCTCTCTCTAAATCTCTTTACATCTTTATCACCATAGTGATCCAGTGAGAAATTCCCACATCCATCATGTGTCTTTTTGATCCAAAGTACTAGTCATTTTCAGAACATGACAAACACTTTCCCATACAGATTTTGTCTGTCTTTGCTCATGCATCGTCATGCCCTTTTCTCATCTCTTCCCTTCTATATTATCCTACAGCTTGTATGCAATACATCCCAATGCCATCTTGTTTGTGAAAATTTGGGAAGTAAGTTTTATATGCCTCTAACTCTGAAGCAACAATGATGTTGATGTCTGTAGTATAATATCCAGTGGCTCTGTCAGACATGTTTCAAAATATCATTTTGTGTAAGGATTTTACAGCAGATTTTCATGTTACAGTGTCAGTGGATTAGTTCTGATTACCTTGGTAGAGATAAAGTCAAAGGAAAGATATTGTGAATCTAGAATAAGAAGGCAGCTATTTATAATCACATTTGTCAAATATGCTCCCTACAGTAGCCCATATACATTTGTCAAGTATAGTGAGCATCTTTACTTTTTACTGTTATTATCTAAAAACTGATAACATTAGTCCATTTTCATCAGTTTCCTTTGGTGTTTCTTTGTTATGCATCCGAAGTGCATTTCATTCTTAATAGTTTATTAAGCATTAAACATCCTTACTTTAGGCTTGAATTTTTGAAACTTTCATGGAAGAAACATGATTTAATTGCTTCTGAATGTATGTAGTTAGCAGAAAGAATATGCAAATAAAAGACAATGAAAACAAAATGTTAAGCACCACCTCCTCAATTCTGAAGGTAGATATTGCTCCAAACCGTGTTATGCATGACGTTCAGTGCTCTGAGAAAGCTTATTGAATTTTAGCAATTACAGCACCCACAGAAGTGCACAGCTCCTATGTTTTATTTATTCTTTGTTTAGTCCTCCTTATCATATTTTATGGCTAAAACAACTTGCTCTTATATGAAAAAAATCTTTCTTCTTTGATTGAAAGAGTATTAAGTCTTTAATTTTTTCAGCAATTTGGGCCTATTAGCATATTTGAAATGAAAGAGAGCTGTGTGCTGCTTCCTTTGATATTGTATAAAGTAATTAGATTATTTGCTAAGAAATTACTTTTCAGAATTAACTCTCCTGGTGGTTATTATTTTTCCCTTCAGGAGGATTTAACTGATTTAACGTGCTCTTAGTACCTCTGGCAACTGTATAAAAATTCCATGGTGGGATGAGTCCATGTTTGCATATGTAGAATTTTAGAAATTTTAGGGATAGATATATGAATTTCTGAAAACTGAAATTCTAGAAAAAACTCTCATCTTAAGTTCTCATCACTATTTGTACTGTGATAATTATTCTGCGGCATGAAAAGGTGTGAATTTCTATCAGTTTTCTTAACTGAAATTATACTGTCCTTTGAATGTAGTCATTGACAGAAAATATTCATGTGTTTATAGTAATGGTGAACCTGAGCAGCTACTGCATGCTGGGGCATCTCCTCTGCTGCCACTTGTCCTGCTAGGAAACTATGGGTAGAAAATTTGTGCTTATTAAGACTTCAAAGTAATATAATCAAGAACAAAATCATTATAGAGTCCTAAATTTGTATACCATCTTTTGGGATAGAGTAGCTGAGCTAAATCCAGAGCCAGTACAATCCATGCTCACACCAGCCTTGAGATATTGATAGAAGCTGCCTGGGAGGACCTTCAGGAGTTGATGTTACAGAGTGTCCAGATACTTACTAGAATTAAGTATACATTTGATACAAGCATTGAAAAGCTGATAGTAACAAGGCTTCTTCTTCAGACCTGGCATCAGTCCTAAAATTATGGTCTGAGTGTCTTTATGGGTGGATCATCAACTGGGCTTTCAAAAATACAAATACTTACATATTTACCTGTGCCATGTTGCTCCCTTACTCTTCGGCATAATTCAAACTGCATCAGTGCTAGCTTTGGAGAGATCTAGTGGGTTTGGGTTTGGTTGGAGTAAGAAATAAAGCTTAATGTTGTTTACTTTCTCACTTTGGTACTTTTTTTAGCTGCCAAGCAAAGGTGTGGGTGACATTTGAAGAATGGTTAACTGATTTGGAAGAAGTTTTTTTTTCATAATTCTAGAGGCGTTTAAAAGCTTGTGTGGGCTTTGCATAACAGGTGGTGAATGACAGCTGGTTGGGCAGAATACAAATGAATACATGAGACACCTCCACACTATAAAAGTTTCAAAAACAGAATATGTTGGGTCTGATTTATGACAATGCCTATGAAATTTTCAATTAGTTTATTTTCTTTCTTTTTCAAAGAAAAAGCTTTCTATTTTTATATAACTAGATGATTTAAATATATTTAATAGTTTAGATTTAAAACCATAAATAAGACTTTTAGTTAATGATATATTTATATTGTTAAATATTTTAACCCTCTGTATATTTCAAGGTATCTAGGAGAGAGAATTTTTAATGTTCTGAAATGGCAAATGTTCAAGATTATGATTATGCTAAGTATCCTAACTGGATCATTATATGGTATATGGTAGATTAAAGTATCATATAGTACTGTATAAGTACATACAATTTTAAGTGTTGATCAGGAATCAGAAGTAAACAACTACATAAGCAAGTTTCAAAGAGAAAAGTTTAAAAACATCAAACCAGCATCATTCTTCTGACAAGTCATTTTAAAGAAAGTAAAGGAGAGAGTCAGTTAAATGAATTCACTCTGAATTTGAAGTTCGAATCTGACTTCTAATCTCATTTAACTTCTAATCTCATTTAATATAACCTTTAAGTAGTTAATACAGAATTGAATATTTTAAAAGTTTTAAATACAGAATCTTAAAAATGTTGGGATGTACTTTGTAGCTGCAAGGCTCATCTATTTACCTCATGAACTTTTTTTTTTTTTTTTTTGGTATGAGATTCTATGCTGGATACAAAAATAAATAAACCAAGTTAAAATTGGTACTCAGCCTTTCACCTTGGGAAAGCAATAGGATATAATGTAATTGTAAATAGGCATAGATGATAAATGCATAATATTATGATTGATGTGCCCTTAGAATTTAGAGCACTTTAAACTATTAGTATTTAAAGTATTAGTATTTAAAGTATTAGTATTAGCAAGGAAATGATCCCTGTACTTCAACTTGATAATACTTCTAATAAAAGAATGAGATGGAAATTCATGAGTAAGGTAAATAAAGAGTTAGACATGGAATGTATACAGTATGTGGACAGCAATGACTGATATTCACTACAGGGAGAGTGCACTGTAACCAAGGGTAGTGTTAAGATAGAGCTGGAAAAGAATATAGGTGTTTCGTTGCTACACACTAAAGCCAAAACCCGAGATACGAGTCCTTTAGATCTTTACAATAAAAGATGACAAATATAACAATTTCTATATTGAAGTCTTTGAGCCTTGAAATAGTAAATGTTTTAAAGAATATTAATTAGATAAAACTGATATTTTATTTAACTCCCAAGTTAGATGCAATAGGAATAATTATTTTATTTGTACAGATTAGAAAACAAATGAGAAAAAGGCAATTAACAACTTAGCTAAATCCATACAACTGAAAAATTTTAGAACTGAGAATTAAAGTGAGCTTCATTAGATTCCAGTTTCTATGCTTATCACAACTGCATATTCTGTGTGTTACAGGAAGCAAATTCAAATACTTACATGCTCAAAGCTACACTTGTTATTAAATAACTAGAGTGCAAATCAAGGAAACTAATTGAGAGAAATAAGGAACCAAAGTCAGTGTTACAACTACCTCAAGAATGCGTTAATATAAAGTTGGTAATTAACTGATCTGAGGTTACTATTCCAGGTGGTAATGAGAGCTCAACTTTGGACTGGGGTCAGAAACTAAATAAGCAATTAGAACTGTCATAATTAGAAAAATAAGTTCCATGCTGTGGTGGATTGACAACTCGTTGTCAACTTCTAGCATCCAGCTGAACTAAATCAGCATGGTGCTGGGTGTGTAAGGCCCGCCTGAAGATTGTTGCCATCAACATAAAAAGGAGAACTGGAGAGGAAGAGGTGATGCTGTTGGTTTGCCTGGAGGAGCTTGTCATGTCGGTTTTCCTGATATGAATTTGGCATTTCTCATCCCTGGGGGAGCTTGGGACCTCATTGTCACTGAGAATGACCACAGTTCAATTTGGGGGAGTTCTGGTAATTACTTTGAGCATCATTTCTTGGCTCCAGGGGGAAGATGGTGTGTTATTCAGTCTATTGGAGAAGTTTGTTAAGCTGAATGTCCTGATATGCATATGGCAGTTCTTATTGTAGGATGATTTCTGGACCTAATTGTTGAGGATGGCTATGGTGATTTTCAGGGGAGTTCTGGTCCTTACTTTGAGCATTGCTTTTTGGCTCCAGTGCAAATCCCTCAGCTTTTTGACATTGATCCTTCATCCCACTGGCACAGACTTCCTAGCTTCCACCACTGACCTTTACGCCTTCCTAGTGCAGATCCATGAATCAGACTTGCATGAGACACTTTTGTAGGCTCTAGGCTCCAGTGGGACTCATGAGGGGCATTGTCACGGGCTTTAGGTCTGTAGCTGGACTCATGAAGAACATTGCTATGGGACCCAGGCCCTCTGCTGGATTCTTTGGGGCTTTAGTATGTGGACAGATTTCCTGCACTCTTTTGTATTTGACCCTTTGGGTGACTATTATAAAATAATCCTATAAATTATATCTTGTATTAAATTATTTCCTTAGCAAATCCTGACTACAACACATACTATATTTATGAAAAAAGTTAATGTACGTAAAAATGAAAACTTGTGGTGGTGGCATATGCACATAATCCCAGCACTCTGGGAGGCTGAGGCAGGAACATTAAGAATTTAAGCCCAGTATAAGGACTTTAGCAACTAAGTGAGATCCTGTCTCAAAATAAAAACTAAAAAGGAGAGGGGAAATAGGTCTCCACTCATCTTTTTATAGTGTTTAACTTAGTAGGTGGGATAAAATTTTGATCACAGGAAAGCCCTGTGTTCAAACTTCAGTCCTGGGAATAAGGTAAAATAATATAGAATAAAATCTTGAGTCATTATTCCTATTCACTGACGGCCTCTTCTTTTGTAGTCAGTTCAATCTAGCTCTAACAAACATGTTAGAGTTTTTTATGTTCATTTATACAGCTCATGATTTGTAGAAGAAAATATAAGCATAAATTGCAAGAGTACAAATCAAATTTGGTTAAAAAATTGGTACTGCTACTAAATAAATACATAGAAATGCACAAATGAGATATTCCCACAGACATATACAGGAGATTTCAGTATATACATCCCAAGCCACATTCACATTTCAGATGTTGGCCATTTTAACTCAGTTACCAGTAATTCACTGCAACATTTACATAATCTACTGACCTCATTCAAATATATTAGTATGTTAGATAGAAGCAATCATATTTTTTTAAAAAAATAAACCATTCAGCAAATTATATGATTAGGAAAGTTTTTTTAGTTCTAAACTTTCAACACAAATAACTTTAGTAATAAAAACCAGCATATCCCCTCTGAATCTCCAACTCTACCACATGAAAAACAATGGTGACCTGCAAATACTTTTGCTTTTCAATAAATATAATCCATGTATTCTTACAGTTGATGTTCAGTTTTTTTCAGTCTGGATCAGGTAGTATTATGGGGTTTTCATATTCACTCATCAGCCTCAAAGCATATCTGGCTTAAAGCAAAACCACATATAATATGGTGGCCCCAGGAGATAGTATTGCCTAGTGACATCATAGCCATCTTAGCTTTGTAAGTAAATTCTATGATAATTGCACAATAGTGGAATTGCCTAACAAGGAAGTTATTGAAACATCCTCATGGTTGCCATTAAGTGATGCATTACAGTTTGTAATTAAATCCTTTGTTGCCCATTTCAAAATTATACAGTTGAAATTCCACCATCCATTGAAACTACATGTGACCATGTAGAACAATTCTGGCCAGTGATCATGCCAAGGTCCTGTGGGAAGGTGTCTGTCCCGAGAGAAATGTGATAGTTCCCTAGGAGAATGCATTTTTCCATGCACTCCTCACTTCTCTGTTGGGCAAGGAGGTATCATGTTTATTTTAGCTGCAGTAGATTGTAATTCTGAAGGTGGACAAGAAAGACAATCAAAGATAAGTAGACTCTATGCTGTGGATGTTGTATGGAGTTACCAGACCAGCCCAGGACTGATTATTGTGTGATAAAAGTGAAGCTATTATTTTTCAAGCCACTGTTAAATTTTGATTAATAAATTTGTCTCACACAGAGGAAATGAAACCCTAGGATAAAACACAGGTACGAGTGACTAAAAAGTTAGTATTTTTTTATTTTATTAAACTTTGTTCACATTCTTAAGGCACTCACAGATTGCAGGGAGAGCTAGAATGATAGAGTAGAATATCATTTAATGTAGTTTCATAAACAGAATTTTTTTCATGTGAGTCTTTTTGAAAACCTCCTGGATTTCAGAGAACTAACTTGGCAGAATTTATTTGCCCTGTGATTACCTTTCAAGCTTTCTTCTTATCTATTGATAATGTCTAACTTAGTAGCTGGGATGAAATTTTGATCACAAGAAGACAGAAAGCCCTCAGAGAAGTCATTAGAGAAAAGAAGCTGTTTGTGAAATACATTTACTTACTTAACCAAAGTCTTCTTATATTCCAGAGGTCATAGAATTACTTGAAGTGTTTAATGTATATTAAAGAATTATTTAGAATTTCAGGTACTTGGTGTCATTAAAGTAATTTGTAAAATAGTGTTTATTTTGCATCAATTTCCAAATCACAGTAGCAGTAGATAGTTCTAGAAATATTAACTTCTTTCTCATAGATTCACTCAGTAGCAGGTTCTAATTGACATTTCACTATTTTGCTTCAAGCTAAAGGCAAATGGCTGTGTATACATGTGATATGAAGAGCTAATATTTTACCAGTGTTCTTTTAGATATAAAATCATAAAACTCAGAGGTTTCATTGGGCTTTTTGAAAAATATATGTGCATGTGCTTTATTTTTAGTATTATTTTCAATTTGTGATTACAACTCAACTCAAGGGTTTTGGTTCATAGAGTCTTTAAATATAGCAGAAGGCAATTGTAAAGAAGAATTTTAATGTAATGATTGTGTTTTTTGAAGGTTCATAGGAGTTGGTAGTAAAGCAATAATTGATTTATTAGTAGGAGACATTCTACTCTATTTACATCTGGAAATTCTAAATCTAAATATTAAAGCTAGGATAAAATATAAAGTTGTATTTTAGTTTATTATACCACTTCAAATAACAAAACCATAATTACCCACAAATCCAACACCTATTGAAATTAGGGTTGAAATAATACTTATAAAATACATTATTTTTATTAATTTTTAATTACTAATCATTGTCTAGCATGTAACAGAAGATGGAAGAAGATATTTGATCTGAAAATCTAACAATTGTCAGCTTTTAAATAAATAGGACACTATGCATGAGTATATAAATGTTGCTTTATATATAATTAATAATTTAATTCATATCAAATGATGATAAATCAAATGTCATAAAAAGTATACAGATAAGGAATTTGGGAATTTAAATAAATTTATGAACATTTTTAATTTTTATAACAAATTCCCACAAATTTAGCAGTGGTTCCAGATTCTGGTGGGGGAGGGGAGGTCAAATGTGCAAATGTATTCTTTGATCAAGTTCTTACCAGGCTGAAATCAAGGTGATGGCTGAGACCGACCGTGTAACCACTCAAGATATGGATGTGCTGCACTCATATTGAAAGGTCTGTGGTTATATAGACCTTAATATGAGAAAGAAAGAATCATAAGCTTGAAGGTCATCTGAAAACTCTGATTACCTTAAATAATAAGGTTACACGTACACACAAAACCACACATTCACACACACGCACATGCATACACAAGAAGATGAAATCAAAGAAAGAAATCATTTTGGATATTGTTTCTATTTCATTACTGCAGTCTCCTATAAGGAAATGGATAAAGAGGAGGATGGAAAATTCCATTCCCCTGTGGTTAAGCTGCCTGGAAATTGACCCATTTCCTGTAGTAATACCTCACACTGAAAAATAATTGTGTGCCAGACACTCTTCTAAAGTTTTTAGATATATTAACTCATGACTTCTACAAACAGTGAAATAGAAGCAATATTTCATAGTCTTTTTTATAGTTGATAAAAAAGTACAAAAAGATTAAATTTTTCTTATGAGATTCAAAATGCTAGTAAGTTATAACAGTAGAGTAATATACTCAACATATGTTATATACTCAATAAACACAGTTATTAGTTTAATTTTTGTTTAGGACTCTTAGAAAAGAAAACAGCACTGAAAAACCAAGAAGAGATGAAAACATGCATTTTACTTAGGTAGTGCTGTTGCTTTATTATGTTAGAGCTGCCCTGGAGCATACAATCAATGAGAAAACTAATTCAAAGTAACTTTTGTGCAGCAGTGTTATGTCTTGTTGCCCAGTTTCTCAATGAATTGAGCAAGAAGGCAGAGAAGAAGAAAGAAAAGGGCTAAACGTTATAATGATTGAGGAAATTAAATCAGGGTGGCCAGCCACCATGCTGTGCAATCACCATCCTATTGAACAACAACAAAAGACAGTATGTGAAAAACATTTAACTCTGATTTTATTTAGTGATATTACTGAATTCTGACCTTATAGAAAAGAGTATAACCAAATTCATGTGAGAAGATGCTTTGCTTCTTTCAAATTTGATTTTGGCCCTGTCCACAGAAATCTGGGCAATATCCTTTCTATCCCCTAAGGGATAAAGAGATGAGTATGGTGTAGCCATAACGGACTCTTTTTCTGAGTTCTGTCACCCTGACCTCTGCTTCCAAGTATTGAGTGTCTTTTCAATACACTTTTTCCAACAAGGCGGACATGAAAAAGTCCAATAAACAGCGGGAAAGTCAGGTTGGTCTGAAGGGTGAAGGTAGCAGTACAGAGAGAGGGGAAGCTGTGGGAAGGAAAGAGGTGATATAAGAAGCTTAATACTCAAGATCCAAAGCACCAAGGAGAAATCTAGGAGGAGTGAATGTCTTGCAAATACTTTTTAAATACATGAGAGAAATTCAGACAAACAGAAAAAGATCATGTCCCTGAATTAATATTTGGTAGGACCCACCCTACAATTTTAAGAGACTCTTTTTCATGCCCTGTAGGGTGGGAGAGACTATATATTTTCTTCATCAAGAAAAAATAGAGAAAAAATTTAGTTACTTTGATTTGAAAGGAATAGGATAGGAATCAGTTGAACAACTTGGACAGAGACAGTAATTCTATGTCACTTCTATGAAAATAATTTGATTTTAAGGCAATGAAGAAACAAATCAGCAGAAATCTGCCACACTTTTGTGCATAAGAATGTAATTTCAATCTT
>NW_004955406.1:29541393-29599495 GCF_000276665.1 Chinchilla lanigera | reverse complement strand
GGGGACGGGGGTCTGCTCGGGAATCCGGAGGAACTGAAGCAGCCTCTGTGGAGTAAGGAGCCCATGTGTTTATTCCAGCCTCTACCCACCACACCCTGACGGCCTCCCACAACTCTGCCCTTTGGATTATGGAGGGGAAAGAAAATAACCATTTGATATTCTGCGCCACAGAATACAAGATGGGTCTGGATTGTACAAGGAGCTTACACACTGAGGCAAGAAAGCGTGCAAACAGGAGCAGGGATTCCTCGCCCCACAGCGGAGCCAGGGATGGAGACACAGGGGGGCACCTGCGTCACCCCAGAGTCCACCTGGGATTCCGTTTCTGGCTTTTCTTAATCGTGTCCAACTCCAACTTCCGTCTTCTTCCCAGAGGGAGGAGAGTATCTATGAGTGTCTATGACGCCAGTGGTTTCCCCCGAGACTCTTTCTCTGCAGGACGATTTCACAAAGAGGCCCGGAGCAGGCCTGCGGAGGACCAGCAGAAGCACGAGTGTCTGAGAACGACGTAATACTGACTTCTCTTTTTTGGTAACAGTCCATGAGATGCGCGCCCCTCTCTCCTGAGATCTAGTGAGGCCTGGGGGGCGGGAGGAGCTGTGGGTGGGACACTGTACCGTGTGACATCGCGATCATGCAGCCGGTGCCGACAGGACAGAGGGGTGAGACCGAGGCTCGGGGCGTGAGGGCTCTGGGTGGCCCCCCGGGGAGCAGGCAGCTCGCAGGGAAGTGCCCGGCACTCAGGAACACGGTCCAGTTCCAGCAGGGCCACCTCCTGGGGCCGCCATCCCCTCCTGGCTTAGCCTTCGTCCTCCCGCAGCTCGGTGGGCAGGAACTTGTACTGCTGCTGGCGGATCTGGGCCAGCTTTTTCCGCGCTTCTTCCAGTTCTCGCTCTTTCTTTAGCATTTCCTCCTGGGCAGCGATGATCTGAGCAATGCCCCCCACAAACTTTGTTTTCACCACGACATCATCATCGTCAGTTTTGCCAAATGCTGCCTTCTGGGCTGCACGTACGAGATTGTCTGAGGCTCTTTTCACAGCATTTCCTGCTGCCTGTAGCCGCCTCATGGCCTCTGAGTCCTGGTCGGCTTTCACCTTACAGGCCACGAGCAGCTGAGCCGTGGAAGCCGCGACCTACTTGGCGGATGAGATGAGCTTCTCCACGCTGGCATGGCCCTGGACAGAGGCATTGGCGGCCTCACAGAGGCTGCTGGTCGCAGCCGCCACTTCTATGAAAATAATTTGATTTTAAGGCAATGAAGAAACAAATCAGCAGAAATCTGCCACACTTTTGTGCATAAGAATGTAATTTCAATCTTGGTAAAATAGGTAAACATTTGAAATTGGGACATAGCCCACAAAGAAATGTGTTTTGATTGCTAAGGATAAAAGATCACTAATATAAATTTGTGAGATACAGAGGTACAATCAGCATATGTATAAAATTGACTTAGAACTACTTGATTAGTAGAAGTCCACAGAGAACTACATCATGGTTGATAAACTTGCATCAGTAACCATATTCTAAAGCCAATGAATGTATTAATGAGACAATACAAAGGATTGGTAATTATGAGTTTGATATTATCTACAGAATTGTTTCTTCACGTCTGTCAGAAGGAGAGTATCTTAGCTGACATCATCATAGAAAAAGTTTGTTGTAATTGTTGAACCATTTCCTATAATAATTGCTTTTCTAGCCCTGAGGTTAGTTTTAAAAGCTTGAATTATGAATATTTCATATTATATTATTTTCATATTCCATAGGCATACCTTATGCAAATTAATTTTCTTATAGCTTCACACTGACCTTTACTTCATTGAGGGAAATTAAATTGTAAAAGGAATCTGCTTAGGAAAATCTTTTTTCAGAGAATATCTCCTCTATATTGTTATGGGTTAAGAGAAGCTTTTAGCATTTCAGTTTATCAATTTTATTGTATAATGAAAAACTCTAGCTAATTGGTAAGAAATCAAGATATGGAAATGATTTTCTCATGGTTTCAATGAAGTATCAGTGTTTAAAATATTGTACTACAGCAGATATGAAAGGGCACCTATTATAATAGCTTTTAATGTTTAGAGTATATAAGACTACTGTATAGCTCATACCCATATTGGCAAATTAAAAAGTATTTATGGGCTGTGTACAGTTGGGGAAACATATTAAGCAACAGATATTTCAATTCTGTAAATATGTGAAAATCCTACATTTTTATTTCCAGTAATATATTCATATCAAGAAATAAAGATACCATAAACATCTAGAAAAAAACATGTATTTTTTGCATGTGGTTACAAATGACAAACTGTTTTCTGCTTTATTTAAAGATATTTTGTTTATAACTGTGTGAGGATTTCTGAAGAAAATCAGACTTCAGGTCGTGTGTTTTCTGATCACAAAACCTCAAGTGCCTACTAGATGTCACAAATCTGACCTTACGATGAGCACAGATTGTTTATATGCTAAAGAAAGAGAAAAATCTTTAGGCTTTCTATGCATCATTTATTTTAAATTCATATCGCATTTTATTTTCAAAACTCCAAAACCATATTACATGGACTTTACTTCCTTTATCTAAACATCCTGATTCAATTTTCATACTAAAGAGTTTTAGAGTGTGACATCATGCATGGAATCAAAAGTAGAATTCTGATGTTCATTCTTACTCCCAAGAATACTTTTCATTCGAAGGTAGGTTGAAAGGGTACACATTATAAGGAGAGAGCTTATAGATTTTAAAGGAAGACAAAATTTGATTGATAAACTATGAAGTACAGGAAATCACATGTACATGAGCAGAGACTTTCAATGAATCTAAAATAATGAGAAGGCTAGTGGTTCTTTCAGAAATTTTAGTTTTAGTGTGAGTAAAAGAAAAAATAACATATGAAGTACTAAAAGTGTAAAGCTTGGAAAGTGAGGTGCTGTACAACAAAAAACGAGAAAAATTTAATAAAGTTTCAATAAATTTATGATATCTATTATATGCAATGTATTAAGACCTGATTGTGTGGGAAGGAATAAAATTTAAGACATCTGTGGGTTTCTAATTTAGGTTCCGGGTAATGAAGTAAATTTTCTTTATCAGAACAGTGTCACACTTTGAATAGGAAATTTTAAGACTTGCAAATCTTCCCTTACTCAAATAAAACTATATGTTCTGTATGTGTAACAACAGCAATAAATCCTCCAAATCCCACAAAGCAACCCCTTGCAATTTAATATACAACTATATATAATTACATATAACAATTTAGGTAAATTATATATATTTGTATATTTTCTCTTGGTTTCATAGCTTATCTTCATACCTTTTGTAATCTAGGATTTTTTTCTGGTATATTCTCTTTAGGATTTATCTCAAATACATTATCATTTCTCATTTTCCAGATTTGGGTAAGTTTTATTCATGGTTCTATTGTTCTATCTCAGGGATTCTATGTATTATATTGTAAAAATTATTAGAATATTTTTTCTCAGGTAACATACAATTTTTAAAACTTAGATTTTCTAAGTAAACTGATTCTGACAATTAGTATTTCAATGTTAAACTTTTAAGTAGATTTTACTATGTTATACAACAACTATTGTTAATTTCCTATCATCTTTCTTTGAAATTCTATATCATTTTTATTGTTTTTGTATTGTTTTGCTTTTGTCTTTGTTTTTGTTATTTAGTTTTTTATTTTTTCTCTTTAAAATGAAACAAAGAGTTTAGGAAATAAACATAATAAATATATATTCTGGGTTGAAAGAGTACAGTTCTTTTTAAACAATTTATGCTCCTCATGTATTTTTACTTGTCCTTAAGTGATATGCAAAATTAATTATGGTTTCTCTCTGATATTTCTACCGTATAGTACTGTCTAATAACTGTGTGATTTTAAAGTAGAAATTGTGAATCAGATTATCATAATTTTAATTTTCCTTAATGCATACTTTTTGTCCAGAATCTATGCATTTGTTGTACTGACAATGTATATACTTTTGAAACTAAATGTCATCCATGTACATTTATTGTTATTTTAAAGATGACTTTGACGTGTTTCAATAGCTGACTGAGAAAATGTTTTGCAATAATTGTAACTCCACCTCTAGAGATAAATTTTCTGACTCTGTAATTTAATAATACGGAGCTCCTTAAGTCACTCCCAAATTTCTTAAAAACTTTCAGAATCCGGCATGAAAAATGATAAAAAAAATTAAATAATTTTCCCCCCAGAAGATAGTAACCATTGTTGGAATAAACACAATCCACAGTATTTGCATTATTAGAGATGAAACTAATACTTCTTTGCACATGATATTTTAAAACATAGGAATTATTTTATAGCTGTGTAATTACGGTTATCAGTTATTTATAGTCTCCATTTTCTAATAAACATGTTGAAAAATCAAATTTTCATCTTATCACCTCAAACATTTGCCTCATGACTGTTTTCAATGAGAAAGAAATAGTGATATTATATGTCAGAGTCAATAAATTCTAACCAAATATCTTGAAAAATATTTGTAATTATTTTATTATACTTTTAAAGTTGGATGATTTTGAAAAGTATTACAAATAGAAAGACTGTATTATATCTATGTATGTATATAATGTGTATGTTCCCAGATCAACACTGCTAAAATCAGTCCACATTTTTTGTGATGAAACCAGAAAGCATACACCGAATGCTGATTCAGCTCATAAAACACATCTTATAAAGTGAGATTGCCACAGAATAGTATCCATATTGGATAAAGAAAAATCACTTTCTTAGTTGACCTTAAAAATGTATGAAACACTGTTTTTCTATTAACAACATTATAAAGTGTTAAGCTTACATCAAAATAAATGACAGTGCCTCAATTAATACTATCTCACTATCATTCTATGAAAAATGGTTATTCCTTATTTGATAATAGGGATAATCAATAATTAGAGGAGGGTTTACTGCCAAATAAACTTAACTGTATGAATAACAAATTTTAAAATCTTTATTATTTTAGATGATCAAATTTTTCATTTTGTATTTCAATTTAAATGACATTTACCAAAGCCAAATGTGTAGTATCTTTAAATATAGATATTTACAGACTGTGTAATATAGATTTAAAATTAAATATCTCCATAAAATAAACACAAATATGCTCATTAATATAATTTTGGTTGAATAACAGTATTAATTCAGATTTATAATGATAATATAATTAATGTAATAATATGTTGTGAGTATGATAAAATGTGGCAGATGCCTGAATTTCTAAGACCTTAAATTCCTTTCTCCATTACTTCTTCTCAATTCTAAATTCTTCCCCAAATTTAGAAGTACAAACATGAGACCTGTTTAGTCCTAGCAAAAATGTCTTCCTCATTCGAAGCATATTGTCTACTATTTCAATAGCAACTTCATCTAGCAGATGAGGATATACTTCACTTAGTCCCAACCTGGAGATTTGCACAATCTGATTGTGTAACCAGAGGAAATGCTAACATGCACCTGGACAAGCCCATACTCATTCCAGAAGGAGTTCATGCTCACTTATCAACCTAGACTATATTTAACCTGGAAGTCCCTTATAGACATATGTGACTTTGTAAAAGTTCCCTTTGCTGGTGTAATAGTAAAAGTGACATATTTGTGTTCTTGAGCCGGTATTAGTACCAATGTTCATCCTTGCAATCGTAACAACTGGATTACATCTACATTATTATTGAGGTAAAGAGTATTCATCACTATGGAAAACGCTGTCTGAACACATGGATATATAAGTGCTGTTGTTTATACCTAGGAAAAAATACCCATATTAGATATTTGATCAAACTTATGGCAGTTTTGCAAAAACTTAATCTTTACTTCACAATCTTATAAAACATTCAATTTCAAGGCTTATGTACTGCCTTTTAACTAGGAATGAGTTTTCTGATTATGATTGGAAAGATATCAAATGGAAAGTTTTTAAATTACAGAATATATTGGAAGATACAGCATGTATTTCTTAGATAAAAGCTTGGGTTTACATTTTTAAATCATTTCACATGTTATATTTCACTTTTAAAAATGTAATCATTTCTTAACATAAACGTGCCACGTCATAGAAGATCTACAAGTTTACCATCAAAATGAGCAAAATCAACTTTACTTATAACCAGATGGCGACATCGGATTTCACATCTTGGAATTCATTACAGGTAAATGAGCGTGATCGTCTCCTAAGATTTGTTGGTCTCTTAGGTCTTCCCTCTATCAAGTCTAAATAGATATCAGACTTCAGAAATCGTGTATAGCTGTCTTGTTCCATGAGCTGATACACTCTGCTTTGTGCAGCATCGAAACTGTGGAGTGTGGGATGAGTGATACTCTTAGTGATGACTTCTTTGGTGTGAAAATCAAGATTCACCTGTACAGACAGAAACAAAATAGTTAATCTATTTAAGCAGTCATCTTTGAGAACACAGTTCAGGATGGACACAGTGTTGTGTTTTACATATAGTGTGCTTGGATGGCTGTGGTTTTTTTTTTTTTTTTTTTTTTTTTCCCCCTAGGCTGGAGGGATCCAGTGATTTATTTTGAGTTGACAGTTCATTCCACTCCTCTCTTCCTATGCTCCTGGTCCTTCCCTCTTAAGACAGCTGAATGTTGCAATGGTATATGTCATACAGACTGTTAGGTTAGCTCATTCATTTTCAAAGTGGAAAATTGAACTTCAGAAATGTTAAATTATTTGAAAATGGAAAATAGCATGGGGTGTATCGTGGACTTCATGATAAGACATTGGTTAATCTCAGCACTCGTTTCTTTATGCTGTGATGCTTTCCTACATGAAAATATATGCTAAAGTATGAAGGTATTTAAAAGGTAACAACATTTTTAATGCCCATTTATCATATTACTACTGGTATAGCTCATTCGGATGTTGGTTTCTTTTCAGGAAAGGTCCGTCATTTTCTCTGGGTAGCACAGCACGGCTAGCTGCTTTTTCTAAACATATGTATAAGGTTGGCATCGGGGAAGGTGGAGTACTACACTGAAAAGCACCAGGTTGAAACGTACAAAAACAAGGACAATGACCATCATTTCTTGTGGAGAAATTATCCACAGAGATAATGCTTTACCAAGAGTGTTACAGTTTAAATCAGAAATGGTCCCTGTAGACCCACACCTTAAGAGCATGATTGCCAATCTTGGTGCTATTGGAAGGTGGTAGAATATTTAGGAGGGGTTTAGTGGAAGGAAGTTGAACCTTAGGGGCACATCCTGGAAGGGGGCTTTGGGATCCTCTTCCTTTCTTTTCCTGCTCTGTTTGCTTATTTATAAGGTAAGCACTTTTTTCTGCCATGTACTTTTACTGTGATGTACTGATTTTTCCACGAGCAAAAGGGCCAAGGGTTCATGGACTGAAAACTTAAACTATGTGCCAAAATAAGGCTTTTCTTCCATAGGCTGACTTATCTCAGGTACTTGCCATAGAAAGCTAATACAGACAGTATTAACTGACAGTCAAACAAGACTTTTAATAGTGACAGACACTGGTTTACCACCTAAATGAAACACATAATTGTAATCAAAACAAGATACTGAAATTGTTTTTTTCACTTGAACCATTGCTCAGTTTCCATTATTTCTCCACTATGAAATTTTCTTTTAACCCAGTCTACAGCAGAGAAATAACTCTGTGTGGAAACAATTTGCGTAGATAGATAACATAATATTAAGATGAGACAACATAACATTACAGTGGTACATATGAACTGTGTCTTCATTTCTCTTGCCTTCATCACTTATAGAAACACTGTTTCTAGGAGAAGTTGCTTCGGTAAAGGTGATTAATATGAAATGTTACTATTTGTATTCACTCAGTCTAGATGAAAATAACTCTAAGAAGTGACTTCTATTATACATTTCCTTCCACTGTAATATCTTGTCATACATCATGTTTTATATATAAATCTATATAAATAATATTTTTGCTTTAACAAGTCTCACACTTTATGTTAGACTGCGTGGGAGGACCAATTTGATGAAGGTAGATTCTCTCAAAAAATTTTTAAGTAGTTATAAAGTTTTCTAATCATCTTTACCTCTTGTGGAGCATCGTTCTGTATAAATTTCTCATATATTGCTTTTGCTTTAAGGATTATTTGTTGAGGTTCCTTGCTTTTCTTGAAATCTTCACAGGCTATCCAAAATTCAATGTTTTCCTCACTGAATTCAGTTTTAAGAAATCTGGTAAAAGCATCCAGTCCATCTACCAAAAAAAAAAAAAATGTTATAAGTAGAAAAAATCAATGCTTAAATATACTACTTGATATCAAAGCATAACTACAAATATTAACAGAAAAGCTATGAATTTTCTGTAATACACCTCAGCAGTCCACATCTTCACAGTATTCCTGATGGTCCTCTTATAAATTAACTCTAATTTCATAACTATGAAAGATAAGCATAATTCTTGTTAAAATAAAGCTAGAATACTTAGGCCTAAGTCCTCATACCGAAGAGTGAGTGGGATTTCTATTACAGATTTTAATTTGTGTCTCTTTTATCCATGTTCCTTCCAGAGTGTGAGGAGTTGTTCAACAAACTCAAGAATTTTTTCTTTGGAACTCATCCTGCCCCCTCTAGACAAATTCCCTGTGCAAAACCTCTTTCTTTCCAGGGTTCCCATAGTCCCTTTACCCGAGTATATCCACCAGAGGAACACTTACTCTTTGGTAAGTATGCAACCGGCCCCGTGTGGGCGGGGCTTAACTTTGCAGACTGGAGGGTCTCTTCAAATATCATGGAGGCCTCTCTTAGTGTGGAGATAAACCATGGATGAGAAGAAAGAGAGAACAGACCATGTAGAAATAGGAAGTGTTCATGGATTTTAAATTCAAATATAGTCTTCCAAGTGGTTTACAGAGTATATTTGTCAAACTAGAAAGATGTATATATTTTAAACTGTTGTTAGATTGATCTATAATTCTTAACTATTTAGACATATAGTATAGTATTTGCTTTTACTCAGAGCCCCATAAATGATAGAGGAAAGTATCAAGTCTTATTGAATAATGCCTAGATTTAAATTCATGCTTAACTTAGTGTATGTGGCCTGGAGTTTATTACTTTTTCTTTCTGTCCTTCAGTTTCTCAATATTTAAAAATAAAATAATAATGATACCTACCTGAGAGGGCTACATAGAAATTGAAATATGTTAAGATATGCAAATTACAGAGGATAGCACCTACCACATAATAACTAAAATGATTTTGGTGGTATTGTTATGGTAATAATATGATGACAATAAGGATATTCTAAGTGATTATGAGTTATTTAAATCTCAACAAGATAAAGTTTACATAGCTAAAAAATGGCAGACTTTGTATTTAAACTGCAAGTCAGTCTAACTTTAAATTAGTATTCATTTAGCTGTTTTTGATATCTTACAATTTTTTTGGCTCATGGCACTTTGGAAGTTAAATTTTAGTTTCAGAAAGTGATAGTTTCACATGTACTTTTAGGAAATAGTCGAGATATCTCAAGTACCTTTTATTCAGCTTTTACCAATGTATCAGCTTGGAAAACTAGAATAAAAGATGACAACCAAGATAATGATATTAATGTCAAGATACCAAATATTATAAGGACACCTGTTTTGTCCTTTTATAGCCATTCCCACATTTCTCCCACATGCAACTCTTTCTTAACCCCTGAGAACCACTAATCTGTCTTCTATTGTTATAATTTTGCTAATTGAGGAATGCTGCATGAAAGAAATGATATAGTATATCTTTTTGGAATGTCTTTTTATGCAGCATAATTCTCTGGAAATTAATTTGGGTATCAATAGTTTGCTTCTCTTCATCATTGCATTTAATTCTCTGCCTGGGTTACACTACCATTTGCTTAATCATTTCTCTACAAAAAGACAAATAGATTATTTTTAGTTTGTTGTTGTGCTACTGTTTTATTAAAAATAAACGTCCTGTAAAAACTTATGTACAGTTTTTAAAAATGTAAACAAAAGCCTTCATGTCTTTGGGGTAAGTCCAAAGAAATGAAATTGTTTTATTTCTGTAGTGGTTACATTATACATGGATTGAAAGAACAGATATGTTTCTTATGGACATTCAAATAAACTATCTCAGAGAAAATTGCATTCAAGTTTGATTGAAATCGTGTTTAGCAATCTTTCTTTAGATTTAGTCTTGCTCTCTAGGATCTGTTTCTGCAGTTACAGCTAAGTTATTACACAGAGAAATCTCACGACTCCCATCTGGATTTCTCACTGACCCTTCCTTTTACAAATGCTAATCTTTATAGGACTCTAGGGCATCATCTTCAAATTCACATTGTTTGATCACTGTCTACGCAGTTGTGTTTTTTGGTTTATATTGCTCTGTTTCCCATTGTGTATGATGTTCTCCAGGATTTAGTTCTTTACATTCTGTCCTATTCTATTGTGTTCTAGTTTCCTCCTCTCTTCTCTATCTTCCTATCTTCACTTTTAAGATTTTTTTCCTGAAAGTATTTCCTACTCCCTACTGTAATTAATACATACTGTTGGCATCTGTAAGGAAAATGGCACCACAAACACATGATTAAGGAAAATAATAAAATTTCTCTGAGTTAACTTTTACATTAAGAAAATTTAAATTCCATCACAAGGAATCATCAAAAGAAAAATCTTTTGATTTCAGATATCTCTACAACTACTGAAATCACTGAATTTTTCTATGCTTGATCTCTTAATCACCTTTTCTCATTTTCCACACTAAAATGTGGTTTCTATTTAACATTCCACTTACATGAGTTTTGCCAAATTAAATTATACTTAGTTAATATATTTTTCTTCAATCCAGATGTTATTTCTTTCTACAACAACCACCGTGATAAAAATTAGTCTGTAATTCCTTTTTATGACACCTACACTGCTGTTTCCTCATATGCCTCTACTCTTACTTCTCTGTACCCTTTGCAGTTTATAATTCTTAAAGTTTCCCTTAAATATCTTTTCCTGTAAAATTATGTCAAATACAATCAATGTACTGATGATTCTTAGAACTCACATCCATCCCCCTTCCTGAGCTCCAAAACTCAGGATGTAGTTAATTTTAATGTAGTTAATTTTGACATTGAATTTCACACCAAAAGTCATGTAATATTTGAAGTCCTCATTTTTGCTTCAAGTATTTTCTGTATATAACAGTTGATCAAAAACTACAATGTGTGGTTAAATAAAAAACACAGTAAAAAATACATTGTCATCCATCCTCTTCAAAACACCCCCCTCACTTTGAATGCACCTATTCCACCATTTCTTCCATTTCTGAAGCGTTTATGGAAGTCCTGTTTCATAAATGTCATTATGAGTTGTGATCAAAACTATCGTGCATGGTGCTGCCATCTCCCATGCAATGGAAAGACATGATCATAACAACATTATGGTGTATCCTGATCAGTGTACTTCACTGGATCTCACACTGTAACTTCTGGCTCTACTCCAAAGTCAAAATGACCATGAAGGGTAAATCTTTTGAATTGATTCAGGCAGCCAGGACAGCACAAATTAAAGATGCTTCTGGAAGGAAACTTCCAGAAGTACTTCAGAAAGTGGCAAGAACAGTGTGATAAATGTATTCAAAATGAGGAAGAGTACTTTTAGGAAGATAACAGCAATGTATCTTTTATTGTAATAATTTTAAAAAATTAAATGTTCACTGTATTTTGTGATAACACTTCATATGTTTCCCCTTCTATAACATTATCCAGTCAGGGACATAAATCCTGACAGTATCCTCAAACCTGCCAACTTTCTCCCTTACATACATGTAGTTCATAATTAAATTTTGTGAATTTCATATGTCATAGCCTACCTTTCATGTGACATCTATAACTGCTTTAATCAGATCAGAATGATCTCTTATGTAGATTACTACAAGAAATTCTTAACCATAATTCTGGCCCCAGGTTTCCCCTGATTCTCCTCCATCATCTCAGTTTATCAGAGTCTAGTTAGTAATATCTTTCTGTAGGACGAATTTCATGATTCTTCACTGTTTAAAAATTTCAACTAGTGCCCAATTTCCTCATCTTCTAAGCTGCAATCACAGAGAAGTCCTTATACTTGCAGTGTAGACTGCATTTCTGTATCTCTTAACTCTAGCTCCTGTGGGAAATGCTTTACACTGTCCTATGCCAACTTCCTTTCTCTGTTTTCTTCAGTCTAGTTCACATAGTACATTCACATTTAAATTTCAGGTCATCTTGTTTGGAAAAACTCCATCACTCCTTGAAGAATAACTTGGATGCCCTTTATATATGGCTTTCTAGTGTCCTGGATAACCCCTAAAAAATCATACTACACTTTCCTTTTGTTGCCTTTGCTACATTAGATTCTAGAGATTAAAATCCATGTCTAATTTGCCAACTCTCCAGTCCTCAGTATGAAGAAATCACTGAATAATTACTTATGAAAAAAGTCATAAACAATGGAATTGATAATAAAAATCTAAACTTTTAGCAAAAGCCACAAAATTTGCATAAAAATACAAATTACTCAAAGAATTTCAGGAAATATTTTATATTGTAAATGAACTGTCAGACCTATAATATATGTAACAGAAATTGATCATCAGAGTCAGGTAGCATAAAAAGCAAAAGAAAACAAAAAATCTAACTGTACATATGTACAAATACATGTAATTAAAATATATCAGACTCTAAACAAAACAGTCTTTCCCCAAACTTGATGCCACAAAACATTTAATTAATATTCTAATTTTATGCTTGGCAGGCAGATTTTTTTAATAGGATTTGGCTTCTTCTTTGGATATATAAAAAGCTAGGGAAATAACTATCAGTGACAGTTTTATTTCTTAATCCATATTGCTTAGTTGGAACTCAGCCTCAAGAGCTATGTGCATGAGAACTATACTAAGAATTGGGCCTTTTCTGGCATGCTAGCAAGATAAAGCATCAATTCTCAGAGCCTGTGAGTTTGACACCACCCCACATGGGCTTCAGAAAGCCAACAAACCTCACTGAAGGTTCACTCTTCCTCTGGGATACCACTGTGTGACTTAAGCATGTTCTACATTCTAAAGTGCATTCTTAAATGGTCAACAATTATATTATATATGTGTTGTTGTACGTGGAACTCCCTACTGAACAACACACTAATTTATTGAAAAATATTCATTATACATTATGTTTGCAGACACTGTCAGCAAACCTAAAGGCAGGAAAAACTCTCTAAGTTGATATTTGATCTATAGATTCTTACCTTAAAGAGAAAAAAGTACTATTAAAACTTGCAAAAGATGAAAAGCCATGACAGGGTTAGTTTGATCTCTTAAATAAGACTATGTCTTTTTTCCAGAAGGTGTGTGGATTCAAACTTGACACTAATAACAGAGTTAAAAGGGATCCTTGAGTATTTGGAGGAAAGCAAAGGTGATCAAAGAATTTAAAAGTGAAATTAAAAATTATTTACAATTAAATTACAGTAGAAGTATAGCACAATAAAATGTGTGGTATGTAGCTTCATTAATGATTAGATTGCATGAAATGTTACACTAGTAAAAGAAAAGTTTCACAAAAATAAAGATCTAAGTTTACACTCTAAGAAGTATGAGAGAGCTGGGGATATAGCTCAGTGGCACAAGCACCTGCTTGGCAAGTGTAAGGTCCTGAGTTCGATTCTTGGTACCCAATAACAAAAAATAAAAAATAAAAAAGTTTGAGAAACAAGAATAAATGAAATTCACATTAGAGAGAAAAAACAACAATAAAAAGAACAGAACTGTGTCATGGGAAACATCTAGAAAGAAAATTAATGAAATCAAAGTTGATTCTTGGAAAACATTAATAAGATCCTTAAAAGCCTATTTTACATTACAAAGAAAACTATGGATTTCACCACAGATTTTACAGATATTACATAAATACTAAGTGAATATTTTGAATGACTTCATGGTAATATACATAATTTATAATAGAAGAGGAAATTCTGATAAATTATGTTTACCCAAAGTGATACCAAAAGAAATTTAACAATCTAATAGCATAATTCAAGTAATAAGCAGATTTCTTTTAAAAAAGAATCTTCAGACAGATAAACAACAGAACAACTTTTAGTCCTAGATTTTGTGAATTCCATCAAATTTTTTAAAATGTTCTAATCTTTTACAATTTCTTCTAGAAAACAGAGAAAGAATTGATTCTTTTCACCTCATGTTTTGAAGCTAGGATAGCTATAAAACCCAGATCTGACAAATATACTATTTCCTCTTCCCCCAAATAAAATAAACAACAGTGCAACAAAACAAAAAAAACTATGTAGTATTATTTGTTATGATAACAGGTGCAAAGATTCTGAAAAAACTATTAACTCCAGCAATTTGTAAAGAAGGGAACCAAATATTCAGACAATTGGGCTGAAAAACTTCTGAAACAAAAAGAATTTATAAGATTTTCTGTCTGCACAATGTATTGTCATTTCTTATATTCATTACTCTCTAGAGCTCTTCCTTTGGTCATATATATATATGAATATATATATATCTCCATCCATATGTAATAAAGCAAGAAGAATGGATCACTTTTGGTAGAATGATGGCAATAACCAATTTTTTTACATTTTTTACATGTCTGAAAATTTTAAGAGCTCTGTCTCCATATTATTTTATTTAATTTCAACACATACCTAAATACATCCTCTATTCTTATATGAATGGGGAAACTAAGTTTGGGGTAAATATAATTGCCTTGTTTTCCCTTTTAAAAAAAATCTATGGAAGTTTATTTACTCAGGAAGGTCATATTCCTTGTGGTGGACAGAAGAACAGCCTGAAGTCCCATAACCTTATATGTAAAAGAACTTTGTGTATTTGACAGTGGCTAAGGACCGTAAGATGAGAAGAACTTCCAGGTAGAGCAAACAAAACCACAAGTCCAGAGATGCCACAGGAGAAAGACATGACACTGCACTGCCGACTGTGAAGATGGAAGAAGACATTCATGGACCAGAGAATGTGGTGAATTCTAGAAGGTGGGATTGTTCCTACAGTTACATCTAGCAAGAGGATGAAGAGCTTGGTGTATTGTAAAACTACAAAGAAATTTCCTGTGTGAGTGACCTGAGAAGAAAGGCATTCTTCCTGAGACCCTCCAGAAAAGATCACAACATGCTAACACTGTGATTTTATTCTGATGGTAGGCATGGTGGCCTCCTGGACTACAAAACTTCTAGATAATAAATGTATACTTGAATCATTAAAGTTTTGCTTATCTCTTCTAGCAGCAAAACAAAATTAATATAGTCCTCAAATTTCCCTTTTCATGTTACGATTTGTTTCTCCTATAAATAATATTTGCTCTATTTGTCCAGAAGCTGCACTTTTTATGTTGTAAGCAATCTTTTAAACACAATAAAGTTCCAGCAACTTACTGTGTAAAAATTGGCAGTTAAAAAAAGGTTGTGATAATAACCAGATATCTCTAAGCATTAGTGTACCCATGTCTCTGACCACTGCCACGATGTAAGTTTCTGCTACCTCATTGCTACTTTCATTAGAGTTTTTGCTGGTGAAAGTGCAGGTTCTGCTGATACTTTTCCTCAGTAAATTGACCTATGCGCCTGAGGTTTGTAGTTAATAAGCACCAGATATTAGTGAAGAAATTAGGGAGAAGAGGAACCATCAGGCTCAACAAGAGTTGAGAAGGCACTTTAAGGCTACAAGCAGCTTGAAGAACTTATCAACAGCTGTTAGATGCAGGTAAAATAATTCCAACTCTAGCACAGCCATCTTATAGAGGTGGTTCCTGAATGAGTCAGCAAGTTCTGACCATTTACACACATCAAATGTGATCAGTGTGAGTGATATTTATTACCCTTCTTATTTCTCAAGCTCAGTTAGTGTATTATTTTCAAGATTTATTTCACACATGAACAGTGCGCTTTTTCGAAGAATGTAAAAGGGAAACATAAATGTCAATGATTCTTTGAAGCATTTTGATACATAGCAGATTTCCTCCCAATACCTAAAAATATATAGGTTTTTCAGTGTAAAGTTAATGGTCTATTTCTAGCTTTAGTGTTTTTAAACCTAAATAGCTGCCAAGGTGAACAATAGGGAGTCAGATCAGCTGGTTTTACCATGGTTTAGGAGCAATAAATGCCCATAGTAATGTTTGTTAGCGTGTCCTTGCTTGATTTTCCTTCCCATGACTCCACACGCTTGTCAGTGCTGAATTGTAAAAAGCAAACAACAAAAAAAGCAGTCTGTGTCGTTACTATTATCCAAGAGAGAGTACAAACTTTTAGTTTTTGAAATTTAATTGCAATCCCTTCAAGACTTTAGACTCAATTGGACTCTTGTGCTGATAATTTGAAGAAGTAGGGTAAATAAGCTTCAGGTGGCTACTGCTTGGCGATAGCTTGAAAAATGTCTTTTAAAAAAGTTATGTATTTTTAAAACTGTTTTATTGCCTAATTAGTTTCGCTTTGCTTTTTTTTATCTCTGTTTCTTGTCTTGCTCTATAATAGTTCCTGAAGGAAACAGGAAACTAAGGCAGAACATGTTTTTCAATTTCCACACTGGCATTAGTGGCATTTGGAATGTGGGGAATGTTTAGGTCTGTAAAAGAAAACCATGTCAAGAACAATTAATTCTGCATCAGCTGGCTTTATTCAAATTTTCCCTTGATGAATACTTGTGATTAAAAAAAAAATTACCTGTTTAGCAACCTTTTACTTCCTCTTTCAAATTTCTTACTTCCTCTTTCAAATTTCTAAAATGTTTGCTATTTTTCTCCAAAATTAATGTCCATTTTTTGTTGAATTATATTTTAAAACACACACACACATACACATATAAACTGTCTTAATTTGTCTCTAATAACTGTTTTCAGAGCTGATAGGTTCTTTATATTTTTGTAATAGAATTCTGAAATTTCTTACTGCAGGGTCAGTATGTTGATGTGCATTACTTGGTAATTGCTAACTAGACTTTTACAGAGAAGCTTTTGTCTAGAAATTAGAAAATAATTGAGAAAAGAGCAAAAACATTATGAGAACATTTTCAGATAACACAAATTTAAAAACCACAAAGTATTCACATGAAAATTTGCCCTTGATTGATATTAAAAGTGTATCACTGGGGATTATCGCTCCATTTGTTTACACATGATAAGAATTTTAGTTTGTTCTTAGTTAGTCTTGTTGTTATTTAAATAAAATTGAGGCAAAGTTGACAAAATGAAATATCTGTTATATTTTAATGAGGGAATAGTCTGCTCTAGGTCAGATCTCGTCAGAAACCAAGTATTTGTTTATTTGTTTATGAATAAAGTTGCACTGGTCCCAGTGAAGGAAAAATTTGTAATTTCAATTTAGTTTATCCCTAATTCATTTGCAATCATAGGTTGAACAGATTTTAATACCAAGTTATTCCTAAAGTGAGCTAATAAATAATTGTGATGATTTAAGAAAAATCCAGCCATTACTTCTCATCTTCATAGAACTCAGTTGAAATGAAACATTTTGTCATGATACTTAAAAGGAATTGTTCATAATCCAGATAACTGAAAATTGTGAGTTATTAAAAATTTCTTTTGTACTTATGAATCACCTGATATCAACTTGAGGACAGTGTTACGTGTATGCGTGCAATAAAATTAATAATAATAGTTAAAATTTTAAATGTCTGCTAAGATCTTAGGACGCTGTTTTTTTTATTTGCAAAACTCTATTTTGTGTAGCAGTCATATGGAGTACAGTACATCTTGCTATGTTAGTGTTTGCAGATGAAGAAGTTGATGTTCAGAAATTTAAGGTGCCCCACATCTTACAACTGGTGAAATGATTGAACTGAGCTATATATGTTGTTTAAAATTGTAAGACCTTTGTCACTACACTGCCACAACAATGGCAAAAGCTTTACTGTTGAGGGGTATGGAAATTAATAGGCATGACAGGCATATATGTACTAAACACTGAGGAAGGGTAATTGCAAGGTTGCTTATTCTGCTTGGAGCAGCAGAAGAAAATCAGAAATCAGCTTGCAAGGAATTCCAATAGAAGTCTTCCAAATAATAGCATAAAATTATATCAAATATAGTCCCTTAGTACTTCGCAAATCAGGACTATTGAGTCTGCGGCAGCTGCTGTTTTCTGGAATATTATGCAAAAGTCTTTTGTTAGCAGGGTTAGTCTTGAGTTTGACATAGATATTCAAAATGAAGTCAGAGTGCTAACATCAAGAAAAGTGTTCTGTATTCTTGTGAGCGCTCATGATGCGTGAACCAAAATGAATGAATTTTGCTGGCATTATATGAATATAATGGTGAAAACCAAATACTAATTCAAGAAATGAGTGAAAGATAAATGGAAAAGGTGCTCATTCATTTAAAATTTTAAGTAGATTGTTTTTTAAAAAGTAATATGCAACGTTGTGCAAGTTCATCCCAGTGCATTCATTCCTTCTCGTTTCTCTTCCTCACTCTGGACAGCCACATTAAGTCAGGTCACAACAGAGCCATTTCTCACACAGAAGCAATGCAGTGCTTACTATGCAGTGCTTCCGAAGGCAGCGGTGGTGTATACAGCTGCCAAAAGTGCTTGATAGAACCTGGGATTAGAATTCACACTGGAAAAAGCTGGCTCAATGTGTCATAGAAACATAAAATGCTTGTAATTGCATGTTTCTAAATTGAAACTCTGGCATCTGTTGGGGTATTTTTTTCTCATGCCAACAAACCAAATGAAACAAAAAGTCAAGAAACTTTGAAGTTGGAAACCCAAGTACAGTATAATGTCCTCAGTACTGGATCAATTTGTAAATCTTTATAGCTCTGACCCGGCATGGATGTGTGATTTCTTTTGCAATAATGACTTACTTTTAGGATCCATTTCCAATGTAGAGTGGATTTTATTTATTTTTACCCTTTAAAAAAGAAAGTGGTTTCTGTAAGTCAACTTGCATCAGAAATTTAACTTGTAGAGGACTAGAATCCTTTACTGTACAGAGAACTGTTAACTGGTTAACTGTAATTGGCGAGAGCGACTGGAAAAGTCACGAAATGAAATGTATAAGGAGAAGTACTTGTTTCCTTCCCTAAAAATGAAGTATACATTTCCTTGCAGGCCTTCCCCAAAGACAGTAATAAGTATTTTCTGCAGTGTAATCAGTTCATATATTTTAATCAAGATAGTGCCCTGACGTGCATATTCCACTCCTATCCTTACATATTATGAATCGTTCTCAGAAGTGTATTTATGACAGCCACAATTCAAAGTGCAGCAAGTCTAAATGAAAGTCTTTAATAAAGTATCTAAAAAATTGTAATTATTTGCAAGGACTAGAGAAAAAAGATCCACAGAAAAAAACATAAAAATTATGTATAGTACAAAGATTGTCTTATTGATACACTCCTTTCACAGACAATAATGTTCTCTTTCAATTATCACCTCTGTGAAATAGTTAGAACATCTCTATCTATGCGGTCACTCTTTATATTTTAGGTACACACTTAAAAAAGGTCTGTGAAACTTCTGATAAGGCTTCCCATGAACTAAACAAGTTCAAACTGCATCCTACTACCTTCTCATATGTCTCATCCTTCCCCTTCTATTTCTCATATATAACAAGAAATGTGTTATTAATACAGCAATGAAATCTCAAGATCTTTGGCCCATTCTTCTTGTTGCTTATTTTTTCATCTTCAAATTCTACACAATTTACACACATTTAATAATTTGGAAAGGTCATCAATTTCCTTCCACAGTGTTTCATTTTTATTAATTAGGTTTATTGGTACGTTTTAGGTTTATATGCTGATTACATTCACCATAGAGAATTTGTACCAGTACATGCTTCTTACTCACAGAAAGTTTTTATATTTTAAGAGAATTATAGGAAGCCCATTCATAGTATTCTGCTTTCCATCCATGAGGTTTAGCTATTAAATGGACAAAGTCTCCAAAAATCTGTCACCAACTTAGTTTACAAATATTTTTCTTTCTTACTGCCTTGCCTCAGTGAAAGTGAAATGCTTACTTTTTCAAATTATGTAAAAATTTCTTATTTCTCTCATCATTTTCATGCTATTTTCTCTGATCAGGAATGACCTTTTCTTCTGTCTTAAATTCTTGCATGCATCTGTTTAATCTCTCTTTAGTGATTTTCTAAAGTCTGCGTGATATGTTTCACATTCTATAGCATTTTAAAAACTAGCCAATTATTTAAAAAGCTATGTATTAGTCAGTGGTATAATTTTGCTTTCAAAGGTGTCTTACACAGAACCATATATGCATTTATGTATTTAAATAAACACACATGTGTATATAATATATATAATATTTTACTTGCATTAATATATTTCATGTATTTGGTGATAACATTTATAAAGTCAATCACTGAAGAAACTGCTGAAGACTTAATTTGAAATTGATCACGAATGGCAGGTATAGTCTGGTACTGGTGCTTAATATATTAGTGCTCTATTTTTGTCAAAAAAACTTGGGAATTAATAATGTGTATATGTAATTTTAAATTATAAGTTTTTATGATTCATTTTCTAAATTCCAACAAATATATACTAACAAATGAGAATCTTAGAAAATCCTGTGTGAAGATAGCACAGGATTTCCATATACCTTACACTCAACTTCTCCTTGTTATTAATATCCTACATCAATATAGCACACATGTTATAATTAAGGATTCTATTTTGATACATAGCGTTAACTAAAGTCCATACCATATTTATTGAAGTTTACCTCTCTATCTAAGTGCATTAAACTAAATGAATGAAATCTGAATAAAAATGTAGAATTTTTAAAACATCTCCCTGGATACTTGTGTTTCATTGGAACACGACAAATACCAGTTACTTTCTCTTTTGGTTTCATGGGTCTTGTCTGACAGCTGAAGTCCAATCTCTCTTTTGCAAATTAAGTTTTTCAATAAAGAATTGTTTTATTTTTCAATTCCTCAGTACATCGCACTGCTTAAAACCTCATGCTTATATTGTTCTTTGGTTGGATGCTCTCCTTTCCTTTTTGTCCAGCTACTGGATTTTGATTAATCCCCTAAAACACAGGGTGAGGACCTTCTATTCTGTGGTTTCATTCCTAAAGCTGCTAAAAATCTGTTTGCAGTGGTTTTAATATTGTCTCTTTTCATCAAGTGAAATACTCAGATATATATAAAATTGAATTTAACCATTACAAGTATCAGCTTTTTAACTGATTATTTTAGGCTCTATAATTTAATATTATAATTAGCATTGCTATGAATATAATTGATTTAATAAAATAAGTTACATGATTTCTTAAGCACTTTGGTCATAAAAGATTATATTCATGTTTAAGTGTTGATTTTGTTATTCACATGACCTCATTTTGATTTAAATTGCTGTTTACGCTCTTTAATATTTTTGCGTAGGGGAAAAGAGTATCACATTCAACCTTGACTATTTCATTTTAAGGTCTGGTAAGGAAGAACAATTACAGGATGTCAGGTAAGGTTTTTTTTTTTTCTTTTCAGTAGAACTAATTACTTTACTAAACCATTCTTAACTTTAGATGATGAGAGCATGAGAGAATTGTTGCATAACAATGCATTAAAATTAAAGTTATAAATGCAGTTCGCATATGGATTTCAACAGACATTTTAACCCTTTAGCTCATTACTATTCAGCTAAAGTATACTGGAAATAGAAAAAGGTTTGTAGACTTGTTAGTAGTTATTAGTCTTCCTTGTGGCAGTAGTTATTGACATTTGTGTAGTAGCTAACATTTATTGGTTTCTTATTCATCATCTCATTTAATCCTGACAGAAATCCATTTCTATTCTGACTAAAAACGTTATCTTTATTTACAGCTGAGGAAACTGAAAGTCTGACTGATTAGCAGGCTTAACTAAGATTTTACAACCATTTATGTTTCAGAGGAAAATAATAACTAAAATCTCAAAGGAGCTCTAGAATAACTTTTTCCTAGAAACAAATTCAGTTTCATTAGGGGAGTGCTTAATATTTTTCAGTGCATATGCTAGATTTGGTGATGCCAAAAAAGTCTTACTTCCTTTAATATATAGTGAAATTGTAAAAAAAGTAATTCTACTCTTTTGTTATTTTTCTCCTCATTCTCATTGTTAAAGAGACTGAAGAACTGTGATGTGCCAAATATTGCATATAGAAGAAGACTAAAACAAAACAAATTTTGGAGGCATGAATTATGGAGAAAAGTTATACAAGTTGCTGTAAGTAACCTATAAAGACCATAACCGGGGCTGGAATAAAACAGGAAGCAGGAGAGTGAGGATGACCTTATTCATAGCCAGGATATGGAATCGAGCTAGATTTCCATTAGTGGATGAATGGATAAACAAATGGCTGTACATAACGAAATCTGACTAAAATGCAGCAATAAATGAAAATGGAATTCTGTTATTTCAGCAGTATGGATGGAACAGAAGGACATTAGGTCAATGTTGGCACAAACACACATATTACATGGTCTTACTCATGCAAACTAAATAAATTTATCTCTTAGAAGAAGAAAGTAAAATACTGGGTAGCAGAGAAGAAAGAAGGGCAGGAGGAACAGACTGTAAGAGAAAGTTTGGTGATTCTGTGCAAAAATATAGGGAGAAGAGTAAGTCCTAATGTTTTATTGCACAGCAGGGTAACTATAGTTAATAATAATTTATTGCATATCTTAAAATAGCTAGAAGAATGAATTTTGAATGTGCCTAACACAAAGTAATAATAACTACTTAACATTATACATAGCCTAATTACCTGGATTTGACATTGTATATTGTACGTGTGTACAAATAACACACCATGCAACATAAATGTGTAGAATTGATACTTATCAATTAAAATAATGAGAAGACAAAACAATTGAAATGGCACAGGTTTGTTATATATATAGCAATAATTTTCATCATAAAGCAATTATAAGAAATGAGGAAAAGTGTATAACTGAGGAAAGCTATTTAAGGAGCTATTTATAAGCCTCAAAATAAGGAGTCATATTAGTATGAAGGTAAAATAAGGAGGTGGAAGTATTGATTTATATTTTTATAAGTTCAACTTTCCTTTCTTACCACTACACTCCATTCTCATTTATTAAACCCCAATGTAAATTTGATTTGATTTAAAATTTTATTTCTGTACCTATACATTTCTTTCATTGAGTCAATATTACAGTTCAAAGGCAGACATGTATTACATTGGAAAAGGGAATATTTTCAGAGACAATCTGCAGAGATAGAATTTTTATGTCAGTAAATTCAGGAAAATAAGAAAGGATCACCAACACCATATAGAAAGTTAAACAATAAAGCAGGAGAAAATACAGAAAATGAGAACAGACAGGAAAAGTTGGTATTTCATTAAATGGAGGAAGGTATGAGACTGAACGACAAGTACTTCATTTCCAGGTTCTCTGGAATCAGGAACTCCTGCTCCCAGCAAACAGCTTAGCATGTGAAATCCACTGAACATTGCTGTGTACAGATGTTAGATCTTGGAATGGTCCTGGGAAGAGCTTGAAAGTAATTTGTTTCAGACAAAGAATATGTTAGGGAACAGGGACAATTTTCAGTGCAAATAAAAGCTGTGTGCTTGCAGAGAATGCAGTGTTTGTTGCTGCTCAGCCGACCAGTTCACGCCAGTATGGAAAACCATGTGGTTTCCCATTGGCTACTCGGTACAAATTGTCAGTTTTCCTACTTGTAAAAAATTGTAGACTTAATAAAGGCAAAAATATTTGCTTGCCTGCTACCTGTACAAATTGACTAAATTATCAATCCACACAGCCGGCCTTCTAAACCAGTCTGTACTGAAATGTGTGCGGGTCAAATAGGGACTCAACTCTGTCCTTATCCTCTATCTAATATACAAAGCTCTACCTTAAATACAGACCAGATTCTGAACATTTCTACAAAATTCTGCTTTAAAAATAGATGACTGATATAAAGTATAGACTGATAAATTTATAAAACTTTAAAACCTATTTTCTTGAAATTTTCTACATGTCCACACAGGAATTACTTTCCATTTTTTGATAGTTTAGCAATGAAAATAATATAGTTCACTCACTAATCATAGATAAAATGGAAAATCTTTTAAAATTCAGAAAAATTAAACATTTGGAAATTACTACAATATAAAGAAATAATGAACACTTCATCAATAATGAGAAAATCTAAAAAATATTTTCCATTAGCTTTTTTGTCATTTACCTACCTCTTTTTACCTGAAACTCGGATTATTGAAACTGACCAATCAGATAAAATTGAATAACTGTTTTGTATAATTACATGCATTGTTTGTTAAATTTTCCACTAAGGCATAAATTACATTGTAAAAATATCACAAACCTCTATGGCAAAGCAGCTTGTCAAAGGATTCCCCCCATTTCACTGCTTCTTCAGGAGAGACACTGTCCAAGAAACAAAATGTTTTATAGTGGAGTGTGTACAAAGTCTGTTTATGAATCTGCTCAAACATATGCTGTATTTCTGCTCTTTTCAGTTAATATTTTACAGGGTTTCTTTTTTGATTTTTATATCATGAAAGTCATTTAAATTAATAACTTCAAAAACATTGGTCAATTTTCTTTTGAAATTTGCCAATTGAACAATGGGTTAACATTATGGATTGCTCATTGGTGTAACATTTTTTAAGAAAGAAGATAATTACAAATTAAGTTAAGCATCACTAAGCCAAATAAAAAGTAATTAGGTCAACTATCTTTAACTCAACAGCCATGAAAACCTAAATTTAAAATAAGTATCTTTCAGTCAAATATTTTTCCTGCAATTTCCTTGAAGCTCTAACCACAATATGCTGCAAATTTTGTTTTTAACAATACAGGAAGTTTGACCAATGAAGTTATAAAGGGATTAAAAAAATATAACACAATTTAAAAAATTCAACAAATATTTTAGGGATGTTGATAATTTAGAAAGTTGAATATTTTCCTGGATCTTTTATTGGTATATTCAAAATTGGAAGATCTGTATTAAAATAGTATAGAAAGCTAAGGTAATTCTATTTTGTTTGAATTAAATGGTAAAGCTCTAAGATATCATTTATTTCTCCATTATTATACTTAGTGAATTTTTCAAACTCCAGAGGAAAGAGATGAATAGCTCTTTTCTATGACATTTCATTGTGTAAAGAAATTAATGTTATATAAATTTATATAAAGGGAAATATAGTGTTTAAAATTAACATGTATATACTCTTAAAGAACACATTTAAATGTTCATATATTATTTAAATTCAAACTATCAGTTTTTAATTTTTTGAATTAGTCCTAGTTTCTCAGAATGAGATCTATAACTTTCCTTATATCACTGTGGAAGTTCCAGTAAAGTACAAACCCCTAATTCCCTACTTTTTCAATCTTTAATTACAAAATTAACAAACTCTCCCCCTGCACACCCGAAGTTATTCACCTTGTTTCTCTGGCCAAGGGCCGAGATCTACTGGAGTGGGTCTCTTCATGTAACTCAGCTTTCTGAACAAGAAGACTTAGCCTGTTTCTTTTTTCCTTAGCTCTGTAAAAAACAGCAATAGCTTCACAACAATTTATATGACATAAAATTCCTTCTTCTGCCTACCAAAGAAGTATGAAATTGTTAAATACCCACCCACACACTCACAAATACACCACCCCACACACATGCACAAACCTTTTTGAGTCACATTTAAATGTTCTGTTTGCAGAGGAATTAGGATGGCATATGCTAGATATGTTCTTTTTTCCTTCAGGACAGATAAATACTTGAGATTATATTTCAGCCAAGATTATTCAAGTTCTTTAGTTTGTGCAAAATTACTACATTTCTAAAAGATGAGAACACTTTATATATAGGAATTGTTTACTCCTAATAAATTTTAAAAAGTTTTTTCCAATTACAATGGAAGAATTAATATATTTTCAGCCGTATATTTCAAAAGTAAGTGCTCACAAATAATTCAACATCAATCATGTTTTTAAAAGCATAAGATGAATTAAAAATTTATAATTTTACCTGTTTTTGGCTTCTTTGCTTGTTTCTTCTTTTTCTGTACCATGCATTAGCTTGAAGAAAGTTTTTTCTTTTGATTCACACATATTTAAGTGAGAAAAGAAAACTAAGGATGTTTCCATTTTCTCCCTCCAAAATAAGGAGATATCTAATTTATTACATTGTTCTCTAGTGTATGGGTTAATGCTATATCATAGTTATAGTTATACATGGCAGAAGAAAAAGCTGTCTCAACTCTATCAGCAATGCACACACACAGACACACACACACACTCACACACACACACACACACACACACACACGTCAAAAGCTGTGTTTCTGTCCGTGCAGAAATGTAGAACTGAGGAAATGAAGTACAGTTTTTACCTAAGCTATTTAGGGAAATGATATTACACATTTTCGAAATGACTGTTGGTTTCCAAGATAAAGACTGGTATTACCACAGTCCAACTTCTCTTTCAAGTTTGCGCAACCAGAATGATTCTTTAATAGACACTGTCATTTCCCTTAGGAACTTTTGAAAAGTCTTTCAATGTGTATTAAAATGCATTTTTTATTGCATTACTTTATTTTTAGAATGGACACTTTTATCTTTCCATCCAAAGATATTGTCTTCTCCATTTTTTCAATATTATTTTTATATAACTCAGAGAGTTTAAATTTTCTTGGCAACAGTTCCATACCATTCTTGATAAAAGTGTGTGTGAGTGTGTGTGTGTGTGTGTGTGTATCTGTGTGTTATTTGGATTGACCTGAGGCCCTTTACACTGAGCTACATCTGCAGCCTACCTGCCTCTCTGTTTGCCTGTCTGTCTGTCTACCTATCTGTGTATCTACAACTTCTTGATAGAGTCTCTAAGTTGTCCAGACTGGGCTTAAACTTGCAATTCTCCTGTCTTAATCTCACAGAGGGCTGGAAATACACACCTGTCCAACACATCCACTAGTAAACGTGTTTGGAAAAATATTGTATCAAACATTAGAGAGGGGTTGGGGATTTAGCTCAGAGGCAAAGCGCCTGCCTCGCAAGCGCAAGGTCATGAGTTCAATTCCCGGTACCGGAGAAAAAAAAAAAAAAAAAAAAAAATTAGAGAGTATGTTCTCCTATTCCCCAAAATGTAAGTTTATTTATTTTAGTACTTTGAGTTGATTAAATTACATTTAATTCACATGATCTTTTTAGTCCCAGTTACATTTGCTTAACATGTTGCATCGAAATAAGACTATCAATAAACTTTTGTCATTGAAAGAGACAATGTGAAGCACTTAATTCAGAAATTTCTAACCATAGATCCATAGAAAGATTTCAACATATTTTTGAAGTTTTATTAATATTCATTACACAGGAAAAAAATTATGGAATTTTTTTCTCAAAACTATACTCTTATTTTTTCCATATTTTTGAGTAATACATGTTTGTAGTATATGTCTATATTCCTTTTGAGGAATTGGTTCATATACAGGAAACATCTTAATTTCTTTTTTTTTCATTCTTTATCCTGTCTCTCCCTCTTCCTCCAGTCCACCTCATAATCCCCTTCCTTTTTTGTGTGTGTTTGCAGTACATAATGTTTACATTCCTCTGTGGAACTGGCACATGTACATAACACATCTTAATTCCTTTGTTCATTGTCTTTTCTCCCCTCCCTCTATACTCTTTCTTAAAATATAAATGAGTTTTTTTGTTTCAAATTTGCCCTTTTTGCTATTCTGTTAAAATATATTTTCAGTGAAGTATTTTCATTAGAGATGAAAGCTTGTGTTTTGGTTTATGCAGAGAAATATTGACCAGTCCAAATTTGTTCAGCCTGCACTATTTTCACTGTTAATTAAAATCCAAAATTCTGAGAAATACTGTTCTTGTCCACAATTTACAATGTCTAGAAAAATAAACAAAGGACCACTGATATCGAGTGATGCATTCCTGTACAGCCTGAGAGAGGACAGTGGGATATCTGGAGCTGACAGCACCTTTGCTCACCAACAGTGTGTGCAGCAGTCTTCCCAGGAGTCTTGAGCTCCAGTAGTGCATTATTTCATTCATCTAGAATTGTATGAGTTAAAAATCCAAGCTCCACACTGTAAATATTATTGTATTTGCAGTCTTTTCAAAATTTTTGTTTACCAGTAGTTAACAGAGATATAATTTGGAGTTCAAAACATTTACTAATTTTAAATTGAGAGCACAATATATATTTTATACATATAACTTTCTGATCCTACTTTGTAAATATGTTTAAATTCTTCACCTTGGCTGAAAATTGGCTGTTAAAAATATTGCATATGACAGCATTTTATGGCAGCTATACCTAGAACTGGATGCTAAGAATGTACATTATGTTTCCATCCTGGTGATCTCCTACTAGTGTTTAGCATCTGTGGTAGATTGACAACTGGTGGTCAACTTATAACCCCCAGCTGAACTGAGTAAGCATGTTGCTGGGTGTTGGAAGTCCACCTGGGGGACTGTTGCCAGCAGCATAAGCGGCAGACCTGGAGAAATAAATGAAACGGCTTTTGGGAACTAAAGAGGCTGTTGGGAGCGGAGAAAGGCTGTTGCAGCTGGTAGAAGCTGTAAGGAGCTGTTGGTTATTTTGGAGGAGCTCGTCATGCTGGCTTTTCTGATGAACTTGGCTGTTTTCGTCCTGTGAGGAGCTTAGGACCTTGTTGGCACTGAGAATGGCTTTGATTCACTTTGGGAGAGCTCTCGTATTCACTTTGACCATTGCTTCCTGGCTCCAGAAGGGAAGATGGTGTGCTGCTGGTGTCCTGGAGAAGCTTGCTGTGTGGACTTCCCTAATTGAAACTCGGCCATCTTGATCACTGGAGGAGCTTGGAACCTCACTGTTGCTGAGGATGGCTGTGGTACCTTTGCGGGGAGCTCTGGTTCTTCTGAGCATTGCTTCCTGGCTCCAGTGCAGATTCCTCAGCCTACTAGCACAGATCCTTCATCCTGCTGACACAGACTTCCTAAATTCCACTACAGACCTTTGGGCCTTCCCAGCACAGATCCGTGGAACAGACCTGCATGAGATATTGTTATGGGCTCTGGGCCTTCAGTTGGATTCGTGAAAAGCATTGTTATGAGCTCTAGGTCTTAAGGTGGACTCCTGCAGGACATTATCTCGGGATCCAGGCCCTCAGCTGGAATCTTGGTCTATGTTGTGTGGACATATATCGTGCACTCGTTTGTATATCATTCTTTGGGTAACTATTATAAATAATCATATAAAATATGTGTCCTGTATTGTATTATATTCTTCCCTTTGCAAAATATCCCCCAAACCATAACTGCATCCATATTTTATTTGTTTTAAAATTTTTGTAAAGGTGAATGACAGCACAGGAAAAATCCTAGATCCATGAATATCACACAATCCCTAACTGTATTTAAACTATTATACTATTTAAACTATCATACTATTTTTTGTAAGGCTTGTTGAAATTGTGTGCATGATGTGCTGTCTGCTAAATGACAGAACAATAAATAAATAAATAGTGAAAATATGGGTGCAAACCATTTCAAAGGTCTATATAAAGCTCTAAAACAGAATTGGGAAGGAGATGTGTGGTTCTGCTCTGTGTATGTGAACCACTAGGAGCTGGAACAGAAAAAGGAAACTATGCACAGTGAATAGTAACTTCCACTACTAGTCATTCTTTTTGAACTCAATTACTGAAAATATTTTTTGAAAAATAATAAATAATAGTCTTTTTTACTTGCTCATGTTTTCCTTTCTAGATCTCTTTGTGTGTATTTAAGTTTCCATTTGGTATCACTTTTTTAGTCTTTCTTCAACATTGCAAGTATATGGACAATAAATTTTCTCAGATTTTCATTCTCTGACACTGTGTGTATGTGTGTGTGTGCAATGTGGATTAGCTCAATCAAGCCACTTACCTAATCCATTAGCTCACATTTTTTAAGGGGTGGAGTGGGAATTTAAACACTTAAAATCTATTCTCAGCAATTTGCTAGTATATAATATAAAAACAAACAGAAAATACCTTCTTTTTTCATCTTCAGTTGGGATACAATTCCAGGTTATGTTTCTTTCATCTTCTAACACTTTTAAAGTTGTTATACTCTTGTCTTTTGGCCTCATTTCTCACAAGAAAGCAATGCCAACATGCTTAACATTGTATTCTGTAATGCGTCTACCCCACTTTCAGATTCTTTTTTCTTTAAAGTATTGGGTTACTATATGAAGGGTGTATTGGTCAGTTTTTTTATTACTGGGACAAGACACTTAGCAGCTGCAATTTCAAAGAGGAGAGATTTGTTTTGGCTCACAGGTTTAGTGATGTCAGTCCATGGTAAACTGGTTCCAAAGTAGAAATACCATGGTGGAAGTGTGTTGTGGAAGAATGCTGATGAGCTCAAGGCATCTGGGAAACAAGGAGTAGAGGAAAAGATAGAGAGGAAGTGGTAGGGACCAAGTAGTCCCCAAGGTCATGACCCCATGACACATTTCCTCCAACTGGTCCTTGCCTCCTAATAACCTGTTCAGCTATAAACTTGTCAATGGGTTAATCCTCTAATCACCTTTCCAGGAATCTGTTAATTCACTCAAGCTGATGAGATTAACAGGTACAAGTGGTAATTATTGTACTTGAGATTTATTGAGCATCTGGGACTTGTGCATTTACAGTTTTCACCAAAGATAGAAATATTGAGGTTTTAGCTTTCTATTTGTTTCTCTCTCTTCTACCTCTAAACCTTTTTATACATGTATATGTAGGATCTTAATATTTGCACCAGTCTCTTAGGAATTATTCCATTTTTTGCACACTTTTTTCTCTCTGATTCTAGTTTGTATAGCTTCTATTGCTGTGTCTTCAAGTTGATGATTTTTTTTTTAATTTGAAGTAACTAATCTGGTATTAAGTTTTCCAGTAAATTTTTCATTTCACCTCAAAAAATCACATTTTTTCCTATAGATTCCATTCTGGCTTCATACTATTCTTTTAAACAAAGTATCTGAACATGTTTATAATACCTATTCCGAACCTATTTTCAGAAAATTCGCCTGTGTAATCTCAGTTTTGTGATCCCTAGTTTTCCTCCTATTCATACCACACTTTCGTGCTCCTTCAGAAGTGTAGTTGTTTTTGACTAGATAATGAGAATTTTAAGGTTGTTACATATTTGACTTAGGGAACTTTTATAGGGTGTTATATATTCAACTTTTGTTAATCTTCATTCAATGATGATGAAGCCATTCTTGGTCACCATTTTTGTATCAACTTTGTCTTCAGTGACTTGTATTTAAATTTGTTATGGTGGTGGGGCTGGAGATTTAGCTCAGCGGCAAAAGCGCCTGCCTGGCAAGCGCAAGGTCATGAGTTCGGTTCCCGGTACCGGAGAAAAAACAAAAAAAAAACAAAAAAAAAAAAGACAAAAAAAAATTTGTTATGGTGGGGTTTAGAATAACCTTAGTTACTAATTAAATCCCTAATTAATTTTTAAGGTATTCAGTAAATCATTTCTGATCTGAATATTAAGAGCGTCAAAACCCAGTGTAAGCTCTGTAAATAAACCTACAGACCATTGTAACTATCTCTTGTCCACACTCATGTAGCTTTTACCCTGTATCAGAGCTGTTTGAGATATAGTCAGAATCAAGGGTAGATTTTTATATTATTATTTCTAGTACATTATTCTGCAAGTCACTCTTTTCTCAAGCCAATAGTACTTTGTATTATAAAGAAGCCTTGTAAACTAACTGTCTAAATTATATACACTTTCTTGTATCCTAGTTTTAAACAAGTGTAGCTGAAAATGTATGGATCATTTGTGTAAAGGTTCATAGTTTTATGATACCTATTTCCAATATCTGTAAACAATTGTATTACATAATTTTTCAGATTTCTAATCATTTAAGGGTGAAAATAATACATTATATTACTTGATCTCTCATGATCAGAGGCATCTTTGAAAAAAATATAATTTAAATTATAATATATTATATATGACAACATAAGACGTATTACTGAAATATAATTCTATTCTTTGGAAATACATAATTATGTTTAATATGTATATAATTATGAATAATGTATCATCTATTATAATTATTATATAACTATATACAATATCTATATGCATAGTATACTTTATTACTTTCTTGAGTTTTCTATTACTATTATTCAAATAATTGCTCATAGATTTTCAGTTGAACTTAATAAATTTCTTTTTTTTTTTTTTTTTGGTTTTGGTTTTTCTCCGGTACCGGGAACCGAACTCACGACCTTGCACTTGCCAGGCAGGCGCTTTTGCCGCTGAGCTAAATTCCCAGCCCCTTAATAAATTTCTTAACAGGTAATTTTTTTGTACCAGGCATTGAACTCAGACCCTTGCACTTGGCAGCTGCTGAGCTACATCCCTGGCCCTACATTCTTTATAAATACGATTAGTTCAAGTATTCTTTCCTGATGTCATAATTCCAGTTTATATCCAAGCATAGTATCATTGATTTTGACTTACGTGTTAATTAAGAGGTGAAATCCTGGTTTGCTTTCCTTGGAACTAGAAATTAAGAACTTCTAAAACGAGGCTAGTGTTCAAATATATATTTTGTACACATGTGCATTTATATAATTATGTATTACTTTTCTCAGTATCAACTTGCTCGAACTTGAGCATATATATTTCTAATATAATAAATTTCTATTTTCACATGAAATTAGTTTCCTTATAATTTTAGGATAAAGCAGGGTCCAATAAAACTTTTTAGCTTCAGTTTATTTAATTTCAGTAATCATAAAGGTGATAATATTAGTATTATATTTAGAGAATGGAGTGCCTGCTGTAATTTATCATTTGATGTGTGTTTAAGAAGCAAAATGTTTAATGTGAACAGAAAGATATGCAGATACAAAGGAGAATCATTTTATTAAAAGTTTTATCCTTGAAGTTTGATCACAAATCTATCTATCATCTATCTATCCATCTATCAATCATCTATCTAACTTAGATGCTACTGAATTAGTCATTGTTTCTAGTCTTTCATGATGGACAGAGCTAGTTGTAGTTTTCTTACCTGAAAATATTTTCTATCTTTTTCCATTATAGAGAACTAGAAAAACTAACTAGTGCCGCTGAGATGTGACCAAGATTGTCATCTTGCAATTTTAGTCTTCACACAAAGCAACCCAGTTTTAATGGGAACATTGTTAATTGCAGGTCTCGGACATGAAATTTGTTAAGTTGATCCTGAATAATTTTGTCATACCAGTTAGGAAGACATGTAACAAAAAATAATAGAATAAATTTAAAATTATTAAAACCAAATATTTTAGCATTTCATTAACCAAAATGAGTTCATCTGAGTGTCAACAATTTTGACAATTACGATGATTAAATAGGTCAACGTATTTATATCTGTGAGTATATTATGATAGCAAAAGACAGTTATCCACTTCCACAGGATTATAAAAGCTAATTAATTCTCATGAAAATTGGTAAGTTAAATCGAAAATTAAGCAAGCATTCTGCATTTTCTATTAATTCTACCATGTGTAACAAGATAGTTGATGAAATCGTTCTTCATAAAATTTTTTCCAATGAATGAATAAAAATTAAAAAATGGCATAGGAATTTTACTTTTTTTTTAATCTCCAGAAAATGATTAGATGTAGGCATTAACTCTAGTAGACTGTAAGATCACTGAGTGAAAAGGAGACAATATTTTCTATGTTCTGGACACACCCTACATAGAATTTGCTAGAGTCCAAATTTGATTCTGATCTTTTCTCTGAACCCTGAAACCATTTATCAGGGCCATCAGAGGACAGAGAAACAATATAACTGCACCTTGCATGTGCATTCCCCAAGAACTAGACTATGGGGAAAAGTATAAGCCTGTTTAAAGGGTGAATGTTGAGGGAAACAAGATGATTTAAATAAGGAAGAATTAGATCTCTGTGGATTTAATTAAAGATATAAGTCTATAAGCCAAATATGTGTTCACAAATGAAGGACTGATTCTCTAAAGAGTTTTATCTGAAGGTCTGAATGTTTCAAATTTTCTAAGAAATCCATGTTCTGCTAGGTATCTAGTAGTCAAATATCAACATAATATTTTACTAGCTGTTTTTAGAAATTAAATAGAAATCATGAGGTAAGGCAACTTGAAAGTAACTAATAAAAATAATCAATCTTCCTTTTCCACAATTATCACAAAACTACTCTCAGTCATAGTAAATTTTAGTTTCTTTTCAACCCAGTAACAATGCAAATACTGGATAACATGCTGTTTTCTAAAATTATTTGTCTCCAAATAATGCAACTGAAGTCTTTCTTAAAATTCAATTTTGATTTAAAAAATTTAATATTACTACTGCCTGTCACAATAATACAAACAAAACAAAACCCTAATTCTTTTTCTCTAATGCAGAGACGGAGAAAGTCATGCGAATTCTTAATATACACAATGAAAATATTAAATATTTTTTGATGAAACTCATAAGCATAGATGCAGCAAAGTATGTATGAGTTTCCACATCATGTTATTGCATATAAAAGCATGTTTATCATGACCCTGGGGAGGTTGACTCACTATCAGTCTCTAAGAAAAAAACCTTACTCTTCACTATTCAAAGTATTTGTAAGAACTGTTAGCTAACTAAATCTATAACTTTGGGTGTTGGATACTTTGTCTCAGCAAGGAGAAGAGTAACTATGAAAGCATTTGGTACTAGGAAAGTGGGATCATCACCTTGACTGTGCCTGACCATGTGGTTTAGGAGACTTTGGGAATGGATTGTGGGAAGAATTTAAAAGCTTTGGAGATGTCAGCTGAATGTGTGAGGCTGTACTTGATGGGAGATTATGTTCAGAGTCAGAACCAAGGATCCACTGATTGGATCCAGGGCAGAGGTGCACTGCAGAGTGGGCAGAGCCAGTAGAAGAAAGGTATCAGTGAGAGAAGCATCAGTAGCAAGTTACAACAGCAGCTCTCTTTCTATCCCTTACATTCCCTCCAGGCTACCCACCCTTGGGCTGGATAGCACTGACACCCATTTTGGGGTACCCTTAATCCCAGCATCACACACCTTCCAAAAAATCCCACCTATGACTACATGAGGCTCTGGGGGACATCTAGATACAATCCATAACAATTTTTAAATAGGAATATGTTTATTTTCATTTTAGCAATTATTTTTTTTCAGTTTAATTGGCTATTAATAAAATATCAAAGATGATGTCTTATAAACCACAAATATTTATTTCTCATTGTCTAGAGATTTTGAAGTCTCAAATCAAGGCACCAGCAGACTTAAGGTCTGATGAGGTCCTTCTTCTCAAAGGACTGTCTTTTCATTGTCCTCACATGGCAGAAGGGATGAAGGTGCACCCTGGAGTCCCTTTTTTTTATTTTAAAAATAAAAGGGGGAAAACATTAACAGACACACAATCTTTTACAAAATAGCAAAAGAACAGTAAAGAAAGTGCAGAGTTACAAAGTAGTAGGAAATTAAGTGCTTGTTGTATTACATATTGATATCTTCAAAGTGGTTTCTCATGAAAACAAATAGAGACATGCAATATTGATCAATCAAAGACTCATTAACAGTTTCTTTCAGGAACGAAATAGAAGACAGTAGATCAACTATGTTAACTGTCCTGTATATACATACAAAATTTCTCCTTCTTTCCCTTCTCTTTTCCCAGACCCCAGTCGCCCTTTGCCCTTGAGCGTTTTCCTTTCATTTCACAATGTCTATCATACCTCCGAGTTTAAATTAACTCTTTCAGGTTTTACACTAGTGAGACAATGCGGTGCTTGCACACACAGGTCTGATTTATTTCACTTATGAGTATAGTCTCTAGTTGTGACCATTTACCTATAAAATCCTCGAGTTTATCTTTCCTTTTTTTTTTTTTCCTCCGGTACCGGAAACCGAACTCATGACCTTGCGCTTGCCAGGCAGGCGCTTTGCCGCTGAGCTAAATCCCCAGCCCCCTAGTTTATCTTTCTTTATAGCCGAGTAATATTCCCTTATATAAAAGTACCACAATTTTCTTATCCAATCCTCGGTGGACATTTGGGTTGCTCCCACAATTTAGCAATTACAAATTGTGTTGCTATGAACATAGGTGCACATATATCTCTGTGATATGATGTCTTTAGATTTTCTGGAAAAATACCCAGAAGGGAAATAGCTGGGTTGAATGGGACCTGTAGACCTAGTGTTGTGAGGAATCTCCAAACTGATTTCCACAGTGGTTTCACCAGTTTGAATTCCCACCGGCAGTAAAAGCACATTTTTGAGGGATATATCCTCAATATCAAAACAATTATCAAAGTCCCACCAGAAAATATCATCACATTGGTAATGCATGTTTGCAACATATGAGTTTGAGGAAACCCAAACAGTATCAGCTTTTAATTTTGTGAGAACTATAGACTAACAAAATGTTGCAAAGGTAGTAAAGAATTCCCATATTCTCTTTCGCTAATTTCCACCATTATTATCATCTTATGCAATCAAGGCACATGTGTCAAAACTATGAAAATAGCATGAGTGAATAGTTATTTTTTTTTTATTTTAAAGATAAAAGGAGGGAAACATTAACAGACATACAACATTTTACAACATATCACAAGCACAATACAGACAACACAGAGTTACAAACAAAGTGGTAGGGAATTAACAATGGTGGTTGTATTACATATTGATATCTTGGATATCACTAGTTCTCCCATTAATATCATCTTTTGATTCCAGGATCCCGTTCAGATTTCCCACATTGTATTTAGTGGCCAAGTCCTTCCTGTTAGTTTCCCCTACTCAACAATGAAGGCGACTGCGTCTTATCTCATAGCCTACCTGATATATTGGGAAGGCAAATTTTGTAGTTTTTAGTAAGTAATAAGTGTAAAGTAGACCCTCATTATTTTGTTTTACTTAGCTTTAATGTTTTTAGCTTGATTTTACATTAACTTTAAAATTTAAAGTAATTGTAGATGTATAAAAAATTTACAAACATAATGAAGGCAGTTTTGCCTATCTCTCTAAAATTAATGTTTTAACTATACGTGGTACAACTGTCAATATGAGAAAATTAACATTGGAACAATACTACTAATAAACTGTAAAATTTATTCGGGTTTCACCACTAATGCCATTAATACCCCCAATTGTTTAATTCATTCATCTTATGCCTGAGGGACTATAACTTTGTGTATTTATTTTTCAGAGAATTATTTTTTGTAGCTTTTGCCCATTTTTTTCTTATATACTTGTTCTTTCTCTTTTTGATTTGTAGAACGTTAGAACTTTTATGAGTTCTACCTGTAATTTCACTCACTGATTATTTTTTGAGTATTGTATGATTTTGTGGTCTATATTCTACTATACTTTTATTTTAAGGTAGTCAAATTTGTTATATTTTAAGTATTAATTTTCAATTTAAGGCATCTTTGGAGCATTTTGTGTTTATATTCTTTTTAAATATATGTCAGAATATAGATTTATTCTCTTATTAATAGTTATCCATTGATCTCAATATCATTGATTTGAAAATTTCATCTTTCTCCCACTGATTAAATTGCAAGTTTTATTTTTTATTTTATAAAAATGATATATATTTTCCTAACCAATAATAAGAAAATAACAATACTTATTATACTTTATGTCATTTTTCAAGGTAATTAGTACAAGACATAAGCCTAAAAATTTCCACAAAAAAGAAACATAACACAAATTTTCTTTTCAGTAAAACAGGACAAATCAGGTACAAGTTTTTTTACATATTAAAGTCTTCTGAAGTTTATATTTGTCCAATTTTTCTATCAAAAATTACAGGAATTATATGTTTTCAAGTGGAAGGAATTATAATATGTCAAGTACATTGTAAACAAGTCTTTTTTATGCTTTGTTGCTTTGTGGTTACTTTCTCCTTTTTTTCTGCATTATTGTTTAACTCCATTAATATGATTTTGGCTTACAAACACAGGAATACTATGTTTATTAAAACATTATTCATTATATTTAAATATTAAAGTAAAATTAAAGAGCCTTTATATGAATTTTAGAAATGCTTTATAATTTTATCTTAGATGTATTTTACATGTTTTTATTATTTTATTACACTTTCAGAGAGGGTAAAGCAATAATCCAGAGATTTTTTTATAAATCTTCTGGAAATACAAATATTAGAATTTAATATCACAGAAGTAAAGCATTCATAAAAATTGTAAATAAAAATACATTATGACTTTCAGGTTTTGTCCCCAGAAGTAAAGAGCTAGAAGTCACCAGTTCCATCTTTTTATAATACCTTCTTGTTACAACAAAACAACTAAACCATAACACCTTAAACTCATCAGAAAACTAAGACTGCAGAGTAAATCATCATGAGAGACAAGTAAATCTTACAGACACTTAGCAACTTATATCTGCTTAACAAAAGAAAAGTTCCTGTAGTCATACACTTACAGGGGCATTTAAGTTGTACTATTGATGAATTCCTGGAGACAGGGAGAGATTATGAGGCTGCAAATTTTATACGCAACAGTCTTGGAGGATAACAATTTTGGGTTTTTTTGGTGAATATCAAAAAAGTTCCTCTCTTAGCTCTGGGTAGAAGAGAAGAACACCACAACGGGAACATGCCAGAGTCTTCTGTATAACAAATGGGTATTTTCCAGAGGCAGATTCTGAAACTTTACCTCAGTTAAAGGAAAGAAACTCCTTTACTTTCTATTTTCATACAAAGTACATAAAACAAAAGAATCAGGAATCATGGCATCTTCGAATGGATTATAGAAGATCTAGTTAGAGAAAAAAACAGGGAGCAGAAGTGAAAAATTATATCACTGACAAACACTTGTGAAGGTCACATCCCCAAGACACAGTTTCCCAAAAGACAGATTAATCAGAAGATAATAGATTGCTCTTCCTTCCTCACTCTGCTCTACCATGGCAACAGGGTATGATAATGAAAGGAGATTCTGACTAAAGAAGCTACACAATCTACTCTTTAAAGAAGAGTCAGGTGAAGAGAAAAAAGCCAGGACAGTATAGAACTGAGTTTAGAATCTGTCACACAGTCTAATGATAAATGCTGGAAAGGCAATTCTCCTCTTGAGAACATCTTTTCATGTGAAGGGATCATGTTTTATCGATTTGGTGTGTTCAGCTCTGAGAAAGTATGGGCTGGCTAGACATGGTGGTGCATGCCTCTAATTCCAGCATTGTGGGAACCTGAGGCAGGAGGCTCCAAGTTCAAACCCAGCTTGGGAAGCTTAGCAACTTAGGGAAACACTACCTTAAAATTTTTAAAAATAGTTTTTTTTAGGTCCAGGGACATAACTCAGTGCAAAGGTACTGAGTTCAATTTCCCATACCACAAGAAAAAATTTAAAAAAGATATAATAAACTTTAGCATGTATAAAGATATACATAAATAAATCACAATTTTATATTCTAAGAATTTATACAGAAATGACACAAAACCCAGAGTTTTTAAATCTAGATTCTTGCATATTTATTACCTCATTCAAATAATTTATTTATAGATTATAAATTTATAATACAAAAATGTTGATATTTCTTCTTGCATACATGATTCACACTTGTTATAAAGGAGTGGGTAAATCAGAGGAATCTGAGAATGGTTACTCATATTGCAGCTATAGGCTTCTCTATTGAAAAGTTTGCAAATTTATTATTTTTAACTTGCCAAACAGTTTGCTTAGGCTGTAGTGTTTCATAGTGAAACGCCTTCCCAGTCCATGTGTATATGCTCACTCATACAACTTTTTAAACATAAAGATGGCTGTCATTCTGGTGACGGTTTTACATTTTCTTTGTGGTCTTGTTCGAACATGCTGACATTTGTCAGCAGTTTCTTAGGGCTTTAGATTTCTTTCTGTGATGATATCTAGAGCATCTGTGATTCTCAGGAAATGTTTCAAAGAATTGAACTTTGAGAAAAAAATGAAAACCTTCTTTGGTCATAGCTTTTTACTTGCTTCTTTGAACCTGGCAGCTTTTATACCCATGTTCCTTAAATAATAGTCAAAAGGGTTTTGTTAGTATATTTCTCTTTTAAAAATACTACAACATAGTAACTAAAAGGAGATATATTTAAGATATAGTAGTGATGCCAAAATTGAGACAGAAACTACTATATATAGTAGTAGCATATAGTGAGACATATACATGTGAGGTGCACACATATACATACAGAAAGAGAGAGAGAAAGTGATATTCTATTAAAAATGTTTCAAATTAAAATATGCTTATAAGCAGATCACTAGTGAAAACAAGATATCCTCAAATGACACGTAGCTGAAATTTATCTTTAGAGTGGGAATAAAATTAAATTAATAATATCACAAATAATTTTTTAAATTTTAAAACTTTTTCCATAACTTTTCATCTAAATATTTCATATGAAATGTAGAAAGTGATTTGAATTATAAAATTTGACATTTCCCTTCCAGCTCAGTTGAAAAAAAAATTGAGAGAAATGTTATCTCAAGTGACATTATTATTCAGCCCACTGCAAATTTAGATATAGATTTTGAGTTCTTTAGTTCATCAAGCTTTTTCATGATCTAATACAATATTTTATTAAGTTTGATATGGTCTGAATGTCCTTTCAAAGTCAGATATTGAATCTTTGCCCCCATAGTGTGATATTAAAAGATGAGGGCTTTTAAAAAATGGTGAAGTTGAGAGCCCTACCCTAGTAAATGCACTAGTGGCCTATGCACGGACTAGAGAGAGCTAGTGAAAGCCTTTTACTGCCCTACCACTGCTACTGCCATGTGAAACTACCTAGGTACTACCATCTACGGGGTATGAGGTTTCAGCAGACACCAAATCTGCAGACAACTTTATCTTAAGATTGCTACCTTCTGAGAACTGTTACAAGTACATTTTAATTGATTATAAATTCACCAATCATGATATTTTGGTATAGAAGCACAAATAGATGAAGATAGAAATCTTCTAATTCTATGTTCATTTTCTCTACCCATGGAACACATGGGCTTTCATGGAACAGCAGTTGCTTTGACAAAGAGAGTAGTATTCTCTTGAAAGAAGAAACAGAACGAATGCCAAGGGTTTACAGAAATTAGACATCTTAGTTAGCCATCACTCTCCTCTAAATTTGTTTGTCATAAGTCCGTCTTTTTGTGCCTATTGCATTGACCTTGTTGTCAAAATTGGGTTCCTATCAAGGTGGGTATTAGCCCTGAGATTAAAGTAGTCAAAGTCCTGGAGACATTTTATTGCAGATACCACCTAACTTACCCTTATGCCATTTATCTTTTTATAAAACAACATTCTTTTTATTTTCACTAACAAATAAGAGAGATAAACTGAAATGGAAATCAATTAATAACGTGCTGTACAATTCAGTGTATAGATTTTTTAATAACAATATCATAGTTATTTAGATCATTTATTGCACTTCCCAGTTCAAATTCATAATTTTGTTTTTAACTTGAGCCCTTCCTCAAAGGATTTCTTCTCTCTCAAATTATCCTAAAATCTTCTATAAATTGTTCGCACTTGTCTATGAGTCACACACACTAATTAGTGTTGTTCCTACCTCTGTGCAGAACCAGTGAGGACCAACTCCTGAAATAGTGTTCACTATAAGTCTGCTTAAATACTTTTGCCATCACCATCTACAGATTTCTGTCTCATTCCTCCTGGGTAATCTTTTCTCTAAGGAGAAGCAGGGTGTCTCTATCAATTATGTCAGGTTTAGGTACACACACAGACACAAAAGTCATTACGTCTTGCAGTGTCTCAAGGAGAGAATAATTCAATGCATGCTTATTTTATTTGAATTCAGTCTCTGTTCATGAAAATGTACACATTTATTTTATTCATGTACCTTAACACCCATATTATCATCTGAGTGTAGCTGTAACTAATTACCATAAACTTATTGGCTTTAAACAATATAAATGTATTCATAAAAATCATAGAGTTTGGAATTCCAAGATATGACCCACTAGCTAAAGTCATAGTTGAAACAAGGCTATTTTTCTTTCTGGAGCTCTAAGGGAGAATTCATTTTATGGCCTTGTTTAGCTTCTAGAGGCTGCTTGTATGAGTTGGATCATAAGACCCTTCAGTGTCTACTTGACATTTTGTCCCATGGCATCATTTCAATAATTCATTTTTTTGCCTGTTGCTCCCATATTTATGAACCCTTGTGATGACATTAGTCTCACCACGATAATCCATTCTAATCTTCTGTCAAATTGCCAGTAATCTTAATAACATCTATTGCCTTAATATTGCTTTGGTATTAACACATCCATTGATGAGTCTCCACCTACATAAAATTTTGCTAGGACCATCACGGCGGCAATACAATATGGTGTAAATCCCACAAAAACAGCGTCCCTCCAAGACTAACCCTCATATTCTTCCAGTCCCAAACTAAACTTCCTGCTTCCTTTTCGTGCCCTTGCCAACAATCCCCCAATCTTCTTGAGATAATATACCTTGCCTTCACATATTAACCCACCCCTAGTCCAACCTAATAAAATCCAATTTCCCAGTTCTGTCCTCTGAGGGTCCTTGCGATTTCTTGCAACTCTCCTGTACCGGCAACAAAGGCTTTTTTGTCTCTGTCAGTATCTCTCAATAGTGCCAAAACTTTACATCCATAACATCTAGAGACTGAGGAATGGGCATCTTTGGAATGTCATTGTTCTTATACCATAAGAAAAATTGAGCCAGGTATGGTGGCACATGCTTGTGATCCCAACACTCAAGAGGCTGAGGCAGAGGGTTGTTGAGAGTTTGAAATAAATCTGGGCTACAAAGTGAGCTCAAGGCCAGCCTGAACTGCCTAGTGAGACCCTGTCTCAAAAAAAAAAAAAAAAAAAAAAAAAGAAAGAAAGAAAGAAAGAAAAGAAAAGTTGAAAAGAATAAAGTGATGCTAAAATTAACTCATCCTCATGGTTCAGTTTGGTTCAATCAAATTCTGTTATGCCCGTGGTGAGAATAAATTATGTATGGTATTGGACAGATTTCTGCTACTGTCTCTCAAAGTGATGTCTCAATTGTACAATTCAAAATACTAAGGAAAATGTAATTTTTGAAATGAGAGGTTTGTCTCCGATTCCATTTATGTGCTTGTTTCCTCACTCCTCATTGAAAGTACATCTTTTAAAGTCCTGATATACTAAAATTATTTTGAGTCTTAGTCTAATGAATGATAAATACTCTGAAATGGAAAATATTAATACTGTACACATCAAGTGAAAGCCTTCTAGAAGAGTGTTTCCCAAGTATTTTGAGCACAGTTTACTTTTTAAACATCAATATATTTTTTACAGCTGCTAGTTGTGATAATTTCCACATCTGCTGCCTGAGAATTGCACTATGCTAAAAAATGGATTTCACTAATGCTTCTAAGTATACACATTATTTATCATGACAATGTGTATGTTTTAGACAATGAAATTTAATAGTATATAATATGATGTTATGTATTCATTTTACATACACGGCTCATACATAAAGATTCTCAGTTTCATAAGACCAGAATATAACTCTGGACTTCAGAAATCCATAATAAACCAAATGTAAACTACTTTCTATAAGTCAAAACCCCTTAAATCAATATTTACTCCCCATCAATTGTGATAATTATTTTTGTTTAATTACACTATTACCTCATCTTTATACTTAAATAGAAGTCAGAACCTAAATCTACAAGCAAAAGGTGTTGAAATTTATACAGAATGAATATGTATGTAAACTGATTTTTCACCTCCATCTCTAGCAGCTATCTAGTGTATAAAATGTGACTTAAAACTACAGAATTAAATAAAACACACTCATTAAATATTATTGAAAAATTTAGTTCACAGCTCTAAGAATAAATTCTTAAAAATTATTTAGCCAATCCACATTAAAATTTTGCTTTTGATTTAAGTCTCCAAGACATAAATAACAAGTTGAAAAATCCAACTTGCATGAACCTGAAAGATGTTGGATAGGCATTTATAATAATATTAAACTCTCTGCTTGAAGTATATTGTTTAATTGAATTCACAATGCTTGATAGATATCTGTGGTTTGAGGACACAAAATGTAAATAACTTTTAAAAGGACTGCATTTGGTGAGATTCATAAACTCAGAATTCTCAATGGACAAATATTATACTGTATTCATATTTTGTCATAACCTGTTTCTTATTGTTTAATTTTTCTTTTTCTTCTTTTTATTTTTTAAGCAATACTATTTTCTAGAATCGTTATTACCAAGAAATATAATAGAAACTAGAATTTTAAATAGTTCTAATAAAAAAATTTGTTTGCATGCTGACATTTCCTTGGACTGGAATAACGTCTAGAAGAAATCACATAGCTAAAATAATGGCTTGAATGAAATATTTGAAAATTTATATTAGTGAAAAGTAAAAGATAAACTATATAGTTTGGCTTACCAAAAAATTCTCTTCATCTTGTTTCATTCATTAATGTTTTTAAAGCTTTGTTTCTTTGATAAGATTTGACCTGAAGTTCTTAGATTCTGTAATTAGCTTCCTAAGTGTACTTAAATAATGTATTTAAAATTGTTTTCAAGTAAATATAATCAGACACATATTATAGCCTTTTCTGATCAGATGATTATGCTAAGACTTTGTTTTGAAATAATTCAAATCAATTTTGATATAAGATTGTTGCAGGCCAACTAATGCAGAAATAGGACTAATAATTTATAATTCTCTAAGAGTTAGGTTTCCCTCAAATCTAAAGGACAAGGGAGATTGTATAAGAGAGAAATACTGGAATATTTCCATCGCTCAGGGCTAAGGACACGGAACATTTACACATTAAATAGTGCATAAATTTTAGTTTATGTACCTATTATAGCTGCTGTCGACAGGAAACAGGATACACACAGTGTGAAAAAGGGCCTGCAGTGCCACCGGAGGCTTGTTTTCTGAAAATTACCCAGTTTACCACCATTAACAGCGTGTGTTTTCAGAGTCTAGCATTCTGGTTTTGTTTACATAGCTAAACAATGTATTGAGGCTTGAACATTTATCATGTACCTTTCGTAAATAACCATTGAATCTTTCTCAAAATCATTAACATCTAAGTAGAGCATCTTAATTTTTATTTAGTATAAAATAATTTTTAGAATAACTTTCTGACATACCAAAATATCTACATTGGTGGCTTATAAATTCTATGGTATTTAGATTTGTGATGACAGTATTTTATTGATTGTCCTTTAAAAATAGTATCATGGGATTTGAGAGAAGATTTAATCTTTGTCTCTTGAAAACTATGTAGAAACATAAAACAGATTTTAGCCCAGTTAAGTTAAAAAGTGACCAAAATCATATTTCTTATTGGTTAGATAATGTTTTTAATATTCAATTCAAGAAACACAGTGACAGTTTTGAAGAACACAGCTTCTAATATCCTCGGTTCCTACATTCCTAATTATTTGACTGAGGTCACAAAGCTGCATTCTGCTTTGGCTTCCTCATTTTTTAAATGATGATAATAATAGTACTTTTCTCAAAAGGCTGTCATGAGGATTGAGTGAGTTAATATAGGTAGAGCGCTTAAAACATTACCTGACATCTTATAAGTGCTTTTTGAGAAAAAAAAATATTACCTCATTTATTATTGTAAGTGCTTAATACATACCAGGCACAGTAATGTGCTGCAGTCTCAAAGGAAAATAATTTGTGCTTATTGTTATCTGAGAACTTACTGTAGTCTAGGAGAATGGGTCTTACATATATCACCTCAAAATGAGGAGTTGGAGCTCATACTATGAAATCTGTTTTAAGTGCTCTAAGAGAAACTTGACTCTGGAGTTTAGGGAAAAACATCCTGGAACAGTATATCTGAGTTGCTTTTTAAGCAAAGAAGTTATCCAAGTTAAGAAGTAATGAAAGAGAATTGCAGTTGGAAAACAGCATAAGAGAAGACACAGAGGCATGAAATTACATGGTGTGTGAAAGATTTCTATTGGACTTACTCTCCCAGTCCCCGTCCTGTTTGCCAGCAGAGGCAATATTCTCAGCAGGAAACTCAGCTCAGCACCAATGCTGTCAGTGGTGAACACCGGATGTTGTAAAAGAGATAAAATAGGGCAAATAATGTTGCAGGTCCCTGGACATCTGGAGACATCCAGAATTTTACAACAGACTTTGAAGGTCTTTGCCCACTGAGGCACAAGACTACCAGAGAATTTGAGCACAGGTGTTTATTAAATTCTTCCTTCCTAAGCTGGGCATGTTGATGCATACCTGTAATCTCAGCACTCAGGAGGTTGAGGCAGGAGGGTCCATGCAAGTTCAAGACCAACCTGAGCTACAAAGTGAGCTCAGGGCCAGCTTGAACTACGTAGTGAGACCCTGCCTCAAAAAGGCAAAAAAAAAAAAAAAATCTTTTTGCCTAATGTTCCTTGCTTTCTTTCAATCCCTATAAAAAGGGTCTACTTCCCTTTATTCCCCATAGATGGCCTTTTCACCCTCTGTCTGCCTGCACCAGGCACAATAAATTCCATGCCATGTTGCCTGTGCACAAGCCAGGTAGTCTCTGCTAGTCTCTGACTCTTGCGTTCCTTACAGTATGCATTTTGGAACTTCTAACAAATGCATTTCAAAGAGTTTGATCACAGGGACAAAAATTTCTCTGAATGCTCCCCACTCTTAACCTTTGGTTTGACTGAGATAAATACAATGCTTTTAGATGTTCAAGCTCATACAGTGTACACCTCTCCTTGTAAATTAAGCAACACACAAGATTGGACTTGAGGGTAGGTTTTTTTACACTATGGGTTATCCCAGAAAGCACAAGTACGAAAGTGCTGCAAAAGATATAGGAAGCAAAGTAAATGAGAAAGACTCTATTTGGGGGCAACTAGGACTCAATGGTAATGAGGATTCTATGAAGAACTATATATAACTTAGTCTTGAATTGTTCCTCGTGAAGATAGAGGAATTGGTTATTTTTGCACCAACATTCCTCCAACCACACTCACACTATTTGTGGAAGTTTATTCCTTGAAGCAATCTCCCCCTTGAATTTAAATTGCAATTGACCTTAAGAACAAGCTCTCCTGGGACTGCAATTAGTTCTCACAAAGGGAAAGACAGATGCAGTGTTTACAGAGGAGTGCTCTCTTCAAAACCTGTTCTCTCTAGCCAGAGGTTGATTCAGAGGTTGGAGTTAGGCACTAGGGTGGTAAGGACCAACTGTGACCACCCATTTAGAAGAGTTCTCTGTTTTTCAAGGACATTTGATTTTATTGTCCCTGGCATGAACAGTGAGAAAAGGGCTGACTGGACATATGAGATAAATATGGAGAAGTAAGAAGAGGAAAGATTACTTAGCATCTCACAGAGCACGTAGTGCTTGCAATTGAGCTGATATTGTGGGAAAGATCTTTAAAATGGTTTCAGTGGAATGCAAAATGTTCTAATTTGTCCTTTACATGATTTTCTTAGGTTCTAAACTGACCTTTAACTGGAAAATGACATATATTCACATATTTTGTGGAGTCTCATTTAAAAATCAGTCTTAACCTATACACAGAGATCTAGATTTAGAAAAAAAATGGATTTTGGATTTGGCATTATAATTTATATAGAACTAAACAATTTTTAACATATTGAAAATCAGTTTAAAGGCTAAATGAATGATAGTATTGTTAAAGCAGAAAGTAAAATTTACATATTAAAATTTCATCTGTCTCCATCACAATGTTATGTGCTGGATAAAAATGCAAAGATATACTGTCGATATTCATGAATGAGTGAGTACATTTAGGGGCATGTGTTGTGCATAACATTTGATGAGTGTAAGCAATCAATTTTAAATTTTTACTGTAGCCTGTGCTAGTTACTTTCCTCATTGCTGAGACAAAATACCTGATATCCGTAGTTAAAGGAGGAAAGGTTTATTTAGCTCAAGTTTGTAGAGATTTCAGTTCATAACTGGCTGGCTCCAAGGCAGAGTGGCACTTGGCAGTGGGGCAACCATTCATAGCAGTAGAAGACAGCAAAAAAAAACCCAGGAGAGGTGTGGGAGAAAGCTTCTTTCTGTCCCTTATATTATATGCAGGCTATCCATCCTATGGAGAGTATAGCACTCACACACTTAATCCCAGTATTACACCATGAATCAATTATAAATTCTAGAGTCAGCCAGTTCCTCCAAAAAGCACAACCCCCATGATCACATGAGGCTTTGGAGGGACATCCACACACACAGCATAACATATTCATATACTATTTTGGATACAGTTTGTAAGATAAGTTAGTTTCATAATATTCCTTCTTAAGAAATTCTTATTAGTCTTCTATCAGTGGAGACATTCCAGAAAAAGAAAATAAACAGAAATTACTGATTTCTCCTGTGTCTAGTGTCAATTATAGAATTTCATATTGATTGTATGTAAATAACTTTGTAGATTAAATTAAGGAGTAATTGCTTTCAAAATAATTTTGAAAGATAGTAATCTATAACAAGTGTGAACAAATTAACTTAGTATTTTGAACTCATGACAACATTTTCTGTAATAGAACTGTCCATTTTCTGAATGATTCATAAAATTTCTGCTTAGTGGTTTGTGATCTTAAATGCAAATTCTATAACAGAGGAAGAGATCATTCTGTATTTCCTATTGGCATTTTAAATATACACATTAACCAAATTAAATAATTCCCTTGACTGGAGAAAATTAAATGAGGAATTCATACATAAATAAATCAAAACAAAGCTGAACATATTCATTAAAAATATATATTTAGTTACATAAGTCTAGTTATATAGATTTTACATTACATTAATTTTTTAAATAGTTTCTGAGGGCTGGGGATATAGCTCAGCAGCACAAGTGCCTGCCTGGCAAGCACAAGGTCCTGAGTTCAATTCCTGGGACAAAACCAAACCAAACCCAAAAACCAAAAAATCAAATTATAAATAATTTCTATTGGTTTCCTAAAACATAAATAGTTTCTGAGGGCTGGGGAAATAGCTCAGTGGCACAAGTGCCTTCCTGGCAAGTGCAAGATCCTGAGTTCAGTTCCTGGTACGAAAACAAGAAACCCCCCCCAATAAAATCGAGTCATAAATAGTTTCTATTGGTTTCCTAGAAAAAAAAATTTATTTCATTTAAATATTTATGTGCATGGTCACAACTAGAGACCATACTCATAAGTGAAATAAATCAAACATACATGTGCAAGCACTGCATTGTTTCTCTAGTGTAAAGCCTGAAAGAGTTCATTTAAACTAGGAGATATGATAGACATTGTGAATTGATAGGAAAGCACTCAAAGGTAAAGGGTAACTGGGATATGGGAAAAGAGACGGGAAAGAAGGAGAAAGTTTGTATGTATGTATATGCAGGATAGTTAACACGGCTGTTCTACTGTTTTGTATTTCCTTGCTGAAAGAAACTGTCAGTGAGGCCTTGGTTGATCATCTTTGTATGTCTATATCTGTTTTCATGAGAAACTACTTTGAAGATATCAATATGTAATACAACAAGCATTGTTAATTCCCTACCACTCTGTTTGTAACTCTGTAATGTCTGTACTGATCCTTTGCTATTTTGTAAAATGTTGTCTGTCTGTTAGTATTTTCCTCCTTTTATTTCTAAAATAAAAAAAAAATTATGTGTATGTTGTGTACATATGTGTACTGGAATAGTTATTAATATGTGTGTTATATGTGCCCATAGAAAGATACACATTATTATTAAGAATATAAGTCACTTTTTAGCTATTCTTCATAGTATTACTATACAAATCCAAGTAGACATTATTTTATCTCATTATTGACAGATATCTAAGTATTACACTTGTATCATGAAACACAATATTTCCTAAAATCTGCCATGGCAGAGGAGGAATCCACTGTCTGAGCCCGTGTAGGAATCAGTGACGTTGCATGTTTTTGACATGAGGGCAGAAAAGCTGCCAGATTGCTGGGATTTAGGTTGCCTAGCATGCTCCTGAGCATACCTCACATGGGAATGAAGAATACCTTCCCTGAGAAGATTCTCCTTTCACCCTCTCAGGACACTGAACTGCACAAGCAAATGCAAATATTGTCTCTCTAAATAAAGGATATACAAAATAACATAAAGTCCTCCATTATACACAATATACATAAACTGAAGTGTACATTGCAATGGGAGTGTGTTTCTTACATTAAAATTAAAAGTTTAAAAAGTTACAGTATTTCCAATGTATATAATTTAAAAACTATAGCGTTTCTCAGAATTATGCTATCCTGGTGATACACACAAGTGGACACACTTGCCTTAAAATAGTGAAATGATTTTTGAGTATCACTAATTATCTCTTCTTTGTCATTATTGTGTATATTAAAACTTGCAGAAGAAAAGAAGTTTTGTATAATACACCCCTGATGTTTATACATCTGTAAATTCAGAGGAAAACTACTGCACAACTTACCTTTGGTCCATAATTTACTCAGTTTTTCTCAGTGAGTTTTTGTACAAGACCTCATTGCTTTTGGCATAATATTCTAATGCAAGCTATTTGCATTATATTCTCACAGTAAAATCATTCAAACCCCTCAGAAAAGTGTATTTATCCATTAGCTGCATTAATTGTGCATATGAGGTATACTCTTTATTTATAAATGCAACTTTATCACAATATTTTTCTTTCTTTCTTTCTTTCTTTCTTTCTTTCTTTCTTTCTTTCTTTCTTTCTTTCTTTCTTTCCTTCTTTCTTTCTTTCTTTCTATTTTTTTTTTTTTTGGAGACAGTGTCTCACTACACAGTTCAGGATGGATTTAAGCTCGCTTTGAAGCCCAGACCATTGCAGTCTCAAAAATCGCAATGATCCTCCTACCTCAGCCTCTTGAGTGCTGGGATTACAGGCATGCACCACCGTGCCTGGCTTAATTTTTCCATGATGCTTTATTCCAGTATTATACTATCTTCAGACCAGGACATCATCTGATTTTTTAGCCACAACTCATTCAATTTGGGGAAGCAGAAAGAAACTTCTAGAGTGGTTGAAAAGGAAAACAAGGACTCTTGTTAGCTAATTGACATGGCAAATTAATTCTAAGTGGTGGACAGCCCTACTCAATGGCAAGAAATGTTTGCTTTTTGAAATGCCTAAATCTGCCCCATGCTAACACGTGGGTCAGAGACTGAGAAAAAGAGTAAGTGAGATCCTCACAGAAATTAAAGGAGTTGAAATTTAGTATTTTCACAGAGGAGGTGCCCTGGATTCTCTTTCATGCTACTTGAATAAATGGTTAATACTGATCTACAAATACTTATACATAAATAAAAATGAAAAGCATTTGAGCAGGAGAAGTAGCACCTGTTGTGAATTTAAAACACACCAATCATTTTTCATATATTTTCACGCTTCATCTTCAAACAACATTGAAAGAAAAACCCGAGATCTGCCCTTCAGGTTGCAGCTAAGGAAGGTGCTGCATAACCTGCTGTAAGATAACTAATAAGTAAAGCAGGAAAGATTCCTGCACGGGTTTCTCCAATAATTGCTTAAATTTAAATCATAAGAAATAATTTTTGGTAGATAAACATATAAAGTTTCTTATGTTGCAAGAAGACATTTTCCTAAAGGCAATAATTTTGATTTTCTTTCTTTTCTTTAAATCCCATACCATGCAATTCTATTTCATTTGTATCAATGAAATCACCAGTAGGATTTTGCAAGGCTAGCATATTTAAATGCAAGTTTAATGACGTGGAATTAAAGGATACTCATTAACATTTCCTGAGGTATTTTAAGATTGTATAATTCAGCTCAGATTCAGTTCTTTATGGGTCTGTGAGAGGGTATCATATTTACTAAGCTAAGCTCTGTTTTTACAAAAATAGAATCTTTTCTCTCTCACCTTCATCTCACACTTAAAATATTGCTCTCCTTCAAGAATATCCTTGTCAGCTGACAGTCCAAGCCTTTCCAAAGGGTTTGTAACAATGCTCAGGAAGCACACACACTACCTGGCCAAATCCTATCCCTAATGAACAAATGTAAAATTGTGCAATCGCTTCTTACTACTCTCACAAGATCTAAGAGCTGCCTGGCACAGACAGTTTTTGATGTTTACAAATCCTGCCACAAAGATCACCCAAAGAACCTGTCCAGTTCTGTAATTTATACTGTATTTATTGATTTTGCTAACTTTAATCCTACAAATAAGATTCTTTTATATTAGGAAATTACTGAAACAATCTATAGAGCACTTCTAAAGTTCATAATAAATGTATATACACATTTGATACCCTGTTGTATAAAAATTTGAAGCAATAATATTTACTTTAAATATTTACCAAATATATAACTTCTAAAAACTAAATTTTCCCAAATCTTTCAAAGTTATATCTACGTCACTCATTTCATGGAAAGTTTTAGCGAGTCACAATGTAATGACAACAAAAAGTGCATTTTCCTAAAGGCATCCAGTGCTTCGTCATCATTTTAAGTATTAAAGCTCAAAACAAGTTTGAGAAACATAACTGATACCAAAAATGAACATTTGGCTATACCTCTACTACCTTTTTCATACAACTAATTTATCTTTTGGGTTTACTTGTGAGATATTGGCTTTCATCCTAGAACAATGTAAATTACAACTTATAACATAGTATAAGCAAGATAAGCTATATAATTTGTGAAGTCCAGAGTAAAATAAAAATAAATGATTTCCTATTGAAAATTATTAGGAATTCCAAGTTGGTGACAATAGCATTATGCCAAATTCTGGTTATTTGTAAGTCCTGGAATTCCTGGTAACTGTACAAGTCACATGCCTAGGAAGGCCGCCCTGGCTTAAAATTTCAGCTATTTGATTTGTTACCATGTTTTTTCTGGTTGGTAATTTCTATTCTAGGCATCCTATCAATAATTGTATTACAAAAGTGCCTATATTTATTCTGTTCACAAATAATAAAGAATAAAATTAATATAGAGCAAAATTCTATTATATACTTGATTCTTAGGGCATCCTTGAAATACACCTCATAGTAAATAAACTCTCTTTTTCTCCAACACTTGGTAATATAAAGAACTAAAAGAAATACTATTATGCTTTATCAAACTTATTTTGAACTTTGCCACTTAAAACGATGACTAACTGTTGGATGTCTTTAGGAAAATGTACTATTTCTTGCATCATACTAGTGAATCTCTAAGATTTTCCATGAGATGAACAGGTACTTTTCTTGTACTGCAGACTTACTATATGGAGATTTTCTATCAGGTTGTATATTGTACACACCATGAGGACTATAACTCTTGATCTCCATTTGTTCTTCTTATCTAGAGTATTTTAATGATGTTTTTCATATTCTAGAATATGTGAGGATTATTTGAATGATTTATTCCAAACTGATAATTCTTGGCATCTGATTATTTTTTCTTTCATATTTAGTATAGTGTAAAGCATAATAGAAAATTTAGACATGAATAAATTTTAAATAACTCATAGGTTTCCTATTCTGAGTTTTCAAATTTTAATATTGGGATATGCTTCTCTATTTTTCTCCAACATTTAGAAAGTATATTATACATATTTGTGTGAACCTTCCTTATGAATAATATTTTAGGTGCACCTCTCTAGATCAATAAGTACAGCTTTATGTAACTTTTAATTCTTGTATGTCAGTCCATTATACAGTGGTGGTGGAACTTACACAGTTTATCTTCGGCTGTTAGAGAGTAAGGAAGAAAGGACCTTGGTCTCTTATTTTCTACTGCTCTTTCTTTTTGACTCAATCTCTTTCATCAAAGTTCTCCTTTGTATTATCTTTCAGCTTTGCCTTTGCCTTTTCAACTATCATTTAGTTTGTAAGAAAGCCACTATATGGTTTCTAAACTTCACTTGATTTTTGGATATAACGGCACGTATCCCTTATGATTCCTGGCACATTTTACTTCGCTGTTACTCAGCTCTGCCTGGACTCGTCATTTTCACTGGCCTTGTGGGCAGGTCCCAAGCGGGAGTCTGTATTTGAAACCACTTTTGGCTTTCTCTAATCCCAGCCTCTGAATATGTCTATCTCTTTCAGTCATTAAACATTAAAGCCTCCTTTCATGGCTCCCAATCAGCTGCTTCCAGTGATTTCTGGGTCTTTATCTATACAGTGCAGGACGTCACCCATAAAGTGAGTTTATGTACGTTATGTGGCCTGCATTTCATAGCATTCTATGTCAATATGCCTTTCACAGTTGATGAAAAGCTAACTTCAGTGTTATTTTTGTGTTACAGGTAAATTTCTATCAGTTTTCTGGTATAGTGAGGAGTTTCCCATGTCAATGTGAAATGAGTTTTGCTTATGCCACATAAATAATACATCGCAAAACACATTCAAGTTTGATGAAAATCCAAATGGAAATTTTTTCATGATGAAGAAAAAGCCCGTGTAAGGATTATCCCCTATGTAATAATTTATTAATTTTATTAATACTATTAAAAATTTTACAATTAATTATGGAATTTTACCATAATATGTCAGAAATCAGCAACTTCCCTTTCTCAATTCTTCTATCCAAATTATTTATTAATAATTTATTTGTTAGCCCATTAATAAGTCTGTCAGACCCATTCTACATGGATACATTAATAAAAGAAAATAATACATACAATAATACATTGATAAATATTTATTAATTTTTAGTTAATTTATAATATGCTAAAACTAAGAAATACTTGCTATTAGAAAATAATAAAATGGGGAAAATGTCCTTAGTTTATAAGAGACAAATAGGAAGTAAAATACATAACTTTAGATGGAGAAACCTGTTAAGCAATTTAACTGGGAAAAATGTAGCACTTTAGTTCAGATTTGCAAGAAATGACTTTTTTAGGAGTTGATATGTGAGAAAGAACTAGCCATGTTCCTATCTAGGTCAAACCACCTAGGCAGAGTGAAAAACCAGTACAAAGACCCAGTGAGTAAATAGGGTCATCAGTTGGAATTAAGGTACAGAGAGGAAGCAATTTGATATTTTAGGAAGTTAATAATGTAAACACTTAGGTTACAAACATATCCTGCAAATTGAGATAGCAATGTGGATGGCTGGGTGAGGGCAGGTAGAAGGTGGGGATCTTTGAGGTTGATGAAGCTAAGGAATTGAGAAGCCAGGATATTGGGTCAATGACCTTCATGTGTACTAAAGTCTCAAAAAATGATGACAAGAATTACATTTGGTTGTTAAGTCAGACCCCTAAGGTTTCCACTTACAGCTTAATAAACAAAACATAACCATGTTGCTGCACTGTAGAATAGAATCAAGTCTTTTTTTTAAATGGAAGAAGAAAACAGATGTCTAGGTAATGATAAATCCTTGTTTTATTGTCTTGACTATTAGGTATAAAGTTTAAAAAGTTGTTTCTTCTTATTTATCATGAAGTTCAATAAAAATAAAATATTGGTTTGTGTCATCATATAGCTTTTTCTCTAAAGCAAATAGTGGAAGCATGGGAGACAAATACCTGTTGATGGATAAATGAATCAAGAAAAAGTAACTAAGTGATCATTACTTATAAAGTTTCATATTTCCTTTACTCTGACAATTCACATTACAGTATTCAATTGTGGTAGACACAGCAAAGACCAAGTAGATTGAATATGACCAATAGGTAGCATGACCAAAGCAAAACTTGAATTAGGGACTCTACATTCCTTCTCACCCATAGTAAAGACCAGTCTCTGTACCCAGAACAATACAATAACAGATAAATTGTGAGCTAAGATGTAGATGTCTGAAGGACATGGTTCCCTTATTATGGTAGATTGTTGATCACTTGTACATGTTTTTCTAGTTGTAGTCTATGTGTGAGTCATTGAATAGATGACTGAATACTCTCAGAAATACTGTAAACATTAGAGTTTATGGCCTCCTGTAGTTTCATTTAATCATGAAACATGGGGGGTGGGGATTTAGCTCAGCGGCAAAGCGCCTGCCTGGCAAGCGCAAGGTCGTGAGTTCGGTTCCCGGTACCGGAGAAAAAACAAAACAAAACAAAACAAACAAACAAAAAAAAAAGAAATCATGAAACATGTTCTAGTTAATGTGTTTTGAGAAGAATGCCATTCTCAGCAAGCTACTGAGTAACACAGCAATAAACTAGAAATTCCTCATATTCCTTCTTATAGCATACAGGAAGGCAAATCTAAAATGCCCCTTTCCCTATATTCCTGCTCCTAGTGTACCTTCCATGTTATTCCCATCCCCCTAATGTGGAAAGACCTGTACATATGACAGCATATCTTTTCTATGATTAAATTATAGACATACCTGAGATATGTTCAAATTTTATTGCAAACTACCACAATAAAGCAAATATTTCAATGTGAGCTAACCAAAATTTTGTGGTTTTCCAATGCACATAAAAGTTTTGTTTATACTAAACTGTAGTTTATTAAGCATGCAGGAGCATTATGTCTAAGAATTTAATATCTTGGTTAAAAACAATCTATTGCTAAGATATGCTACTGATTCTCTTGCCTTGAGTGAATCTGAATCCTTTTGCTCTCTGATGGTCCTGCCTCCATGATGATGGCTGCCAGGCATTGCTAAAAATTAGGGCTGTGTGTTAATTTTTAAAATTAGACAGCCATGAAGTTTGCTGCATAAATTGACTCTTCCATTCAGGAAAAGTTTCTCTGTATTTGAGAGCATTTTATTCACAGTAGAACTTCTTTTGAACTTGAAATCAGGCTTCTTAAAGGCTACTGCTGCTTTATCAAATAAGTTTGTGTGACATTCCAAGTCTTCTATTGTCATTTATAAAATGTTTACAGTATATGCACCAGGGTTAGAGTCTGTCTCAAGAAACCACTTTCTTTGTTCTTATGCAGAAAGCAATTTCTCATCTCTTAATATTTTATCATGAGATCACGGCAATTCATTCATGTCTCTAGGCTTTATTCCTTTTTAAAATTTATTTTAAAGATTAAAGAGGAAAACGTTCACAAACAAACATCCATTTACAAAATAGCATAAGAACAATACAAGCAATACTGAATTACAGACAAAGTGGTAGGAAATTAACAATGGTTGTTGTATTACATATTGATATCTTCAAAGTGCTTTCCCTAGAAAACAAATATAGATATGCAAGATTGATCAAATAATTAATTACTAACTGTTCCTTTCAGTAGAGTGATAGAAGTCAGTAGTACAACTATGTTAGCTCACTTTATTTCTTTTTTCTTTTTCTTTTTTTTTCAGAATCTCCTTTATTCTTTTTTTATTTTAAAAATAAAAGAAGGAAAACATTAACAGATAGACAACCTTTTACAAAATAACAAAAGAACAGAACAGAAAACACAGAGTTACAAACAAAGTGGTAGGAAATTAACAATGCTTGTTGTATTACATACTGATATCTTCAAAGTGGTTTCTCATGAAAACAGATAGAGACATGCAATATTGATTAATCAAGGACTCATTAACAGTTTCTTTCAGCAAAAAAATAGAAGACCGTAGAACAACTATGTTAGTATCCTGTATATACATACATACAAAATTTCTCCTTGCTTCCCTTCTCTTTTCCCACATTCCAGTTGCCCTTTACTCTTGAGTGTTTTCCTATCATTTCACAAATTTATTTCTAATCCTAGTTCTCTTGCTACTTATTCCATATATGGAGTCATTTTTCTCTATTGAAATCTTGAACCTCTCAGAGTTCATCCATGAGGCCTGGAGTCACCTTTTTCCAAACTCTTGTTTGCATTGATATATCTACCTCCTCTAATGAGTTCTGGGGATTCTTAATGGAATCTAGAATGGTGAATTCTTTTCAACGTTTTAAATTTATTGTGCTCAGGCACTTCAGAGGAATATTTATGGCACCTGTAGCTTTAGAGAATTATTTTCTCTTTCTCTTATTTTACCTCTTCTTACTTCTCCTTTCTCTCCTTCCTCCTCCTCCTCCTCCTCCTCCTCCTCCTCCTCTTCCTCTTCCTCTTCCTCTTCCTCTTCCTCTTCCTCTTCCTCTTCCTCTTCCTCTTCCTCTTCCTCTTCTTCTTCTTCTTCTTCTTCTTCTTCTTCTTCTTCTTCTTCTTCTTCTTC